>NW_028259138.1:3750000-4375000 GCF_977971745.1 Zootermopsis nevadensis | reverse complement strand
ACTGTGTATACGCTGATGTGTCTTCAGATTACTCTGTTGATTGAATGATTTGTTACATATATCACAGGAGAATGGCCGTTCTCCACTGTGCGTACGCTGATGTTTCTTCAAATTACTCTGATGATTGAATGATTTGTTACATATATCACAGGAGAATGACCATTCTCCACTGTGTATACGCTGATGTATCTTCAGACTACTCTGTTGATTGAATGATTTGTTACATTCATCACAGGAATATTGCCGTTCTCCACTGTGCGTACGCTGATGTGTCTTCAGATGACTCTGTTGAATGAATGACTTGTTACACACATCACAGGAATACTGCCGTTCTCCACTGTGTGTACGCTGATGTGTCTTCAGATGACCCTGTTGAATGAATGACTTGTTACACACATCACAGGAATATGGCCTTTCTCCACTGTGTGTACGCTGATGTGTCTTCAGATTACTCTGTTGATTGAATGACTTGTTACACACATCACAGGAATACGGTCGATCACCATCATGTAACAAGTTCTGTTCATTCGGAGGACCCTAGCAGACAAATTGAAAAAATATTACGGTAAATCTTATTAGGAAGAAGAATGAAACTGAAAACAAGATATAAAAATGCTCAATAAATATTTTCAGAACAGATTTATTTTCTCAGTGGGATAGAATTATATTTCATATTTCATTTAGTTCCTGGCTACCTGAGACAAGACTGCAATTTTATACACAGCAAACAAACTCTTGACTGACAGCAAGCTGCAATGCAAAAGAGTTACATATTCACATTCCATAACACGATGTGCAAGTTCAAGTTTGCTTCACCCAACCAGACTCACTGTTAGAAAACCCGAATAAAATTGCTTAGCCTGATGGGGAGAGAAAAAAGAGAAAATAACCAATCTATTTATTGGTATCTAAAGAATCAAAAAGCAGAGATACACAGATGTCATCATAATAGTGACATATAATTTTATGCATTATAATGAATCTTCTGATAAAAATCTTTGAAACAATATTGTTAACCATTAACTGGGTTCAATCTACAGTACAGATATGAGTGAAAGGAGAATCTAAAATAAATAAACCCCAAGTTCACTCACACCCAACTAAATCAATGACTTTCTATTACAACTTGCATCATCTACTTATTAACCTCTTGTAATTCTTGCATCTCTTTATCCTGAGAACAGAATCTCATAAACACTGAACAGGTCTGCTTGGCAAACTAAAGCAAATGAGGACAAGTGGAACCATTCTGACACATTCACAGCAATTTGGCCTTTGTGAATGATGCCAGTGTCATCAGAGGTGTTTGGGGTAAGAGACCTTGGTTGAGTAGGGTGTCTGGCCTCTGTTTGGATGGCTGATGATGTCAATATGAATAACAACTTTGTCATTGCATAGCTAAATGATGACTGTCCACCACTACAACAAAGTCACTTTCACAAGCAAAACCACCTGTAGGCATTAACGTAAGTACCAAATGTTGCCAATATGACACTGAGCAAAACTGAAATGTCTCTTCAAACAGAAAAATTCCGTAACATAAAAAATCTTGAAAATCCAATTAGCTGTTTGCTCTCAAGTTCTTACAAATGGATAGAGGAATAGGTATAGTGAAGATAACAGGTATATTGTTGTAGCTCTTAGTTTCAAACCTGCTTAAAAATAAATCAGAGAAAAGGACATATTATGCAGGACCTATGTCACTACATCACAGAATGTCTTCTGGCTGTGGATTAAAGACTGTGATACCACCAATAAGGTAAGTGGATGCCCATCCAGTTTTGCGATTAAACATGTAACTAACTATACGCAAAATAAAGAATAGCTGTTTACACAAAGAGTAGGCAAATTTATAACAAGGGATGTACATATTTGTATAGCAGGAAGAGTAACGATCCATTAACATAGGTATTGCACATGAAGTAATGTGAAATTACAAAAGTGGCTAAGGACAGCATTATAGTACACTTAGATCAAAAGTCAATCATAATACATGAGTAACTTGGTTCACACAATGTAGGAGAGAAGAAAAATATGTTCAAGGAAACAATAAGCAATTAAAGAGTCAGCAAAAGTTGCTGATGCTTCCAGTACATTAAAAGGGGTAGAAAGATGCAGTTTTATATTTAAAAGATTCTTGTACCGTTATATGCCCAAAGACAGAGCAAAAAATTCTTAATAAGTAATTTATGTAATTAACACTTTAAATGTATACATCTTCATTGATTAATTTGTATTAGACATACCTGGAACATGGTTTAAGAAATCATTTTGTTTTAATGTGTATTTCTGATGATGAAAGCTACATTTTTATAATGCCAGCCAAATGCTTGGTCACAGCCCAAACTTCTTACAAGGGAATGATAATTTGTTGTCTGGTCACATCTGTCATGCCCTTTATATGACAATGACAGATGAGTATGGAACAGTGGCGAAATGATGATTTGGAGGGGAAGGCAAATAACTTTGAGAGAAACTGCTCCAGTGCCACTTTGCCCACCACAAATGTTCAGGATGAACTGACATGTGACTGGTATGAGAGCCAAGACAATAAAGTTTTTTTAATGATAAAACTTTGCACATTCTCTGGATTATAGCAAATTCTTAATCCACTTTCAAAGCAATAGCATAAAATAAGTGTAGATATGCAATGTGTACACCAAACTAGACGTCTGTTTTCAGATCACATCATGTATTGAAACCTTATTAAAGAAATATGAAAAGGGTAAGGGTTATTGTTTTCAGTGGTCTGGCTAGTAGTGTGCCAATGTTCCACTGTCACTACACTACATCACAGAATGTCTTCTGGCTGTGGATTAAGGAGAAGACCTAATAATGTGGGAATAACTATTTCATTTGGGATCAACACTCAAGAATTTTTTGTAATCAATCAACACTGATCAGACATTCTGCATCTTTCCGGTACTGGAGAAAAATCAGGAGTACAATGGAAGACATGTCAGCTACTTATAGCCTTCATGAAATCCTATGATTCAGTTAGGAGGGAAGCATAATGCAAGTATAAGATTCAGTTCATCATCTACCTCCCCAATAATAATTTACATATCAGACCATAATATCCAGGAGCTTATGAATAATACAATATACTGTAATATTTTGTATTAATATAATATTGCTGTACCAGGTAATTTATCTTTTAAAAATGACAAAAATATCAAAATATATGTTTAACTCATTTTTGTATTTTTTTCTAAGTATCTATGAAGGTAGCTTTCTAAATAAATGTAATAATGTTGGCAAAATAAAGAATGATTGGATTTTCCAAGGAATAAAAATATCTTGCAAATGTAAGAGGAGTCATATCCACAGCAGGAACAGTTAAAACCCCAAAACAGCAGCATTCTATATTAAGTACTGTAAAATCCTGAATGATCTTATAAAATAGGTCAAAAAGCAGTTTTACAGTAGGCTAATAACAAAATCTGGTAATAAAATAAAAAACAACATGATACATAATAAAAAGGGGGAGGGGAAAGATAAATTTAACTGAACTGTTAAGTACTTCTTTGGAAGTATGTGAGGTTAGGTTATGTCATCATATGCACACTGGTCCCAGAAAAATCTGGCTTCAGGAAAGGTGTGTCCACTGAGGACGCAGCCTTCAAACTAACAGGCAACCAAAAAAATGCTGGTTAGAGGAATTTACTGTGATTTAGCAAAAGCTTCTGACTGTGTAAGTCATTAAAGTTTGTTAACTAAATTACATTTTCATGGCACTCAAGGAATAGTTGCAAAATGGCTCACATCCTATTTAAGAGAGAAAATACAAAAGGTTTGAGCAAAATCAAACAAAAAAACTCTCAATTTTTTAAAACTGGGGAACTATTTTTACACTTGAACACAACCTCCAATTATATTGTAAGGTTCCATATGAGTTTCTACAGTGACAAACCCTGAATACATGTTTCTTCATCTTTTTCCAGAGAGGCAGTTTTATGGCCAAAAAATGGATATATAAACAGCTCCACTTTTATGGAGCAAGCATGGGAAACATCATGATACCAACATGTACATGTACCTTGTAATAATCAGACGCACATGGCTGTACACCAACATCGTGCGACAAATAAAGATCTGTACAACTTTAATAATTATTTCTGACATTGCAAATAAATAAATAATTACAATTTTGCAGCCAGATTGTGGGAGTGCATCACACAGGTAAATTGCAGCAAATATGCCCTATAAATGACAGCTGAATCAATATCTTGTATTTTCCTGGTGCTGAAGTTTTTCATCATGCATGCGTTGGTCAAATGACTTCCACACTTCTCGTAAGAACATGTATATGAATTTCAGGTTTTGTAATGTATGGTTGAGTTGATTATTTTCATCCATATATATATATATATAGATAAAACTACAAACAGTGTCATGGTCTGTTAAAGGTACAAAATCAATAATTGATTACATATTACATAATAAGAAAGCAGAACATTAACTAAAGATGTTCTGTCATCAGGGCAATGACTCAACACCCTGATGATGTTATATTATTCTATGTAAGACTTGAGGTTCTCATCGCCCTGATGACGGAGGCAGTATGACCTCTGAAACGTTGGTTAACATCGACCAGACTACACAACGCAACAACCCAGAAGACAGATATCATCTTATATTATTCTAGTTTACAATATAACAGTGTGATTGTATGAATGACAGTTTCATGCTCACCAATATCACAATAAATGAGTGACAAAAATTCATATCCTTTATAAAAACAACAAATCTTAGCCTTTTTATTTCTTTACTTTTTTTGCATTTCATCACAGGAACATTTAATTGTAATGAATATTATTTGATGTCCACAAACTAAATAATATTTTTGAGATGTTATTATACAAAGAAAACAAGAGAATTTGTAGGGACAACTATATATAACTAACCAGATGGCTTACGGAACCCGAAGGTTCATCACCGAATCAACCAAAGCCCTCCACCAGTCCCTGTCCTGGGCCAACAAAATCCAGTCTCCTTCAACTCATATCTCCCATAGATCCCACTTGAGATTATTCTCCCATCTATGTCTAGGTCTCCCCAGCAGTCTCATCCCCCAGGATTCCCGAACAACACCTGGTGAACATACCCTGCCCCATCCATGTGTGCCACATGTCCCACCTATCTCAAGCCCCTTGACTTAATCACTCGGATAATACTGGGGGAGGAGTACAAATTTTTAAGCTCATTTTTATGCAATTTTCTCCATGCCCCATCGTCTTCTCTCCTATGCCCAAATATCCTCCTCAACACCGTATTCTCAATCACCTGCAATCTATGTTCCACCTTCAGAGTGAGAGACCATGTTTCACATCCATACAAAACAAATACATATAAAAATCACCTGCCAGCGACATGGTAACAAGTTTAATTAAAAACCGCTTATATCGAAAGATTCAGGAGGATCTGAGGGACGTATATCTGTTCATCATTCAGTAATAACCCTAATTATGAATCATGTGAAGGAACAACTTTCAGATAGTAATCCAGAGATTCAGCTTATCTTTTCCTTTAAGTAATGAGTAACGTGCACTTGAACCTAAGTGTATCGTTTACTGGAGAAGACCTCATTTGACTCAATCTGCCACTTATCTAAAATTGTCCGTAAATCACAACGAATTATCCAAAGACAGGAACACTGACAATGCATTTTACATTTGATGGTGTCTAACAATTGATGTAGCAATTTCCCCCCCCCCCCCACCAATACCTACCATTAAATCAAGTGTGTCTTATATTGATGGAGTTTTAAAATCAAGGCAATATAATACTTCAGAAAATTAACAATGTCCAACATAGTCATATAACAGATCAAATAATATTACAATTTTAGAGGGTCGTCTATTATCCTGTTAAAGGTCCTTAATGAAAATGGCAGGTCTATACCACTGTAGTGATACACGCTGCAACAAAGTTAAAGAAAGAAAGAAAGAAAGAAAGAAAGAAAGAAAGGGGAATAAAAGGCACCACGTGAAAACCTTCAAACATTCACAGATCCACAAAAATGTGCAAAGAATTCAATGGGAATTAATGCCATCAAAACAAGGAGTACTGGAAAGTGTGGACAAACTATCAAAGGCTTGTGTGGCTACATCTGTCTAAAACATTTCTTGTATTTCTCAATATTTAATATCACGTCTTAAAATAAAGCCAACACAAAACAGAAGCGAAATTCCACAAACAGTAGGCAACAAATACAATTCATTTCAACTAGTTTGCAACGGACCCTTCAAGAACTATTCAGCAGAGCGGAATTGCTTATAAGGACAGACAAATGGAGATGCAACGTACCTAACGATGCTCACACAACTCACCTCATGCTCTGCCTTTATTACTGGAAATGTTATCATGACAGGATCCTCCTCCACTTTCACACCTCCGTCATCCTCAACTTTGATATCGATGACTTGATTGTTATCATAAGAAGCCTCAAAACTCGTTTCACTGTAAGAATCAGGTACAACTTCCTGTAAATTGATGGAGTCCTGTAAAATAACCATACTCATTATGAGTCTTGACTTTGCTCTCTCACTGCATGAAATGGAATAATTATCAATACAATTGTACTGAATCAAACTAATAGCAGCTGCAGAACGTCTTTAATGGAGCCTGATGGTGATGCATTTTATTTACTATTGCTGTATTTCTTTACATGATCCATCACTTGATATTTTAAAACAAGATCACTACGTTCTGGGAACTAGATTTGCTCTGGTCCCATACAAGGGGCTAATCAGAATAGGTATTTTCACCTTAAGACAAGAGCAGATCCAGATCTCAAAATATAGCGGATCTATTTTAGAATACCAAACTATGGACAAAGTCCAAAAAAACACCAACATGCAATCATAGTAGCTGTTTCATAAAGACTTTCTTGCTTATAACTATCAAAACCATTACTATGAAAAGGATTTTTCTAATACAAATATAACTTCAATAGTATTGTCTCCATGTAATATGAAATCAAAGACATGGAAGACATGGAAGACTTGAGGTTCACAGCAGTGAGTTTGAAGAGTCCTGTCTTCTGGGTTGTTGCGCTGTGTAGTCTGGTTTATGTTAGCCAACGTTTCGGAGGTCATACTGCCTCGGTCATCAGGGCCCTGATGACGGAGGCAGTATGACCTCCGAAACGTTCGCTAACATCAACCAGACTACACAGCGCAACAACCCAGAAGACAGGAATCTTCACATCCACATTAGTTTACTTGGCATGTTCATGCCAATGCAGTGACAATGGCTTGGTTTATGTAATGAGGCGGTAAAGCACATATTAAATGGTCACAACAACTTTTGTTACGGGGATTTAATCAATAGTTACATGTACACATCACTCATAATGTGCACACAATAACGAAATCACATTTTGTATGTTTTGGACAGAAATACTGAGCAGAGTATCACATTAACGCTCCTCCCTCCCGGCCAATGTTTTATATGAAGTCAAGTTAATCTCTTAAGTATTTGATTCAATAAAAGCTGTGCCGAAACAACAGAGCAAAGGGGAATATTTGGGTCTATGGAAACAAAGTAAAAAACAAAGCACAAAATGTTATGATACAATTCGATTCTTCATTAAAAGTCTCCATGGCTGCAAATTTATCTCCTGATAAAAGTTTAATATTACATAAGCAATGTTATCTTCCCATATGGAAAGAGTTAATGATGCTTCACAGAAATGACAACACTGTTCTAATATATCAGTTCAATTTGTATCAAGACACAAAAGAAATAAATGATAATCTTAAAACATTCACAGTTCCTGTGAATTGTATAGCAGACAGTATTTTGAATACAAAGCCCACAAATTATAAAAGATTAATGGGCCACATTTGTCTAAAATATTTCTCAGTTTGGTCAATGTTTAATTTCACATGTTTTAAAACTGATGCAACAGAAATTTAAAATGGTATTTCATAAATGCTGAGCAACAAAATTCAGTCCTCTAGCACCATTTTGCAAAGGACACTTCAAAATCCATTCACCAGAGTGGAATTGCTTCATGTGGAGATGGATAAGAGAGACACAATAGGTAATCCTACAGATTTCTTAAAAGTTAATTGTAATGTACAACTCACCTTATGTTCAGACTTAATTAATGGAAGTTTTGCTATACGATCCTCCTCTTCTTGTGTATCTGCAAAATCCTCAATTTTTATATTCATGATCTGCGAAAGAAGACGTTACACATGTCTCAATCTATGAACCAGGTACAACTTTCAGTAGCATGAAGTTATGCGAAACCTCCATACCTGATGATCATGACCACGATTTGTCCACTTACAATTTCCATGTAAAATGTAATCATAACATAATAAGACATGTTTGCAAAATAAAGGGCTAGAACAAGGATCGATAACCTTTCTTGGGTCATAGGTAACTTGGAGGATCTGATAATTATATCATAAAAGAGCGTTTATATATATCTGGACTGAAAGAATTAGATTACAACTGTGGTAGTGCATGCGCTGTACGAACAGCTTCAACAACAACTTAACAAATTAAACGTAAAATGGAATATTTCATTTCTTTACTGAACTAAGTCTGCTGAACAGACTAGTTCTCAGGCAGTCAAGAAATTAGCCGCATATACTGAACCCAAAGGTTTACAGAGTGAGTTCAAAGAGCCTGCCACTGGTTGCTATCCTTAGCCACAAGGATCCAGTCCTTGTGATTATATCCTACTTCTTTAAGAACTATTTTAATATTATCCTCCAATCTATGTCTTCATCCACCAAGGGGTCTTATCTATTCAGGTTTTTGAACTGAATTTTTGTATTCATTTCTAATGTTTACATTCCCCACACATCCTCCTTGATTTGATAACCACAATAATTAATATTTGATGTAGACAAATGATTAAGTACCTCCACATTAAGCATCTTCTCCAATCCCCATTATTTCCTTCATTGTTCCAAATATTGTGCTCTGTACCCCAACTGTCAAAAAGCATCAACGACTGTCCTTCCCTTAACCCTTTACGGCTGAAGTCATCTAAATATCATTAAATAATTCAGTGAATACCTGCCAGAAAGGAATCTCCACACATTCGCATTACAAGATCAATTAACTAATACATACTGGAAGCATTATCTAGTAAGTATGACTGTACATCAAACATGTCGTCACTCTACAGAGCACAAAACAGCGACAATTGCCTGTTCAATCACGTAACAAAAATAACAACCATAAAATTAAGAATGAAAGTAAGAAATTAAATTCCACTTGGCAAATAACCAAAAAAATAATACAAATATAATTTGGAACAAATTTAACAACAGTAAACACAAAACATCAACATAAAAACAACATATTAGCACAAATAAACAAACAAAGGTCATAAAGAGAAATGGTTGTATACACATGCAAACAAACCTTGCATATAACAAAATTAAAAGAAAATACTGATAAAAATAGCTTTGCAAACCACTGAAACCTTTAAAAAAACACCAAAAACCTAAATCACAAAAACAACTGATAATGCAGGTGCAAATGAACTAAACTGTAGAGACTGCACACCGATTATATAGCACAAAGAGATCACACACTTCAAGAGAGGATTAAAGAACATGTATGTTCAATATCGAACAATAGAGATCATCAGGTAATGCACATCATATCCATAATACGGGAGAATCCTATGGCCCCACGGAAGATACTTGGAAATAATAAAAACAGTGAGTAAAGAAAGATGTTTAAACTATTAGAGAAACACCACATATACTGTACCCAAAACCAAACCAACAGCTGAACCATATCCATACAGTCATAACCTGATCTTTGATGCACTATACGAGCATTATTACCAACAGCACACATGCTCCCCCTTAACGAGGGGGGTCTGAAAAGTAATGCGACTACTCGCATTACTCACCATCTGAGGATTCCTGAGGCTTTGGCACTTTCTCTGCCAAAGTTTACGGCCTTCACGTGCTATAAATTTTTTGCAGCTTCTCACCAACTTCTCAAACACGTGCAGTAGCCCATTTCCAGACATCTTGTGTAGGGCAGCAGCAGTAGCTTGTTTAACTTCGGTGTCATGTTCAAGCGCTGGAAATGCTCAAAAATCAAATGGAGCAAGGTCTGAACTGTAGGGTGCGTTCTACAGGTGGTACATCGATGTCTGGTACCGCCTCCGTCGCCACATGCAGGGCTGTGGAGTCGGTATTGAAACCTCTGATTCTGGCTCCTTCATAAAAGCTCAATATGTATTAATAATGGAAAACCTACTAAAATTGTAAATGGTACCACAACAGATTTCATCACCACCACATGGATCATCAGGCTACTTTTTAGAATTATAACCTATATTTAAATACATAACTAATGCTTACTGCAGAAATCGGTTGATTTGTAGACAGCCTGCATTCTTAAGGCGCCAGAGACAAAGTTACAAAGCATTATTCCCACACCATGTGCCTCAACGCGTTGTTGAATCTCACTAAGCGTGAGGCCGCTGGCAGCTCACACGATAGCGAAAGTGTTCTTAAGAGTTTATAAGGAGGTAGGAGTCGCCACATTTTTAATGACTCCGCAGCCCTGGCCACATGTGCAATATGTGGTCGTGCATTGTCTTGAAGCAGACACCACCTTTTCTTCAAGAACTCTGATCACTCCTTTCTGAATTGCATTCCCCAAATAAGTTTCAAGTATATATCCATAGTGAACACCATTCACAGTTGGCTTCTGAGTTAGCCTGTGCTGAAGAATAATGCCTTTTGGGTCAAAATACAATATCAGCATCACTTTTCCAGAAGATAGTGCTTAATCTCCCTCTTCGAGCGCCATCAAATACCCTTTTGTTTCCATCTTTAAAATGTTTCAACACCTGAAACATTGTAGCTCGGCTCATTGTTTCTGTTCCATACACATTCTGTAACACCTTTAACGTCTCTTCACCGCTCTTTCTGAGCTTCACACAAAATTCTATTGCACATCTCTGCCTTAAAACATGAAATGTCATTCTGTTCCACCACTGCAAAACAGGATTTTCATACAAGAGTTTATTCACACACACACACACCTTGGAAAATGATTATATCCGTATTAATAGCTAAACACACTTGAGAAAACAAAACAGAACGTGTGATCTCGATCAAGGCCACTAAAGATGAGCAGTGTTGCCAATCTCATTACTCTTATACCATGATACACAGTGCAGAACACTCCTCCACAACAGACAAAATATGAAAGCCACATGACCTAATGTAAGTGTCAATGCACCACATCAGTCTTAAATAGATTTAAATATATACACAAATATATGAAATGTTATTTATTACACATATTATTGCTGATCTTATTTACTCCACAGACATCCGATATCACAGAAGATCGTATCAACAGAAGTCACACAGCAAGAAGCAAGATACCAAAATGCAGTAAACATATCGACATAGGAGGAACTGCGCCAACTCAACATCATACGAGCATCCAGCCTTAACACAAAAACACGACAGACCATCGGAAGTTTGGAATTCAGTGGACAGTAATAGAAATGTAATATGGAATTGGAAATTTATTTTCCACTTATACTAACTGTTGCATGTAACCTTCTAACTATTTTAACAGGTGACTGTGGTGTTGTAGAAAATCAGTGTATTTAGGGACATATATTATAACCCAATAACACAATTTATGGCAAATAGGGCATTTCAGGGGACATATTAACATTTAAATATTGCACAGCACACGCTAAAGTATATCATTATAAACAAACTACCACTTTAATAACATTACCAAATAGTTTGTGAGAACAGACACTTTTTCCTTATCTTGTGCTGTTAAAGTAACGAGAGAAAAAATGGGCAGCAGTGTAATTTATAACAAAATCTTCACACCAAAATATAAGATTCTGTCAAAACAGATTTATCATAAGACTTGTAAGTGGAAACATATTATGAAAATAAATCTAAAAAAGATGTAAGGCAAAGTATAAGATTAATGGAAAGAAATTATTACTATTGTTAATGTCTCTCTCACACACACATGCATAAGTGTGTTCGCACATGCACACATGCTTCCAAACAAGAAACCTATTTGAACAAATGCATTATATTTAATTTGTAACATCTTTGACTGTTTAGCATTTATTTACAATTACTGTTTCACAGATCTTCTACAAGCCTGAAAAAGGAGTCTATGTTACTTTGTATTACAAATTAAGATAATGAATATATATATATATGCACTACCCAATTCAGACTGCAATTTGCTATTATTCTTACAGGACTGGAGCACTACAGGAGAAAACCAGAGTTAGGGAAAAGGTACAGTAATGTTCCTTCTTTATAACTGTTTCACAGATAATAACAACTCATACACAAAAAAGAAACATTCAGGCATTTGTATAAATGGACAGAAAAAAAATCTCATCTGAAAGGAAGGCTTACCTCAGTTTCATCTTTTTGTATTGAAGTTCCTGACTGTATATGAACCTCATCAGATACCACGCTAATGGAATCTTTTTCACTTTGAACATCAACATCATTTTCCATTTTGATTTTACCCTTCTTCTGCTGTAAAATTAAAATTAAATTATAAAATTTTGGCAGATAACTCAAAAATCGAGGGAAATAGTTGTACTCTGAATAATGCATATGAGTAATATTGTAGTAAAATGACGATGTTCATGCATGCCTGTCAATACAGCTAAACATAAAAAATATACGTAATTTAAATTCACCCAGTGGGTGGTATGTCCAGAATTCAATACGGATTTCAATCATAGTATATGTTGAAGGATATAAAACCATGTAAGGTATGTACACATTTCTGTACTCACCACATGGAAAGGCAGAGTAATTTCTTGAAAAAATACATTTTACATTCACAGGAAAAGAATTTGAACAAGTTGTTCAGTTTGTATGACCTGGAAAGTGGGTGTTGATTCTAAATTATATCTGGGTCCTGTGTTTTAAATTCCCTTCCAGCCTGTTTTTATCCTGCTTCCAAGAAAATCATTGCTTTACATATTACTTTGGGCACTTTCCCCACTTCCATATGTATATTACTATTGTATTCAGTTTTAAGTATATCAATTTCCTTTGACCGTTGCCTAATGACTACAAAAATTGTATAATTCAATCTTGAACCACACTAAAATCTGTACTGGCAGCTTAACTAATGGGCGTACTGTGTATGTATCACGGCTTAAATTGTTATCCATACCTCCTTATAAATACAAATTAATTGTATCTTCATAAAGTTATGTGGTCTTATTCTTACAAGTGATCCCCCTTTTGTTTGTACTGTTGGTGATAATAGCTGAGTGGGAAGAAATGGTAAAATTGGTCATGTTGGGGGTGTCCAATAGCAACCCCATGTCCATTACACTTCATATAACACACCTTATAAACTGTTAATAACAGGCTAATCATTTTAAAATTGGTGTGAGAATAATTTCAGAACAAATATTTTATCATAATATGAAGTTCAACTGAAATTAAGTTGAAGACAATGATACTAAAGAATAGAAAACATGTAAGACTTGAGGTTCTCACAGCGGTGAGTATGAAGATATCCATCTTCTGGGTTGTTGCGCTGTGTAGTCTGGTCGATGTTAACCAACGTTTCAGAGGTCATACTGCCTCCGTCATCAGGGCGATGAATATTCATCACTACACAGCGCAACAACCCAGAAGACGGATATCTTCAATAGAAAACATACTAGACCAAATCAAGAGCTGATTTTGAATTTTAAAAATTATGCACAGAACACTTCAAGATGGTCCTGCATCATTACTCTAGATGAAGAATCATTCAAAGATGATCTACTCCAGAATCACAGAATTCAAGGAGTTTCAAAATTTCATATATAATGCCTATTTCTGTTAATACACTCTTTGATTTTATATGTTATACATAAGTATTAATAACGTATCAGATTGTATTTTTTCATCATACTGTGGTTATACCTGAACATTTGCTCATTTCTGCTTTAACACAACAGTTGTTAACAAATAAAATAATGTGAAGTGAAGGGCACACATAACGAATTTCACCCAGGTATCTTCCTGATTTACATATCTCAAGAACCAAACAATATTGTGCAAATACTACAAACAATAAATAAAAAATGGAATTGTATGAAACTGAGATCAAATGTAATACACATAAGCATTCCCTGTAACCAGTCAAAATTACTTATGTTCTTCCCTTTCGGTGAGAAACCAGGTTTCACACCCACACAAAATATTAAGAAAAGACATTGTTGTTACAAATCCCAATATTTGCTGATATACTGCACTGACATTAATAACTTTGGTATCATAGAACCTGTAAGAGGTTAGAGTATTCTGATCAATTAGCAGTGCTTCCTTGGCAGGATATTCAGCAAGCTGCGTACACTAGTGACCAGTGTGTGATTTGTATGAAACAGTTTGTTTCATCAAACTGGAAGTGTTGTATGATGTAGCGCGAGTTTGGAGTGAGACTGCAGAGAAAGTCCTAAGAAATCAACTATTTAACATTCTCATTATATGGCCAACTCTGACTGAAATCCTGGATGATTTGGACTTGGATAAACCTGTCCAAAGTACTCACAACAAATGAATCTCTAATTATTTTCTTCAGTATTCCAGAAGGGCGGGAAAAATTAGTTCTCAGACTGATATAACACCCACTGCGTTATCGGAATATTACAATAACAATCAATCAGTTAATAATGCAACAAATACATACATAACCAAAATCCGAGTATTTCTTCTCCATGTTTTTCCAAGTCACTACGTTCCTCTACTTTCTGAATAAATTCAATGCAGTTCCTGTACTTGCAACACAATATCCTCAGAGACGCATGCGTGACAAAAAGTTATACACAATATGAGTTTGCAAACGAGAATGGCCAACTTGAAAAAAAAACAATTCATTACACATGTTAACATGTGAAGACTACAGATGTTTCTTCTGTCATGGAATAAGCCTATATAGGCAATTGAATGAATTCCTGTAAAATTAGAAGGAAAAAATTTATAACAAAATTCAAGAAATAGAAACAAAAGTATTTCACTAGTGCCAAAAGCGATAAAAAATGCTATTGCATTACTTACAACACAACAAAAATTATATTTGAAAAATATAACAATAATTTACAATACAGAAATGTCTCTCGAATATGATCTGCTTACACGTGAAAGTGAACGAATTCAATTTCTTACGTCCAAAATACATTAAATTATTTCTTCAGATTGGATAGAGAAGTTACTGTTCGCAGTAAAGTTACACAAAAACGGGGAATCGCAAATAATGATGTTAGGAACAAGAAGAACCAAATATACATTAAATTATATACAACATACCCTTCCACAGATGTTAGGAATTTTGTCACACTCTTTGAAAACCTGTACGTTGCAAGCATGGACAACTCTCGAAGATGATAACTTAGATTTTTAGCCTTCTGGGTCATCTTCATTTTATTTATTTATTTAGTGTTCTGTCTGACGACAGGTCCATATGAACAGGATCCTTCCATTCTTTTTTCGGACTGGGACCTGTTCATATACGTTCTTGGCAGATGATCCAGAAGTGATTTTCCATTGCCTTCTTCTGTGTGTGAATGGAGTAATTGTTGGGATGCCACGGAGGAAAACTCCGTGTTGCCTAGACCACGGCCTTGCCCAACACAAGTTATAAATTCGGGCACCGCCGTGAATCGAACCCGAGACCCCAGGATTACAAGGCCAGCGTTCTAACCGCTAGAACACCGTGGCCATGTCATCTTCATAAGCGATGTTATGTTAAACTCACTTAATTAATGATTATAACCTCACTTCGAGACTTGGTGCAGTCAAAATTAACGCGCCTTACAAACCGATATTTGTCAATCCACTATCTGTACAAAAAGCGTTGGCCCAAATATTAAACTACTTTTAAAAAAACATTTCGCCGTTGAACTTTTTTTAAAAACATATTTTTTCACGCAATGTCCATCGGCAACCAAGTCAGACGCAAACTACATCTGAATAGTATGTCATTTTTTTCGCTACATGAACGTGTTACATGCTTGGACATTTATGTTGCTATTGTATTTTGGTAATCGACAGTAACGGCCTCTTCGTAGTGGGAACGAATGTTCGCGGCTTGTAATTAATAATAGTAAAAATCAAATAACTGGTGAATAATTCGCAAATCATAAACCATGCTAATAATATGTATTACACTAACAAGTCAGTATGGCAATTCATGATGAAATCCATAGAAGATTAAATTCAGAGAATGCTTGCTATTATTCAGTCCAAAATGTTTTGTCCCAACTCCTAATATAATTACAAAGACTAATGTACTCAAAAGTGTAATTCTGGCATCGAGAACACTAAATTCTTGGATTGTGTCAATCGTCTGTGTTTTTAAAAAGAACACAGCCTTTCTGAAGCTGCATCTACCTCCTTCCTCAGTTTATAAAGTGGGGAAGGGCACTTACTCAATTGGGTCAGCCTGAGTTCCTCTGTCACTGCACCCTTCATAATTGATTTGTAATTTTTCAAATTGTGCTGTATGGGTGTGGAACTTGGTTTCTCACTTTGAGGAAAATTGATAGAGGGCCTTTCAGAAGTTCTTTGAGGAAAATATTTGGGCCTAAATGGGAGGGGAATGTATCACACAGAAAACTGCACAATGAAGAGCTTCACGGCCTACAAGATTAAGAATTAGTTGGATCTATACTACCTCTCCCCCAAGTGCCTACATGGCGTGTAGCGGGACAACTTTACTTTACTTTACTTGCCAGTCCTTACAGTAGTTATTGCATCCTGCTTAACTTACCTTCATTGCCAGAGCACAGATCCTTGTCAGGAAGTAAAACGTTTTTAAATGCGTCTGATCATGGATTGTGTGAACTTATCCCTACTTTATGAAAACCCTTTGTTTGTATTTTGTGACATTTATATAACAGTATGACTTGTATGGTCATCTGACTAACTTATGCATCCATGGAATGTAATAAAGATGTATGTAGTTAGATGTTCAGGATTATGACAGCTGGGTTCCCTCTGGAAGGCTGCCATGCAAATACATCATTCATTCTACAAATATTAAACATATTGTTCTGAACACATTTCTGCTGAACTGCTTTGTAATTTTGAATGTAAGACTGTGAAGTGACATGGTTTCTTCAAAGTCACTGCTAACCACCCCACAGGAGAAACAGCATTATAAAAATTTGATTTTTGTTCCTGTAGGGGTAATATATCCACAGACTAAAATTACTTCTTGCCTTTTCTGCAGAGTCTGAATGAGCCTGAAGCAGTGTTGATCAACACCTGGGCACAGCATAACTAGCATATATAGTCCTTAAAGGCATCACAATCGACCTGCGACGATTACGATGCAGGAATGAATTCTCAAGCCTACACAGTAATACTTAATACTTTCCTTATATGCATTTGTCATTTCCCTGACTTTTCCTACTAACTGTCAGAATCAACCTGTATCTTTGAAGTCCCACCCATGGCTCAGTTTACGAAAAAGGTGAAGACGGTGGAGTTATATATAGTTCCATACATTTTTACTATTGGCACTACATGGGGGTGAGTGATTACCTTCAAGCCCTCAAACTCAACCAAGACAATTGTTGGAAACAAAACACTTATGTACTTCACAAATTCCTAGCATGTATCATCTGAAGTTTTTTGGACAAAGTTAGTATATTATTCTTTGGTAACAAATAGTGATTAGAATATAAAATAAGCAAACAAACAACTATTAACATCATAAAAAAGATACTATTGCCATACATGTTTCAACCTCAAGAGGTCATTATCAGTGGCATCACGGAAATTAATTCATTTAATCAAATGATATAAATTATATTTAGAAAATAAATAATGAATAGCCTCTTCTTTGTTACACACAACTCAAGTCCTATATTCCGTATTCCCTGACATCCTCATATTTCCACATGGCGATCTTTTATCATTTGCATATCTTCTAGCCCCCTGAGTACATGCTTGTGTGTGTACTTTCCTTTCCCACTACTTTTCAGTACATTGGAAATTACCAGCGACCTGTTTTCTTTCTTACTAAGTCCCATATTCTGTCTCTCAATAAGCGCACAAAGTTACACAAAATGTTTTTTAAAATGTCATGAGGCCTGGCCATGTCAAATATAACAGCCATGGATTTACAAGGTCAAATTCTTATATCGAGTCTATGATGACACTGCACTACAAATCTAATCCAACACTGAAAGAAACTTTTAACCTTTACCATTTGGGAATAAGATATTTAAACCTCCCATACTACATTACTGCAGGCCAATCATTGACTCTTCTTCTTCTTCTTAAAGTGCCTATCCGTTCTGGATGTTGGTGATCAGCATAGCAGCTGGCTGCTACTTGAAACAGCCCTCCAGTGGACATCGAGAACCAAGTTTTTTGGTTCTGAAGCCAGGAGATTCTTAGCCTGCCAGGTCCCCTCATTCCGAATACTTTTCCCTGGATTATCAGCTGAAACAGCCCGGATCTGTCACTATTACTCATGATATGACCGAAATATTCCAACTTTCTCTCTTTTATGGTTTTAACAACCTTCACCTCTTTGTAGAGTTTCTCGAGAACTCTTTTGTTGGTTACGCGGTCAATCCAGGAAATTCTGAGAATACGTCAGTACAACCACATTTCGAAGGCCTCCAAATTTTTGAAGAAGCTTCGGTCAACGTATACGATTCAGCGCCGTATAAAAGCACAGAGAGAATATAACATCTGTGTAGTCTTAACTTGTTGTTTAATTTTATGTCTCTACTCCTGAACATTGACTCTGGTGTTTAATAATTTATGGCAAGCTGCTCTGACATATGGCCAGTTAGACCACACATATTCAATAACACACGGCTGGTGAAGGTTAATAACTCTTAATTAAGACAAATACTGTGTTTTGAACCTCAATGCTGCACCCTATCTTAGAATTCTAGAATAGTCTGTTAGTTAAGATACAAGTTTAATATTAAAAGGTATTTTGGTATTGAAAGGGTTCGTGGTACGATCCTAAGGTATTTTGGATCCCAACTACTGCAACCAATACCCAGTCATCACAAGAAATGAGTAGAACTAACATTCAAATGTATATATGTGTATGAAATATATGTCAGGCAATAGACAATGTTCAAAATAAGTGTGGTGTTGAATTCAACACAAAGACAGCAAGAACTGGTGACAAATATAAGAGACTTTAAATTTAATGCTAGAACTACATTTGCTTCAGTAGATACAAACTAATTAATGTAGGAAATGTGTCGACATCGGCAAACTTATCTTCTCTATGTATGCCTGTCTCCTGAAATGAAAAGGTAAACATAAAAGCTGCTGTGCAGTGTCAAACGTTGAAGTACAGTTAATAGTGAGGCCAAAACTGACCAGTGTGGAAATGCGGCAATTCTAAATACTCAATAATCTGGAAGTTCAGTTAATTTGTGCAGGCGTGTAAATTTCTGAGGAAAACATATCTGGATTCAGTGATGTGGCAGGATGAATCTGAAGGGATGTGGGAGGCAGCAGGTGTGGCCTAATTTAAATTGTTATCCTGAAATTTCCCAGGACTGAGGAATATTGTAAGTCATGAATCAGAAAGGAGACCCTATTTTGGGCAATACTGTACTAGTATGTCACTCAGGCTAAAATTCATTGGTCAGTATTTTAAACTTTCTGCAAATAACATTCACCTAACAAAATCAATTATGATCTGTAGTCAAGTTACATTTGTTGTTATATGATAAACTATAACGCCCACTGTAAACAGTGAGATATTAGTTTTAACAATACATTAAAATTACGAAACGCTTCACGATCTTCCATGTAATCCTTGTGCAGGGGCCACGCTAATCTCCCTGTATTACTGCAATGTTAGTTCGTATAGTGTCAAAGTGACTGCCACTCAAGCTACTGCCATTGGATAATTTCATCTACATATTTAGTAAACTAGAAGATTATATATTTCACTGCTTCAGAGAGAAATTTACAGATGACCGATTTGGTTCTCAATAATTTTGTGAAAAAGTATTCTGCACTTTTCCCCTACAAAATATCCCATGTGAAATTTTACCCTCTTCAGTTCTTTGAGTTGGGTCACAGACGTGAGAACACTTTGTCATGACCATATTGTAGGTGACTGAAATACTCCTATTTTGTGGATGTAATCTAAATTCACACCTACTGTTTGTAATATATGAAGCAAAATGTCAGCATTTAAAAACCAGATAAAGAAAGTGTTTTAGCAGAAAAACCTCTTACCATCATGAATGTACATCAATATGAAAATAATATCTAAAGTTTCATCCTTTATTAAGTGGTTCTTATATCTGCCATAAAATGCCATCTAGTATCACTTCATGGACGGCTTTAATGAAATCATTCTGAAAGAACGAAGATGTGCCCTTGAAAACAGTGGTTGCCTCTAAGTGGTCACTCTCGAGAGGATCATAATCTTCTAGCAGTTGCAAAGATTCTACATAGTTGCCTCTATAAAGGAGTTATTCAGATTGACACTAACCTCTAAATGGCAACACTTTCAATCATCTAAACATTTCTTCATTATATTTTTCAATTTTGGTGAAGTTATGAGGTTAGGAGAGGCCCCTCAAATAGAAATATTTAGCCTTTCTTCAAGCAGCAAGCATGGCCATCTAGGCAGTTTTTTCAGATTATTCCAAGCCATTAACCATGGGTAATACAGCAAAATATACAAATTCCTGGAGTGCATTTCTTTACTTGTTCTTACATACATTTTTAAGGCTGGGTGACGGTGGGCTGAGTCTCCCATATTGTATTATTTTCATTTTCCTTTAACAACAGTTTCTTATAAAAATATCTTTAGTAAAAATTTTATCTACTTACCACAAACTCACTGTTAAGTACCAAAAAGTATAAGGATGCCAAAAATAATATTCTTAAAGCAAAGGGACTAATTTGCCATCATTACAAGAATCTTGCATGAAAGGAGAAGTACCTGCACACAACACAGCTCAACTGAGTCACAGTCGTTCTGTGCTTAAAGGGCAAATTCTCTTTTTTTCTTCGCTCTGAATCAAGCATGAATGCGTAGACTGGAACCTCTGGTCCAGTGATAAATCATTCTGCTCCTCTAGTGCATGAAAACGTTATCAAATGGTGTAGCAGTCAAGCTGCATAATTAATAAAGCCATATCCAAGCAAACAGTAAAGCTTGTATGGAAACAACACAAGAAAACATCACGTATTCCTCAAATTTCAGTGGAACGTTGGCACACTACTAGCCAGACCACTGAAAACAATAACCCTTACCCTTTTTATATTTCTTTAATAAGGTTTCAATACATGATGTGATCTGAAAACAGACGTCTAGTTTGGTGTACACATTGCATATCTACACTTATTTTATGCTATTGCTTTGAAAGTGGATTAAGAATTTGCTATAATCCAGAGAATGTGCAAAGTTTTATCATTAAAAAAACTTTATTGTCTTGGCTCTCATACCAGTCACATGTCAGTTCATCCTGAACATTTGTGGTGGGCAAAGTGGCACTGGAGCAGTTTCTCTCAAAGTTATTTGCCTTCCCCTCCAAATCATCATTTCGCCACTGTTCCATACTCATCTGTCATTGTCATATAAAGGGCATGACAGATGTGACCAGACAACAAATTATCATTCCCTTGTAAGAAGTTTGGGCTGTGACCAAGCATTTGGCTGGCATTATAAAAATGTAGCTTTCATCATCAGAAATACACATTAAAACAAAATGATTTCTTAAACCATGTTCCAGGTATGTCTAATACAAATTAATCAATGAAGATGTATACATTTAAAGTGTTAATTACATAAATTACTTATTAAGAATTTTTTGCTCTGTCTTTGGGCATATAACGGTACAAGAATCTTTTAAATATAAAACTGCATCTTTCTACCCCTTTTAATGTACTGGAAGCATCAGCAACTTTTGCTGACTCTTTAATTGCTTATTGTTTCCTTGAACATATTTTTCTTCTCTCCTACATTGTGTGAACCAAGTTACTCATGTATTATGATTGACTTTTGATCTAAGTGTACTATAATGCTGTCCTTAGCCACTTTTGTAATTTCACATTACTTCATGTGCAATACCTATGTTAATGGATCGTTACTCTTCCTGCTATACAAATATGTACATCCCTTGTTATAAATTTGCCTACTCTTTGTGTAAACAGCTATTCTTTATTTTGCGTATAGTTAGTTACATGTTTAATCGCAAAACTGGATGGGCATCCACTTACCTTATTGGTGGTATCACAGTCTTTAATCCACAGCCAGAAGACATTCTGTGATGTAGTGACATAGGTCCTGCATAATATGTCCTTTTCTCTGATTTATTTTTAAGCAGGTTTGAAACTAAGAGCTACAACAATATACCTGTTATCTTCACTATACCTATTCCTCTATCCATTTGTAAGAACTTGAGAGCAAACAGCTAATTGGATTTTCAAGATTTTTTATGTTACGGAATTTTTCTGTTTGAAGAGACATTTCAGTTTTGCTCAGTGTCATATTGGCAACATTTGGTACTTACGTTAATGCCTACAGGTGGTTTTGCTTGTGAAAGTGACTTTGTTGTAGTGGTGGACAGTCATCATTTAGCTATGCAATGACAAAGTTGTTATTCATATTGACATCATCAGCCATCCAAACAGAGGCCAGACACCCTACTCAACCAAGGTCTCTTACCCCAAACACCTCTGATGACACTGGCATCATTCACAAAGGCCAAATTGCTGTGAATGTGTCAGAATGGTTCCACTTGTCCTCATTTGCTTTAGTTTGCCAAGCAGACCTGTTCAGTGTTTATGAGATTCTGTTCTCAGGATAAAGAGATGCAAGAATTACAAGAGGTTAATAAGTAGATGATGCAAGTTGTAATAGAAAGTCATTGATTTAGTTGGGTGTGAGTGAACTTGGGGTTTATTTATTTTAGATTCTCCTTTCACTCATATCTGTACTGTAGATTGAACCCAGTTAATGGTTAACAATATTGTTTCAAAGATTTTTATCAGAAGATTCATTATAATGCATAAAATTATATGTCACTATTATGATGACATCTGTGTATCTCTGCTTTTTGATTCTTTAGATACCAATAAATAGATTGGTTATTTTCTCTTTTTTCTCTCCCCATCAGGCTAAGCAATTTTATTCGGGTTTTCTAACAGTGAGTCTGGTTGGGTGAAGCAAACTTGAACTTGCACATCGTGTTATGGAATGTGAATATGTAACTCTTTTGCATTGCAGCTTGCTGTCAGTCAAGAGTTTGTTTGCTGTGTATAAAATTGCAGTCTTGTCTCAGGTAGCCAGGAACTAAATGAAATATGAAATATAATTCTATCCCACTGAGAAAATAAATCTGTTCTGAAAATATTTATTGAGCATTTTTATATCTTGTTTTCAGTTTCATTCTTCTTCCTAATAAGATTTACCGTAATATTTTTTCAATTTGTCTGCTAGGGTCCTCCGAATGAACAGAACTTGTTACATGATGGTGATCGACCGTATTCCTGTGATGTGTGTAACAAGTCATTCAATCAACAGAGTAATCTGAAGACACATCAGCGTACACACAGTGGAGAAAGGCCATATTCCTGTGATGTGTGTAACAAGTCATTCATTCAACAGGGTCATCTGAAGACACATCAGCGTACACACAGTGGAGAACGGCAGTATTCCTGTGATGTGTGTAACAAGTCATTCAATCAACAGAGTAGTCTGAAGATACATCAGCGTATACACAGTGGAGAATGGTCATTCTCCTGTGATATATGTAACAAATCATTCAATCATCAGAGTAATTTGAAGAAACATCAGCGTACGCACAGTGGAGAACGGCCATTCTCCTGTGATATATGTAACAAATCATTCAATCAACAGAGTAATCTGAAGACACATCAGCGTATACACAGTGGAGAACGGCAGTATTCCTGTGATGTGTGTAACAAGTCCTTCATTCAACAGAGTCATCTGAAGACACATCAGCGTACGCACATTGGAGAACGGCAATATTCCTGTGATGAATGTAACAATTCATTCAATCAACAGAGTAGTCTGAAGATACATCAGCGTACACACAGTGGAGAACGGCCATTCTCCTGTGATGTATGTAACAAATCATTCAATCAACAGAGTAATCTGAAGACACATCAGCGTACACACAGTGGAGAAAGGCCATATTCCTGTGATGTGTGTAATAAGTCATTCAACCATAGAAATAATTTGAAGAAACATCAGCGTACGCACAGTGGAAACGGCCATATTCCTGTGATGTGTGTAATAAGTCATTCAACCATAGAAGTACTTTGAAGATACATCACCGTACGCACAGTGGAGAACGGCCATATTCCTGTGATGTGTGTAAGAAGTCATTCATTCAACAGGGTCATCTGAAGAGACATCAGCGTACACACAGTGGAGAAAGGCCATATTCTTGTGACATCTGTAAAAAATCGTTTGTTCAGAAGGGTGCTTTGAAGAAACATCTACTTACACATGGTAGATAGGAGCCACATTTAGGAGATGTATATAATAAATGATTTTTTACCTGCATAATCTCTTTAATGACTACTCTGTATTTCAGTGACATTAAATCTTTTCATTAATCGAATAATCCGAGTCAATACATGTGAGGGGTGCTCATATTCTCGTGATATATGTAAGTCTTGCTATTATCAGAAGAGTCTGCAGAAGTATTATTGCATACCCAGATTAAAGGAACTATTGTCCCACCATGAATAAGACGTTTTCTGCTCAGAATGCAAATGAATACCTACTCGTGCACGTTTGTTTTGTACAGGAATATTGTCCAGGATAGGAATAGTAATTGTGCATTTGAGGCAAGGGGCAGTCACACTCTTGTGTAATACAATGATGAGCATCTCTTGATGAATGACATGAAGTTTCTCAGCGCCTAAATGCAATAAAATCTTCTCGCTTCAAACAAGCGAAACAGTGGCAGTGACGTCTTTTTGGTTTAACAATTTCATTCTGTTTATTACTTTCAAAACCTTTTATAACTGTTTCATTGGTATGGGATATGTTATTTAATTTTAAGATGGGTTTAGCAACTGTCATTATTGTTATTTTCAGTTGCATATTTTACTGATAGTTCAAAATAATCTTACTAATCAACAGGTTACTTGCAGGTCGAACAAGAGTGTAAGTTGCAATTGCTTTATTATAAATAGCCCACCTTCGGAATGCTGTGCTTGGAACTGTCACGAGCAGATCTAAGTGACTAACATACGTGAATTTAGATGTAGAGAATTTTTTTGTTTTTTGTCAAAGACATTCCTACATAGTGGCAGGTATATTTTTTGTTATATTACATTTGCTGCTAATCGAATCACTATTTGTTACCAAAGGATAATATACTAACCTTGTCCAGGAAACTTGTACATGCTAGGAATTTGTGAAGTACATAAGTGTGTTTTGTTTCCAACAAGTGTCTTGGTTGAGTTTGAGGGCTTGAAGGTAATCACTCGCCCCTTATTTAGTGCCAATAGTAAAAATGTATGGATCTATAGTTCCATTTTGTCATATCTGATCATAGGTTGATTAGTTAAAGCACATGGATATGTTTTCATACCTTAGTCATCAATAAAGTACATGAATAACTCTACCGTCTTTACCTTTTTCGTAAACTGAGCCACGGGTGGGACTTCAAAGATACAGGTAGATTCTCACAGTTAGTAGGAAAACTCAGGGAAATGACAAATGCATGTAAGGAAAGTATTAAGTATTACATTGTAGGCAGTGGCGGCCCATCCATAAGAGCTGCAGAGTTGAAATATTTATTTTGTGTTGGGCAAGGCCGTGGTCTAGGCAACACGGAGTTTTACTCCGGGGGCTTCCCCGGTTTCTCCGTGGCATCCCAACAATTACTCCATTCACACACAGAAGAAGGCAATGGCAAACCACTTGTGCATCATCTGCCAAGAACGTTTATGAACAGGTCACAGTCGGAGAAAAGGATGGAAGGATCCTGTTCATATGGACCTGTCATCAGACAGAACACTAAATAATATAATTTGTAACACTTTATTTCGTCTATATCATTTTAATATTGCCCCTTACGTTGTCATTATCAACCAATCGGCTGAACTGACAGTAAGTCCGCGGGCGAGGAGTGCAAAGCAGAACGGGGCTATCATCTGGCTGCAAGGATTTCAGCGCGGCTGGCCGGTCAAAAGTTGAGAGCGCTGTGTGAGGGGGAGTGAGGGGCAGTTCACTGGTACAGCGCGCATCAGGACTGCAGTCCCTACAGCTGGCTCATAGTAAACACGATTGCCCGTTATCACGTGTTTTAGACTGTTCTGTATCGCAATCTGTTTCGTGGTTATTGTTAATGAGTGTTCAGTATTTCTGTGTGGTGACTATTTTTTGTCTGATAATGACAATGAGTAAAGGAAGTGTATCATATATACATGACATTAGTTTTTCTAAATTCTTTGAGTGAGAAAATTGATGTAAAAAATTATGGCCACCCTCTTCCAGACTTAGAAATAGCTAAAACATCAACGATGTAAATTTACTTTTCATTTACTTATATTGTCATGTGTTGAAAACCTATTCTGAGTTTCCCCCTTGTGCAGAACTGCCACTCCTCAGACTCACGAGCGGCCATTGGGTAGGCGAGCAAGGAAACTAACTTTATTTCACATGGAAACAGAGCACTGGGTGATCCATAAGAACTGCCTACTATTCACGTGCATCTAATACAGGTATACTCTGTACAAAAATAAGTAGAAACACTACACCATGGCTGACACTCTTAAAAAAAAGGCCACGCTTCGCCACTGCATGCACGTACAATGGGAATTTAAGCCTGTTGGTGGAATACATTCAAACTGACACAAGGAAATGCAATGTAAATCTTTGTAAAAATGTTTGTGTTTATTTGCTCTCTGCGTAAATTCTAGTTACATACAGAAATTTGTATCATTGGGCTAAAGACAAATCAGTAATGAGATACACTTAAACAAAGAAACTGTATTAATTATGTAAAATTTGAGGTATTCAGAGCAGTGAGTCTGAAGATTGCTGTCTTCTGGGTTGTTACGCCTTATAGTCTGGTAGATTTCCACCGACGTTTCAGAGGTCCTTGCTGCCTCCATCATCAGGGCGATAAATCTACACCGCTAGAAACGCCCACGCTCTCCTATTGTTCTCCAACGACGCCTGATTTGCTCTCATTGACTAGGATTAGGCTATTCCGGTTGGCACATTCATCGCCCTGATGACGGAGACAGCAAGGACCTCTGAAACGTTGGTGGTAATCTACCAGACTACACGGCGCAACAACCCAGAGAGACAGCAATCTTCTGTATTAATACATTTTGCTAGAGCTTATAATATGTTGAAACGTAGACGTTAGGCCGTTTGCAAGAGACGCAGAGCAATTTATAGAAATTTTCAAAAGGAATTTAGTTCCATGATTCACCTGAAGCGGATCTGGCAATAACCGTCCACGCCTACAGCGGATGTCCAAAGGTATGCTAGACAGTTATCATAAAATCTTATTGGTGCCACCGTTATGGTGAGTGAAGTTCTATGTCAATATTCAGGTCCATGTTAGAGGATTCTGGAACATTAACTACGCCGTCAGACGTATCAGTTTCGTTACGTGAAGTAAAGAAATCCAGATTAAAAAATCGAAAAGCTGAACGGTTGGAGATCTTTCCTTGTCGAAATTGAAGTCGCCTTTAGACCGTCTCATGGTTCCATTAAAAAATAAATAACCACAATTCTGGTGAAACGGTTTGTAAAGAGAAGGTACAATGTATTTTAATGTTAAGAAATCAGGTTCTTTGTGAATTAGCAGTTCTTTTTCGTGGTGAATCTTCTCCAGGAAGAAATGGTTCCTGCCATCGATTAGTTGGCGCATGCGCAGGTATATCGATCTCGGCTCTTCGCTCGTCTGATTAGGTTGAGCATGAGATGAAGGCAGGCAATTCAACCACCTGTAAGGCGTCCTGTAAAAATCATTGTGCTGTGTACAGTGCAGGAATTGAACTGGGTGCAAGTTTAAAGCGACCTTGGGCTACGTCACACGAAGAGGTCAAGGGGGACGAAGGCGCCATGTGCTCTGTTACCTTAGCCTCCGACACCCCTACTCAGATTTCTGGATTCCAACGAGATTTCTTTGTAACTGCAACAGAGCTCGGAGATATTTTGTGACAATCAGGCTCAGGCAATGCGTGAGTCAGAGGTCCGTGGTCCTACTTGCGCTCAAAGAATTTTCAAATTGCAAATGTTATGATTGTATGTAACCTCTCTCTGACATCGGAATCTGCACCCCTGAGGCCAGTGGGTTATCGTGTCGTGTCAGTACCCTATTCAAGATTACAGAACCTCATAACCTGATGAAGCGTTGCAAAATACCCGAAGAACGTCCGGCGGACCTCACACATAAAAGTGCATGAAGAACGATTTTCACTCCAACAGATTCTTAATATGCCAAATGTAACAAAGACCTTTCAGAGAATCATATTTTCAAAATGAGGTACCCGTTTAAGACTTTCAAAATTATCGTCCAGTTGGGGCTCTTAAATTGGGGGGGGGGGGGGGGCCTGGACAGCGGCCCATCTTACCCACTGGTTACCTCAGGGACACAAACATCGCTTTCCTTTTTTTCGGAACATCACGTACGACAGACAGACAGACATAAAAGAACGCGCTGCCAATAACTTATCCTTTTTCCACGTTGAAGCGCTATGCTTTGTGCCTGTCAGCAATCGACTGGGATTCTTCGAACAAAGAGACAAAAATCCCAAAACAGTGGACAGTCGTTCACGGAGGTGGCACTTTTACCGACAGACAGCGAGGAAAATCTCGTCTTCGCGTTGAGATTTGATATTTATTCTCGCTTACTCAAATTCACGCTCAGCATCGAGCAAAGGGATTCAGAACAAACAGCAAGAATTGCTCGATCGAGGGAAGTGAACAGACGATGGCGTGCGGCTGGGATAAACGTAGGTTTTAGTAACGTGCTTTTAAGTAATTTGTGATCAAGCCTCCCCGGATTACTTCTGACTAAACAAGTCGCTGTGACTGACTGCATCAGTTTCAAGTTGAGAAAGATGCATTT
Organism: Zootermopsis nevadensis; assembly: GCF_977971745.1. Taxonomy (NCBI): domain Eukaryota; kingdom Metazoa; phylum Arthropoda; class Insecta; order Blattodea; family Termopsidae; genus Zootermopsis; species Zootermopsis nevadensis. Next base: position 4,345,911 of record NW_028259138.1, on the reverse strand, counting down.
TTACTGTAAAGCACTCAAGACTGTTTGTGCTTTCCTTCCGCTTTGAACACGGAAAATGGTATCCAGCATTCAAAAACATCGTAAGGCCTGTTTAGGGGCTCCAGTTTTGTAGCGGAGCATTTTACAAGCGATTGAAAATAGGCCTTCTCAAAAATGTTCTGCAAAATAATTATTATTATTATTAGTGTTCTGTATGACGACAGGTCCTTATATTATGAACAGGGTCCTTCCATCCTCTTCAGGCTGTCGGGGACCCGTTCATACGGTTCCATGACAAAACCGCACACGAAAATTACGCTTCTGATTACTTATAGTATTGTGAATATGGCCATTCGTCCATGTGTGCATTCGTCTGGTCACCGCTAAATTAATAGTTTTATAGCATAGAAAAACATTACCCAAATTAATTTCCTTTTGAAGAAAATGTTTTTTCATATGTTCAGCAGTTGATTAATGATCGAACGTAACTTATTTACAGCCTGCCACGTGTAACGCATTCTTTTCAAAAGAACCAGTTACTGAGATACAAGTTCTAAGGGCAAGAATTGTTTCTTTCACGAATAAAGCTGTTCCTTAAAACTTTCCTAGCGAAAATATATAGAAGTTTAGATTTCAGAGAAAAAAATGTTCCGTCCGCCTTCACCTCAGTCACACGTCCAATTTGATCAGACGCTTCCCCGTTTTCCAAGTCCATTTAATTAGACCGATAAGTCGAAGGCAATTACGCAACTTCTGTTCACTCCAGTTTCGTATTTTCATTTCACGTGCCAGCCTCGAGAATCTGTAAAGGATGACCCTAAATTGCTTTCAAGTTCTGTACATGCGATAATTGTATGAATTAGAAGATAGGAACACGTGAAACGCGAGATTTTGACAGCGATGAAAATATCATCTATTGGCTTACGATGTGTAATCTTGCAGGTGGTTACCGACGTTTCGGTAGGACGTGTCGCCTCCGTCTTAAGTGGCTTGAACTCGAGTCTTAGATTTGCGTGAAGAGAACTTTTACTTCACGTGGTAATTTGGGCTCGAAGTTTTTGTATCTCGTTGTTTCGTTTTCAATAACAAGTCGTAGGGGCCCTGACCCGTTCCAATCCGGAATTGACCCGAAAGAATGAGCCCTAAGACAAAGACCCGTTAAAACGTGGCTTGGGTTTAACGGGACCAGAACCACCAAAGTCCGATGTTTCGTCTCTTCTCTGGGGCCTATTGAAAACATCCATTTGCAAAAATTCTCATTTTGTTTGGATTATATTGGGGTTTCAAAGCTGGGAAATACAAATATCAAGAGCACGATCAACTCCCTTTGTGCCTTTTGTCGGAGAGCATCGGACGTCGTAATTTTCCTGTGCAGTTTTGCATTCTGACGCCCTCCTCAACGAAATTTAATGATCGTGCGCCAAGCAATATATCGACCAAGCTCGGAAAGTGTTTTCCGTGACGCGTTCTTTGCAGCGTGCATTTGGATGTATTAAAGCCGTCTTATTTCGATACTTCCCACTTTGGTCACCAGATAGCACCAAATCAGCGTCTGCCTCACTGCTTTCCTCAAACGCCATCTTGTTCTCACCGTTCGTAGGAAATTCAAAAGTACGATTTTGGAATCTTGCAGAATAGCCAACCCCCACATCAAATTTCAAACAAGTCCGTCCACTGGTTCTCGAGTTGAATCGACTGGACAGACAGACAGAGACCATCAGCCCATAACGCGTTCTTGAAATGCAGTTCATTGAAAGATAACAGATAATTTTCATTTACGTTGATAAGCCGTTTTAGGAACATTGAAGGGTTTAGTTTGATTAGTGCGTCTGAGTAAAACACTTTCTTTCATTCTGTAAGTCGTCTTATACTGGCTTGCATATAAAATCGATGATAACTATCGACAGAAAGTGGGAATGTAACTGGCACACGAGGCCTATGCAAACATCGTCGAAGTTTGTTCGCAAGGCGCATGCGTGATTAGGGTTTTGACAGATGAACGAACACGGAAATTTATTGCTAGAGTTACGCTCCTCTTGAAAGGGAATTCGAAGTCAAACGTCATCACCCAAAGGGAGAAAGTAAGTGAAGGACAGAGACAAATGGAGAAAAATTCACAACAAAGAACTTATTGGATTTTACTGTTGAAATTGTTATATTAGAACGATTAATTCAATGTTACTGAAATGGTTAGGTCATGTAGCATGCGTGAGCAAGGCGAGATATTTGTACAGCATTTTGGTGTTAAGCCTGAAGGGGCGAGGTAACTCGACACGTAGGCACAGATATGAATATAATATTAAAATGGATCTTACAAGAGTAAGGTCTGGACTGGATTTATCTGGCTGAAGACAGGGAACAATGACGGCCTCTTTTTAAGACTGTGATCAATTTCGGTTTTTGCGTTTAAGAGGACGGATAATTGACTAGCTGAGCGACCATTAGCGTCTCAGGATTCAGTTTACATGATCATAGCGTCGTAGATTTATCTCTTGGCCTGAACTTCTTTCAAGAATTAAGACTGTTCCTTCGTATTGTCTGACGTCCTTTGGCGTCTGCCCCACCCCCGGGGGCTTTTACCGCCAGAAGATCCGTGTCGCGTTCTCAGGCGTTCTTTGCTAGTGTACGAACCACTGCTTTGCTGAGGCTTTTAACGTCGTATTTATATTCGTAATTCTCGTTTCTTTTCTTGCGTCTTTAAATACTTGCGTGCACTTTATTCAAAAGATGTAATTATGTTAATTAACTTTGTCATATTTAAACATTAATAATCTTTTCCCTTGAATCATGATATCAGCTTCTGATTTAAGTGAGTGAGAACTCGTGCAATGAAAACGGATAGAACAAGAAGCGGAAGGAATTTTTGAATAGGCCTTGGCTTCCGCAATAAGAGATTTAGTACCTAATGGAGGAGGTAAGCCATGGTCTTTTCTTGCCATAAATAAGGCAGTCATGATTTCTGGTGCCTGCCAGCTGTTTCGTTTTACTCCCCTGTATTTTCTACCGTGGCCGATCTCCATGGAGCAGAGTTCTTGACAATCTAACATATTCCAGTCCAGAGCTCAAGCAATCAAGAACACCCGGTTCGAACCCAAACTCGGCATTAGTCCAATGTTACCCCATATCGAATTTCTTCGTCCAAGTGGCTGTTGATGGACTCCAGGAGGATGGCAGAGGAAGGGTCGACGTCCTACAGGGGCAATAATGTAGCAGTTTGCAGCTTCGAGGGCAGTCAGGCTACGTGACTTTTTCTTGTCTGTCTGCACTAAAAGTGTCAGGATACTCGACTCAGTCTTCAGTGATTGGCTGGCGGTGTTATACTCGCAATGAGAACCAGTCGCCTGGTACGGTATAATATTAAAATGGAGCGTAAATAAATATAGAGTCTTCCGTGGAATCATCTGGCGCAGAATAGCAAACAAGATAGCGAGTCTTCGGTTCGGTAATAGGCGGGAAATTGTTTTGACAAGAAAGGAGAAACTGTCGACCTAGTTACCGGCTGCAATACCGACTGAGATTTCGTGGCCACTCCATTTTCTTAAAATGGCTGACTATGTGTTGCGTACAATCAGGCTGCGACTGTTGGTAGTTGCAGTGAGGGATTTTCAGTCGCGAAATTTACCCGTACGATGCACATGCTTTCGCTAAATCCTCCTAAGGGAATGATGCTTAGTCATGAACTATTTGTGACTTCATTTTGTACGCGCTTTATCTAATTCTTATAATTTAAAATAAATATTAAAAGAGGGTAATGTAACTTCGTATGTAGAAGGAGCAAGAAACGTTCTGTTTACTTACATACAGCAAATAGAAGAAGCTTTTTTAAGAACGGCAGGGGGAAATAAATTTCGACACATTGGTATTAAGTCTAGGAATTTGTTTAACTAGGTCATACTTATTCCCTGTGTACTAGGAAATGTAGAAACACATTCAGTGAACTACCCACATCTAAATGAAATTACTGAAAAATCTGTTTGTTCTGCCTTTGCTAATACTCTTGTAGTTAATTTATTACATGGTAAATAAAATACATAATTACATTCCTCAGTTTTAGTGATTACTTGAGTACCTTTAGATGTAAATCAGTTGAAAAACTTACAAGAATCTATTTCTATAATGTAAGTTGTGATATTCATTAATGAATATAGTTGAGACTATTTAATTGATTCATTCATGTAAAAGAAGTTATGAAACCTTAGATTTGCATATACTGTGGTACAGACCTTTATCACTACCTGTTTTAAAATTCATAGCTACTATGGTATGATTGAATTTTTTAACAGATGGATAATATTTTTTGCCCTTTTCATGGTATCAGTACAACAAAATTATACAGTTCTTATATATCATAAATTACGTAAATGCATGTGGCTGGCAATTTCTTGTGTTTTCCCATATGAGTTTCGCTGATCAACTCTTTCATATTTACCAATGACTCTACACGACGCCAAAACCCAGATGCCCATCGTCAGAAAGGCCAGCATATAGCATATTTCTGCCTTAATTTCGCTATATAGTTGTCAATGGGCGTAAATATGATTATCGGAGCTTCCGTATTCTTAGCCTAAATGTTACAAGAGACTATTTATTGTTTAGTGATACAGAATATTTTAAATTTTACAAATACCACGTTCAGTAATCGAGTCTTTAAAATCTGATGCAGAGAAGATTGTGGGTTTGTGGGTACACAGTAGCTATTACGCCTATTTCACTACTTGATCTGAACTTTTATCACAAAATCCAAGAATAATGAAAGTGTGCAGAAGTATCACTGATATCACCTCCCACCTCACAAGTTCAACTCTGGTTTGCAATAAAAACTCACGTAAGAAATAGCCTACTCTAATTTCATGAGAGATTTGAGGTTTTCACGGCGACAAATCTGTACAGGACTGCTCATAATTCCATACCGTTATATCACTTGCTGAAATTAATTAACGCCGCAAAGAATTATAGAAAACATTTAAGGATGCGAAAGGAAGCGATCGTAGCCTATTTAAAAGCATTAACGCTGCATTCGAACAAAACGAAACAAGCAATAAACATTTGTGCCCGTAAATATTCAAACCCGATATGCCTGTATGTCGAACAAAAACATGTCTACGCTATGGAAACCATTTAAAAGCATTTTGGGTACGGCCATAGACTGGCAAGTGATTTAGGAAACGCACAAAAATTGTTCCCGCATTACAAACATTTGCCGTATAACCTCAGCGTCTGTTTAATCAACCAAGATGCAAGAAGACGCATTAATGTAACCTTTTATTATTTTTTTAAGTTATGAATAATATAAATATCGTATATGAGCAGTTTTATGCAGTAATAAAGATATGATTACTCATTGGATTTGTCGTTTCACGTAGCAACTGCAAATGAAACAGTGGAGCTACGAAAACTATACTGAATTGCTTCTTATTTCCTACATCTTATTTAGTTAAAAGGATCATGCGATTTCAATTGTTAAAATCCTTCACTGACACGACCTTTGAATGCGCGTTTTTACTTGTTTAATAAAATAATGAATACGGAAGCGTTAATAGTCGCCAAGAAAAACATAAATAGGCTTCAGTAAGAAATCGAACTGAGAGCGACTACCTTGTTGAATGAAGAATTACTTGCGAACGGATGAGTTAACTTCTGAACATCTACTCAACTCAGTGAAGGATACGCTGGCAAGAAAGACACAAAAATGCATCATGCAATTCTGCCACGCCCTTAGACTTGTAGCAAGTGGCCGGTATTATATAAATGTCTCAAGTTTTTGGTATGTTAATTAAATTCGCTCTCGAAAACAATGGCAAGAAACCGACAACAACAAATTTTACAAGGCTTTATACGGGGTGACAAAACAGTTGTGCAGAAATGTCGAGAGGTCTAATATATGTTAATAACGCAAATCTACTTACTCACTTTCCGATTTACGACAATTCTAATTAGCCCCTCTGGTATGGCATATTTAGTGTTTGATAACACGAGTGAAACAAACTTTCTTCACTAAAACATTTTCATGGTATTATTGCACATTGGTTTGAGCGCAATCACGCTCCTACATAACAGACGAATGTAACACGGTGTATTGTTTGTTATATGCTACACAGGTATTAATTCTGACTTGTTTACAACGGCAGACTTTCAAGTTATGTATCATCATTTCATTTATGAATAATTATCAAAATTTTCCACTTGGTGAAATTCCTACGAATTGCGGTTTATGTAAACAACGCTTAACAGAATTAAAATGCAATTTTCAAGCGTATCATAATTATCGGCACCTACAAACAGGAGGAATTAGAGTACGTCTGAGCGGAGAAATGACTCTGCCTTCAAAAAAGAAGTGCCCTGATTAATCGGGATAAAGCGGTCGTGGCCTCTTGAGGTACTCCGAAATTTGGCTGGAAAAACTGAAGAAAACACAGCAGACGTTACTGATGCTATGTTAATTCCTAGCAAAAAGCCTCTCCTGAAACATTATATAACTGTTCGAGGATTACGTATCAAGGCAAATTTCGCTGCCATTAAATCCCATGTTGAGTCACATTAACTCTTTTACATGATCAGAAGATTTCGGTCCACTCCCATCACCAAATAAACACGTTGGCATTGGCGCAAATAAAGTTAATAACTTAACAATAGATAAAGCTAATCATATAATAGTTTTTATTCACTGTATTTGTCTGGAAATATTTACCCTGGTTTCGACTGTTGTGCCATTTTCAGGTGTTAAAATTAATTTCAGCAAGTGTTCTATTGTCTTGCTATTCTGTGTCTGCTTATAATAGGGAAAACTATTGACCTAGTATGTGCTGTAAAGTGAAGCCGGTGGATTATTTAATTTTATTGTTATTGTTCCACGCGTTGTTTAATGATAACATGAAAGGCTGCAAATTTTCCAATTGTGACATTTCCTTGACAAATGAGCGTCCAACACGTAAAGATACTGTTATTTTATATTTTTGAAACAGTGTATTCTGTATTTACTTAAAATTATTGGAAACAAATATAAATGGACTACTGTTTTACAATTACACATAAACAAATTTCTATGCTCATAAAATGTAAACCGTGTGTAGGTTCAAAACTGTTAGACACAAAACTTGGAACGTTGTATGATCGTCCCTCATTTCAGGGTTTTAATTAATAAGGTACCAAGATCGGGGGGGGGGGGGGGGGGGGGGGGGGAAATATAATATAGGCATTAGCATGCATATAAGGTGCTATTATTTTTATAGTTTTATTGTATTCATTGTAATTACTTGTCTTCTTAAATCCATATCAGACAGCGATTTCTGGTTGACCTACCATCTGTAGGTCAACCAGAAATCGCTGTCTGCATAACGCTTAGAAACGTACTATGAATTATGCATAAATTTAATTTAATTTAAATTAATTTTAGCTGGTGTGGGAAGACGTATTTCTATTTCATTTGAGATAGGAACTGAATTTTCAGATATTATTTAGATGAACTTCGTGCTACAAAGGGTTCAGACAGCTACTACTGTATCTTATTTACGTAATTCAATAATAATAATAATAATAATAAAGGGTTAAGGCAATGAGGAGAGGTAGTACCTTTCACCATCATAGTCTGACTATGCTGGACACTGGTCCTCATCCAGCCAGGAGTAAGTGAAGCACAATACAGATGCTAGGCATCCAAAAGCCTCTACTTGCTCAAGACCGTCCGTGCGTGGTGAAGAGCAACATCCGACTAGAGGTGACCCTGTTATATAACAGAACACGGCGGATCTAGAGGAGTAAACCTCGATTAATAATCCCGTGCAGCTACTACCGAAAAATGGAAAGACAAAGATCTGGAGTACAGGTCGCCTAGGTACTCCAAGGGCTGAGGTTGGTTACGGCAACGAGGCAACTCAACGCAGGCCAACCATGGACATGCACAACCAACAAGCCCACGACTCACAAGAAAATCAATCAAGAAAAACAAGAGTGGCTTTGACAAGAGAAGAAATGAAGGAAGTAGTTTGGTGTCACATGTATTGTACTAGCTGGCACTTGCTAAAAACAATATGTATCCCGGAAATAGCTGCTGCCCTATGTACCTTAGGGACAAGGTCTGTCTCGGGTACATGGGAGTACATACCCCATAAAGTGGTGAATAGATGAGATAATAATAATAATGTTTCAAGTAGCGTGCTACAGACTTAGTAAGCTATTTAGAAAAATAGCGAATATTATACAAACCAAACGTAACAACAACGGACCAGAAATTGTTATTGTGCTACGTGTGAAAGCAGAAACAACAAAACGAAACCGCCTCACCACAAGCAAATAGATACAATTCTACGTTCCAAACAGTGCAGCGTACATATGACAACATCGCTAATTAAATGCACTCCTAAATAATTAAAGGTATCAAAACATGTGTTTACAGTGGATACAAATGAGAGCGTATCAGTTTGTCTACAATCTATGTTTATAAACAAAGTATGAATGTAAAACCGGTCCCGAATTGGTAAACGTTTTGTTAACTGAAGCACTTTTTTACTTTGCTGACGCAAACGCATTTATAAGTTAAGCTGGGCAGTAATTCATCAGGGTTTACAGTTCCGAACTTGCCTAGCACATATTTACATTCTACGCAACATCACAATCTACATAATACAAAAATGCATATATAAATATAAAAAGGTATCATCGTGTAACACGAGAAATTAATTCCACGGAACAGAGGCCAACTTCAGAAGCTAACAGAGCGCTCAGCTAGTAAAGACATTTCTCACTTTTATGGTATATGCAAGGTTTATAGGATTTGAGGTTTTCACGGCGGTGAATCTGAAGATGGCTGTGTTCTGGGAACAACCCAGAAGACAGTCATCTTAATACTAAGGTTCATTACCGCGTTCATAAGAGTCTTCAACCAATCCCTATCCTGAGCTAAATAAATGCAATCTACATTTCCCTGAGATCCACTTAATATTAACAAATCACCTAGGTATTCTCATCAAGATAACAGATAGAGAATTTGAATTGTTTCTTAGGCACAAAACGTGTCTATGACGGAACTTGGGATAAACCAAAATTTGCCTTTGTCGGAAAATACGTCTGATCGCAGACAACATACTATCAGAAATAATGACAAATAATTAAGTAAGGCAAATGACGTGGTATTTAGAAAGTAAATAAAAGTAGGCCTGCACGGAGGATATAGCACATAATCTATACGCCACAACTTGTGTTAAATAGAAGCCAATATTAAACGGAAAATATCTAAGTAACTTGAAATTCAAACTTTTTACACAAGGCAAAAAGGTGGTGTGTCTCTAAATTTAAGAGTTACGTCAAATGTACACACAAGCACATTCTTCTGCTTGTATAAAAAACTCAACGCAAGGAAGTGGTGTAAATAACAGCAAAGAAAAATCCCTAAGTGATGTATTACATTTACAAACTTCCATTCTTTACTTGAATAAGTAAGACAATATTCATGAATTGTAAGACTTCCTTCGAGCAAACTGAAGATCACGGCTGTGTAGTCGCTACAAATACAACAACCTGACTGCCCAGTTACATCAGTCCATCCTGGGATCATCATCGTATATCATGAAGCCAAGTGGCTGTCATGAGGCATCACAACGGAGGCACAAGACTGCTAGAAGGCTGAACACAGGAAAGGATGGACAGTGGGTGGTCGCCGTGCTAGGATCACTTGTTCACCTACCTCATTTAACCATTCGTTCTTACCATTCATATCATTAATCAGCTATTTAATTATAAAATCAAAATGAATATATAGATTCTGAGCTATCAAAATTTTTAGTATGATTTGAGGTTTACACGGCGGTGAGCCCGAAAATGGATGTCTCCTAGGTTATAACGCCGTGTAGTCTGATAGACGTTTACCGCAGTCTCAGAGGTCCTTACTGCCTCCATCATCAGGACGAATCGCCCTAAAATCCTGATAAACTTCTACCAGACAACACGGCACTACAACCCATAAGCCAGCCCTGTTCTGTCAAACTTTCGTTGGCTTACATTTTGTATAAATAGTCTCAACTAAAGGTGCATATTTTAAAACCTGTTATCATGGACATTTTAAAAATTTTGCGAAATGGATGTGTTGCTTCGCTCCAAAATCATAGTTCGCATTTCCGACATGTTTATATCGTTACAAGTACAAATTTAAATGATACAAAACCATAACTCAACTGCAAGCCACTATTCATGCTTTCATAACGATGATAATTCTTTGTGAATTCATAATAAAACTGGTCACAAGTGGCCTACTACGGTACTATAGGCACGTGCTCCTCAAAGTCGACATATCGAATACTTCAGGAGTGCACAACTTCTGAGTTGCGATCTTAAGATTAGTTAGTAGGAGTCCTTAAAAAGTAAACAAGACGGGACATTTCCCAGATGAATGTGAGGCCTGGCCATCACTCATAATCAGTGATCCTTGTCCTGTACCAGTTAAATCCAGTTTTCATATGCTTATCTCATATCGGTATTCCAAACGACCGCATTATTCACAGACATGTCGTAAGCCTACAAGTGTCTTATTTCTTCCAGATGAATTACTTCTTTTGTTTGGACAAACCTTGATTACAAATCCTTCAATTATGTAAGTCACAAAGTGCGTATGATCTAGTTCAGTTAACCTTCGCATGGAGACTATAATGCTCAATTACACAAAACAGTAGGAAAATTAATGCATATGATAATAAATTACATTTTAGCAAATAGACATACTAGCTGCTTTATTGTATTTATAATAACAATAAAGGGACAAAGACCTTGGGTGTACAGAAAGTGCATTAGATATACGGAAAACCAAAATCTCATGTTCTGTGGGATGTCCACGATTGGCTCTAAGCAATGTTAAGATAATGCTACAAACGCATATATCAAGATCCATACAAACTAAACATCTAAAGACAAATATGAAAACCCAATTATTAAGTCCAAACTACCTCCGTTAATATAAACTAGCACCCAAACAATTTACCCGCTATGGATTCTTATGACTGATTATTCTGTGTGGCAAGAACTTATTTTAAAAAATCCGGGATTTTAAACACAGATACATGGGTGTTAATGAACTTCTGCCAGGCAAATTAGTACACCAGGTTCATCCTTAATTTATCAGTTAACACCGCGGTGTAGTGGCTACACCTCCTATAGAAAAACTGCTTAATCCATTAAACGCTCTTCATAGTCGCTCCATACAAACGCTGGGATAATATCGAGTGTAGGTCATGATCGTATCCTTCCTAATTCACCGAAATTCAACAATCATAATTACGCTGACACGTCTTATTTTACGTAAAGTAATATCTTACTTGGCACAACATAATAAAAGAGACAATCCTGTGCAAAATGTATTTTCTGTGAGTTTATTATCATTTAAGGAAGGTTTTTCTTGAAGGTTTCTGTCTTTCATAGCCCTAATGACGGAGGCAGTATGCCTCTGAAATGATGATAAACATCGACCATACTACACAGCGCAACAACCCAGAAGACAGAAATCTTTATACTCACTGCTATGAAAACCTCAAATCATACAAGGTTTTTCTTAATTATTTTCTCGCAGAGATTATCCTGAAAACGGAATCACCCGAAGTCTCTCGAGATAATCTGCAGAGTCTATCGTAGCCTTTAGCACATGCTATTTCACAGATCGCCATTCACTACCACGCTCACGTTTCGTTCCACAGAACGGAACCTCTTCATCTGAAACACATTTGATAATATCCTAGAAGTGAAAACATTATTGTATTTTCAAGAACTAGCGCCCTGGGCAATTCCGGCCCATAATTAATCAGACATGACGTATATAAGTTCTTAACAGATATTAGCACTTTCGGGATGGGAGATCACAACAGGACAACATATATGATGTGATGATAATGCCGTTTGGTGAACAGTCACCATGACTATACAGATTTTAAGGACAGAATGATACGATTGTCCACAATTAAATCCAGCAGGATAAGAAATAAAATCACAACGTGTAAGTAGTGAAGTCCACGAACAATGAGTATTGTAATGTCAACCTTTTCGAGACCTTGCATTAGCCACAGACATTTTCAGCAGTTGCGAATAGACTGGAGAGTACACAAGAAAAGCAGGAAACGCCAAGTGCGGATTAACTGGCTACCTTAAGATAAAACGTGCAGATTTATCCATCGTTAAACTGCAAGGATCATCAATGCATACATAGTGGTGAGCGTTCATATGACTGTGATGTGTGTAATAAATCATTCATTAGAAAGGGGGACCTCAAGAAACATCAAAGCATACGTAATGTTAAGCGTTCATATGACTTAGATGTGTGTAATAAGTCATTCTCTAGAAAGGGGAAACTCAAGATGCATCAACTCATACATAGTGGGAGCGTCCATATGACTGCGATGTGTGTAATAAATCATTCATTAGAAAGGGGAAACTCAAGATGCTTCAACGCATACCTAGTGGTGAGCGTCCGTATTCCTGTGATGCATGTAACAAATCATTCAGTAGAAAGGTCAGCCTCAAGGTGCATCAACGTATACATAGTGGTCAGCACTGATATTGCTGTGATGTGTTTAATAAATCATTCTTTCTAAGTAATCATCTTAAGGTGCACCAGTGTGTGCATAATGGTGAACGTCCATATTCGTCTTATGTGTGTAGTAATCATTCAGTTAGAGGGGTCATTTGGAGAGACATCAACCCATACATAGTGGTGAATGGCCATATTCCTGTGATGGTTGCAGTAAATCATTCAGCAGAAAGGGAGACTTTAAGAAATATTAACAGGTGCAAAGAATACAGTGTCGATATTCATCTTATGTAATAAATCATTCATTCAGAGAGGTCATCTGAACGCATATTAAAGTATATTTCATGGAGGGGATCCACATTTGTGATGTGTGGGTTCACTAAGTAGAGTGATCACATCATCACTCATCATGTAATATATATTACATAATGTCCATATTCCTGTGATGAGTGTAATAAATGTATCTACATGTATCTACAGAGACAGTGGAGAGCATCCCTAATCTTGTCAGATATAGAATATTGTGATGTGGTGCCAAATGGGCAGACGGCTTGCCATGGAGGGGTGTGGCCATCACGGAATGTTCTAGGCCTATGGAATTGCGGGTTTTTATGTTAGCAGTGATTAGGGTTCTGTTACTATTAAGAAAGTTTGTTAAGTAATCTAACTGCTGATCATAAGAACTCTTCTACAACAATTGTTAATTTTTGAAAGTTTAATACTGTACTCTTCACTTTCCCTATCAAAACATGAAACTTCATTTACAAATGGTATTATTTCATACAAGTTCATTTTGTAAGCACAGTAAAACCTTGCTAATCTGGAATATATGACGGGGCAAGGGTTACCTGGATTAGTACACTTACTAAAAAGTACTAATAACCATTATATATTACTGAAACCACCATACCTGAACATTTAACATTCATTTCCCATTATTTATGAGCGTGGTTCAGAAGATATTTTGCTTTCACTTGACACACTTGAATAACTTGTTTCCAGAATGTCAAGCCACTTCCTTCAGCAGACCATGGTAGAGAGGCAGGCTTCAAAAAGCCATACTGACTGAGCTAGGACTGATGATTATGTTTGTAAAGGGATCTGGATTAGCAAAGTTTTATTGTATTAGTTCAACTCCCTGTAGTAAATTTGACTTTACAGTATCAGTATTTTTCTTTGGGGCAGAATTCCAGTCGATCATAATTTAGTCCACATTCTCCAATTGCTACCACTTTATGCTGGCCTTCCTGTGCTAGATCTTGGAGAGACTGAAGGTATGATGTTGGGTCTCCTGATTTCTCAAACTTACCACATCTGTTTGGATGACAGCCCACAGTACTGTATACTTTTTCTAAAATGCACAGTGTTTACAAAATTTAGTCCCAATAAATACTTTAATATCCTGAATGAAGTGAACAGTAGAGAACAGTTTTGACTATTAAGTTACTAAATAAATTCATGGAAAAGGCCTTCCTTTGAAAATTGCTCATCTTGAAAAGCTAACAACTGATCAGACAAACAACAAATTCCTGCTTTCATGGAAGTCAATAAGTTCATTACCAGTTCAGTCCACTTACAAACTTTCATACCCTATTTCTCTAATATTAATTTTTAAATCCTCCCATTCACACCTGCATCTTTCATATGGTCTCTTTCCTGTGTGTTCCACCACCAAACTTTTATATGCATTTCTTCCCCCATTTACAGTACATGCCCATCCCATCTACTCTTCCTTGTTTTAATGATCCTAATAAATTTATACAGTGAATAAAAATTAGGCCCTTCATTGAATAATCTCTGCCCTCTCAGCATACAAATATTCTCCTCGACACTTTATTTACACTCACCCATATTCTAGGGTAGAATATGGGTGTCTGAGAACAAAAAGAACAAGGAAAATATATGGACCCAACAGAGATGAAATAGCAAAGGACTTTGAAAAATTATATAATGAGAAGGTACGTAGTCTGTACTTTTCACGTAATGGGGTGATGAAATCAGGAAGGGTGGAATGGGTGAAATGAGAAATGCACACAAAACTTTGTTGGGAAAGAATCACTTGGGAGGCCAAAGCAAAGATTAGAGATATTTAGACAGATGTTGGAGAAAAAACGGGGTTTGGTAGTGGACCAGGTTGACCTAGTATGGAATAGGGTCTAGAAGCGCTCATTTCTGAATAGTGTTGAACCTTTAGGTTCTATGAGCACAGAATGTCATGACCAATGGTGATGGAGGCAGTAAACACCTCTGAAATTTGACACTTCTACTAGATTACACAGTGATATAACCCAGAAGACAACCATCGTCATCTATAAACTCATCAAGAAAACTCTGTACTATGAAATCAGTTGCACTTAATTAGTTACTTAAGTGATGATTACAATCAGAACACTGGGATAAGATGATAATATTGTAACTGAATTATAAACCATGGGAATTTGCAAGCTGAAGAGCTTCTCCGCTTTCTTCCAAACTGGCTCCTGTATGATCATTTTCTGCATGCCAATGTCCCATGCTCTTTTAGGTCAAATACATGTTTCTTTGATCCATGATAAATTCCTTTGTACATGGAGTCTGTCAGATTGACACTAGTGTCATTTTTATAGTGTTAATAGTTTGTTTGCTTATTTTATATGAATACAACAGTATGGATCAATGTTTATATTCCATAGATCCTTCATAGTACTAGCCAAGGATGTGAAAAACATCTTAATATTAATAACAACACAATGACTTGATAGTTGTAGCAACTATTTACTATATTTATCATAAGTTTCAATTGAAATAAATTCTAGTGTGCAAGGAGTGACAAAAACGAGAATCTTTCAATGCTGGCTTAAACACTGAAATTAATGTTACTTTAATTTAACTTTTAATGCCAAATGGAAGAGTAATGATTACTTAATCCTAAATCCTTGCAGTGTTGAATATTTATCTAAAATAAATTGTTTGTATGCATGATTTTATATATTTTTATTAGCACACTTCAGGTAACAACAGCTCTGCATTTGGCATAACAAAGTCATCTAAGTCTCACGTAACGTCTTATCGCACATTTTGTTTGATCAGTTAAGACGTATCGGTCAAAATGTTACTTATGGACAGAGAAACGGACGTTTTGCCCGAACTGAATGAAGACGGACGTCTCTCAGAAAACGGATCGGTTAGAGCATTGTAGCTTCCACCTGTCGCTAGAAATCTTAGAGTAGTAGTCAGTCTCTCATGGTGTATGATAGCCCTTCTCATTTTAGTGTCCTTTTTTGTATTTCTGGAGTTACTAACGATAGTAATTTCAAATAAGTGACCGTATCCATTCGTAAATAATTACGCCAATCTTCAGGTTCATGACGTAATTCCCGAAGCAAATTCACATGAAAGAATCTACCCCTCTTTAGCAACCATCCCCTAGACCACCGTGAGCGACGAACTACTTCCTTTCTTTTCAATTTCACGAGAGACAATGAAATAATCGCTACATCGCTTCATCTATGGTATCTATGAAACAGCAGAAAACGGTAGCTAAAACGTAAATAGTGTGGACATGGCCTGCATGTGATAAAGGTGGATGGAAGACGCTAATTGAAAGAGATGCCAGTTTTTGTTCTAGAGCAAAATTCAAAAGCATTGGGGATAAAGCATACCCCTGTTTCAGGACATTGTTCAGCATGTACTTGCTTTTGGTGTTGTTAATCTCTAGGCATGCTTTCTTGGCTGCAGTAATTATCTCTTCCACTGGTTCTGTGAGGTACTTCATGCTTCTTCCCGGCGCCACCAAATCATCTGCGTATGCGAGTATCTGACTGGTTCTATTAAAGATGTTTGTTTTGATTGCTCTAATGACCTTTTCTAGTCGAATGTTAAATATCTGTGTAGACATAGGGTCGCCCTGTCGTAAGCCCGCCACTGTTTCAAAGCTGTCAGAGAACCTACCTTGTATTTTCACCTTATTGAAAGTATTTGTCAGGGTCATTTTCACCAATCTTACTAACTTTGCGGGAAATCCGAATTCTCTCATTTTTTCTATTATTAGCTGATTTCTATCTATTCTATCGTAGGCCTGTTTGAAGTCAATATATAGTTGATGTACTTCGATGTTTCGTTCGCATATCTTCTCCAGTGTAGTTGTAAGGCGATGAATCTGGTCAATTGTTGATGGGTTTCTCCTAAAACCACACTGGTAGTCTCCTAAACAATCTTCAACATAAAGCTCCAGGCGCTTCGATAATACTGCTTCAAATATTTTATAGGTGACGTTGAGGAGTGAGATCCCTCGGTAATTCCCGCAGTCTAACTTGTTTCGTTTTTTGTATATTGGGCAGATAATTGCTGTATGCCATTCTTCAGGCATGGACTCCGTCTTCCACGCCAATTCACATAAAGAGAGTATGTGATTCCACAGCGTTCTAGCACCGTATTTAATCAACTCGGCTGAGATAGAGTCTTCCCCAGGAGAACGATTTAATTTCAACTCTCTTATTGTTGCAGTTACTTCTTGTAAAGAAGGTGGGGTGATTTCCCTTTCTGGTGTGGACTTCTTCTTACGTTGGTGTTCCTTGTCCTGGGTTAAGAAGCTTTTCAAAGTACTCCTTCCAAGTATTAAGGACACTCACTTCATCCCCTACCCATTCTCCATCCTTATTTGTGCACATAGATGTTCTCGGTTGGAAGCCACCTCTCATCTGTCTTACACTTTCATAAAACTTTCGTACCTCGCCTCTTCTGTACCTGTTTTGTGCTTCTTCTAGTTGTTTGTCTTCATATTGACGTTTCTTCCTTCTGCATAAGTTTTTTGCCTGTTACCTTGCTTCCTTGTATGCCTGTACATTTGCTCTTGTACTTCTTTGTAGCATCTTCGTATGGTCTTCATTTCTGTTTTCCGTCATCATACCAGTTATTCCTTTTCTTTTTCTCTGTATATTCCCAGCGTGTTTTCAGCTACTACTTGTACTGCATTCTTGATCTTGTTCCACCTCCTTTTAACCCCGTATTCCTCCTCTGCTTCCACTGCTATCTCCAAGGTGGATACGTATGTACGGCCAAGTAAGAAGAAATTACTCGTTACTTTCGCTTCGAAATAAAACACTGGTAAAATACATGTATTATTGCGGGGGTTGTTAAATAACTTTGGTCCAGGCTACAAAATTTTAGTTATTTAAAACTGGAATATGAAATGATAGATATAAATAATATTCGTGGAACGAATTACAATTGATAAGCTTCTTTTGGTCTGAATAAATATATTTAACTTATTTCGTGAAATTAACGACTTGGATGAGACACTAGGCAATGCTTCTAAGGATGACGAAAATGTCTTTATAATATCATTTAGTAATTGATTATGTGTATTTGTTATTATTTTCAACCTCAGACATAATGAAACGCTCTACAACATTGTAGCATTCATAACACGAAACCAGTGTACAACATTGAGTACTGAAAATCATGAAAAATACGACCTATGAACATACAAAACTTTTTTCCTGTAGTAGAGCACTGAAACAGCGGCTTGTGTAGGGAGAAGATGGTAACTACGAATTAAAATATTATGATGGACTACAGAGGGGGAGAGAACACTACAATAAGAAATGAGAGAATTAAAGAAAACTTTATACATAGCGAAATGCATCTACACCTCAAAATCTTCAAGTCGCTTTTGCAAAATATCTCAGGTTTCGTCAATAATTTACGTATAAAATAACTTGTCCTTGCATATTGTAACCTGCAGAAATTAGAGATGATTTCTGGGGTAGATTTTCATTATTATTATTACTGTATTATTTTTTAATATTTACTGTTACCACTGGGTTTAATTTATTGTAAACTATATACTATAGATTTTAACACCCTGTACTGTTTATCCGCTCTCCCCTATCTCAACAACAGTCGAAACGGGGAGGGGTTGCACAGTTCTATGTGTCGGAGGTTTGCTTGGTCCACGCCCCAGACAAGAATTGTACTCAAATACAATATAATACAATTGGCAATAAAACTATTTAATTTCTTATAACAAATGCAACATATACACATTACCAGAGGCCAATGATAAAACATTTACAAACAATAAACTCTTAATTAAAACATATAAATATAACAAAGCCCCACAACACAGCCCACTCTCAACAATACACAATTTTTCTCCCCAGCCTGGACAACCTCGTGGGACCAAGAATAACTCAAGAACACAGCGGTTGCCCCTTCCATTAACAAACAATTCAATAATAATCTGGACGGGTAACTACTACAAGAAACACATACAAACCAATGTCACTTCGAAGGGACTGCCCAGCCGCGAGACTTTGCCGAATGACCTTGTAACTACGGCTAAAGAGAGAGTGAGTGATTGTGTTCTGGCGAGAAGGGTTCAGTCCCCATCAGTTCCTCCACAAAAACCAGCTTAAACTCCCCGCACGCATGCTCACCCCTTTCGAAGATTCCGCCCATTACAACCATAGAGCCAGCTACAGTCGGCTAAAATATATTTAAAAATATTTTTTTGACACAGGTGTTTGCCGCCCCCTCTTCCACCAATATCAGGTCCAGTTTCCACAGGGAAACACCACATCATGCACGTTACTCAGCATCGAACTCCAGGAACAGGCAACACCAGCGACCAAATGGCTTCAATTGTGACTCGTTCGCAGCGAACCACACCCACGTCCATTCCACTCGGTACAGTCACCATAGGTGTCCACCTAAGAGACCCCACCGTCCCAGCGGATATTGTTCGCCGTTGACAGTGATTCTGTCATGCAACCACGCACATGGCAGGGTTCGCTACTGCAGTCCTAGAGACGATCATCTGCTTCTCCACGGGATCGCCGTTCCGCTCGGTATTGTCTCATACGTGTTCTCATGAGAGACCTCACAGTCCCAGTGGCTATCGTTCGCAGTTGATGGAGAGGGGGGCTACCTTGTAGCGTCCCACCAAACAGAGTCCACCTCAGTGGTCAGACAAAAATAATCCTGTTTTCCACGAGATCGCCTGTCCATCCACCGACGGCGCACCTAGAAGAAGTCGACGAAATAAAAGGCCATGAGCGTGGGTAAGGCAGGAGATAGATGCAAAAATACATCTTCAAACCTGATTCTCGCCAGACACAACTCATACAACAAGAATACATACAAATTATGTCCTGTATCTTTTTAGTTGAGAAACATGAGCTTTCCTTACAATGACCCTAGTGTCCGGTTTAGCTAACTGTAAACATTTTCTTTCAAAAATTTAGCAATTACCACTGGTATGTACAATTTCAGCATTAATTTGGCCGAGGTTTCGCGGACTCTGGAACTCATCAAATTCAACCAATACCCCACAGTATCTCCAAGTTTGAATGAATTTGGAATGCGATCTTTATTGAACGTTTGTGCAACCAACGATTCGCTGCTTTCAAATTTTCAAACGCTCATTAGTATGACCTTCTTCAAGTAGTTCCGCGCTCACATTCCAATTTACTTTTAAAGGTGATTTAGTTTCCCGTCCCAAATATAATTTATGCCAAACTCAAAGAAGAAGGACCTTCATCCCACGACTTCTGAGAAATATGATGAAAAACTTTAAATGCAGCCTTGACTCTTTCAGTCAACGATCACTGAGGATAATAAGGCGGCAAGTTTATTCGCATAATCCCCCACTTGAAACAAAAATCACAAAAAAGTTTAGATCTTAAAACTTTAGCATTATCCGATACCACTGAGGCGGGGATACCATAAGCCGGTAAGTACCGACGCTCCAAAACGTCGCTAACCGTTTTAGCGTTACTATTCTGAACCCGGTAGAAAGCAACAAACTTAGAAAATCCATCTAACACGACCAAAATTGCTTGAAATCTTCGTGTGGTCCTAACCATCGGACCGATGAAATCAATGAAGACTCTTTTCAACGGACTAGATAATGGGATTGCCGAATGAAATCCAATTTGAGTATTCTGAGCGGCCGTCGCTCGCTGACACAAGTCACAATTATTGACATAATTATACACCTGTTTCCTCATCTTGGTCCAATAGAAATTATAAGTGATCTTTAAAGTCTTAAGGGCACCAAGATGTCCCGAAAATGGAGAATCATGGAAATACCTTGCCAACATCGTTCTTAGTGGTGGAGGGATATAAAAACGCTTTCGTTTAACTCCTCTCGGTTGATTGCAAAGGTGATCTCGGTCTACACCAAAGTTCCCTACCACCAACTCACCATTTTTCCCCTTCTCTAGAAGATGCAAACAGAAGGGATCCAGCTTCTGGTGTTCCCCAAGGGATGAATACACTAGGGGCAAGCCTTGCAACACAGTAATGTAACTCGCTTCCAGTTCAACGGCCTCCCGTCCTTCAAACATACGGGATAACCCATCAGCGACCACATTATCATTTCCCCGAGTATGTGTGACTCTAAACTTAAAATGCGCGAGTCGCAGGATCCATCGGCCTAGCCGACCTACATCTTTAACCCTTCTAAGGAGTCAAAACAGAGCCAGATTGTCACACTGTAACTCAAATTCCCTATGCTCGAGGTTACACCTACACTTTTCACAGCCGAATAACACTGCCAAACATTCCTTCTCATAAATGCTGTGGCGTTTTTCAGCAGAGGACCAAAGTCTACTATAAAACGAGATAGGAGCTAGTTGCCCATTGACTCTCGGATTTAACGCCGCAGAAATACCCGAGTCACTAGCATCAGTCAGCAAAAGAAATTCCTTACCAGAGTCGGGGATTTGCAATACCCAAGGTCTTCTTGAGACTCGAATGCTCCTTGATGTTCCTGTTACCACACAAGCTGAACCCCTTTCTTCTTAAAAGCATGCAGTGGGGCACCTTTCTCGGAAAACTCCGGAATAAACCTAGCATAAAATCCGACCATTCCGATGAATCGGCGAATAGCACGCAAAGTTCATCAAGACTCGCACTCCACGTGAGGACACGTAATGGCCTAAATACTTAATTTTACTACCCTCGAGATTATTCTTGTCTTTCTTCAGGGTAAACCCAGCTTGCTGGAGACTGCAAAAAACTTCGCGAAGATGAACCTCGTGCTCCGCGATTGACGACGAATAGACCACTAGGTCTGCCATGAAATTGAACACGTATGTTCCCTTCAGATCCGAAAATAACTCATCGATCACACACCTCAATCCTTGGCACACCACACTAATCCCCATGTGCAACTTGTTAAATTCGTACAACCCGAAAGGTGTGCAAAATACAGTAACCTGTCGGCTGGAACCTGGAGAGTGGAATCTGGTAGTATGCGGAATTTAAATCCAACACGGAAAATACCACCGAACCAGCAAACTGTTGGAAAGCCTGGTCTATGGGATAAGAATCAAACTCTACCTTTGAGTTAACTCTACGACAGTCCACTACTATACGGAACTCACCTCCCGCCTTAGGCACTAAGAATGCCGGACTGGCATACGGAGATTTGCTGGGACGTAATACCCCCCCCCCCCCCCCACGTTTCAGCAGGTCTTGAACTAAATCATTCAGAATATTTTTATTTTCGGCGGGGCATAACGGTAAGGAGACGCGCGAACGGGGTCCTGATCCTTCAATCTCATAAGGCGCGCACCTAGCAGTACCTTATCTGCCCGAGAACAAAACCGGATAATTCTTCGACATATTTTCTAACGGGTTTTTATTGGAAAACACCGAGGACAAGGTATGAACCTGCGCAGCTTCGCTCAAAAACCGCTGTGAAAGATCTTTCATCTTTCCATGGTCTGTTATTTCCGGGAATTCGCCCAACTCGAACCTCGTCCGACGCTCCAGGGCGAACTCAAAACAGTATTCTCGAGCCCCGAGATCGATGAACATATGGGTGTGACCTAAAAATTTTTGCCCAAGTATAACCGGGAACAGCCCACCAGTCAAGATTTTAAATTCCTGATTCCATGAAAAATCCAACAACTTGATATGCAATTTAACTGCTTCATTCACCTCACACCTCTGGCCATTTGCCATAAAGCAAGATAACCAACACGGGAGTAACTCGGCGCCAGAACTAGAAGGAAACAAAATTTCCACCTCATCAGAACAAATACAGGAAAATTAGGGACCCGTACCTACTAACGCTGGGATCGCTCCAATATTGAAATCCAATATAACCCACAACGGACCGATTTTAGAAGGCGATCAAACTTTCAAAGAGCTATTGAGTATGGGTGCCCGATGGCGACGTCACCGCCCGGGCTTTGACCAGTTGCTTGAAAGCGATCGGTTAACCCTACAGTCCCTTCGGACATGTCCCATTCTACTGCAACTCCAACACTTAGGAGGAGGGTTTGACCACGAAACCCGCTGGGACGGTTTAATGGAGGCAGACGTAACGACCGGCGACCCAGCTACACCCCACCGGTAAAATTGTTCCGACCGTTGCCGTTCATCCTCTACGTGGCCGACAAACTTCCGAAGTTCACGGTAGGATCACGGTCGTTCCAGAAATGCCGACTGTGCCAAGATATTAGGATGCATATTCATCAAAACGCGATCAACTACCTGTGGTTCGGTAGCGGCATACGGAAAGAATTCATCAGCTTTGCGACATCAACAATAAATGTCCGTAAGGGGTTATTGGGCCCTTGAAATTTGCCGACAATTAGTTCACGGTCTAATTTCTCCCGAACCACAAATGGGAAATATTCGTCCAGTACCTCAGCCTTACACTGCTCCCATGATTCACCTCGCCCAATACATTCCCCCAAAAAGGTCAACATACCCCATTTGACTCGGGGTAACAAACGAACCATAAATGTTCGATCCGAAAACAAGCGGAGATCGTACGCAGATTTCACCTCCGAAAAAAATTTCACAATTGCTTTAGGGTCGTCAGAATCTAAAGACTCAACATTTTTTAATAATTCCGACAGTACAGGAGAATCATTTTCAGACGTGGCAACATGAGAGCCCGACTCCTCACCCGATTAAGAGAACCCTGTCTAGATACCTTATTTGCAACCGAAATGCTTGCCTCTGCAGCTTCCATATTGCACGAAGTCCTTTGATTGCCCTGTTTAACAAAGGCTGACAAGCGCTCTCGTAACACACGAAAAAAGCCGCTTGCTTCAATGCCCCACTCTCTACACTTCAGCTCCAAATAGGTCGCGACCAGTGGTAAATATCCCATTCAGTGACGTACTTTAAACATACAACAAAGTTTTAAGTATAATGCAATCAAAAAGGGGCCGTCAAGCGAAACCACGCTCAGAACTGGGATCGTTTCAAGATGAAAAATTATTAACCACGCTCTGCTATCATCTGATCCACTCTCCCCTATTTCAACCACAGTCGAAAGGGGGAGGAGTGTTCAGTTCTATGTATCAGAGGTTCGCTTGACCCACGCCCCGGACAGCATGAACTTCACTCTCATTGTTTCAGGGCAGCACTAACAATGTCCGTCTATCATGTGCTGGAAGTCCACTTCACACGCACCACTCTTAAGCCATTTTTCATTTCACTGTCAATCTTTTCAAAACTTCTCATAGCACGAACCATGACATGAACTTTTGATTTCCTGAATTCTTACTAGGTATGGAGGAAGTAACACCCATAATGAAACCAGTGTTCCTAGACTCACAGAAAACTATGCCCAAAATACGTCATCAGTAAGAGCTCTGAGAAGGACAGACTGGTAGTGAGTACGTTCTTGGAGGCAGTGCACGCAAATGAAAGAACTTACAAAATTGTGCATTTCACGATCTAAAAAAGCGAAAAATGACAAAACGAAATATCAGATTGTAACTTTCTGAATATTAATCGGACAATAGTGCAACTATACACTATTCATAATCTGACCATAATGAAAATTTTTGGGTAGCCTGGAAACGTGCCACTTTAAGTTTATGAAGTACACTTTCTTACATTTCTTTTGGTAATACAGCCGCGATCAGAACTTTAGCTTAACACGTTCTTGGGGGCAGGGGAGCTTAATTCTAATTTTATTTTATCGTTAACACGTAATTTATGAAGGATTATGATGTTCGAGTTGCATCACAGTAGAATAACTCGTAGATAAGGGTGTTTAAAGTAAATTACAATTGTATGATATGAAGTTTTTAAACTACCATCGAACTACAAGTCTGTCAATAAATATCAAAAAGTCTTCTGAATTCACACACGTGAGTTGCGATACTCTCCGACGAACTACGCAATCCCTCCACGGACCTGAAAACAAGAAAAATGAAAACACCAAATATGGGTCTGTAACTTTGTGAATATAAATCAGAGAATGGTGCAATTTTAAACTATTCATTATCTGTAAGACTTGAGGTTGAAGATTTCCGTCTTCTGGGTTGTTGCGCTGTGTAGTCTGGTCGATGTTAACCAACGTTTCAGAGGTCATACTGCCTCCGTCATCAGGGGACTCTAATTAACATTCTTATAAAGACTGGAAACGTACCACTTTAAGTTTATGAACCACTCATTCTTAGATTTTGAAAAGGGTTGGTAATGCAGAATCGAACAGAACATTCGCTTAATAAATTCATGGGGGTAGTGAGGCAAAATACTGATTGTATTTTATCGTTTACATGTAATTTATTGCGGAATATGACGTTCGAGTTGCAACACGGTTGTTTAACTCGAAGTTGAGTGTGTTTCAAATAATCAATATTTGAATGATATGGTTTCTCAAACAACCATCGAACCGTAAGTCGGTCAGTAAAATTCAATATGTCTGCTGAAGTCACACAGATATGAACTGCTGCGATATTCTCCGACGAACTACGAGGTCGCAAATATGTGCGTTTCACATTGTGAAAACGCGAAAAAAAGTCGTCACCAAACATGAGCCTGTAACTTTGTGAATATTAATAGGACAATAGTAGAACTTCAAATTATTCATTATCTGATCCTAATGATTATTTTCAACTAGACTAGAAACGCACCACTTAAAGTTTATGAAACAGTCATTCTTACATTTTGAGAAGTGTCGGTAATGGAGCGGGGAAAAGAACATTCGCTTAATACGTTCTTGTTCACGATCAGAAATCACAAAAAATAACAACACGAAATATCAGCCTGTAACTGTGTAAATTTCAAGTGTTCCACAATTCAACTAGATATTATCTGAGTAAAGAACGATTTTATGGAGACTGGAAACGTACCACTTTAAGTGTATGAACCTTTCATTCTTTAATTATGAGAAATGTCGGTAATGCAGCCTGGGACTGAACTTTCCCATAATACGTTGTTGGGTTATTTTGAATTCTTGTTGCAAAGTTTACAGTATGCATCAAATTATATGTTGCTAATAGTGAGTTTAAATTTTTTTTTTACGGCAGTTTTCATTTTGATAGTCTACAATGCAGACTCTAGATTCATGTCGCCACAGATGAAAATTCAGTTTTTGGTTTATACAGATACCTTAGAGTAGCATCTAGTCCCCTTAGAAATTGTTGAAAATTGCCAGTTGGAGATCTGTACAGGCTTAATATAACTAAGTGAGCTGTTTTTGTCTCTAGCTGAATTACACAAATTTCTAAATCGTGTTTTCTACAGTGTTGTGAAATATCAATTTTGTTGAAACATTGATCTTAAAAAAAAAATACGCACTCCTTCCATCTGCAGGTTTTGTCTACAGAAACTGGAACCTAATGAGTAACCATCTAATGGATGGAGTATAAGCGGAGCTGAGTTACAAGCGAGCTGTGACCGTGTGTTGAATGCCATTTGAATAACTTCGACTCACTTATAATAAAGCCTGTCATATTCACAAGTTTGGTAACTATGAAAGATGGCTAAAAACGAAGTTAATACCAAACCTTCCACCAAATTCAGTATTAGAAGTTTACCATAATAAACAACTCAATCCGGCTCGAACTTCTTCATTTCGAAAATTGCTATGATCAAAGTTTCTCACATCGTGGCATTCCTTGTACTGGCCTAATTACACTGCGTAAATCACGATTCAAAAGATTCAAATTTGACACTCTACTGGCTGAACATGGCCACTTTTTCCTTCGCTTGTCGCCATATCACCCAAATCTTAATAATATTAAACTGATATGGGGATGGGCCAAAGAAAATGTCGCCGGAAAAAATGTGTTTCCGCCTAGATGATGCTATGAAGCTACCTGAGGAAAAGTTTAGTATCATCACAAAGGAAGTACGGAGCTCGTTGTGCAACAATTCCCGTCAGTGCGAACAGAATTACTTGCGGTTTTTGACGACGTTTCGGAACAAATTATAGTTAACTTACAAAACGACAGTGATACCAGCATTTGTAGCAGTAGTGAGGAGGGGGAGGAAGAAGTTGCAGAAGATGATAGGGAATTAAGTGAAACAGAACCTTTGTAAAATGTTCGTCACACTGGTGGAAATTCAATTTGCACTTATGTTTTTGTGTTAAGTAGTACGGAGAAAGCGTCCTTACCGACCCTCACGCGCATCTCACAGCTCTTATCTGACCGAACAAGTAATACCTATATCTGCTTCTGGGTCGAGAATGGATAAACCAATTAACACCAAACTTTTCAAGCTTTCGCCATAGAAGCAGGAAGAGATTTAAGTTTATTATAATCCATTAAGATTTCTGTCTAAAATATTTCCCACACCTTCAGTTTACACATCACATATCATCGTCCCTGATCTCGTCACACCGCCATTACTAGTTAAAGAGATAAACTCATGAAGTTCCTATTGTAACTTAGTCAGTCTGTCAACCCTTCTCGTTAGTGTCCAGTATAAGTAAAACTTTGAAATTAATACGACAATCTTTTAAACACGTAATATGAAGTTTGTGCAAGCATTATCTCTTATTCTTCTCCGATTACATTAATTCAAAATCTTGCAATCAAAGACTAACTAGCTGTAAGCAATGTTCTGCAGGGGCTTTTAACGGTCGATCAGAAACAAGGCTTAAGAGACAGAGATTGGTAGATCGGATTCGAGAAAAGTACATAGGCCACATCACTCATGTTGTGTGTGAAATATTGCTGAAAACCTTTGTTATAATTCCTTAAAGTGGATTTATTGAGATCAACACAGACAAAATTATTTCTGACCAAGCTATGTAACCGCTCATCTGGAATTAGTTTGGTTTTGTTATTTGTTTCTGTGTGTATCCAATATGTCAAAACCTTTCTTTAAGATTTTATCACCACTTACCGAGAAAAAGGATGGACTTCAGCCCTAAGAGTTAGAAGTCGTATTTAAGCCATCTGGACAGAAAGGAATGTTTGGGGATCTGCTTCGCACCAAGTCCGGGATCCTTGCGCCGAGGAGAATTAGGTAGGGACACTCTTGTTTTAAGTCGCGATAGCGAAGGTGCTAGAGACACACAGGAAGCTGTAAATTGTATACCAATAAATAGTAGTGACTTCTAACTTCAATTTGAATTATTATTGGCTGGCGTGATCAGGCCGTTAACACGACCTGAGATAAGAGCTACCTACCGACTGGCTAGAATCTAAAAATCCTACACCCTGAGATATCCACATAGCCCTCGAGAGGAGAGGCAGTCAAACACCAACCCTGATACGGCAGCTGTCACGAGGCCACGAGCAGTGGACGGTTACAGATAGTGGAATAAATAACTAATGTTTTGTCCAAGGGCTTCTGCACAATTACCAATTACACATGCTCCATTATAAGTCTTTATCTTAACAAACACTGTAGCCTCGAAAACTGCACTCCATATCAGCTTTTTGACTGGGCTTCCCGTAAATTCCAGACTGTTCCATTTGCATAGCTTCAACACTGAACCTTAAGCTGCTCCCATTTCAACTAACAGTTTATTTTACCTTAAACAATGGATTTGGACGATTATACGTCTCTTCCGCTTTATATACTGTTATTTACAAAATTAATTGAAAGAAGTTAATGGTTGCTGGAGGCTACACGGAATGAATAATTACAAGTTCGAGCATGCGCTACATTATGGGTCTCTGCACTCATTTGATCTGAGCCCACACATCCTTATCATCCACCATTTATGTTTCAAAATCTATTTTCAAGTCTACCAGGCTTTGAGAATAAACTTCTGTGTACATTTCATATAACCCATGCGTGCTACATGCTCAGCCTCTTTCACCTTCATCAAATTATTAAATTAGTAATATCAGGCGAAGAAACATCAAATTAGTTACAGACTACCTTGACAGTCAATGTAACACTAAAATCTTGCAACTCAGTTTCGTGCTATGAAGCCAGCAAAGAACGCCGCGAGACGCGAATGTACAAAGCTACTAACGCCAATGTACGAGGCGCGTCCTCAAAGTAAGTTTCCCTGGGGCCGTTTACAGAAACAAAACACAATTTCATGGAAATATTTATTTCAACAGATACAGCAAGTGTCCAGCTATTTCTCAACATATTCGCCACCGGAATTGAGACATTGGTCATACCGTGGGACCAACTTTTGAACACCTGTGTCGTAGAAGTCTGCCGCCTGGGATTGGAACCACTGTGTGACAACCATCTCCGCCTCTCTGTCATTCTCAAAACGCTGACGCTGACCGGACAGGAATTTCTTGAGGAGTAGGAAAAGATGGAAATCACTGGGAGCGAGGTCCGGGCTGTAGGGTGAATGATTAAACACCTCCCAGCTGAACTCCTGCAGGAGACTTGCTGTCCGTCGAGCCGTGTGCGGCCTAGCGTTATCACTGACCGCACTTCACAGTCGGCGGGAACTGGAATAAGAACCTCCATCTTCAACAGCTGCAACGATGCTAATGTGAGAACGCGGGAATTTCCGTTAGTGCATGCGCCATGCTACGTCATTGCTCTATCACGTACGCACAATCGCTTCGCGCAATATAAGGTTTGCTAACTGTGGGACGAGTGGGAAACTTACTTTGAGGACGCGCCTCGTATTTGCCTCTGAGGTTGGCTCATCCGGCTTGTTAAAGAAGGTACCTGGGATGGAAATCATAATTTTTATCTCACTCTGTGTCCAATTCCTGTCACAACGTAGACTTATAACGCTCATGCTTTTAAACCCAATAACTAAATCTATAATTTCGTTCTGATTTATTAGGTTCCTAATTGATTCACATACATTTCCACAAGACACATCAGTAGTTTCTACATTGAAGAGAATAAATGTACCCAGTATAATATTTCTTGCTAATAAATGATGCAGGGACTGGAAAAAAAAGCCATAGTGGTTCCTATTTACAAAGTAGGTGACCGATCATTGGTCGCAAATTACAGACCGGTTAGTTTAACATCGGTGGTCTGCAAACAAATGGAACACGTTATAGCATCGTACCTGAGGAAAATCTGGGTGGAAAAGGATTGGTTATTCGAGTGTGAACATGGGTTCAGGCCGGAACATTCATGCTAAAGTCAAGTAATCACGGTTTGCCAGGACATTGCAGACACACTGGATAACGGAGGACGGTTAGACGCGATTATAACAGATTTTTCTAAGGCCTTCGATTTAGTTCCTCAGGATCGGCTACTTACGAAAATTGCGGCATCGGGCGTAGACTCGAGGGTAGTCGTATTGGTAAGGGACTTCCTTTGAGTGTGGTATGTTGATTTGTTGTGTCTTATTGTTTTTGTTGAGTCTTATGTGTTTTGTATCTTATTGTTCTGTTCTGTCTCATTGTTTTGATGTATCTCATTGTTCTGTTGTGTCTTTGTTTTTTTGTGTCTTATTATTTTGTTGTGTCTCGTTGTTCTGTTGTGTCTTATTGTAGGAACACTGCCACCGGGTAAAAACCCATTTGCAGTCAATAATAATAATAAATAAAGATGGATAAAGAACCAACATCCGAAACGTCGTAGTCATAACTCAACTAGTCACTGATAATTTATACGAAACTAGAGCCACTCGTTCCTTCCGAGCTCTAGCTCTAGATCCTCGTCGTTCCTTCTCGATATTTTCGCGTATTTCGTCTATCGGTTTTTCTTTGATGTTTAATACTTCGTTTTTCGCATGTTTCTTACGTGTGTTGTTAATATGATCTCGTTTATCAATGTAAGTCTTCTTTAGCTTACCCTTATTTGTTAAATAGGTCTGATGTTTTAGGTCTTTACGTTGCTGTTCAGAGGCCAACTATTCTTGGTCATTCAACTTTCTGCATCCAACTCCACCCTTGGAAATCTTCGTCTTAAAATCGATCATTAAGCCAGTTTTCGTATCGTAATATATCGAATCATTATTAGGAGTTGGATGAGTAGTATTAGTAGTATTAGTACTATGAGTTTACCTTGTTGTACTTCAAATAATTGATAACCTTTAAACATAAATCCGCGTGGATCTATTTTGTGTTTGTTGACGAATTTGATTAAATCTCGCTCTAGGATACGATTTAATTGACAGTAGTTTATCCTCGTATAATGTGATATTAAAACAAATCATTGTTTATATTCATCGCCCTGATGACGGAGGCAGTATGACCTCTGAAACGTTGGTTAACATTGACCAGACTAAACAGCGCACAACCAAGAAGACGGAAATCTTCATACTCACCGCTGTGAGAACCTCAAGTCTTACAAATAACTGTTGATTATAAAAAAGTCATGATGAACGCCAGGACAAATCTACAGAGCTACACTTAAATAAAAGATTTTATGTGTATTAAAAGAGGTATATCAGTGAGAGAGGCGTTAATATCGTGACTGTTAAGCCTCTCTCTGTAGGGAAGAAAATGAACTCAAGTAGCCGAGTAAGCAAATGGCGTGAGAGGATTGCGCTTTTATTTGTATAAATATGTTTGTAGAACCTAAACCATTTGTGATATGTAAACTCAGAAAACAGATATGGAAAGCTCAAAAGGTAATACGTATTTACGGTTTTCGAGAGGCGGGCACTTAACGCGTCAGATGTTTTGAAGATTGTACACATTGGTTCGTTAAAATTACAATAAATTAATAAACTATTATAATTACAATAAAAAAACATTAGAGATTCTTAAAGATCTTTATTTATCGATCATTTTACATATATTGTTACATTACCCTTAATCTTACCATTCCTGAGGAATGAACATTTAAATGTGACTCGGCGCTGGATCTTCATAACTAACGCTGTTTGATGACGTAATTGTTTGGCGACGATGGGAAATCACGTATTTTAGTTATTGATGATGATGATGATGATTGATGATATCTGTTTTTCCCACGATTTACATGTGTTCTTGAAAAGTTAACTGTCTTTCCAAAAGGCGAAAAGCCTCCGACATAAAAATACAAGTTCTTCTGTAACATCTTGAGAATCTCAAATGTGAGCCTATTAAGAAGTTTACATGGGGGTCACGATCGAGTCCTGGTGATGCCAAATCTGTGTTGCATTAGTCAATTAAGCCTGCTGTAATTTTGATTAATGAAAAGATATTTTCTGTAGGCCTACATCACTCTAAGCATAAAAGAAAACATTGGAACCGGATTCAAATTCAACTTGAAATTTCCGCTAATCAAATGTAAGCAGTGCATTTCAAATACGTTAATATTCCTCTTCATGTCTCCTCTATGCCCTCTGTTCTTAGAATGTTCTTTGTGTATCTAAGTTTTCTATTCTGTTTACTAGCAGAAATGACACTACAAAATAAATTGTTTCGTAATATTTTATCATAATTGTTTTGCCAGCGTACCTTTGCCGTGTATTTGCACCCCTGTGTATGACTTGCTTCAGACATCTTGGAATTTCACAGTTACGCAATATACAAGATGACGGGCCGGAAGTCAGGAGAAGTCGAGCGAAACCAAGCATTCTTCCTACGGTATGAATCAGCGTCTATGTTCTGTGTTTAACTTAGGGAAATAAGGCAATACGAGATCTCCATATTGCAGTTACAAAAGTAGGACAAACCCATTTGACCAATGAGAAACGCCGATTCCAGTTCGGTTCCTTGCGCGTTCTTCGATCCTTATAAATTTGCAGGATCTTTACTCTAAGGAGGACTCTCGAACAACAGGTGTTGCTGCTACTGGAATCTGCGTTACTCGTGCTCGACATATTGCTGCTGCTCACGGTGGTTTTTAGTCTGAGTGAGTACTGTATATGTTGTTTGTTCTACTGAGACTGTAGATGAGGTACTTGGTCTGGTTCGAGCTAGATAATGGAAGGAGAATTCGGATTGTCAATCTAGGGAATTTCAAAAATAAGGAAAGTTTATCTTAAAATTAGATGATAATAATAACGTAGCTTTTGTACTCAGAGTTTTATTTAGTAGGTAATATTTACTGCTCCCTAACCAAAGTCCTTAAACGGTGGCCACAAAGAGATAGAGAGAGAGAGAGAGAGAGAGAGAGAGACGGTTGACCTGTAGAATATAACATAATGCACACTGCAAGCCACTGTTATACACTATTGCAGATTGATGTCATCCGGGTTCTTGTGACGTGTAGTCTGGAAACCACGGACGCTTTAGAAATCTTCATCTTATTATGACATAACTCGCTTTCAACACCGCACTGCCAAGTCTGCCATTTAACTGGCGCACATAACTGTAGAGCTGCTGCACCCCATATAATTTTACAAAAATAGAATAATTTATTTTTTTTGTCTATAATTTTTTAACACTTTATATCCTCTTATAAAACATAATAGGTCTTCATGTTTCACGGAATGCATGATGCTCTAGACGACATCAGCGACTAACGGTTTCTCATATAGGACTTTATACCATAGCATTATTTACTTGTGTTTAAAATAAATGTGTAAAAACTTTCTTTAATAAGTTATTGTTATTGATAAAAGCGAAATATCCTCTCATTCAACCTGAGACGGCTACTATTCTGAATGTTAGTTTAAAGCTATTTAATATGAACAAAATAATGCTTGAAATCCTTGTTTCACAATGTAATTAAAGGGGTAATGTGTTCAATACAAGCCAATGCCTGATTATACCAAACATCGTGATCAGTTGATTATCATTCCTTTTGCTTTCATTCCGGAGGCTATGGGCAAGAATCTTGGCTCAGAGTGCAGCTATTATGATGGCTTTGTCCTCGTTTACCTCAGTTACTAAAGCATTTAGCACTTCAGCGATCCGTTTACACGGCATTGTTGTGTTCCACAACAATACCGAGTAAACAAATATCTGTTGTAATTGTTGATGACGTCATTTTTTGACGACAAATTGGTTGAAGACAACGACTAATCACAAATTTTTATAGTATAGAGCAGGGCGCTCCTTTCGGATTTCATAGGGGGGGGTTGGTCAAATTTGTAAAACGCAACCAAACTTGGTTAGTCCCAAAGTGGAGTTAGTTTAGTGACTCATTCAAGTGTTTTAACCCTTGAGTAAGAAACTAAGCTACCCCCCCCAATGGGGGTTAAAACACTTGACCAACCCTCCTTTCGGAGCTCCTAGGGAGGGTTGGTCAAGTTTTTTAAAACGCCATCAACCTTGTGTAAGAAACTAAACTAAACGCCCCGAATAGAGGGTTAAAACAATTGACCAATTGACACTGGGGGGTTGGTTGAGTTTTTAAATCTTAGGTAATACGCTAAACTAACTTCCCTTTGGGAGGTTATTTTAGTGACTCTTTCAAGTGTTTTAACTCCTGAGTAAGAAACTAAACTAAACCCACGAATGAGCGGGTTTAAACATTGCGTTGCGTTTTAAAATCTTGAGTAAGACACTAAAATAAACCCCTTCGGAATTGTTAGTTCAGTGTGTCATTCAATTGTTTAAACCCTTGAGTAAAAAACTAAACAACCCTCCGAATGGTGGTTAAAATACTTGACAACTCCCCATCGGAGGGGTTAGTTGCGTTTTAAAATCTTTAGTAAGACACTAAAATACCCTCCCCTTCGGGGGGGAGTTTAATGTCTCATTCAATTGTTTTAGCCCTTGAGTAAGAAACTAAACTAACCCACCAGAATGGGGGGTTAATACACTTGACAACCCCCCTTCGGGGGGTTAGTTGCGTTTTAAAATCTTTAGTAAGACACTAAACTAACTTCCCCTTCGGGGGGGGTAGTTTAGTGTCAAATATAAGTGTATTAGCCCTTGAGTAAGAAACTAAACTAACCCACCCGAATTGGTGGTTAAAACACTTGACAAACCCCCTTCGTGGGGGTTAGTTGTGTTTTGAAATCTTAAGTAACGCGCTAAACTAACTCCCCTTCGGGAGGTTAGTTTAGTGACTCATTCAAGTGTTTTAAACCCTGAGTAAGAAACTAAACTAACCCCCAAATGGGGGGGTTTAAACACTTTAAATTCTTGAGTAATACACTATACTAACCCACTTCAGAAGGGTTAGTTTAGTGTCTCATTAAAGTGTTTTAACCCTTGAGTAAGAAACTAAACTACCGCCCCAATGGTGGTTAAAATACTTGACGAACCTCCCTCCGGGAGGGTTGGTTGCGTTTAAAATTCTTGAGTAAGCCATTAAATTAACCCCCCTTCGGAAGTGTTAGTTTATGTCTCATTCAAGTGTTTTAAACCTTGAGTAAGAAACTAAACTAACTCTCACCCCCAATAGGCGAGTTAAAACACTTGACTAACTCCCACTTCGGGGGGTTGGATGCGTTTTAAAATCTTGAGTAAGACACTAAACTATCCCCCTTAGGGATGTTAATTTAGTGTCTTATTCGGAGCAGTTTCTCTAATCTGATTTTTTACTTCATTATGTCGCTGTTCAGAGGACAACTGTTCTTGGTCAGTCAGCTTTCTACGTCCAACACCACCCTTGAAAATTTTCGTCTGATTTCTTTCTCTTCTGTTTTTGTTGAATACGTTTTTCTACTTTTATCAATGTAAGTCTTACTTCGCTTTCCTTCATTTTTAAATAGTTCTGATGTTTTAGTTCTTTACCTCGCTGCTCAGAGGCCAAATGTTCTTGGTCAGCCAACTTTTTACGTCTAACCCAATCCATACATATCTGCGTTTATTCTCTTCTACTCTTGGTGAATAAGTTTTTCTACGTTTATCAATGTATGTCTTCCTTAGCTTTTCTTTATTTGTTAAATAGTTCAGATATTTTAGTTCTTTACGTCGCTGTTCAGAGGTCAACAGTTCTTGGTCAGTGAACTCTACGTCAAACCCCATCCTTTCAAATCTTAGGAGGTCAAGTTTGTAAAATGCAACCAACCTTGTGTAAGAAACTAAATTAACCCCCCGAATGGAGGGTTAAAACACTTGACCAACTTCGGGGGGGGATTGCGTTTTAAAATCTTAAGTAATACACTAAACTACCCCCCCCCCCCCCCGAATTGAGTTGTGTTTTAATGTTTTAAAATCTTAGGTAACACACTAAACTAACCCCCCCTTCGAGGGTGGGTTTGTTTAGTGTCTCATTCAAGTGTTTTAACCCTTGAGTAAGAAATTAAACTACCCCCC
This sequence comes from Zootermopsis nevadensis, assembly GCF_977971745.1. Taxonomy (NCBI): domain Eukaryota; kingdom Metazoa; phylum Arthropoda; class Insecta; order Blattodea; family Termopsidae; genus Zootermopsis; species Zootermopsis nevadensis. The sequence continues at coordinate 4,310,202 of NW_028259138.1, read as the reverse complement.
GGATTGGGGTTAATACACTTGACCAACCACCCTCCGGGGTGGTGGTAAATTGTTTAAAACGCAACCAACCCCCCTTCGGAGGGGTTGGTTGCGTTTCAAAATCTTAAGGAAGACACTAAACTATCCCTCCTCATTCAAGTGTTTTAACCCTTGAGTAAGAAACTAAACTAACCCCCCGAATGAGGGTTAAAACACTTGACCAACCCTCCCTTCCGTTGGGTTGGTCAAGTGTTTAAAAAGCAAGCAACCCCCCTTCGGGGGGGTTAGTTTCAAGTGTTCTAACAGTTCGCTTCGTTTTAAAATTTTAAGTGACACACTAAACCAACCCCACCATTGGGGGGATTAGTTTAGTGTCTCATTCAAGTGTTTTAACCCTTGAGTCAGAAACTAAGCTACCCCCCCAATGGGGGTTAATACACTTGACCAGCGTCTTGTTTTTTATTCTCCTCTGTTCTTACCGAATAAGTTTTTCCACGTGTGTCGTTTATATGGTCTCGTCTATCATTGTAAGTATTCTTTCTTAAATAGGTCTGATGTAGTAGTTCTTTACGTCGCTGTTCAGAGGCAAACTGTTCTTGGTCAATAAACTCTCTACGTCCAAGCCCACCCTTGCAAATCTTGTCTTAAAATCGATCATAATAGTTTTCGTAATCGTAATATATAGAGTATATGAGTATTATTATTAGTATCACTTTACCTTGTTGCAGTTGTTTGATTTGGTACTTCAAATAGTTGATAACTTCTTTTTTCACATTTATGATGTTTTAAGCCAACTGTCAGTCACTTTTTAATAACTAGAGCAGGGCGCTCCTTTCGGAGCTCCTAGGTGGGGGGGTTGGTCAAGTTTGTAAAACGCAACCAATCTTGGTTAGTCCCGAAGGGGAGTTAGTTTAGTGTTTCATTCAAGTGCTTTTACCCTTGAGTAAGAAACTAAACTAACCCCCCCGAATGGGGGGTTTAAACACTTGACCAAAACACCGAAGGGGGTTGGTTGCGTTTTAAAATCTCGAGTAAGACGCTAAACTAACCCCAGTGTATAAAAAAATATAAGGTGATATTGTTGATGACGTCATTTTTTGACGACAACGATGGCTAATCCTTTAGAAGCGCTTCCTGTAATCTGATATTTTACTTCTTTACGTCGCTGATCAGAGGCCAACAGTTCTTGGTTAGTCAACTATCTACGTCCAACCCCAACATTCCAAGTCTTCTTTTTTTCTCTTCTGTTTTTTGTTGAATAGTTCTGATGTTTTAGTTCTTTACGTCGCTGTTCAGAGGCCATCTGTTCTTGATCAGTCAACTTTCTACGTCCAGCAACACCATTGCTAATCTTCGTCTGTTTTTTCTTTTTTTTTTTTCCCTTCTGTTCTTATTGAATACCTTTTGCTACGTTTATCGATGTAATTCTTCTGTCGCTTTTCTTTATTTCTTAAATATGTCAGATGTTGTAGTTCTTTACGTCGCTGTTCAGAGGCCAATTGATCTTGGTCACTCAACTTTCTACGTCCAACCCCACCCTTACAAATCTTCGTCTGCTTTTTTTCCCTTCTGTTCTTATTGAATACGTTTTTTCTACGTTTATCAATGTAAGACTTCCTTCGCTTTTCTTTATTTCTTAAATATGTCTGATGTTTTAGTTTTTACGTCGTAGTACAGAGGACAACTTTTCTAGGTCAGTCAGACGTTTTAAAATCTTGAGTAAGACTCTAAACTAAGTCCCCCGAATGGGGGTTAAACACTTGAACAACCCACGTTTTGGGGAGGGTTGGTTGCGTTTTAAAATCTTGAGTAAGGCACTAAAGTAACCCCGTTCAGGGGGTTAGTTTAGTTTCTTTTTGGTTGAATATTATTATTAGTATCAGATTACCTTTTTGGTGTTGGCAACGTCTTCTTTCACTTTCCTTCATTTCTTAAATAGTTTTATGTCGCTGTTCGGAGGCGATGTGCTGCTTCTGGAGCAGTGATAATGCGACTGGCTTGATAGTTTTTGATTTATTTGTTGTGAAGCGTTATTTGTTTACTCGGCATTGTTGTGTTCCACAACAATGCCGATTTTGTTTATAGTTGACACTGTTGATGACGTAATTTATTAACGACAACTACTAATCACAAATTTTTATAAGGAGATGCAACGTGCTGCTTCTGGAGCAGTGATAATGCGACTGGCTTGGTAGTGAAGCGTTATTTGTTTACTCGCCATTGTTTTGTTGTAATCGGCATTGTTGTGGTCCACAACAATGCCGAGTAAACAAATATCTGTTGACCTTGTTGATGACGTAATTTATTGAAGACAACGACTAATCACAAATTATTATAGTATAAAAAAATATAAGATAATAAGATTCAGTCAACTTTTTACGTTCAGCCTCACCCTTATAATATGTGGACCTTACAAATCCAACAACCACGTTGTAACCGCTCATCAAGGTATATCATGCTTGAATACCTCAAAAGGATTGTTTTTTTAATATAAAACATGTATATGATAAGACGTCTTCAAACAACCATCAAAACTCAAGTCTGTCTGTAAATAACTTTTCATCGTATATATTCACACACATCATTAATGCTGTGATAATTCCCGTCCAACCTTGTGGTTCTTTGATACAGAATTGTGTGCTATTCAGAGCTGAAAACGTGTAATATAATAATGCACTACTTCTGCCTGTAAATTAAATAATATTAATCTGACAAAAGTGCTACTTTAAAGCAATGAATATCAAACAGTAATGTACATTATAATAATAATTTGAAACATTTCCCTTCAACTTCATGAACCACCATTTCTTTCAGTTTTTGTACGACATGTAATGTACGGTTGACTAATCTTTTGATTTTTGCATTCTGAGCCGTGTGCCACTAAATACCGTTTGTATTTTTACGTTTAAAAGCAATTTTGAAAGGATAACAATGTTCGAGGTACATCATACTTGGAAAACTCATGAAAATAGTGTTTTTAATATAAAATATGTACATGATAAGACGTCTTCAAACAACCATGAAAACTAAAGTCTCACTGTATTTTACTCTTCATCGTATATATTGACATACATCTTTGATGCTGCGATAGTTCCCGACGAACACCGTGGTCACTGCACACCGATATTCGTTGATACAGAGAACGCGTATATGTCAACACCATATATTTATGTTTGTAACTGAAATAACATTAATCGGAGAGAAGTACAACTTTAAACAAATGAATATCTAACCTTAATATAAATGTTTATAATCATTGGAAACTTATCCCTTCAACTTAATGAACCTCCATTTTTTACAGTTTCTGTACGACCTGTAATGTACGGGTTGACTAATGTTTTGATTTTTGCGATCTGAGAACGGTGCCAGTTATTACTGTTTGTATTTTATCGTTTGTAAGTAAATTTTTAGGATAACAATCTTCGAGGTAAATCATTCTTGAAAACCTCATGAGAATAGAGTTTTTATTATAAAACATGTATATGATAAGACGTCTTCAAACAAACATCAAAACTCAGGTCTGTCTGTAAATTACATTGCATGGTATATATTCACACACATCTTTGTTGATGCGATATTTCCCGACGAACTCTGAGATCGCTGCACGCAGATGATCTTTGATACAGAATTTTGTGCTATTGAGAGCTGAAAACGCGTAATATAACAATACATTACTTCGTCCTGTAACTTAAATAATATTAATCGCACAAAAGAGCTACTTAAAAGCAATGAATATCTTACCATAATGTAAATGTTAATAATAATTGTAAACACATGATCTACCATTTATAAAAGTCTTTGTACGACCTGTAATGAACAGGTGGATTAATGTTTTGATTTTTGCGTTCTGAGTCGTGTTCCACTAAATAGTTTTTGAATTTTAACTTTGTACGCAATTTTTAAAGGATAATGATGTTCGAGGTACATCATCCTTGAATTCCTCAAAAGAATAGTTTTTTTTAAAATAAAACATTTATATGATAAGACGTCTTCAAACAACCATCAAAAGTCATCTTTGTCTGTAAATATAGTTACATCGTATATATTCACTCACATGTTTGATGCTGCGATAATTCCCGACGAACCCCGTGGTCACTGCACTCCAATATTCGTTCATACAGAATTGTGTGCTATTCAGAGCTGAAAACACCTAATTTGACATTACATTACATTACCTGTAACTTAAATAATATTAATCGGACAAATGTGCTACTATAAAGCAATGAATATCTTACCATAATGTTAATGTTTATAATAATTGGAAACATTTCCCTTCAACTACATGAACCACCATTTCTGACAGTTTTTGTACGACCTGTAATGTACGGGTGGACTAATGTTTTGATTTTTGCGTTCTGAGACGTGTTCCCAAAAATAATTTTTGAATTTTAATTTTGTACGTAATTTTTAAAGGATATCAATGTTCGAGGACATCATGTTTGAATTGCTCAAAATAATAGGTTTTTTTAATATAAAACATTTATATGATAAGACGTCTTCAAACAACCATCAAAACTGAAGTCTGTTAGTAATTAACATTTCATCGTGTATATTCACACACATCCATGTTACTGCGATAATTCCCGATGAATCCTGTGGTTGCTGAACGTCGATGTTCTTTGATACATTCGAGTAATTGTGTGCTATTCAGAGCTGAAAACGCGTAATATGACAATACACCACTTCTGCCTGTAACTTAAATAATATTATTCAGATAAAAGTTGAAGTTATAAAACAAACAATCGAAGATTTTCATGGGTGGGGTTGGACGTAGAAAGTTGACTGATCAAGAACAGTTGGCCTCTAAACAGCGACGTAAAGAACTAAAACATCAGACGTACTTAACAAGTAAAGAAAAACAAAGGGAGATTTACATGGATAAACGAAGAAGAACTTATTCAACAAGAACAGAAGAGCAGAAGAAATCAAACGAAAACTTGTAAGGGTGGGTATGGAAGTTGATAATTGACTAACCAAGAACAGTTGGCCTCTGAACAGCGACTTAAAGAACTAAAACATCAGACCTACTTAACAAATAAAGAAAAGCGAATGTGGAATTACTTGCAAGGTTGGGGTTGGACGTAGATAGTTGACTAACCAAGAACTGTTGGCCTCTGATCAGCGAAGTAAAGAAGTAAAATATGAGATTACAAGAAGCGCTCCGAAGGGATTAGTCGTCGTTTTCGTCAAAAAATGACGTCATCAACAAAAGCTCCTTATTTTGTGGAACAACAATGCCGTGTACACAACAATGCAGAGTAAATAAATAACGCTTAATACCAAGCCAGTCGCATTATCACTGCTCTATATCGTCTCCGAACAGCGACATTAGACTATTTAAGAAATGAAGAAAAGTGAAATAAGACTTTACCAAATCCAAAAATGTAATCTGATAATATTAATAATATTCATACAAGTCATACTGTTCTTCAAGAGTTAAAACACTTGAATAAGACACTAAATTAACACCTCGAACACTAATGTCTTACTCAAAATTTTAAAACGCAACCAACCCCCCGAATGGGGAGATAGTCAAGTGTTTTACCCCCATTCGGGGGTGAGGGTGAATTTAGTAACATACTCAAGGGTTGAAACACTTGAATGAGACATAAACTCACCCTTCCAAAGGGGGGTTAGTTTAGTGTCTTACTCAAGAATTTAAAACGCAACCAACGCCCCGGAGAGATGTTCGTCATGTATTTTAACCACAATTCGGGGAGGGGGGGGGGTTAGTTTAGATTCTTACTCAAAGGTTAAAACACTTGAATGAGACACTTAACTAACATCACGAAGGGCAGTTAGTTTAGCATGTTACTTAAGATTTCAAAACGAAACCACCCCCCTATTTTTTTAACCCCCAATTCGGGGCAGTTAATTTAGTTTCATACACAAAGTTGGTTGCGTTATACAAACTTGACCAACCCCCCCCCCCCCCCCCCCCCCACCCGTAGGAGCACCGAAAGGAGCACCCTGCTCTAGTTTTATATAAAAAACTCTATTCTTTTGAGGTAATGATGAATGATGTACCTCGAAAAACATTATCCTTTCAAAAATACAATGAAACGTTAAAATAGAAACTGTGTTAACTGCCACATGGCTCAGAACGCAATATTCAAAACATTAGTCCACCCGTACAATACAGGTATTACAATAACTGTCAGAAATGTTGAATCATAAAGTTGAAGGGAAATGTTTCCAATTATTGTAAAGAATGTACAATAGGGTTAAATATTCATTGCCTTAAAGTACAAATTTTTATCCGTTTAATATTATTTAAGTTAGAAGCAAATTAGTGTGTTGTCATTTTACTCGTTTTTAGCTCTGAATAGCTCACAATTCAATGTCAACGATCATCGTCGCACAGCAACCACATAGTATGTCTAAGAATAACGCAGTTACAAAGATATGTGTGATTATATACGATGGCTAATCCTTTCGAAACGCTTCTTGTAATCTGATATTTTACTTCCTTACGTCGCTGATCAGAGGCCAACAGTTCTTGGTTAGTCAACTTTCTACGTCCAAACCCACCCTTGCAAGTCTTCCTTTTTTCTAATCCGTTTTTTGTTGAATAGTTCTGATGTTTTAGTTCTTTACGTCGCTGTTCAGTTGCCATCTGTTCTTGGTCAGTCAACTTTCTACGTCCAGCAACACCATTGCTAATCTTCGTCTGTTTTTTCTTATTCATTATTTCTCTTCTGTTCTTGTTGTATACGTTTTTCTATGTTTATCAATGTAACTCTTCCTTCGTTTTTCTTTATTTATTAAATAGATCTGAAAGATTAGTTATTTCCGTCGCTTTTCAGAGGAAACTGTTCTTGGTTAGTCAACTTTCTACGTCCAACAACACCCTAGCAAATCTTCGTCTGTTTTTCTACGTGTGTTCTTAATATGGTCTCGTTTAACAATGTAAGTCTTCTTTCGCTTATCCTTATTTGTTAAATAGATCTGATATCTTAGTTCTTTACATCGATGTTCAGAAGCCACCTATTTTTGGTCAGACAACTTTCAACGTCCAACCCCACCCTTGCAAGTCTTCGTTTGTTTTCTTCTGTTCTTGTTCAATAAGTTTTTCGCTTTTCTTCATTCCTGAAGTATGTCTGATGTTTTAGTTCTTTACGTCGGTGTTCAGAGGCCAACTGTTTTTAGTCAGACAACTTTCTACGTCCAATCCCACCCTTTCAAGTCTTCGTTTGTTTTCTTCTGCTCTTCTGTTCTTGTTGAATAAGTTTTTCTGCGTTTATCATTGCAAATCTCCCTTCGCTTTTCTTTACTTGTTAAGTAGGTCTGATATTTTAATTCTTTATGTCGCTGTTCAGAGGCCCACTGTTCTTGGTCAGTCAACTTTCTACGTCCAATCCCACCCTTGCAAACCTTCGTCTGTTTTTCTATAAAAGTCGTTAATATGGTCCTGTTTATCGATGTAATTCTTCTTTCGCTTTTCTTTATTTCTTAAATATGTCAGATGTAGTAGTTCTTTACGTCGCTGTTCAGAGGCCAATTGATCTTGGTCACTCAATTTTCTACTTGCAACCCCACCCTAACAAATCTTCCTCTGCTTTTTTTCCCTTCTGTTCTTATTGAATACGTTTTTTCTACGTTTATCAATGTAAGACTTCCTTCGCTTCTCTTTATTTCTTAAATATGTCTGATGTTTTAGTTTTTATGTCGTAGTACAGAGGACAACTTTTCTAGGTCTGTCAGACGTTTTAAAATCTTGAGTAAGACTCTAAACTAAGTCCCCTGAATTGGGGTTAAACACTTGAACAACCCACGTTTTGGGGAGGGTTGGTTGCGTCTTGAAATCTTGAGTAATGCACTAAAGTAAGTATAAGGAAGATAAGAATTATGATTTTAATATAAAATATGTATATGACAAAACGTCATCAAAAAACCATGAAAACTCAAATTTGTCTGTAAATATCATTGTATCGTATATAATCTCATATATCTTCGTAACTGAGATATTCTCAAATGTAACATGTGGTCGCTATTCGACGCTGTTCGTATTTACAGATTTGTGAGTTATTCAGAGCTGAAAAGAGTAGAATGACAAAACACTAATTTGCCTGTAACTTAAATAATATTAAACGGAAAAATGTTTTACATTAAATAAATGTATATCTAAACCTACTGTATATGTTTATAATAATTGGAAACATTTCCCGTCAACGTTATAAAACTCCATTTCTGACATTTTTTGGACTAACTGAAATATACGGGTGTACAAAAGTTTGGAATATTGCGTTGTGAGCTATGACACCAACATACTGTTTGTATTTTTACGTTTGTATGTAATTTTGAAAGGATAATTGTGTTTTTAATATATAATATGTATATGATAAGTCGTATTCAAACAACTATCAACACTCAAGTCTGTCTGTAGATAACATTACATCGTATGTAATCACACACATCTTTATTTCTTCGATAATCCCCGACGTACTTTGTGGTCGCTGCACGCCGATTTTTGTTGATACAGAATTGTGTGCTATTTAGAGCTGAAAACGCATAATATGACAATACACTAATCTGCCTGTAACTTACATAATATTAATATGACAAAAGTGCTACTTTAAAGCAATTAATATCCATCCAAAATTTACATGTTTATAATTATTTGAAATAATTCCCTTTAACATTATGAACCACAACTCCTAACACTTTTTGGCTATCTGTAACGTTCGGATGGTCTAATGTTTTGATTTTTCCGATCTGATATTTGTGCCACTAAATTCAGTTTGTATTTTAACGTTTATATGTTATTTTTAAAGGATAACAATGTTCGAGGTATATCATACTTTATTATCTCGAAAGAAATGTGATTTAAAAATAATATAAGTATATGACAAGACTTCATCAAAAACCATCAAAACTCAAATTTGTCAGTAAATATCGTTGCATCGTATATAATGTCACATATCTTTGTAACTTAGATATTCTCAAACGTAACATGTTGTAGCTGTACTGCGATGTTTATTGATACTGAATTGTGAGTTTTCCAGAGCTGAGAACGAGCAGACTGACAACACACTAATTTGCCTGTAACTTAAATAATAATAAAAAACGGAAAAAATTTTACATTAAATAAATATATATCTAACCCTAACGTAAATGTTTATAATAATTGGAAACATATCCCGTCAACATTATGAAACTCCATTTCTGACAGTTTTTGGAAGACCTGAAATATACGGGTGGAAGGCAATGCGTTGCTAGGCAAGGCAAGACAAGGCATGGCTAGGCAAGGCAAGGCAAGGCAAGGCAAGGCAAGGCAAGGCAAGGCAAGGCAAGGCAAGGCAAGGTGTGGATAGGCAAAGCATGGCGTGGCAAGGCAAGGCAAGGCGTTGCTAGGCAAGCCCAAGCGTGGCAAGGCAAGGCAAGGCAGGTCAGGGCAGGGCAGAGCAAGGCAGGGCATCACAGGGCAAGGCTGGGCAGGGCAGTGAAGGGCAGGGCAGGGCAAGGCAGGTCAACTCAGGGCAAGGCAGGGCAAGGCAAGGTAAGGCAAGGCAAGGCAAGGCGTGGCTAGGCAAGGCAAGGAAAGGCGTGGCTAGACAAGATAAGGCGTAGCTAGGCAAATCAAGTCGTAACTAGTCAAGGCAAGGCAAGGCAAGCAAGGCAAGGCAAGGGAAGGCAAGGGAAGGCATGGCGCAGCTAGGCTAGGCAATGTAAGGCAGGGCAAGGCAAGGCGTGGCTAGGCAAGGCAAGGCAAGTCAAGGCAAGGCAAGGCGTGGCTAGGCAAGGCAAGGCGTGGCTAGGAAAGGAAGGTTCTTCAAAGAACCATAAAAACTCAAGTATGTCTGTAGATAATTTTGCATCGTGGCAAGGCAAGGCATGGCAACGCAGGGCAGGGCAGAGCAAAGCAGGGTATAGCAGGTAATGGAGTACATTTTATGGCAGGGCAGCGGAGTGCACGCAGTTTCAGGGCAGTGCAGGGCTGGGCATGACTGGACAGGCGAGGCAGGGCAAGGCAAGACAAGGCTAGTGAAGGCAAGGAGCGGCTAGGCAAGGCTAGGCGTGGCTAGGCAAGGCAAGGCAAGGCTTGGCAAGGCAAGGCAAGGCAAGGCGTGGCTAGGCAACGCAAGACGTGGCTAGGCAAGGCAAGGAAAGGCAAGGAACGGCAAGGGAAGGTAAGGCAAGGCAACGCAAGGCGTGGCTAGGCAAGGCAAGGCGTGGCTAGGCAAAGCAAGGCGTGGCTAGACAAGGCAAGGTGTGGCTAGGCAAGGCAAGGCTAGGCAAGGCTAGGCAAGGCAAGGCGTGGCTAGGCAAGGTAATGCTTGGCTCGGCAAGGCAAGGCGTGTCTAGGCAAGGTAAGATGTGGCTAGGGAAGGCAAGGCGTGTCTAGGCAAGACAAGGCAAGGCAAGGCAAGACAAGCCAAGGCAAGGCAAAGCAAGGCAAGGCAAGGCGTAGCTAAGCAAGGCATGGCAGCTCAGGGCAGGGCTGGGCAGGGCAGGGCAGGGAAGGGCCTGGTAGGGCAGGGCAGGGCAGGCTAAGACAAGGTTTGGCAGGGTAGTAGAGGTGAGGGCGGGGCAGGGCAAACAAGACAAAGAGAGGCAAGGCTAGGCAGGGCAGGGCAAGGAAGGTCAATGCAAGACATGGGTTAGGAATGGCAAGGCAAGGAAAGGCAAGGCTATGCAAGGCAAGGCAAGGCAAGGCAGGGCAAGGCAAGGCGTGGCTATGCAAGGCAAGGCTTGTCTAGGCAAGGCAAGGTTTGTCTAGGCAAGGCAATGCAAGGCGTGGCTAGGCAAGGTAAGGCGTGGCTACGAAAGGCAAGGCGTGGATAGGCATGTTAATGCGTGGCTAGGCATGGCAAGGCGTAGCTAGGCAAGGCAAGGCGTGGCTACTAAAGGCAAGGCGTGGATAGGCATGTTAATGCGTGGCTAGGCAAGGCAAGGCGTAGCTAGGCAAGGCAAGGCGTGGCTAGCCAAAGACAGGCAAGGCAAAAGAAATAAGGACAAGGGAGGGCAGGGCGGGGCGGGACAGGGCAGGGCATGCCGTGAAGAGCGGGGCAAGGCGGGGCTGAGCAGGGCAGTGCAATGCACGACAGGGCATAGCAGGTAATGGAGAACAGTTTATGGCAGGGCAGGGCAGGGCAAGGCAAGGCTTGCATTGCCTTGCAGATCAGCGGAGTACAGGGAGGGGCAGGGCAATGCAGGGTGTTCAGGGCGTTGCAGGTCAGGGCGGGACAGACGGGGCAGGGAAGGCAAGACAAGGTAAGGCAAGGCTAGACTAATCAAGGCTAGGCAAGGCAAAGCAAGACAATGCAAGGCAAGACAAGGCTAGGCAAGGCAAATCAAGGCTTGACAAGGCAGGTTAGTGTTGGGCAGGGCGGGTTAGGGCAGGGCAAGGAGGGGTAGGTCCGAACAGGGTAGGGCAAGGCAAGGAAAGGCAAGGCAAGGTCAGGCAATACTAGGATAATCCCAGACAAAGCAAGCCAAGGCAAGCTCTGTGGGGCCCTCGGAGCAGACCCCGATCCACACGCCTGTCATTAGCCAGCGAGGAGATAATACCGGCGCGGTGCGAGAGGGTGGTGATGGCACGGATGAACGACCCCGTGAGAACGGCGAGCGGAATAATAGAACCTGGTATGGACCCTTTACCACGAGAAGGACTATACGTAGCCAGGGCGCTTGTCCGCATCCAGCGCAGCGTGCCTTTGAGAATTGTGAATGTCGGGGACGGCGACCAAGTGCTGGCGGAAGGCACAACCCTGGGCCTGTGTGAACCGGTCACGTGGGCGGGCCCGGCTGGCAATACAGAACCTCCGCCGCAGAATAGAGAGCTGTGCAAGCCACTGCAGGGCATGGTCGCCGATGCTATCCTGAACCTGAAGACAATGGAAGCCAGGGAGTTGAAGGCATTGGTCCTCGACTTTCAGGATGTCTTCGTGACAGAAAACAATTGTTATGGGCGGACGGACAGAGTGCTCCACCGCATCAGCACAGGCGATACTCGTCTGATCCGTCAGCCTCCTCGGAGACTTCCGTTAGCAAAACAAGAAGAGGTGGACGGTATGCTAAGGGACATGGGGGAACAAGGTGTGATCGAGGCATCAGACAGCCCGTGGTCGTCACCCGTCGTGCTTGTGCGAAAGAAGAACGGGGAACTACGGTTCTGCGTTGACTACAGGAAGCTGAATAACGTCACCAAGAAGGATTGCTTCCCACTGCCCAGGATCGACGACACCCTAGACACACTGGCAGGGGCCAAATGGTTCTCGACATTAGACCTAAAGAGTGGCTACTGGCAGGTGGCCCTGCATCCCGAGGATAAAGAGAAGACTGCATTCTCTACTGGACAGGGGCTGTGGCAATTCATGGTAATGCCATTCGGCCTTTGCAACGCTCCGGCAACGTTCGAGCGGCTGATGGAGTCCGTCCTGCGTGACCTGACACACAAATCCTGCTTGGTCTACCTGGATGATGTCATCGTCAATGGTCGGACATTCCGGGAGCACTTGGATAATCTGAGGGAAGTGCTCCAGAGGCTCAGGGAAGCCGGACTTAAACTGAACTCCGGAAAGTGTCGGGTGTTCCAGAAGGAAGCGAAATATCTAGGACATGTGGTTTCCCCCGGCGGGGTGACCACCGATCCCGAAAAGCTGAAGGCTGTGCGAGAGTGGCCGAGGCCAAAGGACAAGCACGAGCTAAGGAGCTTCATCGGCCTATGCACCTACTATCGGAGATTCATTGCCGGGTTTGCTGACATCGCCAAGCCACTGACTCAACTCACCGAGGAGAAAAGAACGTTCCACTGGTCCCCGTAGGCGAACGTCGCATTCGAGTCCTTAAAAGAGTCGCTGTGTGCATCGCCCATTTTAGGATATCCACGACCTGGCGAGAAGTTCCTGGTAGACACCGACGCAAGCAGTGTTGGGATCGGAGGCGTGTTATCCCAGGTACAAGATGGCCAGGAGCGAGTAATAGGCTACTATAACAAGACTCTATCCCGCCCCGAGAGGAATTACTGTGTCACCCGGAGGGAGCTGCTGGATGTGGTAAAAACCTTGGAACATTTCCACAAGTACCTGTATGGGCAAGAGTTCCACCTGCGTACGGATCACTCCTCCTTAACGTGGCTGCTGAGTTTCAAGAACCTGGAGGGACAGACTGCCCGTTGGGTCCAGCGACTACAAGAATATAACTTTACCTCTGAAAATCGACAGGGACGGAGGCATACCAACGCCGACGCTCTCTCTAGAAGGCCATGCTCGGAGGACTGTGGCCACTGCCAGAAGTTCGAGCAACGAGCGGGACGCGAAAAGGTGCGAGCCGTCGCCGTTACAGTCGCGGATGGTTGGGACCGGGTAACATTAAGAAAAGAGAAGCTGGAGGACCAAGATGTGGGGCAGATCTTTCAAGAGATGGAAAAGGACAACGACCGTAGCCCGGTCTAGAAGAGCTACTGGGCACAGTGGGACTCCCTAGCGATTAGGGACGGCGTGCAAGAACGACACTGGGAGTCGGCGGATGGTAAAGCGAAGACGGCTCAATTGGTCCTGCCACGAAATAAGATAAAGGAGGTTCTGGCCGAGGTTCATGGAGGGTCTTCCGGGTGACGCCTGGGAATTAACAAAACCCTGGATAAGGTCAGGCGGCGGTACTACTGGCTACATTCTAGGAGCGACGTGGAGCAATGGTGTCGGCAATGTGACACATGTGCCGCCAGCCGGGGCCCCAGGACCAGAAGTCGCGGCCTCATGCGTCAATACAACGTGGGCGCTCCATTTGAGAGGATCGCCTTGGACATCGCGGGACCCTTCCCGAGGAGCGACGCAGGAAACCGCTATCTCCTGATCGCAATGGATTATTTTACGAAATGGCCAGAGGTCTATGCCATACCCAATCAGGAGGCATCAACAGTGGCAGATGTACTCATAAGCAATTTCTTCTGCCGCTTCGGAGTTCCGAGGGAGCTGCACAGCGACCAGGGCCGGAACTTTGAATCCCGACTGCTCCAAGAAGTGTTGCAGCGTCTGGGGGTGGCCAAGACTCGCACCACCCCTCTGCACCCACAGTCGGACGGCATGGTAGAGGGGCACGGCCCGCCACCCCCACCCCGATCACGGAGGCCATCAGCTGAAGTGATCTTCCCCCCATGCCGCAGAGGCCTTCAGCCGAAACGGCCCCTCCCTCTCTGGGTTCAAACCCCGGAGATCCAACCAACCAAATTCCTTTGGACCTCCCATCAGCAGCAACGGATCCCAGTTTGAATGGTCGAGGCTCCCGCCACGACGTAACCCTGTTAGCGATAGCAAAATTTCCGTTTCTTATATTAAGACTGTTTACCATTTCCAGCAATGCGCCTTGTGCGCAGGAATGGTTTCACCTAGGTAGGGACGATGCTTGCGCTTGCGCAGGCCTCCGCCCTCAGTTAGCTTTTTGGTTGGTTGGTTGGCTTTGAGAGTTATCCCGTTAGCGTTAGCAAAATTTCCGTTCTTATATTAAGACCGTTTACCATTTCCAGCAATGCGTCTTGTGCGCAGGAATGGTTTCACCTAGGTAGGGACGAAGCTTGCGCTTGCGCAGGCCTCCGCCCTCATTAGCTTCTTTGGTTTGGCTTTGAAAGTAGTGTAGTAGGTGAGAGTGTGGAAGAAATACTGCGAAGAGAGCTAAAGTGTGAATCGCTTGTAGGAGAAGTGTGTTGTAGACGAAATTATTTTCTGCTGTAAAGACGTTTTAGTTGATTAAACTCATTATTGTTGGAAGACTTTGTGGTCTCTTACAATCCAACCAAGTTTACAACTGAGATTGGATTTGAGGTAGTAGACCTTGCAAGAAATCAAGGGATGACAATCAAGGTTGTATACCAACCCACGCTACAATATGTTTATAAATATTGTAAATAATTCCCGTCAACATTTTGTAAATCCATTTTTGACAGTTTTTGGATGAACTGAAATATACAGGTGGTTTAATGTTTTGAATTTTGCGTTGTGAACTGTGTCTAAAATGTTCTGCTTGTATTTATAAGTTTGTATGTAATTTTGAAAGGATAACTTTGTTTGAGGTTCATCATTCTTGATTAGCTCAAATAAATAGTGTTTTTAATATAAATCATGTATATGATAAAATGTCTTCAAACAACCATCAAAACTCAAGTATGTCTGTAGATAACATTGCATCGCACGTATTCACACACATCTTTATTTCTTCGATAATCCCCGACGAACTCTGTGATAGCTGCACGCCGATGTTTGTTGATACAGAATTGTGTGCTATTTAGACCTGAAAACACATAATATGACAACACACTAATCATCCTGTATCTTACATAATATTAATCGGACAAAAGTGCTACTTTAAAGCAATTGATATCTATCCTAAATATACATGTTTATAATAATTTGAAAAATTTCCCTTCAACATTTTGAACCACAACTTCAAACAGTTTTTGTCTACCTGTAGTGTACAGATGGTCTCATGTTTTGATTTTTGCGATCTGATATTTATGCCACTAAATTCCGTTTGTATTTTAACGTTTATATGTTATTTAAAAAGGAAAACATTGTTCGAGTATATCATGCTTTATTACCTCAAAAGAAACGTGATTTTAATATAAAATATGTATTAGATAAGACGTCATCCAAAAACCATCAAAACCCAGATATGTCTGTAAATATCATTGCATCGAATACAAACACATATCTTTGTAACTGAGATATTCTCTTACGTTTCATGTGGTCGCTGTTTAGCTGTGTTTGTTGATACAGAATAGTGAGTTATTCAGAGCTGAAAACGAGTAGATTGACAACACACTAATTTGCCTGTAACTTAAATAATAATAAACGGAAAAAAGTTTCTCATTAAATAAATGTATTTTGAAAGGATAACATTGTTCGAGGTACATCAAGCCTGATTAGCTCAAATGAATTATGTTTTTAATATAAAACATGTATATGATAAAACGTCTTCAAAGAACCATAAAAACTCAAGTATGTCTGTAGATAATTTTGCATCGTGGCAAGGCAAGGCATGGCAACGCAGGGCAGGGCAGTGCAAAGCAGGGTATAGCAGGTAATGTAGTACATTTTATGGCAGGGCAGCGGAGTGCACGCAGTTTCAGGGCAGTGCAGTGAATTCAGGGCGTTGCAGGGCTGGGCATGACTGGACAGGCGAGGCAGGGCAAGCCAAGACAAGGCTAGGGAAGGCAAGGAGCGGCTAGGCAAGGCTAGGCGTGGCTAGGCAAGGCAAGGCAAGGCAAGGCGTGGCTAGGCAAGGCAAGACATGGCTAGGCAAGGCAAGGAACGGCAAGGGAAGGTAAGGCAAGGCAACGCAAGGCGTGGCTAGGCAAGGCAAGGCAAGGCGTGGCTAGGCAAGACAAGGCGTGGCTAGGCGAAGCAAGGCGTGGCTAGGCAAGGCAAGGTGTGGCTAGGCAAGGCAAGGCAAGGCTAGGCAAGGCAAGGCGTGGCTAAGCAAGGCAGGGCAGCTCAGGGCAGGGCTGGGCAGGGCAGGGCAGGTAAGGGCCTGGTTGGGCAGGGCAGGGCAGGCTAAGACAAGGTTTGGCAGGGTAGTGGAGGTCAGGGCGGGGCAGGGCAAACAAGACAAAGAGAGGCAAGGCAAGGCAGGGCAGGGCAAGGAAGGTCAATGCAAGGCAAGGGTTAGGAATGGCAAGGCAAGGCAAGGCAGGGCAAGGCAAGGCAAGGCTTGTCTAGGCAAGGCAATGCAAGGCGTGGCTAGGCAAGGCAAGGCGTGGCTACGAAAGGAAAGGCGTGGATAGGCATGTTAATGCGTGGCTACGCCTTGTAGCTAGGCAAGGCAAGGCGTGGCTAGCCAAATACAGGCAAGGCAAAAGAAATAAGGACAAGGGAGGGCAGGGCGGGGCGGGACATGGCAGGGCATGCCGGGGCAGAGCGGGGCAAGGCGGGGCTGAGCAGGGCAGTGCAATGCACGACAGGGCATAGCAGGTAATGGAGAACAGTTTATGGCAGGGCAGCGGAGTTCAGGGAGGGGCAGGGCAATGCAGGGTGTTCAGGGCGTTGCAGGTCAGGGCGGGACAGACGGGGCAGGGAAGGCAAGACAAGGTAAGGCAAGGCTAGACTAGGCAAGGCAAGTCAATGCTGGACAAGGCAGGTTAGTGGAGAGAAGTGCGGGTTAGGGCAGGGCAAGGAGGGGCAGGTCGGTACAGGGTAGGGCAAGGCAAGGAAAGGCAAGGCAAGGCCAGGCAATACTAGGATAATCCCAGACAAAGCAAACCAAGGCAAGGCAATGAAAGGCAAGGCAAGGCAAGACAAGACAAGGCAGGGCAAGGCAGGGCAAGGCAAGGTAAGGCAAGGCAAGGCGTGGCTAGGCAAGTCAAGGCGTGGCTAGGCAAGGTTAAAGCGTTGAAAGGCAAGACAAGGCTTGGCTAGGCAAGGCAAGCAAGGCAACGCAAGGCAAGGCAAGGAAAGGCAAGGCAAGGCATGGCGTGGCTAGGCATAAAGATGTGTCTAGGGAAGGCAAGGCGTAGCTAGGCAAGGCAAATTGTGCAAAGCAATGTAAGGCGTAGCTAGGCAAGGCAAGGCGTGGCTAGGCAAGGCAAGGCGTGGCAAAGCAAGGTAAGGCGTAGCTAGGTAAGGAAAGGTGTGGCTAGGCAAGGCAAGGCAAGGAATGGCTGGGCAAGGCAAGTCTTGTTTAAGCAAGGCAAGTCGTGGCTAGGCAATGAAAGGCGTGGCTAAACAAGGCATTTCGTGGCTAGGCAAGGAAAGGTGTGGCTAGGCAAGGCAAGGCAAGGCGTGGATAGGCAGAGGCAAGGCATGGCAAAGCAAGGCAAGGCAAGGCAAGTCAAGGCAAGACAAGTTAAGGCAAGGCAAGGCAAGGAAAGGCAAGGAAAGGTAAGGCAGGGCAATGAAATAAATTCAAGGCAAGGCAAGGGTAAGGAATGGCAAGGCAAGGCAAGGCAACGTAAGGCAAGGCAAGACAAGGCCAGGCTAAGCAAAGTAAGACAAGGCAATGAAATGCAAGGCAAGGCAAAGCAGGGCAAGGCAACTCGTGGCTAGGCAAGGCAAGGCGTGGCTACGCAAAACAAGCTGTGGCTAGGCAAGGCAAGGCAATGCAAAGCAAGGCAGGGCAATGAAGGCAATTCAAGGCAAGGCAAGGGTAAGGAATGGCAAGGCAAGGCAAGGCCAGGCAAGGCTATGCAAGGCAACGTAAGGCAAGGCAAGACAAGGCCAGGCTAAGCAAGGTTAGGCAAGGCAATGAAATGCAAGGCATGGCAAGGCAACGCGTGGCTAGGAAAGGCAAGGCATGGCTTTGCAAGGCAAGGCGTTGCTATGCAAGGCAAGGCGTGGCTAGGCAAGGCAAGGCTTGGCTAGGAAAGGCAAGGCGTGGCTAGGCAAGGCAAAGCAAAGCAATTCAGGGCAAGGCAGGGCAAGGCAAGGTGTGGCTAGGCAAGGCAAGGCTTGGCTATTCAAGGCAAGGCGTGGCTAGGTAAGACAAGGCGTTGCTAGGCAAGGCAAGGCGTGGCTAGGTAAGGCAAGGCGTGGCTAGGCAAGGCAAGGCGTTGCTAGGCAAGGCAAAGCGTGGCTAGGCAAGGTAAGGCGAAGTTAGGCAAGGCAAGTCAAGGCAAGACATGGCTAGGCGTGGCTTGAATGGCAAGGCGTGGCTAGGCAAACCAAGGCGTGGCTAGGCAAGGTAAGACTTGGCTCGGCAAGGCAAGGCGTGTCTATTCAACGCAATGCGTGTCTAGGCAAGACAAGGCGTGGCTAGGAAAGACAAGCAAGGCAAGGCAAAACATATTAATGCTAGGCAAGGCGTGGCTAATCAAGGCAAGGCAAGAAATGATAAAACAAGGGAAGGCAAGGCAAATCAGGGCAGGGCAGGGCAGAACAATGCAGGGCTGGGCAGATCAGGGCAAGGCAGGGCAATTTAAGGCAAGGCAATGCTAAGCAAGGCAATGCGTGGCTAGGCAGTTATTTTGGAGGGCTGGGCGTTGTTGGGCAGGGCAAGGAGGGGCAGGTCGTTTCAGGGCGGGGCAGACGTGATAGGGCAAGGCAACGAAAGGCAAGTCAAGTTTAGGCAAGGCAAGGAAAGGCATGGCAATGAAAGGCAATCCTAGACAAGGCAAGTCAATGAAAGGCAAGGCAACGCAGGGCAAGGCAGGGCAAGGCGTGGCTAAGCAAGGTTAAAGCGTGGATAGGCAAGACAAGGCGTGGGTAGACATCGCAAGGCAAGGCAAGGCGTGGCTAGGCAAGGCAAGTCGTGGCAAAGCAAGGTAAGACGTAGCTAGGCAAGGCAAGGCGTGGTTAGGCAAGGCAAGGCAAAGCAAGGCTGGGCAAGGCAAGGCGTGGCTAAGCAAGGCAAGGCTTGGCTATTCAAGGCAAGGCGTGGCTAGGCAAGGCAAGGCGTTGCTAGGCAAGGCAAGACGTTGCTAGGCAAGGCAAGGCGTGGCTAGGTAAGGCAAGGCATGGCTAGGCAAGACAAGGCGCTGCTAGGTAAGGCAAGGCGTGGCTAGGCAAGGCAAAGCGTGGCTGGGCAAGGCAAGGCGTAGCTAGGCAAGGTAAGGCAAGGCAAGTCAAGGCAAGGCAAGTCAAGGCAAGGCAAGGTAAGGCAAGGCAAGGCAAAACATGGCTAGGCGTGGCTTGAAAGGCAAGGCGTGGCTAGGCAAACCAAGGCGTGGCTAGGCAAGGTAAGACTTGGCTCGGCAAGGCAAGGCGTGTCTATTCAAGGCAAGGCGTGGCTAGGCAAGGCAAGGCTAGGAAAGGCATGGCAGTGCAGGCCCGGGCAGGGCTGGGCAGGGCAGGGCAGGGCTGGGTAGAGCAGGGCAGAACAATGCAGGGCTGGGCAGATCAGGGCAAGGCAGGGCAAGGTAAGGCAAGGCAAAGCAAGGCTAAGCAAGGCAAGACGTGGCTAGGCAAGGCTAGGCAAGGCGTGGCTAGGCAAAGCAATGCGTGGCTAGGCAAGTCAAGGCGTGGCTAGCAAAGGCTACCAAGGCAAGGCAAAACATATTAATGCTAGGCACGGCATGGCATGGTTCAGGCGGGGCAGGGCAATGCATGGCAGGGCATAGCAGGTCATGGAAAACAGGGCAGGGAAAGTCAGGGCAAGGCACGGCAAGGCAAGGAAAGGCAGGCAGTGGAGTGCTGGGCTGTGAAGGGCGGGGCAGGGCAGGGCGTTCAGGGCGTTGCAGAGCAGGGCAGAGCGGGACAGCCGAGTCAGGTCAAGGCGAGACATGGTAAGGCAAGGCAAGGCTAGGCAAGGCAAGACAGGGCAAGGCAGGCAAGGAAAGGAAAGGCAAGTCAAGCCGTTTCTAGGCAAGGTAAGGCGTGGCTCGGCAAGGCTGAATACGAGTAGAATGACAACACAGTAATCTGCTTGTAACTTACATAATATTAATGGAACTAAAGTGCTGGGTTAAAGCAATTAATAATTATCCTAAATTAACATGTTGATAATAATTGGGAATATCTCCCTTCAATTTTATGAACCACAACTTCTAACAATTTGTGTATTACCTGTAATGTACTGATGGTCTAATGTTTTGATTTTTGCGATCAGAAATTTGTGCCACTAAATTGTGTTGCTATTTTAACGTTTATATGATATTTTAATAGGGAATACATTTTTCGAGGTATATAATGCTTTATTACCTCAAAAGAAATGTGATTTTAATATAAAATATGTATATCATAAGACCGCATCAAACAACCATCAAAACTCAAGTCTGTCTGTAGATATAATTACATCGTATATATTCACACACATCTTTATTTCTGCGATAATCCCCGACGAACTCTGTGGTCGCTGCACGCCGATGTTCGTTGATACAGAATTCTGTGGTATTCATATCTGAAATCTTATAATATGACAACACACTTTTCTGCCTGTAACTTACATAATATTAATCGGACAAAAGTGCTACTTTAAAGCAATTAATATGTATCCTAAATATACATGTATATAATAATTTGAAATATTCCCTTCAACTTTCTGAACCACAACTTCTAACAGTTTTTGTACTACCTGTTTTGTACGGATCGTCTAATGTGTTCATTTGTGGGTTTTGATCTTTAAGCCACTAAATTCTTTTTGTATGTTAACGTTTATATGTATTTTTAAAAAGATAACATTGTTCGAGGTATATCATGTTTTATTACCTCAAAAGAAAAGTGATTTTAATATAAAATATGTATATGATAAGACGTTATCAAAAAACCATCAAAACTCAAATTTGTCTGTAAATATCATTGCATCGTATATAAACACACATATCTTTGTAACTGAGATATTCTTAAACGTTTCATTTGGTCGCTCTTCGGCGGTGTGCGTTGATACAGAATTGTCAGTTTTTCAGAGCTGAAAACGAGTAGAATGACAATACACTAATTTGCCTGTAACTTAAATAATATTAAACGGAAAAAAGTTTTACATTAAATCAATGTATATCTAAGCCTAATGTATATGTTTATAAAAATTGGAAACATTTCCTGTCAACATTATGAAGCTCCATTTCAGAGTTTTTTTGGACGTTCTTAAATATACGGGTGGACAAATGTTAGAATTTTCCGTTGTGAGCTGTGTCCACAAAATACTGATTGTATTTTTACGTTTGTATGTGATTTTGAAAGAATCACATTGTTCAAGGTACGTCATGCTTGATTACCTCAATTGAATTACATAATATTAATCGGACAAAAGTGCTACTTTAAAGCAATTAATATCTATCCTAAATATACATGTTTATAATAATTTGAAATATTTCCTTTCAACTTTATGAACCTCAAATTCTAACAGTTTTTATACTAACTGTAATGAATGGATCGTCTAATGTTTTGATTTTTGCGATCTGATATTTATGCCACTAAATTCTGTTTGTATTTTAACTTTAATATGTTATTTTAAAAGGATAACATTGTTCGATGTATATCATAATTTATTATCACAAAAGAAATGAGATTTAAATATAAAATATATATATATATGACAAGACGTCATCAAAAACCATTAAAACTCAAATTTGTCTGTAAATTTCATTGCTTCGTATATAATAACACATCTTTGCAACTGAGATATTTTCAAACGTAACATGTGATCACTGTTCGGCGATGTTTTATGATACAGAATTGTGAGTTATTCAGAGCTGAAAACGAGCAGAATAACAACACACTAATTTGCATGTTTACAAAAATTGTAAACAATTCTCGTCAACATTTAGAAAATCCATTTTTGACAGTTTTTTGTCGAACTGAAATATACGGGTGGACTAATGTTTTGAATTTTGCGTTGTGAGCTGTGTCCACAAAGTACTGTTTGTATTAATACGTTTGTATGTAATTTTGAAACGATTACATTGTTCGAGGTACATCATGCTTGATTAGCTCAAATGAATTGTGTTTTTAATATATAATATGTATTTGATAAGATGTCTTCAAACAACCGTCAACACTCAAATCTGTCTGTAGATAACATTGCATCGTATATATTCACACACATCTTTATTTCTGCGATAATCCCCGACGAACTCTGTAGTCACTGCACGGCGATGTTCGTTGATTCAGAATTGAGTATTTGGTTCTGCGTATTTCATGTTGGAGTGCATTTCAAAGGTATTCAATTAATATTAGCTGCCTCTTTAAATTAGAAAATTAAAACATCAGTTACGTCATCTGCATGTACAGACTTTGAAGAAAGATCTTTCATCTGTTTCCTTCAAATTTGACATCACATCGATAAAAATTATAAGTTCAATTAATTTTAGTTATCACTTTAAATTAAAATCATTTTGGTGTTAAAATTTGTCTAATGGACTAGTATCATGAAGCCGAGCACGTATTGCTGTTAGTTCAGTGTTTTTGTAGTTTCATATTTACGTACTGTTTATTAACACGTATGCTACAAGATGTCTCTTAATTAAGCTGCCGATATTTTGTGGTCGTAGTAGACCATTATTTTTTTATTAATTTATAGACGCATTGTAATAGCTCAGAGTAGCAAACGAACGTCGAATCCATTGATAAATTCTTGTAGGCAAATAATTGTTTCTTTTGGAAGCACGTGACTGGCTTTAGATTATATTGTTAATTAACAAATGCCACCTGATGTTGCCAGAGTATATACCCAAATTAGAGAAAAGTTTTGTGGTAATATATAAATACCGCATTCAACCGGCGGCTGAATAAAGCACGTTGTTTGGTGGACAAAAATAAATTGTGTATGAAAATGTTTCCCTTTAAGAATGTCTGGTATACATTAATTTACCCACACGTCATTTTTCTATGCAAACGTGAAGTATTGTATAGATATAAAAGAAATCGATTCGGTAATTTGTTTGGTGGTCATTCTGTTGGGGTTCATATTAGCGCTTTGAAGCCTGTGCCTAGCTGCTGGTCTAATGGACCGCAGCGAGAGAGAGGGGGGCTGCAAGAATGACAAAACGCCGAAATATAGCCGCCACATATGAAATAAAGGTAAGGGGTCGGGACATGAGGCTGACTTGCTGAGACGACGTGACCCTATTAGGGGACCCGTTTTTTTCCTGTGATTTATGGTGAGAAGTAAATTTGTTTATTGGTGTTTGCAGTTGATCCAATGTAATGTCTGTAATTCCACATTCACTTTGGCGCCATAGACACATGCACGTCTTTGTCAGCTGCCCTTAGTCTTGTAAATAAAACTGTAATAATTCGGTCCAATATCAAATTTCGCGATGTGTTCAGCCTTTACAAGTGTAAAGACGGACGGAGAATTTTAATATGCTTTCTGCAGAGATGCGAACTCACCAAATGTTCACTCAGAGGTAAGTCACAGTACTTTGTAGATTGGATCTCGATTTTAGTTCACCTTGAACAGTGAAAGAGACGCAGTTCTCAGAAAATGGGAGGTCGGGGTCTTGGTTTTCCTTCTTTCACAGTTTTATACCGCACAGTATAATTCAGAGACCTTGAACTGTGGTATACTGACTGCAGTTGTCTGTGATTTAAAGTGGGGTTAAGTGATGTTACAGATTCCTGAAGCTAATTTTCATTATGCCCTTTTTTTTAATAAAATCATACCAAGGAACGTTTTGTTTGTGAAAAATTAATTAGGAAGGTAATCTGTGCAATAACTGTTGTAATCTGAATGAGATGAATGACAGTAATAAGAGCCAGTGAACTCTTGTGAAATTCACACTAAGTTTGCAGACCAAAAACTTGTACAAGGAAGAGTGCAAATAATACAAGAAACTACAGAATGAAATCAAATCCCTTTGCTTTGCCAAAACCAGTTTTCTGTAAACGAGAGGAAATAAGTTATTTTCAAAAGAACTGCCAGTTATGTACTTCTGTAGTACTGTTGGAGGTCCGCAGTGGCCGCGCGGTCTGAGGTGTGGGCCTTGTGCCGCTTGGTCGCTAGGACCGTGGGTTGGAATCCCATTCAAGCCAGGATGTCTGTCCGCCTTTTTCTATGTCGTGCTGTCCTGTGTACAGGCAGAGGCCTTGCGACGGGCCGATCCCTCGTCCAAGGAGTACTACCACATGTCCATAGATCAAGACAACCAAAAGTAGTTCCCAGTACCCTATAGTACTGTTAGTGTAATTAAGCAAGTCCTAGCAGAAAGGAATTATAAGTTAATTAATTTGTGTATTAGTAAATTTACTTCCCACGATTCTGGAGTTCACAGGTACGGAGAACGCAGCCACAGTTAGCCGCAGACCATCTACCGCTACCGAACCATCCGATCAATAGCTAAATTCATAGTTCTACTCTGTGAATAACAGTATCGTTTGAAATAACTTTTGTAAAACACCTTATTTATTTCTAATTCCAGTTTTAACCATTTGGTTAAATAAATTGATTTCCCAGATGCCACTGATGATGATCTCTTGAGGTCGAAATGTTCATTGCAATAGTGTCTTTTTCATAGTGTTAATAGTTGTTTGTAACTTATTAGAATATCACTACCCAATTCAATTGAGTTCTGTTATTATTCTGTTAAATTTTACGTTGTGAATATTGTATTGCTGTGAGTGTTTAAAATTTATGTGTTCCTCACAAAACACATTAGCAGGCCACAAACTGCGAATCCCAGGACTTTGATATAATTCAAAGCTGCTTTAATCAAAATTAGAGTAAGAAGTGAAATATAACTTACATGAAACCAATATCGATATGTTCATGTCCCGTTGTTTCCATTGTTTATTCACATAGTATAAGGTTAATTCTGTTATCCGATGGGAAACTTGTAATCATATTTTTGGCATTTACTTCGAGCCAGAGTCCATTGCATTGAACGTAGATAATCCTCACTCATTATCTCAGAACAAGGAACATCAGCCATGAAGAAGGCAGCAGATCTGGGGCAATTTGGTGTTGCGGAGTTGATTCACATGGGTAATAATACTAATCCTTCTCTTTTTTACGTTTTTTTTTTAATGTACAGCCAGCAGACATGCTACTGAACAATAACACTGTATCACTTGTCTTGTATTCAGACTTCTCACGCATTTGACATTGTCATTCCTCTGTGATTGATTAGATTGTGATGTGTTGATGTGTGGCAAGGTCTAATCAAACAGTGAAATGATCCATTGTCATTTAAGATGCCACCAATTTAGTCTAAAATACATTCACATGTCAGAGATTGGACTTTGTTAAAAAATTTTATGAATTTAAGATGAGAAAAGCAGAAGGGAAAATTAATTAATTGACTGTAAAATTCTATAATTAATTACAGGAAATACAAACAAGTGTCCTAGCAATGGAGATATGCAGAAGGTTCCTTAGAAGGATTATAAAATGAGCAGAACATAAGGACGAAAGGAATATCATTTGGACACATATAAATAAGCATATTGTCCCAAAGATATAGATAAACAACAAAAATCTAGATACAAAAAGTAAGCAAATCTGCACGTGTAATGGAAGTGGCCAATTCATGCAAATTAACTTTTATCACCTGCATGCCTCGCTGTTGGTCTATTACATCTGGCCTTGCTTTACGCTAGCAAACCTCTGAAGTTATCATGTATATAAAAGCATTTAATAGCAATTATGATAGTGCAGTTTTATTGGCTTCCCTGTACAACATTCCTTTATGATTGCCAGCTCCATGTAATTACCAGTATTCACCGAATAACGGTTATTAAAGTGAAGCTCTCCAGCAGTGTATCATGGAGGCAGTTGGGCGTAAGGGAGGCAAATCAGTTGATGTGTATTTCTGTATTTTCCATAAAGGTTAACCATCTAAATCACCCTTAAATTACTTATGGGTTTGTATGGTCGCATGTGTAGCAATATAAGTTATCCCAAATATATACACTAAATGTACACCCTAAGTCTTTTGATTTCGGAGATTTGATGAGCCATCTTGCATTTATGCTGATTAGATCACTGTTTGCCTAGAAGCAAAATTATCACGGCTGAAATGTAAAAAGTTGCAAACCTACAACCACTAAAAGAAAGTCAGTACAGGAGACAACGCAGAAAATTGTAAAGTGTCTCCTCTGGACAGTGCATGAATAGTCCGAAAATAAATCAGAATAGTACGTAGGTCTATTTTGTGAATCATCAGGTGCGGGCAGTGTTTTCTAGTGCCAAATGAGATATGGCAGCCTGATTTTTTCCATTTTGCATTGTTTCTTATAGTCCACTTCATAAACACAGTGTAAGATTTAAATTATTATGAGATTTATTTTTAATTGTACTGTCATTTATTGTAATTTTGGTTCTAAGAAGTGGGCCAGCATTTCTTAAAAATAACTAAGGAACCTGCCCACTATTAACGTGACAAAATAGTTCTAACAGTTCTCTTTATTTTAAAACTTACATTCACAATAGATTGTTTTGTACACCTTGTAAGAGGATACGAGAAGAAGAAGAAAAAGACGAAGAAGCATAGAAATGAAAATTAAGAAAGTTATAATGAGAGTCGAGGTTTAGCTGCAGCTTCAGCCATATCAGTAAACTTGGTTCATACATATAATGGCATGTATTAAGAAAACGTGACCAATGTGAACTTCAGATAATGATAATGGTTATACAGTGTGTTATTAGCAACTTGAAGTACAATGTTTAATAGAAGCAAGATATTATACTTTCCGGATTCGACACATGTCCATAAACGGGATCATATCACACAGACTAATTATCCGATTCGAGTGAACAAAGTGATGTATTGAAGAGGAGTGTATATGTTACAACTCCAAGTGTTCATCTCAAAAACTCAAAGAGATAAGAGGCTGTGAATTTGAAAAAGTTTGAAAATTTCCCGATTTTCTTGAAATGTTGCGATATATGAGGGCAAAGTACAACCAGAATTACTAACATCAGGCACGAATGCGTTGAGCACAAAATTCCAAAGAAAATCACACCGAAAACGTCAGGCCCGGACCCAACACCAAAGCGCAGTACCGCCGCAGTATAGGCAACGTAAGCGCGCTCGGACAACTCAGGCGGCATCTGACGAGCATGGGTCAAGTATTGATGAGAACTGAGTTGTTAATCAGACGGAGACTGCAATGGAGGTAAACCCAGACCCTTCGGAACAACTTGGCAAACCCAATATGGCGACGGGGCCCACAAATTGGACTTGAAACGGGTCTGACAACTACTTTAAAAAAACATTCTTAGGCAACGACTTTGGACATAAATGTGAAATTTGTTTGATTTCAATATACAACACACAATTTACGTTTTTATAGCAAAGATATAATTTTATCAGCTTGTTTTCAGAGACAAATAATTTCATTATAAACACAGCAGTAAAAGCGTTTTAGTGCAAAAGAATGTGCTTGCTTATATGTGATTTTCATAATTGGTTTCACACAATATTTCTTTCGAGTCACATTCTCTGGAAGAAATCCACCAGTAAAGCACAATCACAGTAAGTGACAACATCAAAGCTAAATGAGTTTCTAAATAGTTTGTATCATTGCAAATAATAAAGATTAGGAAGAGCTTTTTTGAAGTAAATACGTCTATATTTTAGTGTCAGTGTTATTCGGCAAAAATGTGTTACCTAAAAGTGTTACGAAATAGTGTTACAAAAAAGTGTTCCGTTAAAAGGAACCGAAAAAGTGTAACTTCAATGTTATGTTACTTAGGAAACCTCATCTGTTTACTCGGCAATGTTGTCATCTAACACAGACCCATTTTAAGCGTGGATAATTGAAGTTAAATAAGCAATGTCTTAATCAAATTTATCTCAATTATAAAGCACTTCTGAAGGAAATATTTAGAATCATGCCAATATATAAACTTCCTCTCCGTATTGACATATTTACGTCAAATTCTACGGAACCGTTGTTCCACTATCACTTTTAGAGGTTAAATTAAAAATTAGTTCATACAATGAGAAGTACAGCGGTGACAATTTTAAACTGACAACATTCAACTAAATTTCTTACGCACTTATGTGTTGCGCCAGTAACAATCAAAATCATATCAAAACTATAAAAACCGTCCAAACAGATATCATCACAGAAATACACAACTGTATTGGTTGAAACCATGGTAACTGTCAACTGGAAGTCTGTTTATATGCATATAGAAATTGTAAAATAGCGACATTGCTACTTCAGAGGGTAACAAACCTTTGCGAGTGAACTTTACGCGTGTGTAGTGATCAGTGAGAGCAGAAAAACAGCAAGAGACCAGGGTGAACAGAAAAATCGACGTGTCGGGGAAACTACACATTCTTTGAAGTTCTTCAGGCTAACGACATATAAAATGTACACGCCAACACTGGTGGCGCTCCTGCGAACTTTTCTGTATATTATGATCATAAAACTGGAACTGTTGACATTCGAATGAACGTAGCTTCTCAAGAACAGACGGATACACTTTTGAAAGATACTTGTGATCACAAGCCGATTACTGGGCTGTGTAAATGTGAGTACTTGCCGCGGACAGGAAGTAGTGTTGTGGATGAACCTAGTAGTTACTGGCAATTTGTGCCTCTTGACATCAGCACACACCATCGGAATGGTTCTAAAGATTCGACACACGGGTCCGAGGACATGCCTCCGCATGTCAGGAAAAATTATTTTCTTAAGCAACACCATGAGTCACGAGAAGTCATGGTTGAGGGTGGAGATAACGTCACACCGATGTAAGTTCGTTTTGCGATCGAGTTCAAGGCACATCACTGACAAAATAAGAGATCAGCTGATGTGGTCAACTAACCTCCCTATAAACTGATTAACTTTTTTGAGGGATTCAGTCTCTGATTAGGCAACGTAAGACCGGGTCAGCATAATCTAAACTTTTACAGACTAACAGAAGGACTTAGGTTACTGAAATGGTTAAAAAACTAATTTATGACGCAACAGAATTTCAATCAACACTCCTTTAAACCCGTCTTTGAGGCTAGTTTTATTCCTCTTAGGAACATAGGGCTGAGATAACAAATCAAAGCACCCGATAAAGTTAAAGGAAAACAGACTCCCGATTATTCATGTTGGTTGGTGAATATATGTTCCCAGATAATCGAAATCCTGGATAATCTCTAAAATTGAATAGAAAAACTAAAATCTAACAAATATTTAAGTTTATTTACAGACATAAAATGTCTATATAGTTAAAGATTTACTAGCAAAACTTTAAAATTTAATTCTGTATATACCAACAATTTTTAAAGGATCAGAATGGATAGCAATAACTTCCTTTTGTCATAAACGTTATGGCTACAACTGAATTATACCTCAAATTATGTAAGTGTTACACTTTTTTTGGTCGAACTCCATAGGCAGACCGTATTATGTGCTGGCCTTGTCTGTGCAGTTAATTCAACTCAGGAACAACTGGAGGAATTTGAATGATACTTGATGTGGAGTTTGGGGTTCGTTTTCGCTTTATACGGAAACTCACAATTATACGTTTAAATTTCTTACCAGCGGTGATAAGATGGCGGATGAGAAAATCGTAGGATGGGCTCAGGAGCGGCTGCAGCGGGAATTTGTTTGTTGCAATGTCGACAACTGATTACTGTTATGGTAGTTACTACGAAAACAATGCTAAATAAAGACGTAAGATGTCCGTGTTTGTTAATACTGCATTTTATTTGGAAATGCTTAAGTTAGAACAGGTCACGACACGTTAGATTTGGCTGTGTTAATACGTGTTAGGTTAGGTTTCTCTAGATTCAGTTAGGGACATAAGTTAGGATAGATGTTTGAATACGAATTTTAAATGTTTAAAAACCGAATGTGAAAATTATAAAATATTAAATTCAAGAGTTATAAAAATCAAAATTATTTTTTAACATTATAAATTTATAGGGCTTACAACATTAAAAAAAATACAATATTGAATTAATTTTAAGTTTATTTCATAGGACAAGGCTAATGTAATACCTCCAAATGCACGTTGCAAAGAACTTCTTGCATTAATTTACTTACTTTGTTAAACGATATAAATTTTACAGCGATGTTTCTAAATTTACTTTTAATATTCGTTTAAAGCTATTCTCTACCAGGTACATCTGCTTTCCGAAGATTTGAATTATTCTGTAAATTTGTCAATAAATGTATCTGTAACCCGTGTTTAGATGGGTTTTAAAAAAATACACGGGCATTTATTCTTTCTGACAATGGCCAGACGCTGGGAGAATACATAAATTCCTACATAGCTTCAGTCCAATACCATTCGGAATGGCAGCCGAGATCTACTCTTAGCAGTCTTATTTGCAATAGCGCTCTCGTGGACATCGTTGGGGATAAGTGCAGCTCAGCGGGTTGTAAACCCCGCGGCTGATATACCAGACACGCGACCTCAAGAGCGTCGTAACCTAGTAATCCCACAGATAGAAGTTGCTGCCGCATCTGACGTAAGGCGTGTGGACGAATAATCTCAACCCATCACGTTGGAAATTCATGTAGACAGACAACAAACAAACGAAATTAATGACAGTGGGAACTCAGACGGGCATCTTAATTTAAGCAGAAGAAATTCAGAAATTATGCAACAAAAACTTCTTGAATGCGGTTCATCTCTATTTGGAGATACGTATGACAACGACTTGATGGAAAATCCGATCAGTAATATAATTGAATTAGGACAGACTTCTCAGGTCCGCGATTGGCCCGCCTTTAAATAACGAGAAGATAGCGGTAAAAAAATGTTAATACCCGACTGGGTCTAGACAACGCCGGGGGATTTGTATGTAGAGTGTGAGAATTAATAGCCGCTGCTGAAGTCGTGCGGAACTAGCAGAAAATATATAGGTGATCTTGTGACAGGTCGACGATGAAACCTGATTACTCGGTTGTGGCAAATTCTCAAGACGATATAATATGTATCCTCATAGAGGTGAATACGAGGATGACTGCCTTCTGGATTTTAGATGCTTGTAGTCTAGTAAAAGTTTACAAAAGTTTCAGATGGAGGAAACAGTCTGACCTTAAACGACAAAAGTGATAGTGGAACCACAATTCCGGAGGATTAGACGTAAATACGTCTACAAGAAAAGCAAGTGTATATATATATATATATATATATTGGTTTTATTCTAATTATTTACTTTATACATATTTAACATTTGAGCAAAGTTTGATTAAGACTTTGCTTATTTAAACTGAATTAGTTACACTTAATATGGTAGATGAATGTAATGTAATGGAATATAATATAAGGTAACGTAAAGTAAGGTAGGATAATGTAAGGTAATGTAATGTAAGGTAACGTAAGGTAAGGTACGGTAAGGTAACGCAAGGTAAGGTAAGGTAAGGAATGTAAAGTAAAATAAGGTACTGTAAAGTAAGGTAAGGTAAGGTATTGTAAGGAATTGTAATGTAATGTAAGCTAAGGTAATGTAAGGTAAGGTAAAGTAAGATAATGTAAGGTAAGGTAATGTAATGTAATGTAAGGTAATGTAATGTAACGTAAGGTAAGGAAAGGTATATTATCTTACTTTAACTTACCTTACCTTACCTTACCTAAAATTACCTTACATTACCTCAGTAGTAAAAGTTTACAAAAGTTTCAGAAATACTTGCTGACTCCATGTGTAAGCCGTTGATGGAGGAAACAGTCTGTCAAAGGTAAGACCTTAAATGACAAAAGTGATAGTGGAACCACGGTTCCGGAGAATTAGACGTAAAACGTCTACAAGGAAAGGAAGTGTATTTATTGGCTTTATTCTAAATATTTACTTTATACATGTTTTACGTTTGAGTAAAGTTTGATTAAGACTTTACTTATTTAAACTGAATTAGTTACGCTTAATATGGTAGATGAATGTAATGTAATGAAATATAAGATAAGGTAATGTAAGGTAATATAATGTAAGGCAATGTAATGTAAGGTAAGGTATTGTAAGGTATTGTATTGTAATGTAAGGTAACTTAAGGAAAAGTATATTAACATACCTACCATTATCTTACGTTACTTTACCTCACTTTACATTATATTACATGGGGTCGGTATACAACCTTGGATTGTCAACCCTGATTTATTCACGTCAAATTAAATCACTTACAGTGGTCTGCACATACAGTCATCTCTCTACAATAACACACTCGAGTCTCTCTCTACAACAACACACACATTCTCTCGCACTGTCCATCGAGTCTATCTGGTCCCCGAGCTCCGCTCTTCACACTCTTCTCTTACACGTCGGCCCGTAGCACCCCACTGGACACACGCTGGCTCCTCAGCCGCCCCGGTCCACGTACCCGGTGCTCGCTCACGTAGCCGACCCGTCCTTACTCGGCGTCGGCCCGTAGCACCCCACTGGACTCTCGCTGGCTCCTCAGCCGCCCCGGTCCACGTACCCGGTGCTCGCTCACGTAGCCGACCCGTCCTTCCTCGTCGTCGGCCCGTAGCACCCCACTGGACTCTCGCTGGCTCCTCAGCCGCCCCCGTCCACGTACCCGGTGCTCGCTCACGTAGCCGACCCGTCCTTACTCGGCGTCGGCCCGTAGCACCCCACTGGACTCTCGCTGGCTCCTCAGCCGCCCCGGTCCACGTACCCGGTGCTCGCTCACGTAGCCGACCTGTCCATACTCGTCGTCGGCCCGTAGCACCCCACTGGACTCTCGCTGGCTCCTCAGCCGCCCCCGTCCACGTACCCGGTGCTCGCTCACGTAGCCGACCCGTCCTTACTCGGCGTCGCACCAGACCTCTCGTTGGCTCCACTCACTCGACTCCACCAATGTCCGCAACAGCATACCGCTTGCTACTCACTTCTACATCCTTCCACAATACAACCTCCAACAGTCTCCTCACAATACAACCTCACTCTAACACTCTCTCTTTCCAACCTCTCTTCATGGTGTTTCTTCCACACTCTCACCTACTACACTCTCTTTCCAACTCTCCAAAGCCGATTGTCAACCGGCTTTTATACACAAATACAACAATGTCTATGCAACAATGCTAAACGCAACAATGCTAAACGCAACAATGGTAAACGCAACAATTATAAATGAATACAACAATGCCATTAAACAGACACAACAATGCCAGACACAATAATGTCTAACGCAACAATGGTTATAAACAAATACAACAATGCCAAATACAACAATGTCTATAAACGGTTACAACAATGCCAGACGCGACAATGTCAATAAACAGACAACTAAACTGTTTATTGACATTGTTATGCTGCTCTCAAAGCAACACGTCACAGTATTGTAATGTAAGGTAACTTAAGGAAAAGTATATTAACATACCTACCATTATCTTACGTTACTTTACCTCACCTTACATTATATTACATTACGTTTCCCTACATTTCCGTACCTTACCTTAACTCACTTTACCTTACCTTATCTTCCATTACCTTACCTTACGTAAACTTACCTTACATTTCCTTACCTTACTTTACATTATATAACCTTACATTAACATCATCATCAAGTATGAATGTAAGAAGTGTGTCAACAACAAGGGCTGTGGCCTGATAATACAAATTTAAGCCCCATATGTTCCATAGTAGAGCTGACTATTTCCTTACTGTACGTTTTGTACAGCATTTATATATAAGACTCGAAGTAAGACAATGTTCTGTGCAGAAGTTGGTTGTACGTTACACCTCTTGCTACAGACCAGCAGTACCGATCTTTTAAATATAGAGGTTAGAGCGTGATCCTTCTGACGGACGTGTATGTGGACTTCCGTTGCCTCCTTCAAACACAAGAATATAAAATATATAACTTTATTACAGGTTTTACAACCTTGCAAAGCATAATTTGAAGATACATAATTTTGTAAGAACGTTAAAGAATGAAAAACTTATGTAAGTATAATAGATAAATTTGCTTGCAGAACTATGAGTTATGTATATTACGTAGTTAGTTTATGCTATAAATTAATGTGAATTATTACGATGCAATGTTATTTACAGATTGACTTGAATTTCTAAGTTTGTTAGAAGACGTCTTATCATATATAAGTTTTATATTAAGAACACTATTCTTTTGAGGTATTCAAGCATGATGTAACTCGAACATCATAATCCTTTGAAAATTACGTAAATACTATAAAATACAAATTGTATTTAGTGGCACATGGCTCAGAACACAAAAATCAAATCATTAGTCCGTACATTGTAGATCGTACAAAAAATGTCAGAAATAATGATTCATAAAGTTCAAGGGAAACGTTTCCAATTATTATAAACATGTATATTAGGGTTAGCTATTCACTGGTTTAAAGTTGCACTTTTGAGCGATTAATATTATTTAAGTTACAGCAGAATTAATGTGTTGTCCTAAAACGCGTTTTCAGATCTGAATAGAACACAATTATGTATCAGCCGTCGGGAATAATAGCCGCAACAAAGATGTGTGTGAATATATACGATGCAATGTTATTAACAGCAGACTTGAATTTTGATGTTCGTTTGAAGATGTCATATCGTATACATGTTTCATATTAAAACCACTATTATTTTGAGGAATTCAAGCATTATGTATCTCGAACATCGTTATCCTTTCAACATTACGTTCAAACGTTAAAATACAAACAGTATTTAATGGCACACCTCTCAAATCGTAAAAAGCAGATAATTAGTCCACCCGTTCATTAAAGGTTGACAAAAACTTTCAGAAATGTTGGTTCATAAAGTTCAAAGGAAATGTTTCCAAATATTAGAAACACGTACATTAGGGTTAGATATTCATGGCTTTAAAGTAGCACTTTATTCCGATCAATATTATTTAAGTTACAGGCAGAATTAATGTGTTTTCATATTACGCGTTTTCAGCTCTGAATAGCACACAATTCTAATTCAATGAACATTGGCGTGCAGCGACCACGGAGTTCGTTGGAATTTATCACAGCGACAAAGATGTGTGAATATATACAATGCAATGTTATTCTGACAGACTTGAGTTCTGATGTTTGTTTGAAAACGCTTTATCATATAATTGTTTTATATCCAATACAATATTCTTTTTAGGTGATCAAGTATGATGTAACTCGAACATCTTATTCTTTTGCAAATTACGTATTAACGATACGATACAAACAGTATTAGTGCCAGAAGGCTCACAACGTAAAAAGCAAAATATTAGTCCAAAAGTAAAGTACAGACAGTAGAAAAAAATTTAAGAAATGGTGGTTCATAAACTTAAATAGAAATGTTTCCAATTATTATAAACATGTACATTATGGTTAGATATTCATTGGTTTAAAGTAGCACTTTTGTCCGATTAATATTATATAAGTTACAGGCATAATTGTGTTATCATATTTACGCGTTCTCAACTCTAAATAGCACACAATTCTGTATCAAAGAACATCGGCATCTCTTGAGGTATTCAAGCAATATGTAACTCGAATATCGTTATCCTTAAAAAAATTACTTACAAACGTTAAAATGCCAATAGAATTTAGTTACACACGGCTCAGAACGCCAAAATCTAATCATTAGTCCATCCATACATTTCAGGACGCACAAAAACTGTCTGAAATGGTGGTTCATAAAGTTCAAGGGAAATGTTTCCAATTATTATAAACAAGTAAATTAGATTTAAATATTAATTGGTTTAAAGTATCACTGTTGACTGATTAATTTTATTTAAGTTACAGGCAGAATTATTGTGTTGTCAAAACACGCATTTTCAGCTTTGAATAGTACACATTTCTGTATCAACGAACATCCGCTTGGACGACACCAGAGTTCGTCGGGAATTATCGCAGTAACAAAGATGTGTGTGAATTTATATGATGCAATTCTATTCAGAGATAGACTTTAGCTTTGATGTTCGTTTGAAGACGTCATATCATATACATGCTTATATAATTAAAACAATATTTTTATGAGGTATTCAATCAAGAACGTATCACCACCTTGTCGAAGGCAATCTGCCGGGTGAGGCTTGCGTGCTCAAATGACCCTTAGGGCTTTGCCGGCCTGAGCTTCGGCTCGTGGTAGGGTCACCCAAGCCGGACAGGTCTAAGGAGATGCGCTAGACTAAGAGTGATACCCTGGTCCTCCAGGTTGGGGGTTGGGTGTAGGGCTAACAACCTTTCAAATTTAAAAAAATATGTGTTACGAAAAAATCAACCAAGCCTCGGATCAGGACGGACTCTTTGGCACGACCACGGCAATTGAAAAAGGACATGAGATTTGGTACTTGGAACATTAGGAGCCTCTATAGGGCTGGGGCACTGAAATCAGTGTGTAGGGAATTAGAGAATTATAAGTTAGACTTAGTGGCAGTGCAGGAAGTGCGATGGGAGGGGGAGGGCACGATCCCAGTTGACAATTTTACATTTTCCTATGGAAAGGGGAATGACAATCATCAGCTAGAGACGGGTTTTTTTGTTCATAGCAGAATTAGGGCAGCAGTTAAGAGAGTAGAATTTGTTAGTGACAGGTTGTCTTACGTAATTTTGGAAGGACGTTGGTGCGACATCATTGTCCTTAATGTTCATGCCCCAACTGAAGACAAAAGCGATGATATCAAGGATAGCTTTTATGAAAAATTGGAATCAGTATTTGATACATTTGGCAAGTATCACATGAAAATTCTGCTAGGAGATTTCAATGCAAAAATTGGGAGGGAGGATATCTTCAAACCCACAATAGGCAGCGAGAGTCTCCATGCACTTAGTAATGATAACGGTGTTAGAGCAGTAACCTTTGCTACGTCAAAAGATTTAATTGTAAAAAGTACAAAATTTCCACACCGTGATGTTCATAAATACACTTGGACTTCCCCAGATGGCAGAACACACAGTCAAATAGATCATGTTTTAGTAGATAAGAGAAGGCAGACAAATGTAATTGATGTGAGATCATTCAGACGAGCAGATTGCGACACTGATCATTATCTGGTGGTAGCAAAAGTGAGGGAGCGGCTTTCAGTAAGTAGACGAACTAAACAAAATTTTGACACAGAAAGATTTGATTTGAAAAAATTAAGTGGGGGAGAGGCAAAGGAACAATATCAAGTTAAAATTTCGAATAGGTTTCAAATTTTAGAGACAAATCAGGATAATGAAAGTGTGGACATCAACAGGGAGTGGGAAAATGTCAGAAACTGCATCAAAATTTCAGCAAAAGAGAAACTAGGATACTACAGGAGAAAGCAAAATAAACCGTGGTTTGATGAAGAATGTTCAAAATTAATAGATCTAAGGAAGCAAACATAATTTCAATGGTTGAACAACCCTAACAAAACAAATGCAGATAATCTATGAAACGTGAGACGTGAGGCTAGTAGAACATTTAGGACTAAGAAAAGGGAATACCTGAAGGGCAAAATTGCTGAACTTGAGACAAATAATAAGGAAAAAAACATCAGAGACCTGTACAGAGGCATTAATAACTTTAAGAAAGGATATCAACCCCAGACCAATTTGGTAAAGAATGATAGTGGCAATTTGCTTGCAGATCCAATAAAAATTGTGAATAGGTGGAAAAATTTCTTTAGCGAGCTCTTAAATGTTCATGATTCTGGTGATATTAGACAGATTAAAATAACAAACAGCTGAACTGTTGGTGCCAGCACCAGGCTTAGATGAAGTGGAACTAGCCATTGGGAAGTTGAAAAGTTATAAATCTCCAGGAATTGATCACATTCCGGCCGAATTAATTAAAGCAGGTGGCAAAAGGTTGCATATGAGGATCCATAAGCTTATTCAGTTAATTTGGGATAAGGAAAAGATGCCACAACAATGGAAGGAATCCATAATTATTCCTATTCATAAGAAGGGGGACAAGACTGAGTGTGGTAATTACCGAGGAATTTCGCTGCTATCAACCTCATACAAAATTCTATCCAACATTCTTTTGGCAAGATTAACACCATATGCGAATGAAATTATTGGGGATCATCAGTGTGGGTTCAGACGAAACAGATCAACGATTGATCAGATCTTTTGCATTCGTCAGATACTAGAGAAAAAATGGGAGTTCGGTGGGACCGTACATCAGTTATTTATAAATTTCAAAAAAGCCTATGACTCTGTGAAGAGAGAAGTGCTATATAATATTCTTATTGAATTTGGTATACCAAAGAAGCTAGTGGGTCTAATAAAAATGTGCTTAAATGAAACCTGTAGCAAAATTCGAGTAGGTAAATATGTATCTGAGACATTCCTCATCAAGAACGGTCTAAAACAAGGAGATGCTTTGTCTCCCTTGCTCTTTAACTTTGCGCTAGAATACGCCATCAGGAAGGTCCAAGATAGGCAGGAGGGTTTGCAATTGAATGGGACACATCAGCTATTGGCATATGCTGATGATGTTAATTTATTGGGGGACGATATAAATACAATAAAGAGGAACGCAGAAGTTTTACTAGAGGCTGGTAGACAAGTGGGGCTGGAAGTAAATTCAGAAAAAACTAAGTATATGTTAGTATCTCGTCGTCAGCAGACAGGCGGGCAAAATTATCTTAGGGTGGCTAATAAATCCTTTGAAAGGGTTACAAAGTTCAAATATCTGGGAACAACAATAACAAATCGAAATGATACTTGTGAGGAAGTTAGGAGGAGACTAAATTCCGGAAATGCTTGCTACTTCTCAGTCCAAAATATTTTGTCTTCCCGTCTGATTTCTAAGAACCTGAAAATTAAAGTATACAAAACAATAATCTTGCCCGTTGTTTTGTATGGGTGCGAAACATGGTCTCTCACTCAGAGGGAGGAACACAGATTGCAGGTGTTTGAGAATCGGGTGCTGAGGAGGATATTTGAGCCTAAGAGAGAAGACGATGGGGCGTGGAGAAAACTGCACAATGACGAGCTTAAAAATCTGTACTGCTCCCCCAGTATTGTGTGGGTGATTAAGTCGAGAAGAGTGAGATGGGCGGGACATGTAGCGCGCATGGATGGGACAAGAGGTGTGCACCGGGTACTGTTTGGGAAACCTGAAGGGAAGAGACCACTGGGGAGACCTAGACGTAGATGGGAGGATAATCTCAGGCGGGATCTATGGGAGATAGGAGTTGAAGGAAACTGGATTTTGTTGGCCCAGGACAGGGTCCGGTGGAGGGCTTTGGTTAATTCGGAGATGAACCTTCGGGTTCGGTAAGCCATCTAGTTAGTTAGTTATTTAGTTAGTTATTCAATCATTATGTAACTCGAACATCATATTCATTGGAAAATTACGTAAATACTATAAATTCAAATTGTATTTAGTGGGACATGGCTCAGAACTCAAAAATCAAATCATAAGTCCGTACATTGCAGATCGTACAAAAAATGTTCAAGGAAATGTTTCCAATTATTATAAACGTGTATATTAGGGTTAGATATTCACTGGTTTAAAGTAGCACTTTTGTCGGATTAATATTATTTAAGTTACAGCAGAATTAATGTGTTGTCATAAAACGCGTTTTCAGCTCTGAATAGAACACAATTCTGTATCAACGATCATCCGCGTGTTGCGCACACAGAGTACGTCGGTAATTATCGCAGCAACAAATATGTGTGTGAATATATACGATGCAATGTTATTCACAGATAGACTTGAATTTTGATGTTCGTTTGAAGACGTCTTATCGTATATATGTTTCATATTAAAACCACTAATCTTTTGAGGAATTCAAGCATTATGTATCACGATCATCGTTATCCTTTCAACATTATGTACAAACGTTAAAATACAAACAGTATTTAGTGGCACACGACTCAAATCTTAAAAAGCAGATAATTAGTCCACCCGTTCATTAAAGGTTGACAAAAACTTTCAGAAATGGTGGTTCATAAAGTTCAAGGGAAATGTTTCCAAATATTAGAAACACGTACATTAGGGTTAGATATTCATGGCTTTAAAGTAGCACTTTAGTCCGATTAATATTATTTAAGTTACAGGCAGAATTAATGTGTTGTCATATTACGCCTTTTCAGCCTTGAATAAGACACAATTTTGTATCAACGAACATCCGCGTGCGGCGACCACTGAGTTCGTCGGGAATTTATCACAGCAACAAAGATATGAGTGAATATATACGATGCAATGTTATTCAGACAGACTTGATTTTTGATGTTTGTTTAAAGACGTCCTATCAAATAATTGTTTTATATTAAAAACACTATTCTTTTGAGGTATTCAAGCATGATGTAACACCAATATCATATTATTTTGAAAATTACGTATAAACGTTACGATACAAACTGCTGCGATGTTCCCTGTCATACTATGTTGTCGCTGCACGCCAATGTTGTGTGCTACTCAGAGCTGAAAACGTTAAATATGACAACACACTAATTCTGCCTGTAACTTAAATAATATTAATGGGACAAAAGTGCTACTTTAAAGCAATGAATATCTAACCCTAAAGTACATATTTAGAAACATTTCCCTTGAACTTTATGAACCACCATTTCTTACAGTTTATGTATGACCTTTAATGTACGGGTTTACTAAACAGGGTACTCAAAGAACTTCGTGAAACATGGAAACCGCCGAGGCAAGCATTTCGGTTGCAGATAAGGTATCTAGGCACGGTTCTCTTAGTCAGGGTGAGGAGTCGGGCTCTCATGTTGCCACGCCAGTAAATGTTTCTCCTGTAATGTCGGAATTTTTAAATAGTGTTGAGTCCTTAGATTCTAACGATCCTAAAGCAATTTTGAAATCTTTTTCGGAGGTGAAATCTGTGTATGATCTTCACTTGATTTCGTATTGAACATTTAGTGGTCCGCTTGTTACCCCGAGTCAAACGGAGTATGTTGATATTTTTGGGGGATTGTATTGGGCGAAATAATTCATGGGAGCAGTGTAAGGCTGAGGTGCTGGACGAAAATTTCCTGTTTGTATTTCGGGACATTTATTGATAATGTTATCAAAGCTGCGTGTTTTTGCGGTGAGCCGCTACTGAGCAACAGATAGTTAATCGCGTCTTGATGAATATGTATCCTACTATCTTGGGACAGTCTGCATTTCTTGAACGACCGAGATCCTACTGTGAACTTTGGAAGTTGGTTGGCCATTTGGAAGGAAAAGTAGCAGTGTTGTAAAAACGGTAACGGTCTGAACAATTGTCTGGACTTCCACCTGTGGGTGTGGCTGGTTTGCTGGTAGTTACTTCTGCCTCCACTAAACTGTCCCCTCGGGCTTCGTTGCCAAAACCTCCTCTTAAGTGATGGAGGTGGCAGTAGAATGGGACATGTCGGAAGGGACTGTAGGGTTAACGGAAAACGTACGGGAAATG
Source organism: Zootermopsis nevadensis (assembly GCF_977971745.1). Taxonomy (NCBI): domain Eukaryota; kingdom Metazoa; phylum Arthropoda; class Insecta; order Blattodea; family Termopsidae; genus Zootermopsis; species Zootermopsis nevadensis. The sequence continues at coordinate 4,268,716 of NW_028259138.1, read as the reverse complement.
GGCCGAGAATCGGCGGCGAAGTCGCCACCCATAATCAATAACTCTTTGAAAGTTCGATAGCCTTCTAAATTTGTTCTGTTGTATTTCAATGTTGGAGTGATTCCAGCGTTAGTTGATACGGGTGCCCAATTTTCTTGTTTTCTCTCTGATATGATGGAATTTTTGTTTCATTCCGGTGTTGGCGGTGAGTTGTTCCCGTGTAGGTTATCTTTCTTTTTGGCAAATGGCCAGAGGTGTGAGGTGAATGAAGCAGTTAAATTACATATCAAGTTGTAGGATTTTTTGTGGAATCAGGAATTCAAAACCTTAAATTGTGGGCCTTTCCCAGTTATATATGGGCTAGATTTTTTAGGTCACACCAATATGTCTCGGGAATACTGTTTTGAATTCGCCCCGGAGCGTCGAGCGAGTTTCGAGTTAAATGAACTCCGGGAAATAGCATACCAGGAGAGGACGAAAGATTATTTATGGTGGCTTTCGAGCGAATTTGGGCAGGTTCAAGCCTTGTCCTCGGTGTTCCCCAATGAGAACCCGTTAGAAAGTATGCTGAAGGATTATCCGCTTTTATTCTCGGGTAGATTAGGTACCGCTAGGTGCGCGCCTCATGAGATTGAACTCTTGGATCAGGTCCCTGTTCTCGCGTCTCCTTACCGTTATGCCCCGCCGAAATTAAAAATTCTAACGGATTTGGTTGCTAAAAAGGGGAGTTATATGTCCCAACAAATGTCCGTATGTCAGTCCGGCATATTTTGTGCCCAAGACGGGAGGTGAGTTCCGTATGGTAGTGGACTGTCGTAGGGTTAACGCAAAGGTCGTTTTTGATTCTTATCCGTTACAATGATAGACCAGGCTTTCCAAACAGTTTGCTGGTTCGGTGGTAATTTCCGTGTTGGATTTAAATTCTGCATACTACCAGATTCCACTCTCTTCCTCTAGCCGTCGTGTTACTGCATTCTGCACACCTTTTTGGGTTGTATGAATTTAACAAATTGCCCTTGGGGATTAGTGTGGGGCGCATGGGGTTGAGTCGTGTGATTGATGATTTATTTTGGCATCTGAAGGTGAAATACGTGTTCAATTACATGGATGACCTAGTGGTCTATTCGTCGTCTATCGCCGAGCACGAGGGTTATCTTCCAGCAGGCTGGGTTTACCCTGAACAAAAAACAAATTACTCTCGGTGCTAGCGAAATTAAGTATTTGGCCCATTATGTGTTCTCACGTGGAGCGCGATTCATCCCGGAGCACATTGAGGCGATGATGAAATTTCTGCATCCTAGGACGTTGCGTGCAGTTCGTTTTTTCATCGGAATGGTCAGATTTTATGCTACGTTTATTCCGGAGTTTTCCGAGAAAGCTACCCCGCTGTATGCTTTGAAGAACAAAGGGATTCAGTTTGTGTGGGAACAGGAGCACAAAAAAGCATTCGAGTCTCTCAAGAAGTCTTAGTGTGAGGCGCCGGTATTGCTAATCTCCGACTGTGGTAAAAAAATTTGTTTTGGTGACTGATGCTAGTGACTCGGTTGTTTCCGCAGTGTTAAATTAAAGAGCAAATGGGCAACTAGCTCCCATCTCGTTTTATAATAAGCTTTTGTCCTCTGCTGAAAAATCGCAATGAGAAGGAATGTTTGGCAGTGTTATTCGAGTGTGAAAAGTGTAGGAGTTACCTCGAGCATAATAAATTTGAGATTGGCTCCTTAGAAAGGTTAAAGATGTAGGTCGACTTGGTCGGTGGTTACTGCGACTCGCGCATTTTAAGATTAGAGTGTTGTGTTTCTGTCTTTACTGTTCCTACTGTAGGTAAACAGACTCCTTTTATTCTTGCAAGATACTTTTATTCCTTGCGTAAACCAGTCATTCTTTATTTTGCCTATACTTTCATGTGTAATATTAAAACTAGATTCAAAAATATTTATAAAAGTAGACAAAAATGAATTAAACTTTTTGTTGGTATCATTGACCTTATAAACAGATTCCCATTTTCATTCTTCAGACGTAGCTGATACATAATGATTGTTTCATTACTTACTTTTCTTTTCCTCTGCTTCAAAGCTTTTAAGTTCTTAGTTGCAGCATTATTATTAATCATAAAGTACTCTGATCATGGTCTGATAATCCATTTATTATGGAAGAAGTAGAAGTTGAACTAAGTCTTATACTGTCCACAAAATTATTATCAATTGCTGTTTTTAGGTCATTTTGCATTCTTGTTGCAAAGTTTGTTAGTGTTGTTAAACACTAGGGTTCTGATTGTCTAAAATCGATATTAAGTCACTTCAAGTAAAAGTTACGCCACTTTGCATTGTATTTCTCTTTTTCAAGTAATATGAATATTGTGTATACTATCATACGCAGCCAAAGTGAAGATGTGAAACAAATGCTTAAAATTACTTCAAATATCTGTCGTAAACAATCAGAACCCCAGAGTCTAACAACAAGGGAAGTGGAAGAGAGGTCATTGCCACCACTGAATTTATCTTTCGAACGATTTGAAATGAGCGCGCCCTGCTGGCACTGTCATCTCTGGTGACATCATAGAAACAGTGAAGAGCTGTTATGGCGATTGAGGTTGTCGTCATTACTTTGTGGTAAACAGAAATCTCATCTCTCCCTGCTGTGTTTTGAAGTTGATAGATTGCACGGAAAGTGTAGCCTTGTGTTCTTACTCCTTAACTTAAAAGTCTATTCTTCAAAATCTGCTGTCTTGTAACACAATGGTTTCGGGCGGGAATAAGTAATGTGTTATGTTAACTACGTCTGGGTTAATGGCACTTTGTAGTGCTTTATTGCTCAGGTACCAGGCAGTTAGACGGCGTAAAGTCTACGTTCAGACTCGGCTTGTGATCTGTTAAGATGATTCTGTATTAGATTATATCTCGGAAACGTGCCTCGATTTCCCCTTTGGATTACAACTGACTCGTTTTTCTATTACTCAGTATATATCTTAACTAAATTCAAATACCTAGTTTTGTGTATTTTGTGGTATTATTTTGTACTCTTTTTTACTATAAAAATTTGTGATTTCATCGTCGTCAACCAATTTGTCGTCAAAAAATTACGTCATCAACAATGTCACCTTATGTATGTTTACTCGAAATTGTTGTCCCCTGATACAAGTCGCTTAACTTGTATCGCAACATGTGCCCTAGTGCGTACAGGCCTTAAGATACCACAAGTGTTTATGCGTTGTTATTTAGTTAGTTAGTAAGTAAGTTAATTGTTCTTTGTGGAGAATGTAATTGAAACCACCAATCGGGGTTAAAATTACAGCGTGTGAAAGGGGACGACGTCTCCACGCGCCTACGAGCGCCCAAATCGGCGCCAACTAAGCCTTCCCTCTAGCAGGAGTATATGGGTCCGTGGTGGCCTCGTCGTCAAGGCTGCGGCTATGAAGAACCCAGCCCCAACGCCATCTGGCGCCATTACACGGACTGAGCGGCAGACTGTCCCCAAGGGCGGCCGTGCCAAGCCCGCTCGTCCTGTGGCGCCGGTGGCAAATCCCACTGCACCTGCTCCCAAGAAGACTGACCCCACCCCACCCAAGGGTCACTCACCGCTCCAGGACATCTCAGATGTCCTGGAAACCCTCTCGCCACCCGGGGGGGCCCGTCCGCGAGCCCTCCTCCAAACCGTTCTCCTCTTCATGGCCGACAATGACTGCACGGCCTAGAGGACACGGTAGCAAGGCCTTGCGGCTGGCTTACTGGAACGCCGACGGTGTTCGCGACAGGAAGCTGGAGCTGGAGCAGTTCCTCGGTGACTACGGAGTCGATGTTTGTCTCCTGAACGAGACGCACCTCACGTCGGGTCGGGCCTTGAGGTTCGCGAATTACGTTTGCCACCCGACGCTAGGGGGTGGCACAGCGATCCTTGTCCGCAGGGGCATTGATCATTACCCTGTGCCGGTATCGGGTCTACAGCAACTAGAAGCAACCGCCATTCACCTGGTGCTGGCAACCAGGAAAGTCAAGCTAGTGGCGGCATACCTCGCACCCACCCGGCCATGGATTGAGTCGGACCTGACCGAGTGCTTGAGCGGGGGTTTCCCGGTCCTCTTGGCTGGTGACCTCAACGCGAAAAACACGGACTGGAATTCTAGCCTTATATCTGCTAGGGGTTTCACCTAGGTAGGGACGATGTTTGCGCTTGCGCAGGCCTCCGCCCTCAGTTAGCTTCTTTGGTTGGTTTTGAGAGTAGTGTAGTAGGTGAGAGTGTGGAAGAAATATTGCGAAGAGAGCTGAAGTGTAAATCACATGTAGGTGAAGTGTGTTGTAGACGAGATAAAAGAAAGGGATAATAAATGAATATGTGACAATGGAGGGGGAATACTAAAATCAAGAGCGAAGGGGAATGCCTTGATGACGAAGGCAAAAAGTTAGCCTGAAACGTAGACAGAAGCCAAACGACGGCCATCTTCGTACTTTCCACCGAGACAACCTCAAATCCTCCGATTTATACAACCGTTCTTGCGTTGTTACACGCGGACAGGCAGACATACAGACAGACGCACTAATACACAAATTCCTATTTCACGGCATTTACGTACCATTAAGCATAGCTGCACATGCATTGGATCGCGCTGTATTCATGGGAGCAATCCACAACCACTGGTTCGTCTTGCTGTCGTATCTTTCAGCTGTTCTGTGATCCCAATGTTCGTTTCCGCCCATGGCGTATATTGCACCTCGCAAAACTGACACACTTAAAATGAGTCTGAAACGATAAAAGTACAGACTCTGCTGTGCTCATTTATTGCTGATTATGATGCATTTCCTCTCGCAGAACGCAATTGTTCGCTCGGCATTGTTAAATCATAATTCAAATGAATTAACAAGGAAGTCGTATTTTTAAAACCAACATTGTCGCAAAAGTCCTCCTGTATGTAAGTGGTAAAATTTTACAACCCCTGCCCACATTTATATTTTGACTAACGGAGCGACTATCAACTTTTGTAGAAGGACCCTGTTCCAAGGATTTCCTTAGTTACCGATATGCATAGGCGCCACTCCGCGGCATTTCTTCGTAACAGCGTTGAAGCAGCGACATGAGCTTAAATATTCAGAGCTATCGGTAGCACCGATGACGTAAATGTCGTAACCGACTACTGCCGTGCCGTGTTCAGATCGCGGACCAATCGAGTCGACCCCCTCCACCTACAGGAACGACAGGTTATGGCTTTAAGTTTCTTTGGGTCATTTGGTTTACTGTTGTGAAGTCCTTCAAGCGACCAACCACTGGAGCAGATCTGAAACCACCAACAGTGGACCGAAATTGCTACACTGTGGTGGGTGGCACTTGACAAAGACCGTGAGAATTAACTTGCAGCAATGGTGGAATTATGGGAGACGGAGGAATCAGGAAGACCCGAAGAGAAGCTCAAACATTACCAGTGCTCTCGTCAAGTATGACAGACAAATGTAGAATAAATTATTGACATTCCAGGTCCGTACGATGCTAAAGACAGATGTTGGTGTTTTGGGTTTTATCAACGCAGTGCAGGAGGCAGTATGTTCCCCAATCCTCCACAAACAGTGTGTCCGCCTTCATGAGGTGTTACAACGCAATTAGCCAACATCGTCACTGATCAATACTTCATATATTACGTTGTAATCCACTGATGATCAACGATTTCATTTCATGTTGAAAATCAGCAGACAGGTTGCCATGACAGTTATTGTAAATGGTATTTAAGGCAAATTTCATATCTTTCGTCGAATCCTTTTACAACTTGCATTGTACATGAGACTCAGCATTTGTGTAATTTATGAAATTATTCTTTTTAATTAATGTCTTTGAAGCTTCACTGCAATGGAAATAAAAGAACACAAAATAAAGAGGCAAGAAGATGCTTGTAATTAATCTTAAATATACAATTACTTGGTATAAGTAAGTAAAAGAGTGGAAGAGTAGTTTTTCTTGGAGGCGTCATTTAACAAGGCAAGGTAAGAGTAGAAATGCGTGCAACTCACCACACTCCACTGGTATGATCGTGCGTCGTACGCTTATATCACATCGGACGGCGTTCCGGCACGAAACCCACCAATATGCAGTTAAACGTGTAAAAGTTGAAGGGAAAAAAATAACAATAACTCATGAAGAGAATGAACAACCTATACGGAGAGTGAAGCGGAATGAAACGACGACTACACGTGAAATTGTAACAACTGTCGAACATTTGAAACTCGAGAATGCCAATGGATCAGACTAAACATGTTGCATTCAGCTACTACGTTCGTCGAAAGTCTAAAAGAAATGATATTAAATGAATACGACGGCGATAACAACGGTGCACAATTGATATCCGAGATTGCAAACGGATACAGAGATCCTCAAAACTTACATAATGTCATTTCAATACGACAAAAACTGAAAGAACATTTGAGAAGAGGTTTTCAAAGTGTGTCCGAAACGATCTACAACATTTTCGAGGAATTACCAATTGAAATGCAAAACATGTTTGACTATCAGACGGTGAATACAAAAACATGTAGAAATGGTCATCAACGTCAAGAACGTTATAGAAATCAAATATTGGTAATGAACTTACCACAAACGAACGTGACAAACTTCAGAGACTTATTGGAGTATCAAACCAAAACAGATGTGAACGGAACGTGTACGGAATGTCAACATCACTACGTACGTGGAACGACAGATATTGTTATTGGTGACCGTCAAAAGTACATGATTTTGGAAATAAATAGATTGACACTAAATGAACTACGCACATTTGAAATAATGAGAATGAGACAAAACAACCAATTAATGTATGGTAAACATTGGAAATTGCAAAGTGCGGTCGAATTTGTGGACATTAATGGTACTGGAAACGACGGACATTTTAAGGCATGGCGACGTTATAACGATGAATGGCTTATCTTCGACGATAATCACATTACAAAATCTAGAATATTTATCGATAAATGTAAAAGTGTAACACTCTTATTATTCGAAAAAATCATAGAATAAAAAATGTTACGTCATTTGTTTACTCTCTTTGTTGTGTTGTTATATTGCCTTCAAAAATTCCCTTCCGTATTTTCTCATAGTATTTTAACAGAAACAATACGTCTTCATCGAATAATATATCGTAGAAAGTTGACAGACCAAGAACAGCGAAGTAAAGAAGTAAAATATCAGATTAGACAATGCGCTCCGGAAGGAGCGTCCTGCTCTAGTAAAGTAAAATTTATTGATCATAAACAATTGTTTGAGTAACTGCATAGAGTTCTGTGAAGCCTTGCCATGCCGTTAAATATTTTATCTATGTAGACAGACCAACTCAACATATAAATTAGTGCAGTGCTTTGCTTCTGTGTCAGTATGTTTTTCTTACTTAGAATGTAAAATTCTGATCCATGTCTTCTGGGTTGTTGCGCTGTGTAGTCTGGTAGATGTTAACCAAAGTTTAAGAGGTCATACTGCCTCCGTCATCAGGCCGAAATCTTCATTGAATTCTTCAGTTGGTGAATCAGTTATGGACTGTACTAGACATTTGAGTTTCTTCCTGACAGTTTTGAGGAATCAAAAATCTTCACTAGTGGTAACTTTAACAGAGTTAAATTACTTAGCATTATGAAAACGTATTTGTAATTTTATACACACTGAAGACTTTTATGGAGTGTTCTTTGTTATTGTATTAGTGGAGTGATTATGTTTCTTGTCAGGTTGTGAACGGTTGAGCACCTACAGAGGTTACAGTAGTACATTTGAATGGATGGGAAATTATCAAGATATGACTCCTCGTGACAGTAGTGGTAGGCGAATGTGCTCTGTTGTTGCAATCGATGCTCTGCAACTTGGCAACTGCAATTTGCAATACACTCCAAGTAATTTGCTTCGAGAACTGAACAAGGTACGCGTGAGATCATTATTTATCTTAATTTTTTTTGAGCTGATGAGCCGGGATAGCTCAGTCAATATAGTGACTAGCTACGGGCTGGGCGACCGGGGTTCGATACCCGACGGGGGCAGAGGATTTTTCCTCTAGCCTCTGCGTCCAGACCAGCTCTGGAGCCCACCCAGCCTCCTCTACAATGGGTACCGGGGTTCTTTCCCGGGGTAAAGCCGGCCGGGGCGTGAAGATGACCTCACACCCCCTCTACTGCCGAGGTCAAGGAAGCCTACATTGCGTATAGCGGGACAAACTTTACTTTACTTTACAGGACCCTCTTCCATGTTTAGGACCCTTTTATCTACCCATTTTCTTTTTGGCCAGTAAAGTGACTTCTCCTTAATGCATCAGATAACTTGTCTCTATTTTGTAGTGGTATGACCTTTTAAAATCTCTACATAGGAGGTCACCATTGTAAAATTAGCACCAGACATAGAAATATGAAGCTCTGTTGAATTGGTGCGTAAATACGAGGGAAATCTCGCTCTAAAATTGAAGGAAGTCATGAACATGTTTCTTTTCTTAGTAGCATTATATCCTTTATATTATATCTGTATATTTATTTTGCTTACTCTTTTTTAATTTTACTAGAAAATTTGTGATGTTTCATCATTCTGTGTGATTTATAAAATCTTATTTTTCTCGATTTATTATATGTGTGCTTTTTGATACTTGCTTCGATATAGGATGATAAAAGTAATTGGATTTCTTCCTGTATATTTGATTTTTTTAAATTTCAAGAGTCATTTTAATTTATTTTAAAGAAAAAACACCCCCGCTCAACCGAAGGACCAAAACTTTAGAGACCACCCCGCAACCACGATCGCGCTTACGTAATTTGTTATTGAATTTGGCTTAAATGCGGCGATCTGATTCGTTCCTCCACAACGGCGGGAACGCGCCTATAAGCTGTGTTCAAATTCAATTGGTCCATCGCAAGGATGCGATGGTCGTAATGCAGTCATCACCCCGCATCGCTTAAGTATTTTCTTTGTTGGTTTATGTTTGCCCGTTTTTTTCTACTCCCGGCTCCCTTGGGACAGAAAGAATGCCGAGGAAGGTGACCCGCAAGTGGCCAAGTGGGCCACATTCCTTCAACTCAATGTGTTTACAAATCCAAAATTAAGCATTCAGTCTAATTTAGGTGAAGTAAGGCGTTCCAAAAATCATGTAATTACACCTGCTTCGTTTTTCTTATAAGCCAGATCAACATGCCGAAGCCTGGTTTACCTTTCATCTCAAGGCCCAGTCCGTTCGGGAATTGAACCACAGACCTGGACTGGCACAGGACAACCTGGAAATTTTAAGGAAACAGTGAAAGTAACTCCTTACATGATGGCGACTAGTGAAATACTTAGTGTCACAACTCAAGGTACTCCAAGTTTGTGAAGTTGTTACTGAGTAAAATGACATGTAATGTTTGGGTAAAATAAATAATATAATTTGTTGTGTAAATAAATAATGTATTCTTTGGGTAAATAAATAATGTAAAGGTATACATTAATATGTAAATAAAATTTTATTTCAGTACAGATATACTTCAGTTAAACGTTATTCAACGTTAAGTAGGGAACCTTGGTCCCACTGTTATTGGAATGTAACGTAACTGGATGAAGTAACAGAAGAAATTTGACGATAGGGAAGTAGCTAACCATACCGACTGGGCTACTGCATACACCAATCACGATACCAGTGAGCTTACTAGGCTATGGTACATAGGTGACCGCACTCGTTCAGTGCCCCGTTGTTAGCATAGGCATTGGATGGACACATCTACGTTAGCTCGGCAGAATCGTAGGAAGTTACATATCATAATGTGAGAATATAGTATGACTTGAAGGGAATAATTGATTGTGTTTGATGACTTTTTGTATGAATTTGAAAGTGGTTTGGGACATTGGACAGTTATTATGGTAAGTATTTCTGCTATTCTGAATGACAAAATGAACTGTAAAGATTTAAGTAAACTGTAGAGAAAACCTATTTGCGCACTGCGGCAGTATTTAAACTGTACTGCATTCAGTAAACTGAAAAGTAGAAATTTTGTGTGACTGAAGTAACATTTTTCGTTAGAAGTTGGTATATGTGTATACATTTTACTTCGTACGTGCTCAGGAATTTGTGCTGTGGTCTACACATTTGTTAGAGGCATGGAGGAGATGAGAAATTAATACAAAATTGTCATCGGAAAAGCATGCGTGGGAAAATTGTATTAAAATGGATCTTACGGAAAGAGAATATGATTTTTTTGAAATGTATTCTATTTGTTGTGGTTAGGGATCAATCGTAACCATTTTCTTTGTAAAGTTCTGGTAATTTTGTATCCAGTGGAATGGGTGTCAGGTACTGCATCATGGAGTTTTAAGGACATTGACATTACAAAACATGTTTATACACGTTGCTTTGGAAATAAGATTTGAAGGTTTGGTCTTTGTGTATATCATGCATTCATAACTGAAACAAGGTGTTCTTAATTTTACCATCTCCTCATGTTACCATTCTATCATAAAATACAAAATGGGCAATACTTTAGGTCCTAGGTTGTAATCTTGGTCTACACATCATCTGTCTTGATTGATGGTTTCTGTGGATTTTTTCAATCACACCAGGTTGATGTAAGGAGAGTGGTTTCAGTTATGCCATGGCTTCTTCCCTTCATATCATTTTCAGTTCAATCTAGCAAGTAATGCTATAAAATCTGAGCGACTGATTGTGTTGTTAAATCGCAAATAAAGACACACACACTTTCTTGAAGAACAATATAGAACACCAAAAATGGAAGGTACAGAAGAAGTTATTATTTCAGCCATAATGTAATCACAGTTTAAATAATTCAGATGTAAATTTGTGTGCTATTGCCTTGTATTAACAAATATACAATGTAAACCATTTAGTAAAGGCTACTTTTCCTATTTTGCATATTTCTTGGTTGAAGTTTGTAAAATTGAATATGTCTAATGTTATTTACTGAAGTTAATGTACTGGTCAAAAAGATAAACCATTATCATTTTGTAAACCATTAATATTTGTGATAGTGATGTGGCTCAACTGGTGCTGAAACATGTAGCATGACTTGTTGCTGTACTGTTACACTTAAATATTAAGTGTAATTACATTTTAAATATGCTCATCTGAAATTCAGTAATGACCCAAGGCCATCATATGGTTAGCATTATTACAGATATACTCACAAAATTATACTGTGATATGGCCTGACAGTTCTAAATTATAGATTTTGTTATTGTTTGTAAATTAAATTCTAGCTTGTAGTCTTGATTTCAACAGGTTTGCTCAACTCTATTTTTATTATCTTTAAATAAAACTACATGAAATATGTTTAATGTTTACTTACCTCAAAAAGCCGTGAATTCTCTAATCACTGACTCACTTCACTGTATGGTGCAGGATTGTCTTTGAAAATTTGATGGTCTACTTGGCTTATGAAAGAACAGCCTGCTTTCCTTGTGTAACCTGAAGTTTCATCACTGTTCATAAAAGCCTGTCACCAGACTATATCATGAGCTAGCTGCATCCAGTTCACTTCATCGATTCCTGTCTCCCATCGGTCCATCTTTATGTTATCCTCCCACCTACACTTAGGTCTTCCCAGCAGTCTCCTCCCTTCAGGCTTCCAAACCAATACCTTGAAAACAGCCCTCCCCTCCACCATGCATGCCATATGTTCCACCTACCTCATCCTCCTTGATTTAATCGCTGTGGAGTACAGGCTATGAAGCCCATCATTATGCAGTTTTCGCCATGATCTATTTACCTCCCTCTTAGGTCCAGATATGAATGATACGAAGCATTCCTTGAATTGAATCTGCTCTTGATTTCATCATAAATGTCATTCTGACTTATTAGTGTCATTGCCAAGTGTTTGGATTTTGTTACGTTTTTAAACGATTCAATAGCTATCCTTATATTCATGTTTTGTCCTGAATTCTGATACCAAGACAGGATCGTATACTTTTTCTTTTCCGAATTTATTTCTAGACCAACATCCCTACTAGCCCTTAAGAGTGTTTATGTTTTCACTTTTATAGTATTTATAATATCGCCCCACAGATTAATATCATCAAAAGCCGATGTGTCGTATTCAGTTCCAAACCGCCCTGATTTGTTTGGACTTTCATGATGGCACATTCTAAGGCAAAATTTAAGAGCAACAGTGATAGAGCATCTCCCTGTTCCAGGCTATTCTGAGTAGGAGATATTTTAGAGAAATGTTTACCTACACAAATTTTGCTAGAGGTTTCACTTAAACACATTTTAATTAGTTTGACTAGCTTCTAAGGGACACCAAATTCAAGGAAAATATTCTAAAGAGCTTTCCTTTGAACTGAGTCACAGGTTTTCTTGAAGTTTATAAATAATTGATGTACTGTTCCACATTCTCTCTAGTATCTGGTGAATGTAGAATATTTTATCAGTTATACAGTGTGGGTGGGAAGTAAGTAGGCATTGAGAAATGGTTATAACCTCTATATTTCCAATACAAAGATAATGAAAATAATTTTTACATGTACCTTTTTAAATGGAAATGCCTACCTACTTCCCAGATCTATTATGACAGAAGCCACTTTGATGATCCACAAAAATTTTATTGATATATGGAGCCAATCTCGCCAGAAGAATGTTTGATAAAATTTTGTATGCAGATGATGAGGGATGGATATTCCTCTATCATTATTACAGCCATTCTTGTCACCCGTTTTATGAATTATTACAATGATAGATTACATCCACTGCTGTGGCTTTTCCTCCTTATCCCATATAGAGGGAATAAGTTTGTGTATCTTGGTATTTAACGTTTTGCCTCCTGCTTTGATCAGTTCAGCCAGAATCTGATTAGTACTGTGGATTTATAATTTTTCAACTTCTCATAATATGAAGATCCATGTCATACAATCACTAACCACATTGTTTCATATCTGTGGTTTTATTTCAGTATCATGGGAAACATTAATACCCTATCCATGGACAAATTTTAAAGCTTTTTATCTGAATTGATCCTTCCCCAGGCTTATCAGGGAATCTGAGTGTACATGTGTGTGTGTGAATTGTGCGGATTGTGGTGTTTGACTTCCATGCTTGCCTTTATTCATAACTCCATCTTCATAGTATAGACGTGGTGGCTGTTTGGACTTCTCAGGTTTGACAGCAATAATGTATAGTTCTAAAACTTTATGTAGAGTAGAAATAACAACATGGTGACAATGCAGACTTATTTCTTATTTTCATCCTTCGGTGATTTGTAGCCTCAGATGTGAAAATTGGTAGGGTGGTTGTTTATAAACTCATAAATGTTGTGTGCACCACTTTCTACATGAATACCTCAGACTTCATTGTTATAATTCATATTCTTTTAGTGCTGTATAAAATTAGATTTTTGCTAATACCGAATGAAAAGTCTGGTAATTGATGTAAATTCTAGGGATTTTTTTCTGCAGTACAAATTGATTGATTACAGTGAATAGTTTGATAGATGTTTCCCATCTACAAAAAAAGTCATTTTTCTACATGACTAGGTTATTGCATGTCGGATCAACACAACAAAGAGACATTTTCTTGTTGCTCTAAGTTTCCTTTTCAATACAGGTGAAGTGATTTTCACAATAAAATGCTTCATAAAACCCAATCCCATTGCAGTCCCAAATTGATATTTTCATATATATTAAACAGTTGCTACATGCACACTATATATTATATGTATTTTGAGAAATGCAGGGTCAAGGGTCAAATTTGAAGATAATGAAAAATATAACTGTGCTGTAAATACGTGGTTGGAAAGGGCATTTTATTTACTTTGAAATGTGATTAAAATGAGGTCTGCAGCTCAATTAACACAGAAGATGCCACTGTTTCTAAGCCAACTTGTGCCCGAAAATAAGTTTTTACAACTTTGGATGTCTGCTCCCAAAAAAGTAGTTGCCATAAAGCAGTACCATGTGGCAAGGATACTTATTTATATTGGGACTACAATTTTGAAAAAAGTCATTAAATTCTAAGGGTTTGAAATGTCTGTTTTCTGTGTTGATTTGATGTCGAATGATTTGACCATTAAGTGAATGTATGCATTATGGATAAATCAAACTTGAGAGTAGGAGTTTCCAGCTCTTCTGCTTGAGTCTACACTTGTGCATGAACTGACTAGGTTTTGAATTTATCTCCTTTTCTGGTTCCTTAATTGAAGTAAACTTGATTTGGTATTTCAGGTTATACAAAAAACATCCATTTGTTTGAAATGCTTTGTACTCTGTGTACCAGTAATATTACAACCGAAGACTTAACATGCATAAGGGCAGCAACACACTTATTTCTCATCACCAGGCTGTTCCATCAACTATGAAGAAATACTATCAGCTTGCATTGGTGATTATCTCACTTGTGAGTGTGGTTACATTGTTATTTTATCGGCATGAATACAACAGACTGCGGTATGTGTTGGAGGTTTTGAACTTTTTTGGGAAACCTGGAGGACAGCAAAGTGGTTTGGCTTCTGATGATTGTACCATTGGAAATTTATCATATGGTAAAAAATTCATAAGTTTTACAGAATCAATACCTACATGGCAAAGACTCAGCAATACACATTTTATTTACTCAGCATATTGGGAACTGTCTGAAGAAAGAAGGGTCAAAGCTCTGTCAGTAGAATTTGGAAATAGCACTCCAGATTTTGGTTGTAGTTTCTGGTTTCAAGATAGAGACACATCTACATCAGGAAAATTCAACTTTTCCAAAATAGAAATGAAAGAAACTGTTAATGAAGCTTTAAAAGACAAAAACATTCACAGAATAACTGGCTACTATTTATTTTGCAGAGCTGTAGGTGTTACTGATGTGCCATATGGAGTCACATTTTACAAGACTGATGATGCAGTGCCTTCTGAAGCTTTTATACCTGTGCATTACACAAATGAGAAAACTACATCATTAAATAGCACTGCTCTTTGTATTACAGCATCTTCAACACCAGGTTTATTAAAGTCGACTGTTGCAGAATTTTTAAGCTACCACCAGCTAGTTGGTGTGAAAGATTATATTATATATGATGGAGGTTTGCCAAATACAGTTCTCTCAGTTCTCCGTGGTACAGAGGTGCTTGAGGATCTTGGACTAGGCATATCCATTCTCCCCTGGAACTTCCCTTTCCCATCTCTACAAGCAGGAGCAGTGGCTAGGATGGTCATGGAGAAAGATTGTCTTCTCCGTACTATGGGGAAAGTTTATAACGTTGCTGCTTTAACGTGGGAAGAATACATAGTACCCAGATATCACCACTTGCTTACATCTATGTTAGGTGACTTTGATTCTGGAAAGAAGACAAAATCAAGGTTTGAAATTCAAACTATAACATTCTGTACTGACTTTCCTGATGATGAACAAGCAGAACCAGCATTTCCTTTGGTACTTCGTAAAACTCAGTATAGTAAAATAAGTAGCAGTGAACGTCCATTTTATGTGTATCGCCCACACTTGATCTTAGCCAGCAAGAAGCAGCTTGCTCTGACAACACAGCATGTGTCTCAGGGAATAGCTGCAGTGCATCAATATGCATTGTGCTCCCAGAGTGGGGGACACCTTGCTGACACAGCATACCTTAATGAACCTGCCATGCTGCGATTTTCAAATGATCTGAAGAGATCAAAATTGCTCAAGGCATGGTCTTCTGGTAGATTATTTACATGAGTTTCAATTTCAAATGAATTGCAGAACATGTATCTCACCCACTCGAGCATGAAATCTTTACACTCTTCATTGATTGTTTTATTCATTGGTATATTATTTAGAGTGAAATACTCTGAACTACTAGATTATTAGATTTTGATGTTTTAACTTCTCCAGAGTCTCAAGTAGCTGTGTGGGTAGATCAGAGATCTCCCACTTGGTATACCAGTGTCTAATATGTGCTTATTTGTGTGCAATTTATTGCAGACAAATTTTTGTGTGACAAGTTGTTACATTCCCTTTACATTTTAAACCTTAGTAGCTGACTACTGTTAGAAGTTGGGGGTAGTTCAGTAAGTATAGTGACTGGTTATGGGATGAAGAAGTGGTTTGTAATCACAGTGGGGATTTTTTTATGTGTTGTTTTTACAGTTTAGCGTGAGCAGAGAACACCTTGTGGGCCTGTCCATATCTGTCTGTTCATCACATTTTTCCTACTAATTAAGCAGTCTGCATGAAGCAGGATCATTCTTGGAGCATATTGTTGCAACAGTGGGGTTCGAGGTCATTCATGAAACACATTGTTGTGACTGGGGAATGCAATTGTTGGAACACATTGTTGCAACATTGGGGATGTCATTGTTGGCTCACAACAATGACCTTTGATACCTTTGCTGCATTTGTTATTCCTTTCAAGAGAGATGTAAGCCCACAGTTCCTTTGAGTTATTGTTATAAATGAAGCAACCTACTGATGTCACTGGCTGTGATGTATGAAGGACACCTTTGGAATTTTAGCGTACTCCAAAGAGTACACCTTTCCTATTCTTTTTCTTTGCCACCTTGTCCAGACAGGGCGTGAGGCCCACCCAGTTTCCTGTTCAGTGTGTTCCAGAATAAAAGCAGTTGGAGCATGAACCTAATCATTTTATTCTATTTAATACAGATATTCAGAATGTGTGGAGCTATACCTCTACTTTCCCATACACTTATATGGTGTGGCACATCGTTACTTCTTTAATGTTGTTAAATAACCTGTTCATTCAGTCAATAATTCTCTGATTGTTATAATTGTTATGGTCATTGTTTTGAGTGTCCTGTATTTGTTGCCTATTAAATGCAAGATATTTATGACATACTGTGAATGATGGTTTATGGGGAGACAAGGTGTACTCATATGAATTTGTTCAAAATGTTCTCCCTACCAGGAAGTTAATAAGTTTATCTGTAGGTTATTAAGTGATAATGTTATCAACTGTAGAATTTTGTAGCATTGAAATAAATTAAATGATAGTAAGTTTGAAGGAGCTGTAGCCTTGGTACTGTAACAGCATTCATCCAGAAGAACTGAAGAAAATCATGAAAACCTAAAAATAACCATAATGATTATTGTTATACATCTGTCATAGTGTGAAGAAAGCTTATGGCATATGTGTCTTTTTCTTTCCAACTCTAGAAACTGTGGACATGTTTTAATTAAATTTTATATCAGAGTTATTAACAGAAAATTGCAATGGCCATTTTTATTTTTATTAATATTGACATTATAGTAGTATGGACTAATTTTGTAAGAGATTAAATGTGTATCAGTGTAATACTGTGTATTGTGTACGTGTAATGAAAACCTTATAACAAAGAAAATCCGGGCTCCAGTAATTCACAGTATTATAAACTTTCAATTAAAATCCTGAATGATATATAGTATGGCTTCCAGAAAATTACTAATTAGAGGTTTTTCAACAAAATGTTTAGTTGTGATCATTTTGTTATGCCTTTTGCAGATTTACAGATTTGAAAGGTTGTGGACTTGTAGGGAATTGCTCTGATCATTATGTGTATCAACAAAGTTAAGTTGAAAATAATATGCAATGTCTCATGGAAGCATAGTGAAATGTGCTAGCATAGTTATCCTTTCCCATGAATGACATACTGTAGCATGGTGTATCATGGGAAATTCTTTCTCTAGGTAGGATTTAAGGATTTGAAAGTGGTGAGTCCAAAGATGGCTGTCTTCTGAGTTGTAGCACTGTGTAGTCTGGTAGAAGTTTACCAACATTTCAGAGGTCCTTGCTGCCTCCATCATCAGGCCGATGAGTAACTATTACTATTAGTGCTACTCATGGAGGCAGGAAGGACCTCTGAACGTTTAAAAACTTCATCCAGACTTATAACGCTACAACCCAGAAAACAGCCATCTTCTTTTTCTAAAAAATATAACATGTTATTGATGACTGTATTATTTCTAAAAAGTTTATTTAAATATTTATTCTACTTCATATTATTGACCCATTGTTGTCTCCTTTAAATGGAAATGATGTAGTCAGAGCAGATAGCTCAAAGAATTTGCCTTTTGTCATGATGTAGTTTTATGGGCGTTATGGCTGCCCTTGAGTAGAGTTCAGTATTTGACTCATGATTAAAACTAATTTGTATTAAAGAATTAAAATTTTAATCTTTATTGTACAGGAGTAGGTTTTTAATGCACTATACTATAGGACTGCTGGCTGAGCTTTAACTCCATGGTTAGTGTTTCAGTGTTTGGATACTATGAAGCATGGCCGGCTGGATTAGTCATAAGCCAAGATGCACTGTCAATAAAGATTAAATTCATCCTGATACTATGGATCTGGTGAAACCTTCTGTAATTGTTATGTCATCTTAATTAAGGGTAATAATTAGTCAAAGCAGTTGCATGACAGTCTAGGCATTCAATTGAACATAAAAGTCACAAAATTTGTAGTGATCTTTCTTGTGCCTGTAACTTAACTGGTTATAATTTTTTTATATAAAACAGTACTGAAGGCAATCATTCATAAACTGAAGTATTATATCCATCATTCAGGGATTCTGTATTATATTATGTAAAACTCACTTTTTACTTCTTGACAGACACAGACATGGTATTCCCGTGCCGTACCACATCACTACATCCAGTGTATCATAGCCTGTAACTCTTATTTTTATTGTGACAACAGTATGTCTATAACATCTTCTGAAGAACATGTGGAATTATTTGTACACTTTGTAGAACAAAAATCAAGTGCTTAAAATTTTTGAAGTGTCATACTCAATCATTTGTAACCTCCTTGTATGTTTTTTTTCTGTACCTTCCATTAACATTATGTATACCAGACCCATGTTAAATAAAGACACCAATGTGTGCCTAATTTAAAGAAAAACATGAATTAATGTTAATGACATTTCTAAGAGTGGAACTAGGTCCCATGGCAAAACAGAGATGAAGACTGCTTTATTTGTGCTGCATTGGCATGGTCATAAGGACAAGGAAGGCAGGTATTTGTCTTACTCTTCCATGATTTGTTGTTCATTGATATTCCCATTTAAAGGTTCCATGTTCAAATCTGACTGCAGAAAAACCATTTTATTTGGGGGGGAAACATGCTTTAGAATTGTTTTTGTTTCTTACCTAGTCTATATTATGAGCTGAAGGTGGCAGCGTGGATGTGGTCTACCACATAGCCAAAAACAGTTTTCTCTGAAGGCATACAAAACCTGTATATTTTCAGATAATGTGTGTTGAAATGCAGGATGCCATCTCAAAAAATGATGCATTAACTCCAATGCAGATACCTTTTGACATGTTTATGTTATATAAGAATGGCTTAAAGATAAGGAACAACACTAACAAATTAAAATACAGTACACAGAAATTTGTATCTCAGAAATGATTTAACTTTGTCGACCATTAAGATATTTTATTTCTCAACTAGATTCAATACATCTTTTGCATACATATTATCAAATTCATACTCATGTCCCAGGGTTCGATGACAAGTTGTAGTTAGGCAAAAATATTAGGAACTCTCCAATATGAAAAAGGTTTCATAATGACATACTGAACACAACTTTATGAAATTGTAACAAATGTATTAAACATACCTCACAACCATGACTACTAATTGTCTCCTCCAGTCTGTAAATTAATACTCCTTTAACTATGTCCGTCTACAGAAGTTTTAAATCAGTAATGTGTGTTTGAAACACTGTAAGCTATAATTTTTGTAAGTAGTCAATGACAGCTAAGTAAACACTTCATGAAGCACATATCAGTTACTGTAAAGTTAACAGTTTAAATACTAATAAACATAATTTTCATTACAGCACCTATCTGAAGTATAGAAGCACTGGTTTCATTGTTAACAGAACAGTTATAGTAGAAATATTTAGTGAAAAAATATTATTTCATTTTGAGAACTTATAAAATAAGCCAACCTTACTTCATATTGGGAGTTAACATAATTAGACAAATCTATGTTAACCTCTGCAGAATTGCAGAATTTAGAATCTCTGCTTTATCCAGTGTTTGACCATTATCACTTAATTCTTTACTTGGAAAGGTTGTTAGCAGACTGAAAGCTTGATGTTCATACTGTGGTCGGGCTCTGATTAATATCAGTTAAGGCTAATATGTAATGTCTGAGATATTGTTCAGAGTTTCTTAGCTTCTATAAAACAAGTATTAAAACTTCCATCTGCAAGATATTTCTAACATAAAATACACCAAAAGTTGTAAAGGTGTTCTCGAATTTCGAGTACACAAAACTATCAATGATGAATATGTTTGTGTGGCACAACACATGAGCAAGCAAGCGAGTGCATGTGTATCATAAATTCTAATTATGAAAGATAAGTTATTTCCAGTTTCTAACTATAACATGTCCCCCATAGGTATCTCCACTTTATCATAGCGGTGGGGCTTGTGTGGTCATGTGATCCTGAGAGCTATGCCAGTGGTAGCTTAGCTACCAGATACCAGAAGGGCTCCCATGCTGGACAGGTCAAGGGTGATGGCCCAGACTAAGTGAAATACCCTGGTCTTCCAGGTTGTGGGTTGGGAGAGGGGCCAACTACCCCTCCCTGTAAACTACATACTAGTTTCGAACCCTTTAAGGAAGCCTCGGAAAGGAAGGATGAGTGAGAAATTACATCGGATTTTGTAGAAGGATTACAAATTTGGTCTTTACTGCAACAATTAACAGACTATAGGAGATTGGGAAGAGAGAGTTTGGTGTTGCCTTTGTGGTAGATAAATCCTTGAGCAGTAGTATTTCAGATTTTAGACCTATAAGTGGCAGAGTATGTGTTTTACGTATCAAATCAATTTTTTTTAACATATCCCTAATAAATGTATATGCTCCAACAGAGGACAATGATGATTTTAAAAAAGATGAATTCTACCAACACCTGGAGCTTTTGAAACATGGGGGAGAATCCTTAATGCAAACATTGCCCCGGCTCATATGGAAGATATGGAATGAAGAGGGAATGCCTCGTGACTGGAAGAATAGTATAATCTGCCCCATATATAAGAAAGGGGACAAATTAATGTGTGATAATTATAGAGCAATCTCTCTTCCATCTACCATATATAAAATAGTTACTTAAAAGGAAAACTTGTTGCTGTGCAAGTGATCCAGGAGTATCAGACGGGATTTAAGAAAGGTAGATCTACCGCGTGCCTTATACGTATTTACTATGAAACAGATATCTGAAAAAATGTTGGGAACATAATGTGGGCTTGTTTCAGATATACATAAATTTCAGACAGGCCTATGTCATATTAACAGAGAAAAAGTATATGAAGCTATGTTCCATTTTCATATACCAGTTAAAATAATTAGACTGATAAGACTTACAATGGCAAGTACAAAGAGCCAGGTGATAGTACAGACTGAGTTAACAGATTCAATAGCTACAGAAAGATTAAAACAAGGAGGTGGATTCACTCCCCTGCTATTTAATTTAGCTTTGGAATTTATTTTAAGGAAACTAAGCATTGATCTGGAAGGGATGATAGAATACAAATCTACACAGATTCTTGCCTATGCAGATGACATTGTTATCCCCCAGTTCTTGTCAAATGTGAAGGAAATATATATAGCAGCAAAGGAAATGGGCTTAGAAATTAGTGCAAATAAAAAACTATTGATTCAGAGCCAAAGGGCAGATAAGCAGTTCCATAGTATAACTTTAATGGGGGAAACAAAATCTATGTGCAAATGCTAGCGAGGAGCATTAGATCCTAAGATAAAGTGGTCAAGCAAATAGAGTGTATTTAACACTGCTGCCCATCATGAGATTTAGAGTAATACATTGACAAACAAAGATAAGGCTGTACAAGATAGTGATAAAACTGGTGTTATGTTATGCAAGTAAAAGCTGGACCCTAACCAAAAAGTCAGAATCAGCAATGGATGCATTTGAAAGGAAAGAAGAATACTTGGCCCAATGAAAGAAAATGATACAGGGAGAAAAGATATAACATTGAATTATATAATCAATTTGATGAGCCACGTATATGAAATACTATTAAACTGATAAGACTACAATGGGCAGGTCTTGTCCAGAGTATGAATGGAAAACGCATACCGAAAAGGATTCCGGAAAGCAACATTACTGAAAAGAGGTCTGTAGGTAAACCAAGGAAAAGATGGGTTAATACAGTAGAAACAGACAGCAGGAAGATCTCGAAAGTGAGAAACTGGAAAAGAGAATCTCTATATAGGCAAGTTTGGAGGCATATTTAAAGGAGGCCAGAGAAGAACTATAACACGCAAATATAAAATTTCTTATAAATATCTGCGGCACATCAGGCATAGAACACTGCTCTACAGCAGGGGTGGACATGTTTAACATTATTTTTAGAGCCAGTAACATCTTATGAATTAGAAGTAAAATGGTTACTAAAACTTGTTACACTTCATCAGTAAACTTCAAGCAGATATATTTCTGTCTTCGTGGCAAACTGAAATAAATGAAAAAGTTCTGAGAACAACTCATAAAGCTTGCTATGTTATTGTACAGACTTCCAGTCCCACAAACCTTACCACGTGGCTCAGAGTTGTAAGCTAAAAATTAACAATAAAGCTGAATCACTTCAAGGTCTGACAAAACTGGACTGATATTCTTATGCAGCAACTGGAGCATTGGTGAAATGGCATGTGATTGACCATGTGACTCAACAGTTTTTGTTGAATTCTTTTAACATGCAGTTATTTTAAACACCAGTATAAAATTTCTACTTGCCTGACTCTCCACAATATTATAGCCCTATTCACAGAAAACTCTTGTAAAGGATACAGGATGATAAATCTACGAATATCTGCAATTGTGTGTGAATGGTTAAACTGTCCAACTAGCCGAGAACCATCTGCCAGTCGTATCTGAACAGTCGTAACAGGACGTGAACTGTCCACTGATACAGAATTCTTTGCTTGATCCTCATTTGCAGTTCTGTCTTTTTCATCCAATGGCATGGTAATGCCAATGGTAGCAGGAGATGGGCTGTAACAAACAGAAATGCTTGTACATAAGAGATGCAACAGAAGAAAAGTAATTCCTAAAGCTACATTCATTAAACAAGACGTAAGACCTTTGACTATGTTACCCATGTGATTACAAAGATCTATGACACTAATGTATACTCTTTGTTTTATGAAAGGGATCCATTCTTTGAAAATCTTTCATTACACAAATTGTGTTTCAAATAAGTGATAAATTAATTTTTAAGCAATAATTATATATCCAGTGACCAGACAATACATGCATAAATACCATACTTCCTCGATTTTAAGACACCATCAACTGTAAATGCACCCTTGATTTAGTAATAGGTTTCCAGGAAAAAACACACTATATTGATGCTTAGATGCCATCAAATATAATATATGAGTCCTTCCTGAGAAGCCGACAGTCACTCAGCAACTCAAGAAGTTTCCAACATTTTACTAAACCCAAAGTTTCATTACCATGTTCACAAGAGCCTGCCACTGGTTCTTGTCCTAAGCCAGATGAATGCAGTCCATACCAACCAATCCTATTTCTCTAAGAACCATTTTAACACTATCCTTCCACCTACATCTAAGTCTTTCTAGTGGTCTCTTTCCTTCTGCTTTGACCACCAAACACCTATCTGCATTCCTTTCCTCTCCCATGTGCACTACATGCCCTGCCCATCTAATCCTCCTTGACTTGATCAGTCTAATTATACTTGGCGAGGAGTACAACTTATGAAGCTCCTCATTATGCAACTTTCTCCAGCCTCCTAGTAATTCATCCCTCTCATATCTAAATATTCTCTTTAGCACCCTGTTTATTGTCAGAGACCAAGTCTCACACCCATACAAAACTACAAGCAAAATTATATATTTTAATCCTTACCTTTTCACACAGCAGATGAGAAGACAAAAGGTTCTAAACTGAATGGCAGCAAGCATTACTTGAATTCCGTCCATTCTTAATTTCCTCATAAATCAAATTTTGAGTTGTTACTGTCACTCCCAAATATCTGAACTTTGCCACATTTCAAAGGATCTATTGTCTGTCTTTGTGTTATGATTTTTCCTTTCATTCTGGAGATGAGACATCAACATATACTTAGTTTTTTCTGTGTTTACTTATATACCAACCTCCTTGCTATCATCAATTAGAGGTTGTGTTTTTCTTTATGGTATTTACGTTACCCCCCAATAGATTTACATTATCAGTATATACCAGATGCTGATTTGTACCATTCAATTTCAGTCCCACCCGGTTTTCTTGGACCTTCCTAATTGCATATTCTAAAGCAAAGTTGAAAAGGAATGATCATAAAGCATCTCCTTGTTTTAGACCATTTTGAAGAGGAAACATCAGAAAAATGTTTACCTATACAGGCTTTACTACAGGTTTCATTTAAACACATTTTAATAAGCCTAACTAGTTTCATGAGTTTACAAACCCCATGAGAATATTATACAATACTTTCCTTCTAACAGAATCATAAGCTTTCTTGAAGTCTATGAATAGCTGATGTACTGTCTCACTGTACTCCCATTTTTTCTCTTGTATCTTATGAATATAGAAATCTGATCAGTACTTGACCTATTACATCGAAACCTACAATGATCCCCAATAATTCTGTCTACATATAGACTAAACCCTAACAGAAGGATGTTGGATAAAATTTTGTATGAAGTTGATAACAGTGATATGCCTTGACAATTACTATAGTCAGCTTTATCACCCATCGTGTAAATTGATACAATAA
This sequence comes from Zootermopsis nevadensis, assembly GCF_977971745.1. Lineage (NCBI taxonomy): Eukaryota > Metazoa > Arthropoda > Insecta > Blattodea > Termopsidae > Zootermopsis > Zootermopsis nevadensis. The sequence continues at coordinate 4,244,100 of NW_028259138.1, read as the reverse complement.
TAAATTTCTTCTATTTCTGAGGCAATTCTTCTTTAATCCAAATAGAATTAAGGAGTTTATAGATCTCAGAACATATTGTTTCATCTCCTGCCTGAATCAGTACTGGAATTTGATCACTACCTGGCAATTTATACCATTTCAAATTTTTAATAGCAATTCCAGCTGTATATATTTCCATCTGCCTAATATCACTAACCCATGTACAATCAAGAGAAGTCATTCTTCTACCTATTCAAAATGTGGGAATCTGCAAGGAGATCACCATTCTCATCCTTTACCAAGTTACTTCTAAGTTGTAAGATTTGAGGTTTTCACAGCAGTGAGTATGAAGATTTCCGTCTTCTGGGTTGTTGCGCTGTGTAGTCTGGTCGATGTTAACCAACGTTTCAGAGGTCATACTGCCCTGATGACAGAGGCAGTATGACCTCTGAAACGTTGGTTAACATCGACCAGATTACACAGCGCAACAACCCAGAAGACAGAAATCTTCATACTTCTAAGTTGGTAACCCTTGTAGGATTTGAGGTTTTCACAGCAATGACCCATCTTCTTAGTAATCCTTCTTAAATTCATTTATACCTGTGTATAAGTCTCTAAGCATTCTTACAATGTGTCGCTAGCTCATTAATTTTATCTTTCTGATAATCCATCTTTATGTTCCTGAAATGTTTATTAGCAATGTGCTTAAATGAAACCTGTAGCAAAATTTGAGTAGGTAAATATGTATCTGAGACATTCTTCATCAAGAATGGTCTAAAACAAGGAGATGCTTTGTCTCCATTGCTCTTTAATTTTGCGCTAGAATATGCTATCAGGAAAGTCCAAGATAGCCAGGAGGGTTTGCAATTGAACGGGACACATCAGCTATTGGCATATGCTGATGATGTTAATTTATTGGGGGATGATATGAATACAATAAAGAGGAACACAGAAGTTTTACTAGAGGCTAGTAGACAGGTGGGGCTAGAAGTAAATTCAGAAAGAAACTAAGTACATGTTAGTATCTCGTCATCAGAAGACAGGAGAGCAAAATTATCTTAGGGTAGCTAATAAGTCCTTTGAAAGGGTTACAGAGTTCAAATATCTGGGAACAACAATAACAAATCAAAATGACATTCATGAGGAAGTTAGGAGGAGATTAAATTCTGGAAATGCTTGCTACTTCTCAGTTCAAAATATTTTGTCTTCCCGTCTGATTTCTAAGAACCTGAAAATGAAAGTGTACAAAACAATAATCTTCCCTGTTGTTTTGTATGGGTGCGAAACATGGTCTCTCACTCAGAGGGAGGAACACAGATTGCAGGTGTTAGAGAATGGTGTTGAGGAGGATATTTGGGCCTAAGAGGGAAGACGATGGGGCGTGGAGAAAACTGCATAATGATGAGCTTAAAAATCTGTACTCCTCCCCAGTATTGTCAGGGTGATTAAGTTGAGAAGAATGAGATGGGCTGGGCATGTAGTGCGCATGGATGGGACAAGAGGTGTGCATGGGGTACTGGTTGGGAAACCTGAAGGGAAGAGACCGCTGGGGAGACCTAGACATAGATGAGAGGATAATCTCAGGCGGGATCTATGGGAGATAGGAGTTGAAGGAAACTGGATTTTGTTGGCCCAGGACAGGGTCCGGTGGAGGACTTTGGTTAATTCGGTGATGAACCTTCGGGTTCGGTAAGCCATCTAGTTAGTTAGTTAGTTAATGTTCATTAGCTTCACATCGTACAGTGTTCAGATTATCTTCATTTATTTGACTTGGCTCCAGTAATCACTGTAATTTGGCTCGTTTCCTTTGATCTAATAGTTTCACACACCCTTCATCTAACCATGGCTTATGCTGCTTCAATTCATAATAACCTATACTCTCCTGGGCTGAAATTTTTATAATTACTCTAATGGTCTCCCAAACTCTTTTGATATCTACATCATCATCACCTAAGTTTTTTAGAGCTGTGAACCTCTTTGAGATTTGAACCTGATACTGTTCTTTACCTTATACCTCATTTAGTTTCTTGAGACTGAATCTCTCCATATCTAACTTCTCTGTTGCTTATTTACTCACTGCCAGTCTCTCCTTAACTTTTGCAACCACAAGATAATGATCGGTATCACAGTCTGCTCCCCTGAAAGATCGGACATCAAGTACACTTGAATGCTGTCTCCTATCTAACAATATGTGGTCAAACTGAGTGTGTCTTTCCATCAGGAGATGTCCAAGAGAATTTATGAATGCTAAGGTGTGGAAACAATATACTCTTGTCAATTAGATTTTTGTATGTGACAAAGTTTACTACTCTAACTCCATTATTATTACTGAATTTTTGTAAACTCTCGTTCCCAACTGTTGCTTTGAAAATATCTTCTCTACCTATTTTGGCATTGAAATCTCCTAACAAAATTTTTATGTGGTACTTTTGAAATTGATTGAATACATGTTGCAGTTCCTCATAGAAATTATCCTTTGTATCATCAGTTTTATCCTCCATTGGGGCATGCACATTCTAAACCACCCTCTTAATATTATATACCCTCTTAAGTGCTGTTATGATTCTCTTATGCACAAGAAATCCTGTCCGCAATTCATGATTCTCATTCCCCTTTCCATAGAAAATTATATAATCACCTGCTGGTACAGTGCCACCCCTGTCCCATCTGACCTCCTGTACTCCCACTAAATCTATTTTATATCATACCATTCTCTTACAACTGTTCCCAGTGAACCTGATCTATACACACTCCTTACATTCCATGTGCCAAATCTCAAGTCTATTTTCCTGCACTTAGGTAATTTCAAAGAATATGTGACCATGTGTAACATATTGTAACAATTGATTATTTTCGCACTGAGGAATTGTTAGCCAACACCCAACCCCCAAACTGGAGGACCACCCCCTGTCGGCTGCCCGTGGTTGCTTATTTAATGTATTCGCAGCTACCCTCCATATCTGGAGTTCATCACCTCCATCCATAACCTACGGCAGGCCATGCCGTGGTGACAAGGGACCCACAATACATGCACCCCAAATTCAGAAATTTTAAAATGTGAAAAAAAGTTGGTCTTAAAATCAACGAAATGCGGTAATAGGAAAGGAAGATATTATATGGTGAACATCTATTTGTTTGTAATAGTGAATTATATTAATTTAGGGATGACTACTTGGAATTCATATGAGCCGGGATAGCTCAGTCAGTATAGTGACTAGCTACGGGCTGGACGACCGGGGTTCGATCCCCGACTGGGGCAGAGGATTTTTCCTCTAGCCTCTGCGTCCAGACCGGCTCTGGGGCCCACCCAGCCTCCTCTACAATGGGTACCGGGGTCCTTTCCCGGGGGTAAAGCCGGCCGGGGCGTGATGCTGACCACTCACCCCCATCTAGTGCCGAGGTCAAGGAAGAGAGGAGCTATACCTCCACTCACCCCAAACGCCTACATGGCGTATAGTGGGACAAACTTTACTTTACTTTTACTTGGAATTCATAATGGATGGCAAGATATGTTAAAATAAATCTCACAAAAATGGTTGGTGAAACTAGTTTAGTGTCATGATGATTTCTGTTCCACATCAAACACAGTTTAAATAAATTTTTTTTGGATGTTTTCCATCGTCTAATGAAATAATAAAATTGAACGAGATAGGGATTAGCTCTATCAATTGGGCCCAACAGAGTAGGTATACCTGAAGACGGAGATAGAGACCCATCTCCGAAATGTCGTTCAATTCTATTATTTTATTAGACGATGGAAAACATCCAAAAAATAGTTTATTTGAATAACGCACCATTGTCACAAACTTTTAGATTTGAGATCAAACATAGTTCTGTCTCATAAGTAAATGGTTTCCTGCTAACAAGTTGACCCTAAATCTAGATAAAAGGAATATAATAAAATTTATAACAAATAACTCACCACAACTTGCTTTAAGTATTGGTTAAAATGGGAAGTATACACAAGAGTCAATAAATACAAAATTCCTGGGTTTGCAAATTGATAATCACCTAAATTGGACAAATAATATTGACAAACTGATACCTAAGTTAAGTGGCGCATGTTACACAATTAGATCTCTGTTGCATGTCAGCAACACTGACACACAGAGATCAGTATATTTTACCTATTTTCAAGCTATAATGAAGTATGGAATAATTTTTGGGGATAATTCATCAAACAGCAAAAAGATATTCATTTTACAAAAGAAAAGTGTTAGATTATTGGCTGATGTCAAACCTAGAAATTCGTGTAGAAGTCGATTTAAGACATTAGAGATCTTAGCTCTTCCCTGTGAATACATATTCTCGTTAATAGACTTTATTGTAGATAACCAAGAACTTTTTCAAACTAATTCTGCTGTACACAGTGTCAACACAAGGAATAAAAATCAGTTTCATAGACTTGTTGCCAACCTCTCATTCTTTCAGAAGAGTGCATATTATGCAGGAATCAAAATTTTCAACAGTCTACCATCAAGTCTCATAAGTCTTGTAAATAAAAAGGCACAATTTAAACTAGCATTAAAAAGATACTTAATTACACACTCCTTTTACTCTGTAAATGAATTTATGTTGTTTACAAATAAGTGATAAATTTTCTTATGTGTGTAATGGGTAAATCTATTTGTAACTTATCATTTCTTTAGGTGAACCCTTTGTATTATGTGAAATTTATATAATAGTATTGTCATCTGACTGTCTTATGGATCCATGGAATGTAATAAAATATGTATATATGTCAGTTTTAGAAACAGTGATAGTGTACTAAATAAATAAATGATTCATCAGGTTGATAGGTAAGAAACAAAAAAAATTGCTAAAAGTTAATTTGGCATTTAGGAACCAACAGTGGTTACTACTGCAATAATTAAACAGTTACAAACACAGATATCTGCTAACATACCTTCCAAGCACATGTCCTTTTCCTGAGAATGCCTTTACTTTAGGTTTACTAGGAAAATATTCTTCATGCCTATGGTCTTCCATATTGAGATGCACTTCACTGCCCCTTGCTTCTCTGACTAGTTCCACAGGAACCTCCCTGTCACACAAAATTATATCACTTCATTAATAAGCAAAAGCAAGCTTAGAAGACTGCACTGAAATCTCAATGGGGATACATTGGTTTATTCTGTATCAGTGGATGTACTGCACTGTAAATGCTTTGTGATGCTATATAGTCTATGCAGCCAAGCAGTTTTATTAAATAAACTATGAAACAAGTATCATCTTATAAGACTGGAGGTTTTCACAGTGATCCATATTCACTGTACTCTTCTCAGCATTGTACTGTATTAAAATGGCAAAATTACTAACATCTCAATAATTACCTCTTACATCCTTCTTCAATGTCTTTTTGACTGAAGAAGCAGGCAGTAGTTCAACTGAAATTTTTATCACTTTGACATGTTGCTGTACCATTAAGACTACAAAGTGTGTCCAATACTTTTGTTTTACTACAAAGAAAACTAGTAATTTTTGGTTCATATGCTTTGATGTTTCATTTCTCCTCCATATGAAATTTTAGAAACCTATGGAGTACCGAAGAAAAGTTACTCTTTCTGTTTCCATCAAAAACATCTTACTCCTGAAGAAAGCAGTAAATTTCTTTTATATGTTGGTACTTTTACCACTCTGGCAAAGTACAATATCCAGAAGATGACTCTACACCGAAAATGGTACCCTGATGCATGCCTTAATGACACATTTTTCTTAATATAAACATCTTATCACCTAGCATATTCACTGTCTGGAATGTGAAACAATAAGAACACTTAAACAACACTCACCCTCTGCGGACTGACTCTAAAAACTCTCTGTTAGCTGGATCTGCATATTCTCTCACTACTCCATCATTGATGCTAAAACCTTCCTTCCAAAGCTTCAGAATCACTTCTGTGTGAGAATCATGCCTTGAACTTGAAGGTGGCCCAATAACTGTAAAATAATAATGGGAATTTTTAGCATTAGTTCAACTCTCACATGCATGCATAATTCTTGCACACTGCATAACAAAGTATGCAAATGTTAGTTTTCCATTAATTAGTGAGTCATATTCTCACTGAAGTGAACACTACACTTATTAAAAATTAAAAAAAAATACACATTTTCATTTTGTAAAGTTGAAAATCTGGTCATCACTTTGAGGTGTGCTGATAGTATGCCACACAAAGAAAATGAGGATAAAGGAAGAAAGGAAGGAAAAGAGGAGCAAGAGTAGATACGACCTTTGTGCATGGAACCATAGAACTGTGTATCACAAACCAAGACTGGAAATAAAAAATTCCTAAGGGGACTTATTGAAAGTTACCATAATGGACCAATATTAATGTATAGAACATTAACTTGGAAATCAACCAAGACAGATAGAGGATAAAAGAAAAGTCACACAAACCATATTAAAATATTTATTTATGGTTGCAATTCAGTACATTTTTACTGGATTAATAAACAAACACTGCTGTGAGTCCACGAAAGTCACATCATGTTCTAACCTGCTCACACCAGTCTGTCAGTCGTCTTCCAACAGTTGAAGTGCAAGTAGACCTACATCATTTTTTACACGTGCAACAAGTGTTCACTGTCGAACACTACCTGGCATCTCATTCTTATTTAACTTGCTAAATGAGTTTTGGAATCTCCTGTGTGAAGCAAACTGACAGTATCTCATATGGTTAACCATTTCCGTGACACAAGAAACATGAGGATATAAACCACTGCAGTTTATCTTTAGTGTTAAATGATAATAGTTTGGGCAATATCTGTTAAATTTTGTTATACTTTCCATGAAAGTCATTAAGAAAACTTTCTCTTCAAAGTGAATTACAAATATTTTAAAACTTCATCCACACTGTGCACATCATGTACAATCTCAAGGAACTTGACAAGGAAAAAATGACCATACTGTAGATGGTCTACACATATCATTCAAGGAGATACAGGCATTTTACATAAAGTTTCCCAAGTGGATATGTTAATAGCCAAAACAGTTGAATACAGAGTGCTGAAAATAAGCATACTTTCCATGACAGACCATTGCACTCATTAAAAGTCAGAGTATGGTATGCAGCCTTTCAGTGGTGGACAAATGCTTCCATTTTCTTCAATGAAACGATAACAGCTGAACATTACCAGAAATTGATTCTGAATTTTGTGTTTCTCTTAGTGTTGGAAATGTCCACTGTGTTCAGCAATGCATGCATTCATTCTTGTACTCATGTGTGATTCAGCCTGTTGAAGAGTTTCTGTAGTTATGTTTAAAATGTACAGCTCAATATTTTGTTTAAATTCTTCAAATATGTGTGGGTTACTTTTTGTGCACATTCTCCTAAAAAACCCTCAAAGATAGAAATCTAGTGGCAATAAATCTGGGGATTGAGAAACCACCAAAGAACTCACTCACCATCTGCACTGTTGAATTTTCTGCATGTGCCATAGCCCCATCTTGCTGAAACTAGAAGTCCTGTTCATCAACTTCCAAAATGGAAACTGTTTTTTGTTTTCTAATTTCAGTACAGTTCATTTTTTCACAACCTGACTATTTTCAGGAATAAAGGAAAAACCAAAAGGGACAGAATGGACATGTTTCAAGAATGAACGAAGACAGATCCCAGAGAAGGTTGTAAATATGAAATGACTGGTTAGGAAGTTATGTCACATGGAAGGAAGAACATGGAAGAAACTGAGATGGAGCTGTGGGAAGAAGCAAATAAATGGAGAGGTTTAGTTGTCAGATGAACCATGTAGGGTGAAAATGGCTTGGGAAGAAGAAACTGAGTGTGTGACCATTATGCATTCTTTACAGTTCTGCCCATTTCATTGCCCTAGATGTTCATTTAATAATAATACAAACTATTCTTGCAGAGAAAATAACACTACATTTATAACACAGCATAGCCATATGCTAGTAAGGAGATTGGTCGAGAAGTGAACACAGAGGAAACCAGAGATTTCAGGTTCTCACAGTGGTAAGTATGAAGATCAGTCTTCAAGGATGTTGTGCCCTGATGATGGAAGCATCAAGCACCTCTGTAACGTTGGTTATGTTGCAACATACTACACAGTGTAACATCTCACAAGACAGTTATCTTCAACTAATTATAAACTCGATGTGTAGTCACCAGAATACAAAATTATAATATAAAGATATCTAATAAATTCCTTGAAAATGTGACAAATATAAATGTTTAGAGAAGGCACTAACAAATCAAAATTATATGCATGAAGAAATTATTGGTACCATTCAGTTCAGAATTTTTTGTTTTCCCATCTGGTATCTAAAAATTTAAATACTTAAAATTTACAAATCAATAATGTAACTTGTTTTGGCTGCGAAATATGGTGTGTCATCTTAAAGTAAGAAGGGTTGGGGGAGGTTGAGAACAAGATGCTAAGGAGAATATTTGGACCTAAATGAGAGGAAGTAACAGGATAATAGAGGAGATGAGAAATGCATACAAAACTTACATTGGGAACTTTGAAGGGAAGAGACAACTTATGCAACCTAGGCACACATGGGAGAATAATATTATGGGAAATGCACACACAGCATTCATCTGGCTCAGGGATAGCATGCAGTGGCAGACTCTTTGTGAACACAGTAATGAACCATTAGGTTCCTTGACTGTATAAGACACTATCTTTTGCTTCATGGAGTTTAAGGTTATACTGGACCAATAAAAACCAAAATCAAATCTTCTTTATGTCTGATATAGGTTTTGAATACCAGATTTCTTTTAGGGAGTTACAAAGTTGAAACATGCATATGTACACATAGACATGACCTCTTCATTGTTAATTTATTTTAAAAAAGTAAAGCTGTCCCACTATATGCCATGCAATCACTTGGGCAGGAGAGGCAGTATAGCTCATACTCATTCTTAACCTCAGCACTATATGCGGGTGAGTGGTCAGCGTCAAGCCCCAGCTGCACTTTACCCCCCAAAAAAGACCCTAGTACCTATTGGATAGGAGGCTTATTTATGCTTTTCAAACAATGCGTAGAAGAGAAGGATAAAGTCTTACAGAATCAGCACAGAACTCCATCACTGAAGCTGGTCTGAGTTATTTTAACAAGTATACAATAAGCTCTTGTCCAATGATTTGCATATAGATTCAAAACAAATACAAGTAATCATTTGGTGATGTGGAAAAACTAACCATACACAGTTGCCCAAAGAAGCTCTAGTACTGTACATGTTCATACGCCCTTTGATACAGCACAGTTTGAGATCAAACTATCTGATGATCCTAATAATCCAATGATCTCAATTAAGCCCTCAGCTTCCAAATACATCGTCAACAACATCAGAAACAGAAGTCTTCTTCATCAGTCATTCACAGGTATATAATTTATAATACAATATAGTTTATCATGTGTAAAAGTCATTAATGTTTATGATTTTATTATGTTTTTATTTCATAGGAATGGTCATTCATACATGTGTGTAAAAGTTAATGGGAGACTTTACACAGCCACATTCATATATCCAAATTTAACCCATATGATATTAAGTTTGTCCAATGCAGAATGGCTAACACACCATTTTAAAGGAAACTAACCATTGCACTGGGCAAAAGTTTTCTGTACTACAGATGTGGCCTCAAGCAAATCTGATTATGAAGCCATTGATGAATCTGGTAAGGAGACCCTAAGCTGACTCATGAATTTGTCTTCCTATGAAGATTTCCATCTTCTGGGTTGTTGCGCTGTGTAGTCTGGTCGAAGTTAACCAACGTTTCAGAGGTCATACTGCCTCCGTCATCAGGGCGATGAATATGCCAATAGGGTGTGAGGTGCTAGGTTTATAGGCCGGAAAGTGAAAGGTGTAGCCTGCCCCGAGCCAATGGGAGCAGGCATGGGAGTGGACCAATGGTAGCATGTGGGCGAGAGTGGGAGAGGGAGAGAAAGTAGAGAGAGAAAGGTTGAGTTTGGTTGGATGGATCTGGGCCCTGAAAAGGGCTATGATAGTGGTCTGGTTGGTTCTGGGGGCGAGAGTGGGAGAGAAAGTAGAGAGAGATGACGGAGGCAGTATGACCTCTGAAACGTTGGTTAACATCGGCCAGACTACACAGCGCAACAACCCAGAAGACGGAAATCTTCATACTCACCGCTGTGAGAACCTCAAGTCTTACATTGTCTTCCTATATTATGCTGTTTCTTGAGACACCCAAAATAATGAGAATAAAAACAGTGAGGCCTAAAACTTTATCCTTAGTTGAACATTAAATTATTCTCAGAAAACAGACTGGTATTCAACTGCAATAATGTCCAAAGTCTACACATCAAAACTATATTAATGACTTTCAAAAATGCTATGCCAGTAGTACAAATTTGGAATTAACAGGTTGTGTGTTGCTTTGAACTACAGTAGGAATCCAGTGTACCAAGTTAATATAATGTGTTACATACTTTGAAATAAAACATACCTTCACTATCATTACTAGACTGCCCCAATCGATATCCAGTACCACTAAAACTGTTGTGTTTGGCTTGGCTGGAATTTTGAGGATCAACCACCTCAGCTCCTTGCCTGTATAAAAGCATTAACCACTTTATTACAAGTTATCACTTTGGTAAGACATTAATTTGTAAGTCTTTAAAAACAACATAAATAAAACATAATGTTGTTTACTGCTTGACAACCATGCTTCCAAGTGTAATAATGTACAAAATCTGACAATTAACAACCATTATCATTCTTTTTTTAAGAAAGGATAAAGGGAAGAAAATAAAGCAAGAAAGTCAGTGTCTTATGCAAATTTTGTTTCCACACATTTTTTACTCATAACTCAGTTCTTTCAGTACCATTTTGGCACAAACTTTCACATTCACATCTCTGACCAAAGTCAATCCCAGTTTCTCTACTTATGTTCAGTTTATTATTTTCCAGACAGCCAACTGACAATAATTTCTCATCCAGAAAACTCTACATTAAGTGTGACTATAATTTTTGTATTACTACAAATAAAGAACATGGATTCTCTGTTCATATTTGATTTTTTACTTGTTCTAGACAAGCAGACATGAATCTTTGTGTCCAGCAGAGTATCAAACAAAAGCAGGATCTGAAAGTTTCTGCTTATGATGAAAGTAACTTACTCCTGCACAGATTTGAACATCTCGGATACTATGTCTTTTTTCTTCTTCCCTGGTCCAATGACCTGCTGTCCACTGTATTCTGAACCTCCAGCATAGAATGCCTGACCTTCTTCCTCATCTGAGCTCCCATCATTTCTATTCAGACCAGCCACAGTCCCAAACCTGCTGTAAGTCACCAGATAACAATTTCACAAACAACACAGTTGTGTAAAGTGGAAGGAGTGCAAATGCAACTATTCTAACATCTGTAAGTCAACACATCCATCGCTATCAAACTCCATGAAGCAGTCTTTCTTAAGAAACAAACAGTCACTCAGCTAGTCACAAGTGCCTGTCACCAGTCAAAAAATAAATTTTGGCACTTTACATACTTCATACATAAGTATAAGGGAAGAAGTCTCAACATCAGAGCTGTCAATGTAAGCATTTAATACTGATATATATATATATATATATATATATATATATATATATATATATATATATATATATATATATTACTCAGGGCTGTGGAGTCGGTACTAAAACCTCCAACTCCGGCTCCTTCATAAAAGCTCAATATGTATTAACAATGGTAAAGCTACTAAAATGGTAATTGGTACCATCACCTCCACGTGAATCATCAGACTACTTTTTAGACTTGTAACCTATATTTAAATATAAGTCTAATGGTTATTGCAGAAATCAGTTGATTTGTAGACAGTTTATATTCTTAAGGTACCAGAGTCAAAGTAACAAAGCATTATTCCCAGATGTGGCTCAATGCATCATTGAATCTCCCTAAGCACGAGGCTGCCGGCAGCTCACACAGAAGCAAAAGTGTTAAAATAGTATTTTCTTAAGATTTTATATTGAGGTCGGAGTCGGTACATTTTTGCCGACTCCACCTAAAATTTCTTCCGACTCCACGACTCTGACTCTCTCCACAGCCCTGATATTACTATATAAAAGGTAAGATTATCACCATGTTTCAGCATCACACTATAATGACATATGGGGAAATGGAGGTAAAGTGGCAAGCATCCAGTTTCATGCTCTAGCCATTTATGGACAGGCCTTAGTGCATATCTGGATATGATGATGATAAAGAAATGCCTCCTCCTGCTACTAACAGTCACTTTACTGGCTGAGGTACGAAACAACAGAATGGTTCCTGTATAATGTTCACAGAAGGTTCATCTCTCTTCCGCAGTCACCATACATTAATCCTTTGAGAATCTATGGCATCTGCTGGATTTAGAGTTGAGGGAAAGAAGAATTTCTGGCAAAAGTGATTTAAAGAGGGTAATATCTAAAGAATGGCTAAAAATTCCTACATATACAACTAAAAAATTAGTAGAATCAATGCCAAGAAGATTGTAAGCCATAAATGATGCAAACAATACGTAACTATCAAATCCGAATAGATACCTTGAAGAAAATGCACCTCGAGATTTAGGTTTTGGATCTGGCTCAGGTGGTCGTTCAGGAAGTTCTTCAACAGCTTGTGGTTCTTCCTGCTCTTCCTCAACTGGATTATCTTCAGCATCATTTTCATAAAAACTAGCCAATGCAACCTATGAAATTGAAATGGAATATTTTATAAGTAAACTTTCAAACATTATTTTTGAGCTCTTAGGGACTGAATTTCTAAATTCTTTACAAGCAGATATAAACATTTTAATTGGTAAGCAAGATGCTAGTCCACACATTAAGGAAATATACTTACACCAAGGGGATACCTTAAACTATAAATCCTATATTATATACAGAATTTTGTTATGCACCATGCACCAGTTAACAGTAAGGACAGTGTGAAGATACAGACACATTCCAAGGTTTTAGCTTGAATTACAAAATTCGCCATACCTCTGGGAATTTTCTGGGGCAAACACCAGTCTGCAATTTGCATGTAGCTTGTTGAAGTTTACAGCTGATCAATTTATAGTATAGTAAAGTAAAGCTGTCCCACTATACACCATATGTGTGCTTTGGGGGAGAGTAAGTAGAGCTCCTATTTATTCTTAACCTCAGCACTAGGCAGGGGTAAGTAGTCAGCCCTGGCAGCACTTTAACCCTGGGAAAGGACCCTGGTACCCATTAGAGCCAGTCTGGAAGCAGAAGAATATCCTCTGCCCCTGTAAGGGATTGAACCCGTTGTCTAGTCCATAGTCAGTCACTGTACTGCCTGAGCTACTCTGGCTCCCCAAGCTGAAGTTATAGCATAAGATAAGTAATACCCACACAACGTTGAAGTTCACAGGCACAGACAACGCAACCACGGCTCACTGGAGACCAACAACAGAAATCAGGCCAGTGGACATAAAGCTAAATACTCAGTTTAGATAATACACCAACTCTTGTGCAATTAATGTCCAGTGTGGTATTACATAAAGTATGGTTTTGTAAAGTGCAACCTATTATGCTTTATAACAAACCATTGTCTTATGAATTGTACGATTTCATATGAATTAATTTGTTTGCCACTGATGATGACCTCTTGAGGTTGAAACACATTTGGCACTAAGTGTCTTTTCAAGTGTATGCAGTTTTGTTTGAATGCATGATTTTATATATTAATACACTGCACAGTAAGCAAGGTTTCAAGATAAGATAAGTAGGATAAGGCATTATCTACTTCACAAAGCCTGGATTAGCAGAGGTCCTGCATATATTTAATATAACAAATTAATCTCAATTTTAAATGGTTCTGGCGACAGTGTGTTTCACTCGGGATTGCTAAATTCTTGGACTTTGTCCATTATCTGGTACTCAAAAGAACACATTGTTTCAGAAACTGGATCTGTTTCCTTCCTCAGGTGAAACAGGAATGGGCACCTAATCAGTTGGGTCCATTAGAAAGAGCTAACTGCAGTCAATGAACCAGTCCAAGGACTTTGTAATCCTGAGAACAAATTAATCTGCATATTATATATTTTGTGGGCATTTTGTAGATTGTAAATACCATGAAAACATGTACATAAAAAACAGTGAAAGGCCATGATCTTGGCAATGGACAGACCCATCCTCTAACCAAAGAGGTTGCCTCAAGACAACGAAGACAGTATAAAACCTTGTTTTATAAAGTTCCTTTTGAGGATAACAATTTAGTTTCTGGTATCCCCTTAGGGTTATTTAGCGATAAGTGGAAAATGCTGATGTCTGTTTAATAGTATGCTGCCAGACCACTAAAATGGGATGAATATAAAAAAGGGGTTCCACTATATGACACAACAGAGAACTATTACCATGATTATTTTTAATAAAGAATTTACATGAATTATTAAAATGCCATAACACTGTACGATTGTTGACGGGGAGTTAATAATATCACAAACCAATTTATAATTCAGCAATCGGCACTGTTGGCAGCAATGAATACATACAGTGAATAGAATAGAATAGAACAGAATATAATAAAATAGAATTACAGTACCATCAGCCAGCTGTCCGTTAAATGTTACATATTTCGTAATTTACAACTATCAATATGTGCATACTCACTTCCAGCTGCCAAGCCGATGATTCAAGGTAGAATTTTGCTCTATCGGCATCTGTACCCGTCACATCCGTAAACTGAGATAACAATTCATCTCTGTCTGCCATAATACCGAAATTAATTTGTGGCTGCAAACGCCGGTTCCTTTCCTCAATCCTCAGTCGACTACTTTCCTACTGCCCTATGCCTTTGTTTTGGTGATGAATCTGCACCACAACAGCTGACCTATACTCACCCATCAGTGTGACCAATTGATTACGTATTAGTACATGGCTTTACACTTGCATTCGAAATTACGCAGCATTAATTTTATATGGGAAATTCAGCAGTAATATAATTGTTGTATAATTGTTTCTCGTGAATTTATAAGGAGTGCTTCAAGTGTTGCACTATTATCATTTAAATGCAATAGTGTAGTAAAGAGGTAAATTTTGCAGGAGAATGGTATGTCGATTGATCGACCAGGAAAACAATGATATAGAATGATCTATAGAGGGTGCAATAGTAAGTTTTGAAGACTGTAAAGATAAATATGTCAGTAACGAGTTAATGTGGGTAACAGTTGCTCGTAATTTGAAAAAGAAATGAGTAACATATACATACAAGAGCCCCCTACAAATGGGAAGGTATGTATATAATACATCAGTTCTTTTATATGCGTGCAATATTTGTTCTAGGTTAGGTACGAAATATTGAAAATTTGGCTTGATTCCTCCGATCATAATTTTAAATCCTGTGAAGTCCATTCCTTAATATCAAGTATAATAGCATTTATTTTCTCTACCATTAGATACAATCCCAATACACGTAAATGACATGTTAGTATTAATATAATATAATACAGATTTACACTGTTATGTCTACATATATTTGTAGTAATTTCCTGTTATGATACAATTATTTAGTGGTTTGTATTGGTGTGCTTATTACATTGCAAAAATTATAATATATGAAACACATATAGTCATAAAAACTTTTTGTATTACATACTTGAAATGTAAAGTTATAATCATAAAGATGGTTGCCTTTGCTATAAGATACTTTATGTTAATAGTTTTTGAAGAGAACATGATTCTGCATCACTTTTCAGTGTCCTATTTTTGACTGCTAGCCTTAAGTACAAACCAGAAGGTTCTCAACTGCAAGTTTGACATGTACTGTATGCATTACTTTCTGAAGAGGCTACAGGTGTGCACAACTCCATTCTTGTGACTTGGGCACCAACCCTCAGAATATCATTTCCTTCAGTTACATGTTAAAGAGAGAATTTAGAGGCACATCAGCTCTTATGGGTATTCAGTTGTATGACATTAGATCCATCCAGTGTGGTTACATGTCTTGGAACCAAATATTATCAGTATAATGGTCTTTATGCTTTAGTATAAGCAAAGAACACTTTGTGGGCTTGTTCATTTTTGTCTGTCATGTTTTTTCAGTTGAAGAGGTCATGCTGCCATCTGTGAATGGTCCTACAGATGATGTGTTCTGCCATGTAACTTGAGAATGGTTAATTGGAATGTCATGTAATTATATACAGTGGAAAAAGAAGCATTTGCACACCCTGTTTTGTTGTAGTAACTTTACACAAACAAAAGAATATTGCTACAAAATACTTTATTCAATAGCTTATGTCAAATGAAAACAACATATTCTGACAAATCTAAATAAATGAACACCAAAAAAGTAGCGCAACAAAAAAACAAATTCCATGGTCAAATAAGTATTTGCACGCTAGGAATTCCAATTTCAAGGCCTCTAATAAATATATGTTAGTCCACATTGAAATGTAAATAGCAGAAACGTTAACAAAGTGTTTACAATGATGTCCTAGCAAGAAGCTTTGATTCAGTTTATGATAACACCCAGCTGGGTAATCATGTCTCCTAAGAAATGTGTGTGTGCAAGATAAAATTGTTTTATTATGCAGTAAAGGTCAAAGTTATCATTAAATTGGTAAAACATTGAACCTGAGTTTTTCAACAGTGTAGTATATGTTATTAAAAGATACAAAGAAGCTAGTATCACGGAGAACAAACACCAACCAGGCCATCCAAAAATACTTGCTTCCAGAGAGCAATGACAGATTATAAAACAGGTACTAAAGGAACCTTTTACGAGTGCTCACACCACCAAAAGAAACAACAGAATTGTTCCTGTATAATGTTCACAGAAGGTTCATCTCTCTTCCGCAGTCACCATACATTAATCCTTTGAGAATCTATGGCATCTGCTGGATTTAGAGTTGAGGGAAAGAAAAATTTCTGGCAAAAGTGATTTAAAGAGGGTAATATCTAAAGAATGGCTAAACATTCTTACAAATACAACTAAAAAAATTAGTAGAATCAATGTCAAGAAGATTGTAAGCCATAAATGATGCAAACAGTACGAGGTGCGATCGGAAAGTTTCAAGACTGTGTCAATAGAGGGCGAACCGGATGTAGTACGAGCTTCTGACGCTAGGGGGTGCGGCCTACATTCATAGTGAATCAGTGTGCCAGCCGGCATCATCGAATTAGCATTTGTTTCTTAGTTACGGGCGTTTTGGTAGTGCATTACACCGACCCTCCTGCGGATTTCGCATGAACAAAGAGTGTGCATCAAATTTTGCCAAAGACTCACCAAAACGGCTACGGAAACCTATGAAATGCTAACGCAAGCATTTGGGGAGTCCGCAATGGGTCGTGCACAAACTTTTGTGTGGCATTCACGTTTTAAAAATGGCCGAACCTCTGTCGATGATGACGAGCGTTCTAGACGACCGTCTTCGAGCACAACGCCCGAAAATGTTACGAAGATTCGGCAGGCCATTCACGAAGATCGACGACTTGTGCGACATTGTTGGGATAGGCTATGGGACCTGTCAGCTGATTCTAAAGGAAGAACTCCACATGCGACGCATCATGACAACGCGCCAGCGCACACCACCCTCAAAGTTCGGCAGTTTTTGGCCTCAAACACCATGGCCGTCATCCCACACCCTCCTTATTCGCCGGATTTAGCTCCGTGTGACTTCTTTCTCTTCCCAAAGATGAAAATTCAGCTAAAGGGAAGGAGATTTGAGACGATAGAAGAGATTCAGGCAGAATCGCAGATGGTGCTTGACAGGCTGAGAAAGAAAGATTTCCAGGGATGCTTCCAGGCTTGGCAGCGGCGCTGGGATCGTTGTGTTCACTCCCAGGGGAACTACTTCGAGGGTGATGGATGAATTTAATACCTGAGATAAGTGTACGGGTTTTATTTTTTATTTTTATTGGCGCAGTCTTGAAACTTTCCGATCGCACCTCGTATGTTTACCAAATGGATTGTTTTTATTTAACTTTTCTCATTTACAAATACTTATTTGACCATGAAATATGTGTTTTTGTTGTGTTATGATATCTGTCAGAACACATTGTTTTCATTTGTAATAAGATATTGAACAAAGTACTTTGTAGCAATGTTCTTCTTTGTGTAAAGTTACTGTAACAAAACAGGGTGTTTAAATACATCTTTTACCCACTGTATGTAGGTTATGCTATTAGAGGCTAGTCTGCTCATACCTTTGAACTTCATACAATTGGAACATAAAGTAAGCAAACAAACAATTAACACTATAAAAAAGACACTAGTGCCAAACGCGTTTCAACCTCAAGCGATCATCATCAGTGGCAACAGGAAAATTAATTAATTTAATCAAAATGATTTAAAATTGGTTTAAAAATAGTTTAGAAAACAAATCATCGAGTAGAGTATTTTACAAAAACCATATCAAGCAACACTACACTAGAAGCTGGTTTCACAGGAGTTGTACTCTGCACTTAGCTATTGATCCAATGGTCTGGTGGCCGTAGCTGGTCTGCGGCGAGCCGTGGTTGCGTCATCCGTACCTGTGAACTCCAACAAACCGTGGGTGTTTTCTAAACCATTTTTGAACCAATTTTAAACCATTTTGATTAAATGAATTAATTTCCCTGTTGCCACTGATGATGACCTCTTGAGGTTGAAACGCATTTGGCACTAGTGTCTTTTTTATAGTGTTAATAGTTTGTTTACTTATTTTATGTTCTAATACACTGCACGGTATGCAAAGTTTTAAGATTCCTACAATTGGTAATACAAATGTGATGGATGCTTAAAGTCTTGAGGTGGGATGATAATGCCATTCATTACCCATGCCCCTCTGTGCATGTGCATGACATCTCTGTCATCACTTATGATATCATTGCCTTTGATAGTTGTCTGTACATGTTTAAAAAGGAGAGAATGGTGGGATGATGTTTGTGAAATTTAATATGTGTGTTATGCCACTGGAGAGTATTTGAAACTTCTACTTTTTAATTTCTTACACACAGTGATAACAACATGTCAGGTACTGGAAGTGAGATAGTCTGTTTAGTTGTCAATTTTATTAGCTAGGGTTGGCTTTGATTAGTGTAGCTCAGTTTTAGGTGTTTCTAGGTCAGCTAGTAAGATTTGTGTATGTGGAAAATGCAAAGAATTGTGGGGGTGATGTGTTATAGTTCATAGTTCATTATTTTGAAGTATTTGAATAATAGTTTTTCCTTGTTTCTTTTAGTGCATGTTTTGAAGATAGCTGTTTAGTGTTTTCTTGTTTAGCAACAAGAGGATAAATTTTACATGTTGTGTATTTACTACTCATTCAGTGCAAAATACAAATTGAATTGATTTGTGTAGAAAATTAGTTGATAGAACTGCAGCTTATTTGATTTGTAGAGTGGTGAATACAGTGGTAGGAGGTGCAGAAAAAAGAGAGAAAGAGAGAATATGGCCACTTCGGCAGTTTTTGTATGCTGTTTGTAATATGCCTTATTTGTTAGTACACAAGACAGTTTCTTTTTCAGAAATTCCCCTTAACATCGCCCTGCATCTTTTTCACAGAAGGTTTGTGATGTAAACATAGTGAATATTTATGTCTGAAATTATGGTGTTTCTTACACACCAACAGAAATATTGGCCTCGGTGGACCAGTGGTTACCGTGCTCGCCACTGGACCCAAGGTTAGCGGGTTCAAACACGGCCGATGGATTTTTAAGGGTGATAAAAATCCGTAGCACAATGTAAAGCCGGCGGTTCCATGTAGACTTACGGCATGTAAAATAACCTTACGAGCATTATACGAGATGATGAAAGATTCTCGGGTTACAAGCCGCGTCAGGTGGCTGAATGATGAATAAACCATATCTTCTGCCAACGTTTCGAGAGCAATCTCTGCTCTCATCCTCAGGGCTGCTGCGTAACAAAAATCTGGTCCTTTGTAGCGCGCTCGCCGATGGGAACTGGCGGTGGACGGCAGGTATTATTGCTGGTGACCCTTCCGTTGCTTTGTTTCGCGCTGACCAATAGGAACTGGCAGTCGAGGTCAAGTCCGGGCGGACAGCAGTTTTGTCAGGATACCAGGCCCGGCTGAGAGTGAAACCATCTCCCTATTGAAGTTGTTTTCGTGCAGCCGGATCTCAATTGCCTCTTCTATGAGCCGGTCCATATATCCTGATGCCTTGTCCAACACCGAGATCCTGCTGAAGTCGATGCGGTACTCTGTATTTACACAATGTTCCGCTACTGTGGACTTTTCGGGTTGTTAGAGACGGATGTGTTCTTTGCACCTGGTCTCAATGGATCTTCCTGTGTGCCTCACGTACACCTTTCCGCACTCGCAAGGAATACGGTACGCACCTGGGAAGGTATGGGTTATTCACCATTCAGCCACCTGACGCGGCTTGTAACCCAAGAATATTTCTTCAACTTCAGTCACCGCGAAAGCTTCATTTTATACATGTTACGAGATGTTTCGTAAGCAAAATTCAACCGCCATTTCTCACCTATGTCTCTCCTGATTTTCTACTAGATGGCTCTAGCAAACAAATCAGGATTGAGTATAAATTGTGCAGAGGCAGTGGCTTGGGGATCAATATGACTGAGGTTTTCCGTTTTCAGTTGTAAGGCGAGTGCCAGGGTATAATTCAATAGGGACACGGCCCGCCACCCCCGATCACGGTGGCCTTCAGCTTAAGTGATCTTCCCCCTCCCCCAAGCCGCAGGGGCCTTCAGCCGAAGCGGCCCTTCCCTCTCTGGGTTCAAACTCCATAGAACCAACCAACCAACCAAATTTTTTGGACAAGTTGCTTGACGGGATAACCTCCCATCAGCAGCAACAGACCCCTAGTTTGAATGGTCGAGGCTCCCGCCACGACAGAACCCCGTTAGCGTAAGCAAAATTCACGTTTTAGCTATAAGGCCCTGTTTACCATTTCCAGCAATGTGTTTCGTACGCAGGAATGGTGTTACCTAGGAAGGGAAGATGTCTTGCGCTTGCTCAGGACTCCGCCTTTAGCTTTTTGGTTGGTTGGCTTGGGGATTCCGCTCTCTGCCGACAACATCAGAGCACTGACAGAGCATTGACTCAAAGTTAGCTTGTGTGGGGAACCCCTTAGTCCGGCAACTCGGGAGGCACCTGTGCCTCCGGAGGGCTGACAGAGGTTACCCAAGGGCAACTGAGGGAGACTGATGTTCAGCAGGCCAGTGAGGCTGTCCCTGAAAAGACGGCCAAGTCGGCGGAACGAGTGGTCTGACCACTCTGCTACCCTGACTGAGGTTTTCCGTGTTTTTCCTCAGTTGTAAGGTAAATGCCAGGGTATAGTTCAAAAGGGGCACGGCCTGCTACCCCCAATCACGGAGGCCTTCAGCTGAAGTGAAATCCCCCCCCACCAAGTCGCAGAGGCCCCACCCGCTCTGTGTTCAAACCCCAGAGAACCAACCAACCAACCAACCAACCAAAATCCTTTGCATGAAGAACATGTTGCCTGATGGGATAACATCTCATCAGCAGCAACAGACCCCAGGTTGAATAGTCGAGGCTCCCGCCACAACAAAACCCCCTTTATCATAAGAAAACTCCCGTTTTGTTTTTAAGACTCTGTTTACCATTTCCAGCAATGCATTTCATATGCAGGAATGGTGTTACCTAGCAAGGGACGATGTCTTACACTTGTGCAGGACTCCGCCCTTAGTTAGTTTTTTGGTTGGTTGGTTGGTTTTGGCTTGTCACTCTACTCAAATACACCCTACAAGACTAATAAGGACAAGTTGCCTCGATCAACTGTCCCGGAACGGGTCAATAGGCCAAATCCTTATAGTAGTTGATGATGGCATATAAAGCAGTGCTGGTTCGTTGTACAGAATATCATGGTTGAGCCTCTGAAACTGCTGTTTCATGTTTTGGAGGTACGAGCTCTCGGGCGTCATCATGGTGAGCTGTAACACTTCAGAAAAGAATAACAAGGCGTGAGAACTTGATGAATGTTGGCCAATTCAAGTTGAAGCACAAACGTCTGTTTAACTTAACTAATTGTCTAACATGCTGATGTAGAATATTTATTGAAAAGCTTATGGTTTTTCAACTGATCAAGTGGCTACTTGAGTTACTTGAATGCTGATCAAACCATCAAAATACATTTATCTGTTTTCCTTCCATTCACTTATTTAAAATTTTATATACATTTCTCATCCCCTTGTGTGCTACATGTTAACTTAGAAGCCTCTATCTTAGCTAAGGTTTTTCTTGGCTTTCTCAGTCTTTCCAGGCAGGGTCTGGGATATTGCCTTGACTTTGGCCATTGCCACTTCAAAAATTATCCTCCCATATGACTCAGTTAAGAATATCTTTACATAAACTAAGAAACAGAAAACAGATATTGATTTCTTTACAGGTGTTGCTGAAAACAACAGTTGGTGATATTGATTTAGAATTGTGGTCAAAGGAAACGCCTAAAGCATGCCGTAACTTTGTCCAGTTATGCATGGAGGGATACTACAATGACACAATATTTCACAGAGTTGTGAAAGGTTTCATCATTCAAGGTGGAGACAGAACTGGCACTGGCACTGGAGGAGAATCTATCTATGGACACCCATTCAAGGTGCTAATCAAGGAAGTTTACTTTAAAACTAGTGGGAACCTCTCCTATTCTCATGTCATTCATAACTTTGACCTGTGCTTTCTTCTCTCAGATGTGAAAACAAAAAGTGTCCATGAATGATCAGTGATAATAAATATTAGACATACATGAGTGAACAGTAATCAGATCAGAATAAGACCTTTTAATAACAATATGAAATTTCTTTACAGAGATTGGTCTTATACAAGACATAAAAGTGATAAAGTGTAAAATAAAATAAGAAATATACAGGTAGGACTCGGTTTATGCCGGTGTTAGGCTCCTGAGATTTCAGGCGTAAAATGAAGCGGTGTAAATTGAAGCAAAAATTTAATGGGAACATATGTAAATACATTAGGTTCCGTTCCAAGATTTTCAGTAAACAACACAAAATACTTGAAAAATGTTTTATTTTATGAAATTTACATATTGAAAATTGTATAATGTTTAAGATGATAATGCTTAAGAAAAAGAAAGAAAATTTATTGCTTTAAAAATGATAGAATAGATGTCTGTTTGGTTTTCTTCTTTTCTTAGTACAACTTATGCAACTTTCTCCAGCCTCCTAGTACTTCCTTAAATAGATACATTACCTGTAACAAAAATCTGCTTTTCACATGGATATTCTTGGTGAGGAGGTACCAGCTAATTATGTTAATTTGTATAGACTGTAGTTTTCAACATTTTCTTGTTAAACTTTCATTCTGGTATTTGAATATTGAATTCTTGTTGGCTGTTAGTTTTTGATCACTTGTGTATAGCATAACTGCATAATGATGAGCTTAAAAATCTGTACTCCTCCCCGAATATTGTCAGGGTGATTAAGTTGAGAAGAATGAGATGGAGGGGCATATAGAGCGCATGGATAGGACAAGAGGTCCGGTGGAGGGCTTTGGTTAATTCGGTGATGAACCTTTGAGTTCGGTAAGCCATCTAGTTAGTTAGTGTAGCATAATTCCCCTTTTAACATGTTGATTGCCATGGACACTGGTGTCTGCTGAATGACATTTGCCTAACCACCACAGAGGAATCTAATGTCTACTTTTAGATTACTTAGAGATGTTTTCACTCCACTGCCCTGTGTTCTCCAGCTGAGAATATTTTCATGCTTGTGTATCTGCTATTGCCTGTGGAAGTCATGTGCAAGTGTCAGCTCCTGAGATTTGCTTCACAACTTAGCAAAAGGGCACATGTGTCAGTAGACTGCATTTATTGATTTCCTGTTCTGAATGCCAACAACATGAATATGAATACTGAATTAAAGCTTCCATAATTCAGTGTTTGCATTACTGAAATGCTTATTTTCTATTTTACTGTGACTTACACATGAAAATCAGTCTTGTTCTTATTTCAAAATGGTCTGATAATGTAAAGCATATAAAGTACAGGTAAATACAAGTATTTTTCTCAACTTCAATCCCTAATTTCTAAATGATATGGTAAGATCTGCAGGGTAGGGGTTTACACCATGCTGAGAAGCTGCATTAGGCCACTTTAGTCACCAGTGTCCACTCTAAAAAAATGTGCCCCCAACTGCTCAATATTAGTGTTTTGAAAAATATGGTACAACAGTTATTTACATCCAAATATAAGTGACTTACAGGGTGGCACATGAAATGTTTACCATTTTAAATCCTGCACAAAATTATATTTCTTACAAAAGTGTTGCATATCACTTCTAGACCTCATGGCACAAGTAATCTGAATGTGTGCGGCACAGGTGGATGGTCATGGCTCTGATATCTATTAATGAACCAGGTTTCCTTGAGTACAATTTGTCCTTTATGAAGCCCCACAGAAAGAAATCATATGGATTAATGTCTGGGCTGTGGGGTAGCCAGACCTGTCCACAATCATTGCATCCAGGAAAACGATGACAAATCACTCTGGGAGTAAAGCTTTGATACAGAGAATCAAGGACCACATTAGCTGTGTGTGGCCTAGTTCCATCTTTCATAAACCACTTACTCGGGCTTCGCTGCATTGCCACTCTGTAGGCTTCCATGTTCTCTGGGGTACCGACACTTGGAACACGAGGCCTTTTTTGTTCCAACACTGAATCCTCCTCTTAGAACTGTCTTGAGTCTTTGTATTGTTTGTTTAGCAGGAGCCCACCTGGTGCTGAAATGCACATGAAAACATCTCTGTGTTACAGTAAAATTCTTCTTTCTTTCCGCAATAAACAACACAACTTTTGCTTTGTTTGGCAGTCAGCCTCCCATTGTCTGCCATCTTACAGAATGACTTGCTACAACTGCATCACAGGTCGCAGAGTGTTCTGCTGCCAACTACAGCATATCTCATGAACTACTGCATTTTCCACCAAAGTTTGAAATTTGTTTCTTATATGGTATATTTTTGAAATTCAAAACAAATGGGTAAACATTTAATGTGCAAACCTGTATATTGAGTTGCATAAATCTGATTGAAATTTATGATATAAACCAGTTAAAATTAATCTGCTTCATCTGGTGTTATTAACCCTTCAAAGTGTAATATATCCTTAAACAACATTAACCAGTTGGTATTTGCAATGGAAATGCATTGTGTTGTTTTTAAGGGAAGTACTGAATTTTTCAATATTATTAAGATGAACTTCATGCTTGAAATTACTTATTGTAGGATGAGTTTCACTCCCGGTTACGGTTTAACAGACGAGGTCTCCTGGCCATGGCAAATGCAGGTCAGGATGATAATGCATCACAGTTTTTCTTCACATTGGGTCCAACTCCAGAGTTGCAGAACAAGCATACAGTCTTTGGTAAAGTAACTGGTGAGACAATTTTCAACATGCTGAAATTAGAAGATGCGCTTGTTGATAAGGTTAGAAATTACTGAATCTAATGTATACATGTATGCAGTGACTTTTTATACGTAAAATATAACTGGTAGTTAAATGTTTGCTTCATCATTTTCCAGGATGATAAACCACTCTATCCACAGAAAATAATAAAAGCAGAAATTCTATATAATCCTTTTCCTGATATTATACCAAGGACACAACCCACAACAAGGGAAGACAAAGTGGGAAAGAGCAAAAAAGAGAAGAGGGCTGGAGTCAAGTAAGGTTATTTTAAGTTTCTGTTAAGGCTCATCACCATGCTCACAAAAGCCCACCACTTGACCCTATCCTCAGCTAGTTGCATCCAGTTTGCCCTATTGATTTGTATCTCCCTAAGGTCCATTTTATTGTTATCCTCCCATCTATACCCAGGTTTTCCCAGCAGTCTCTTCCCTTCAGACCTCCAAACCAATACCTTGTAAACAACCCTCCCCTCCCCCATGTATGCCACAAGTTCCACCTACGTCATCCTCAATTTAATCACCCTAATAATATCAAGTGAGGAGTACAGGCTGTGAAGCTTTTCATTATGCAATTTTCTCCATGATCTCTCTTCCTCCATCATAGGTTTAGATATTTTCCCCAACACTGTTCTGAAAGACCCTCAGTCTATGTTCCTCCCTCAAAGTGAGAGACGAAGTTTTGCACCCATACAGCACAACTGGCAAGACTACACTTTAGTATATTTTAACCTTTAGTTTTCTTGATATGACACGGGACCACAAAAGATTTTGGACCGAATGATACAAAGCATTCCTTGAATTGAATCTGCTCTTGATTTCATCATAAACATCGTTCTGACTTATTAGTGTCATTGCCAAGTATTTGAATTTTGTTACGTTTTAAACGATTCAGTAGCTGTCCTTATATTCTGGTTTTGTCTTGAATTCTGATGCCAAGATATGATTATATACTTTGTCTTTTCCGCATTTATTTCTAGACCATCTTCCATACTAGCTCCTAAGAGTGTTTCTGTGTTTGTTTTTATAGTATTTATGTTATCACCCATAAGATTAATAACATCAGCATAGACCAAAAGCTGATGTGTCCCATTCAGTTCCCAACTGCCTTGATATTCTTGGACTTTCTTGATGACATATTCTAAGGCAAAACTGAAAAGCAGTGTCAGTAGAGCATCTCTGTGTTTCAGGCCATTCTGAATAGGAAATGTATCAGATAAATGTTAATCTACACGAATTTTGCTAGAGGTTTCACTTAATCACATTTTAATTAGCCTTACTGGCTTCTTAGGTACCAAAATTCAAGCAAAATGTTGTAAAGAGCTTCTCTTGTAACTGAATCATAGTCTTTCTTGAAGTCTATAAGTAGTTGATGTACTGTCTCATTGTACTCCCACTTTTTCTCAAGTATCTGGCGAATGTAGAAAATTTGATCAGTTGTAGACTGAACCCACACTGATGATCCCCAATAATTTCATTGACATATAGAGCCAACCTCACCAGAAGATTGTTGGATAAAATTTTGTAGGCATGTGATAAGAGAGAGATTCCTCGATAATTATTACAATCAGTTGTGTTACCCTGTTTTATGAATTGGTGGCTTTTCCTCCTTATTCCATATAGAGCGAATAAGTTTGTGTATCTTGGAATGCAGCGTTTCACCCCCTGCTTTGATCAATTTGACCAGAATCTGATTAATACCCGGGGATTTATACTTTTCAGTTTCTTAATAGCAGTTTCCACTTCGACAAGGCTAGGTTCTGGCAATAATGGCTCAGCCATATGTATAACTGTCCAGGTAATATTACTAACCGTGTGAACATTTAATACCTGATTAAAGAAATTTTACCATTTATTCAGAATCCTGTGGGGATTCATGAGCAGATAGTGATTCTTATCTTTGCTAATATTAACTCTAGGTTGGTAACCTTTCCTAAATTCATTTAAGCTTCCGTATAACTCTGATATTTTTCTTTTATAATTAGTTTCAAGTTCATTAATTTTGTGTTTCAGGTATTCCCTTTTCTTCTTCCTGAATGTTCTGCTGGTTTCACATCTTAAATTTTGTAGAATATCTCCATTGATTTGTCTTGATTTTGCAACCATTGTAAATTATCCTTCTTCCATTTGTCTATTAATTTTGAGCACTCATCAACAAACCATGGTTTCCTATGCTTTAGTTTGTGATATTTTAGATTTTCCTTTGCTGAGGTCTTGATATTGTCCGTAATATTTTCCTAAGCACTATTAATATACAAACTGTCACCTAAGTTCTGTAAAGCTCCAAATCTATGGGAGATTTCTACGCAGTACTTTCCTTTGAGTTCTACATCATTTGAGTTTCATCACATAAAATCTTTATAAATCAAACTTTTGCCTTGCTTGTTTACTTACTGAAAATCTCTCCCTTAATTTTGCCACTATCAGGTAATGGTCAGTATCATAATCAGTTTCTCTGAAGGATCAGATGTCTAATCTATTGGAGTGCCATCTTTTGTCAATTAAATATGATGTTTTAGATTGTGTGTGACACTGTCAGGAGAAGTCCAAGTATGTTTATGAATGTCACGGTGAGGGAAAGTTGTGCCTTTGACAATTAGATTTTTTTGAAGTTGCAAAATATACTGCTCTGACCCCATTATCATTACTAACTTCATGTACACTTTCCTTACCAATAATCAGTTTAAAAATGTCTTCCCTCCCTGCCTTTGCATTGAAATCTCCTAGCAAAATTTTCATATAATACCTAGGGAACTGGTCAAATACCTGTTTTAGCTTTCCATAAAAGTTTTCTTCATGTCATCATCTTTATCCTCAGTTGGGGCAAGCACATTCAGTACAATGATATCATACCAACGACCCTTTAGAGTTACACACGACATCCTGTCACTGACAAACTCTACTCTTTTAACTACTGAAATAATCCTATTATGTACAAAAATTTCTGTCCATAACACTTCCTGTTCCATAGAAAAATGTATAATTTTCTGCTGTTTGATTTTCCTTTTACATTCATGTTCAGAACCTGCTTTGGAATTCTCTCTTTCTTTATTCATTTTTGAAATGTGTGTATACCATCTCATTCTTTTATTTGTTAGTTTGTCTTCCAAAGTATTCAGCTTCACTCTAGCTCTCTTTTTATTCTCTCTCTTTTGGTTTTCCTTTCATTATGTCTTAAAAATTTTATATGTGCTCCATGTCATAAAAGAGGGATATCATTCATGTACAGGAATGATTATTGGAGCTGTACACTGTAGAGATTTAGTCCCTGCCACCTCCAGTGTGGCTGAGAAGAACTTTAAAAATGAATGGCTAATGGGGCTATAGTGAAGTTATTTCAGGCCCAAGCTGATCATGGATTTTGAACCTGCTATCAACAAAGAACTTATGAGCCGGGATAGCTCAGTCAATATAGTGACTAGCTACGGACTGGACGACCGGGGTTCGATCCCCGACGGGGGCAGAGGATTTTTCCTCTAGCCTCTGCGTCCAGACCGGCTCTGGGGCTCACCCAGCCTCCTATACAATGGGTACCGGGGTCCTTTCCCGGGGGTAAAGCCGGCCGGGGCGTGATGCCGACCACTCACCCCCATCTAGTGCCGAGGTCAAGGAAGAGAGGAGCTATACCTCCACTCACCCCAAGCGCCTACATGGCGTATAGTGGGACAAACTTTACTTTACTTTACTTTATCAACAAAGAACTTAAATCTGTACTGTATTGATCCAAAACAAAGAAAGTTTATCTTAAATTCATATGCAGGATAATAACATCTTTTCATAGCGATAAAAATAGGTTAGCACAGAGCTAATGCATCTGACTTACATTCAGGAGGTACACATTTCATATCCTAGCAAGGGAGTGTCTACACTGACAGGGTTTTAATTATTTTCCTCAGTTTCTCTGCAGAATATTCCTAAATACTTCTTTAAATCAGGCCATAGTCTCTGCCTTCCATATCTCTCTGTTCATGAACTATAGTCATCATACTATATCTTATAACTTTGTCTGATGAATAACAAATAATATTTATTTAAATTTTTATGTTATAAATAATCATTGGAGATGATAGAGTATTGTATATTGAACAGCAGAATTATAATTGTGATTATTTTTAGCTTCATTTTCTTTGATGATATGTGTACCTGGAGGGATGGAATATTTAATTTTAACCAGTTTAAGGAGTTAATTCCATATTAGACACCAGATATTTTCTCCTATAAAAATTCAGTTAAAAACATTTGGGAGAAACAGAGTTTGTGTAAGGTGTGAACCCTTGCATGGAACTATTAGTTATATTGAAGTGGTCTGATATGAATTCTCTTTGACTGTAAGACAGTTATTTATTGCTCTATTTTGAAAAGCATTTGTGTGATATGTTCAGTTTAGCAATTCTATGGATTTGCATGAAGTGTTTATTATTTGGGGATGCATAAATTTTAATTTTTAAGGGGCGATTAGGAATATTTTCCATATTGAAGCTAAGTAGATAGATTTTAGCTAGTTTGAACCTGTGATAATGTATGAGTATCTTGGTTTGAATGTCACAGTGGCTGTCCCTAGTGCTTTATATATGAGAAATTTCAGGTTCTAATCTTTGCCTGGACAGTGTACTGCTCCAATAATTTTTCCTGACTGATATTTTATATGTAATTTTCCTTGGTCCCTTGAAACACATACAGTGGTAGCTTAAAGCACATTTATCATTCATAACCCTATAATTTCCCATTTTACACTTTTACATGGATTGTAAACTTCTTTGCTGCCCTGTGCCAAATGCACATCAGAATGTACTTACCAAGGTGAAATGGTGCCAGCCATTCTTGTTTCTTTAATACTGCTCTTGTGGAGATACATGCTGCTTACTTTTTTAGACACTTCTTCAATTTGTGACTCAGACTCATGTACTGATTTAGAAATAAACACAAGTGACACTCATTTTGATTTTGAGATGGCTTCTGAAACTACAAAGTTTTATTCTCTTGTGCCTATCATTCTGTAGGCAACAGTTTTTGGTATTCAGAGTGTAAACATAAAGTAAACAAAAAGTGTATTGTTTATCAAAAATAGATATGGCTTGGTAAACTACTGAATTAAATATAATCCCCTCCCACCAGTTTTAATACTGAGCTTTATTCATCCTCCAGTAACTATGTATTTCTGAATAACATATTCAGTTTAACTACCATGCTCATACTATGATCACCAAACCTCCTGCACTAAAAGCATTGAATACTTGTACTACTGGGGATTAAAACATTTGTCCATGTTATATACGATTTTACGATCTTTTTTTCCTTTGTTTATGATTATAAGGTACCTTCACACTAAATACTAAATTAGGAAGAATTGTTCATTTTATGTTTCAATAAATAAAGCAAAGCATCATTGTATAAATGAAGAAACAAAAATACATCTTGGACTTGTGTTACATTGTATTATGCCTCTGCCACCATGACACATGTTTACAATGTTTTCTTCTTAGAAATTTCAAGTTATTGTCATTTGGTGAAGAAGCAGAGGAGGATGAAGAGGAAACCAGTGAAGCGAACAGGAAATACTCAGGGCGCAGCAAATCAACACATGACATTCTGAAGGATCCTGGACTCAGTGCAGTGCCAGCGATTGAAACAGAAGAGGAAATCAAGGAGATCAATAAGTGGACATTGGGTTCGAGTGACAGTGATCCTGCCCTCAGTGAAGATGAAGTTATACATAGAGGAAGCAATGCATCTCATGGAGATAGGTAACAAAGTACCTTGAGAAGCTGATAGTCACTTGGGTGGTCAAGTTTGAAATTTGTTGGCATTAATGGCATGGTGTCATTAAAATCTATCTGTTGATTCAGAAGTTATATTAGGGGACAGACACATTTATGTGTTAATACCATAAGCCTACACATACCTATGACATAGGGATATTAGGTTAAAAATAAGTATTCATTGGTGACATACTGTATCAGTATTGTTATTGCATTGCTGTAAGACTGATTCATTACGTTCAAGTAATAAGACATACTTTGCACTTCGAATTTTCAGTAACGCTTGTCATACTGTCATCTAATTTGCCTTGTATCTGAACACAGTTCCTTGGTTTCCAGGGATGAGTTAAGCAGAATCAAGAAAAAACTAAAAGTGGACAAAGATAGTGACATACAACCATCTGTTTCCAAGAATTCAAAGGCAGATAAAAATGAAGAAAAGGAGAACCACAGTAATTTGAGAAGAAAAACGTAACTATGATTTTTATTACTTTTATTTTTAATCATATCCTGGGTCGCAGGACTAATAATTGGTATATCCTGTGACATCTCATGTAAAATACATTTTTTATATTTTACATTGAAAGTGTTTAGTGTTTTGTCAAGTACAGAACACAGTTCCAGTTCATGTACAAGAATGGAAATATTTAATTTTGCTAGCTGTTATTCCAGCCTTCCCAGTCCAAACACGATATTCTGTATCATTGAGTTTTAATTAAATTATGAAATGCAGTGTGGTAATCATATAAGAGAAAGTACCAGTCTGTGAAATAATAATAATAATAATCCATGACGTAACAGCCCTCTGAGAGCCAAAGCCGACTAGCTGGCTGCTGGCCTCACGTTCACATGCCTAAGCAGAGGTAAACGATCATCCAACCAGATATAGGGTGACGTGTGGTCAGCACGACGAACCCCCAGCCATTGCTAGTTTTCACGACCGGATTACGCTACTCATTGTAGCTCCCCAATTTCCTCATGATGCTGGATTGAAACCGGTCCCATACACCAGTCGAAAATCTCATGAGAAATTTCTTTCCCCAAAACTCGAACCAGCACGCATTCTGTATCACCGGTCCGAAGCATGATGCCTCAGACGGCGCGGACCAGTCTGTGAAAGGTGACTTTACATTCTCTCCTTTTGTGGCCAGTGATATCTAACCGTAACAGGCCACTTGGCCTAATACTTGATGAATATGATGATTAATTAACAATAAACTTCATGGTGCAGCCTTTTCATTCACAGGAAATTCTCTGTTTTCAGTAGAACCAAGAGCATTCCATCTGTTATCATCTGTCTTTAATTCATTTTTAGAAACACTTTATTTAAGGAAGTACGTTGACTTTTATTTAAACATTTTGAGCTCTTTCATGTATTCTGATAAAATAAGACATGGTATAAGGCACTTGTGGTTGATTGCGTTTTAAAATCTTGTACATGGGTGGGTGCAGTGAAGTAAGTGATATGAAGTGAGGTGACGGGAGGTAAATCGGGGTGAAGATGGGAAGGCTTCAGAAGTTTAGTGACGTGAAGAGAAGAGAATGTCCTGATGAAATGTGAGTGCATCAGTTCATGATGTATGTATTTCATTACTGTTACTGTCTTATGTCTAGTTGGTATTTATTTTAAAGTTATCTACTTTAGGTTATCTGTTGTGTTTAAATACTTGTGCCCTATGGTTTTATAAACTTATGATTTTTTTTAGAGTGTTGTGTGTCATTTTGTGTGATGTGTGTTGTTTTGTTGTGTCTTATTGTTTCGTTGTGTCTTATGTTTTTTGTGTCTTATTGTTTTGTTGTGTCTTATTGTAGCACCACTGCCACCTGGTAAAAACCCATTTGCAGTTAATAATAATAATAAATAATAATAATAATAATAATAATAATAATGGAACCAGCAAATCAGAACAGATAGAACCATCCCAAATAATAAACCTGACATAATAATCAGAAACAAAAAAGGAACTTGCCTCTTAATTGACATAGCAGTACCGACTGACAAGAATGTGATTAAGAAGGAAGCAGAGAAGATATTGAAATACAAGGACCTTCTCATAGAAATACAGAGAATGTGGAAGGTTCAAGCAAAAATAATTCCAGTAGTTATAGGGGCAACAGGAACTGTCTCCAGGTCGCTCAGGAAATATTTGGCCAACATCCCGGGCGAACATGACATCAGGGAACTTCAGAAAACTGCCATTTTGGGAACTTCATACATCATTCGAAAGACGCTGTCGTAAAATAAAATTATATAATACATGTAATACATATTAAAAACAAAATGTATCCCGGAAATAGCTGCTGCCCTATGTACCTTAGGGACAAGGTCTGTCTCGGGTACATAGAAGTACATACCCCATAAAGTGGTGGAGAGATGGGATAATAATAATAATCTGGTTTCTAGAAAATTACTTGTATACCTCCTAAATGTGCATTATCAGAAGTGATATACAAGTTTCTGTGATCATGCCATTTAATGAATCTCTGGTCAGCTTATTCTGCATTGCTCTATTCTTTCATATACGTAGGCAGCCAATAGTCTTAAGACATAAACAAAATACATTTTGAAATGCCATCCCATAAGGGTGTATTTGGTCAGCCTCTTTGATATGTGGAATTAAGATTTCAACTTTCTTGTTTTGAATGATAAGTAAAAGCAAACTATTCCCAATTTAATGACAGCAGATGTTTTCTGAATGTATTTTGTTCATAATTTTATTATGAATTTAATTTCAGTTTTCATTTTATAAGGAAAGCTAGGCTTGTGGAATCATGTTCACGTGTTTGTCTGTGTGTGTCCTCCCTTAATAACTTTTGAAAAAATTAATGGATATCCATGAAACCTGGAAGGACTCCAAAGCTTGTCTAAATAATATTTACGATTCAGTTCATACCACAAAGAAAACACCACACTTCACAATTACAAAGATGTAGTGATTCTTGCTGTTTAAGGAAATAATCACTGCTCACAGTGACAATTATATGAAACCCATTAGTACAAAATAAAGTGTTACTGATTGTTGAAGCAGGTGGAACTACTAAACTTTGAAGGGTTAATATAATTGTTTATTCAGTGGATTGTTTCTTTCGGGTCTATTTTGATCTGTTCATTGAGATAAGTAAATTTGTTCTCATCAGGGATGATATTCAGAAAGAAGCACAGAAACTAAAATGGGAATTACAGAGAAAAGTGGAGGAAAAGGAAGAAAAAGCTGAAATAAAAAGTGAAGTAGCAAAAAATGAGGCAATTGAGGCTTACAAACAGGAACAAGAAAAATATAAACAGCTGAAGAGTCAGATGCCTGAGAAAGGTAAGGGCATAATGGCAAAATATGCTTTCTTGCATGCAATGCAAATAAGTTTTATATTAATGTGTTCTAATGTCCCTGACCAAATCATAGGGCTGGGATGCTGTCAGTAACACAACTGAAGGTTGAAGAAACAACAGTAATTGACATGATTGAATGTACACACACATTCTTTTACATTTATGCTTACATACCAGTGCTGTATTTACTTGTATATAACACACACTTTTTTATTTGTTCCTTATTAAATTTAGGGCATGTGTAATAGAGGAAACATATATTTAAAGTAGGAAGAATTGGGGCTTCCTTGCATAAAAATAAGTGTATGTGTTATACACGAGCAAATATGGTGCATGCACACACACTTGAAGTAAGGAAATTTTACTTCAGCGTGATAATATATTGCAATATCTGTAGTGCCTATGGTGAAGTTTGATGCAAACTAGATAGTTTTAATTAACTACATTAAGTGAACTAGTGTATCTTCAGGTTCATCAAGAGAACAGTTTACATTATCATTATTGGCCAAGTTCCAAAAGAAGCTGTCATCTGCAAAAGATAAAGCCCGTGAAAAGTCAGGTGATAAAGCAGGACAGTCTTCCCCCAACTTGGAGAATAAGACCGAAGATGATGATGATGATGAAGACTGGTGAGTCACAGTTACTTAGGTGGAATAGTATCTCTCACATGTTGTTTGCTATTTTACATATCTGATTGGCCTTGATGTTCATATATTGCATATACAAATCTGTTGTTAGAAAAATATGTTTTGGTATCAGTCTCACTGGATAGAATCAGAAGATATTTCTCCTTGTGTTTTATTAAATGCTTATCACATTGTAAAAGTATTTAAAATGAGACAACTTTTAGTGTATATCTGCAAGATGAAATTTAGTTAAAACAGCCCGGAGTTGAATTGGTGAGGAGGTTGAATATAGACTGGCTCTGTATTCTATGTATACATTTATTTCATGCATATTGTATAAGGAACTCATTATATACTGAGACTGTTTAAAAATTCAACGTTTAACAAACATCGAGGGTGTTCAATAAGTAGCTCTTCAAGGTGCATGCTATTATGTTCATATGAGCCCTTCACTGAACCCCATCATGACCCAGACAAATCAGTCCACTTCTTCCACCCTGTTTCTGTATAACCACTTGTAATAATTTTATATCATCTTCATATCTGCACCTGGTTCCCACGAGTGGACTCTTCCCTTTTGAATTTTCAACTAAAATTTGTTCTCATTTTATCTCACCCCCCACCCCCACCCCACAACCATAAGACATATCCTGCACATTACATCCTTCTTAATTTTATCTTGCTAAAAATATTGGTGGATTGTGTAGATTACAAAGCTTGACACTGCAATTTTCTACTAAACTAACTAGATGGCGTACCAAACCTGAAGGTTTGTCACCGAATTAAACAAAGCCCTACACCGGACCCTGTCCTGGGCCAACAAAATCCAGTCTCCTTCAACTTCTCTCTCCCATAGATCCCGACTGATATTATCCTCTCATCTACGTCTAGGTCTCCGCAGCGGTCTCTTCCCCTCAGTCTTCCTAACAAATACCCAGTGCACACTTCTTGTCCCATCCATGCACGGATTATGCCCCACCCATCTCATTCTTCTCGACATAATCACCCTGACAATACTGGGGAAGGAGTATAAATTTTTAATTTTGTCATTATGCAGTTTTCTCCACGCCCCATCGTCTTCCCTCTTAGGCCCAAATATCCTCCTCAACACCCTATTCTCAAACACCTGCAATGTGTGTTCCTCCCTCTGAGTGAGAGACCATGTTTCACACCCATACAAAACAACAGGTAAAATTATTGTTTTGTATAATTTAATTTTCAGGTTCTTAGAAATCAGACGGGAAGCCAAAATATTTTGAACTGAGAAGTAGCAAGCATTTCCAGAATTTAGTCTCCTGTTAACTTCCTCATGAGTATCATTTTGATTTGTTATTGTTGTTTCCAAATATTTGAACTTTGTAACACTTTAAAAGGATTTATTAGCCACCCTAAGATAATTTTGTCCGCCTGTCTGCTGACAAAGAGATTCTAACATGTACTTAGTTTATTCTGAATTTACTTCTAGCCCCACCTGTCTACTAGCCTCTAGTAAAACTTCTGCGTTCCTCGTTATTGTATTTATGTCATCACCCAATAAATTAACATCATCAGCATATGCCAATAGCTGATATGCCCCATTCAATTGCAGACCCTCCTGCCTATCTTGGACTTTCCTGATGGCATATTCTAGAGCAAGGGAGACAAAGCATCTCCTTGTTTTAGACCGTTCTTGATGAAGAATGACTCAGATAAATATTTACCTCCACGAATTTTGCTACAGGTTTCATTTAAGCACATTTTTATTAGACTCACTAGCTTCTTTGGTGTACCAAATTCAATAAGAATATTATATAACACTTCTCTCTTCACAGAGTCATAGGCTTTTTTGAAATCTATAAATAATTGATGTACGGTCCTTCCGAACTCCCATTTTTTCTCTAGTATCTGACGAATGCAAAAGATCTGATCAGTCGTTTATCTGTTTCGTCTGAACCCACACTGATGATCCCCAATAATTTCATTTGCATATGGGGTTAATCTTGCCAAAAGAATGTTTGATAGAATGTTGTATGAGGTTGATAGCAGAGAAATTCCTCGGTAATTACCACACTCAGTCTTGTCCCCCTTCTTATGAGTAGGAATAATTATGGATTCCTTCCATTGTTGTGGCAGATCTTCCTTATCCCAAATTAACTGAATAAGCTTATGGATCCTCATATGCAACCCTTTGCCACCTGCTTTAATTAATTCTGCTGGAATCTGATCAATACCTGGAGATTTATAACTTTTCAACTACCCAATGGCTAGTTCAACTTCATCTAAACTAGGTTCTGGCACTAACAGTTCAGCTGTATGTGTTTTAATCTGTCTAACATCATCAGTCTCATGAACATTTAAGAGCTCGCTAAAGAAATGTTTCCACCTATTCACAATTATTAATGGATCTGCAAGCAAATTACCATTATCATCCTTTACCAAATTACTCTGAGGTTGATATCCTTTCTTAAAGTTATTAATGCCTCTGTACAGGTCCCTGATATTTTTTCCTTATTATTTGTCTCAAGTTTAGCAGTTTTGCCCTTCGGGTATTCCCTTTTCTTATTCCTAAAGGTTCTACTAGCTTCACGTCTCACGTTACATAGATTATCCATATTTGCTTTGTTTGGGTCCTGCAACCATTGAAATTATGTTTACTTCCTTCAATCTATTAATTTTGAACATTCTTCATCAATCCACGGTTTATTTTGCTTTCTCCTGTAGTATCCTAGTTTCTCTTTGGCTGAAATTTTGATGCAGTTTCTGACATTTTCCCACTCCCTGTTGATGTCCACACTATCATTACCTTCATTTGTTTCTAAAATTTGAAACCTATTCGAAATTTCAACTTGATATTGTTCCTTTGCCTCTCCCTTACTTAATATTTTCAAATCAAATCTTTCTGTTTTGAAATTTTGCTTAGTTTGTCTACTTACTGAAAGCCGCTCCCTCACTTTTGCTACCAGCAGATAATGATCAGTGTCACAATCTGCTCCTCTAAATGACCTCACATCAATTGTATTTGTGTGCCTTCTATTATTTACTAACACATGATCTATTTGATTGTGTGTGCTCCCATCTGAAGAAGTCCAAGTGTATTTATGAATATCACAGTGTGGAAATTTTGTACTTTTTACAATTAAATCTTTTGATGCAGCAAAGTTTACTGCTCTAACACCGTTATCATTACTAAGTGCATGGAGACTCTCCCTGCCTATTTTGGGTTTGAAAATATCCTCCTCCCAATTTTGGCATTGAAATCTCCTAGCAGAATTTTCATGTGATACTTGCCAAATGTATCAAATACTGATTCCAGTTCTTCATAAAAGCTATCTTGATATCATCGCTTTTGTCCTCAGTTGGGGCATGAACATTAAGGACAATAATGTCACACCAACTACCGTCCAGAATTACGTAAGACAACCTGTCACTGTCAAATTCTACTCTCTTAACTGCTGCCCTAATTCTGCTATGAACAAAAAATCCTGTCGCTAACTGATGACTGTCATTGCCCTTTCCATAGAAAAATGTGAATATGTCCACTGGGATTGCGCCCTCCCACTCCCATCGCACCTCCTGCACTGCCACTAAGTCTAACTTATGATTCTCTAATTCCCTACTCACTGATTTCAGTGCCCCAGCCCTTTTGAGACTCCTAATGTTCCAAGTACCAAATCTCATATCCTTTTTCAATTGCCACGGTCATGCCAAAGAGTCCGTCCTGATCAGAGGCTTAGTTAATGTGTTTGTAACAATGTTTTTTTTACGGTGAAAGGTTGTTAGCCTTAAGCCCAACCCCCAAGCTGGAGGACCACCCCTCGACCGCTGTCCACAACTGCTTATTGAATATATTCGCAACTACAGCCATGCATAAAGAGAAGCTTCATAATTTGTACTCTTCAGGGTGATCAGTTCAAGGAGAAATATGTTTGAGGCATTTAGCAGAAAATCTAAAGGGTAGAGATCACTTGTGAGAGATAGACATAGATGGTAGATTAATGTTAGAATGGATTGTGAAGAAATGTAATATGACACTATGAACTTGGTTTAGCTAAGGATAGGACTTGGTGGCAGGCTCTTGTGGACACATAAGTGAGCAGATGTTATCTTCTCAAGAAGGACTCTGATGCATGTAGTTATTTAGGATAATATTGAATGTGTGTATCATTTGCAATATTTTACATTCCATAACGATGTTAATAAAATTCACAATACAACATTACTATAGTGGCAGTAGGTTAGACACATTTAATTTTCTTATTTGTAAGAAATCAGATTTATGTGTATCTTTATTTCCCTCTGTAATGACTAATGATGGTGTTTCTTGTAACAGTATGGACAAGATGATGTTGTAAACCATCTCACTTTTGTATTATTTAATTTGTCATTTTCTTTTATATAAAATAATGATTGTCTCTTTTAGGCTTTCCCATATGCTGATATTTGAAACTAATACACCTGTACTTGCCAAAGATGCAAGTACCAAAACTGATGACTGGTTTGAAATCTATGATCCACGAAATCCTATCAATAAGAGGAGAAGAGAAGCAAGTAAAGATGCTATGAAAACTAGAGATAAGCAGTAAAGGAATGTGAGTAAACCTTGTCTTGCTTGAAAAATCACAATTCTTTGTCAACCCCTGATGAACTGTAAGTAAATAAATTTGTTCCATACCCTGGTACATTTTCTAAATATATTCCATGTAATGTAGTGGAGTTCATCAGGATGATCTTCAATGTGATAAGATTTCTCCTGTATTTTCTCATAGTACAGTCCAGTTTGTATTTTCAATTCTTCATTAAACCTGAAATAATGTTTTGCTCCATGTATCTTGTTGAGGGATTACAAAGTCCTGTTTTTAGATCCTTGAATAATACTTGTCTCATATGACACTATTTTAGTCAGTAAATGGCTGGCAAAAAGCTTAACGGACAGTGTCCAATCCGTAGCAGAGAGAGGAAGTTTCCTCATCACCACCATGATCTAACTGTCTCTGGAGTCTAAATAGCCTTTCTCCTATCCAGTCTAAAATTGCTGGAGCTCGAAGCTCATTGTAATGTCAAGATCTAAAATTCATGAAACTCCACTGGAGCATAGCTATTTGAGCTGGGTGTTTTCTTCAGTTCCTTTTAGGCATACCTGAATAGTATCATGGATTAGGCCATTACCATTTGCTCCCTGAATATTTCTAGTTCACCTTCATCATCATGTCATTATAAACGACATAATTTAAGCATATAAAATAAATTTTAAATAACCAATGAGCCAGTAATGATGGTGTCTTTGTAGAAATGTTTATTTTCATCTTTGAATATGAAGGTATAGCAGTAATATGCTGAATTTCTATACCTACAAACTTGTGTTTGAGTTAAGCCAAATCTTTTACAGAATGTTTTTACATGTTTTTCTCCCATCACCTCTGTTAAAGATAACACTTAGTGAATTTGAGGGTTAAAAGGCCATTGTCTTAGTTTGGGTATCGCTGGTGCTGGCTTTTATCCAGTGGCGGCTCGTGAGTCTGAGCAGTGGTAGTGCTGCGCAAGGGGAAAAACTCAGAATACTTTTTCAACACATAACAATATAAACAAATGAAAAGTAAATTTACATCAGGAGAAAACCCATACGTGCTCGACGATGTTTCAACTATTTATAAGTCTGGAAGAGGGCGGCCATGATTTTTTACATCACTTTTCTCACTCAAAGACAATTTAGAAAAAGTAATTTGCTGTAACTATGATACACTTCCTTTGCTCATTATCAGAACAAAAAATACTCAGCAAACAGAATTATTGAACACTCATTATCAATAACCACGAAACAGATTGTGATACAGAAACCAATCTAAAACACGTGGTAACGGGCCAGCATGTTTACTATAAGCCCGCTGCGGCGACTGCAGCCCCGATACGCACTGGCTCTGGTGCTAACATAAAAAATAATCATGACAATGTGAAGAGGGCTGTTACTTAAATTACACAAAGGGCTCAACTGTGAATCAACAATTAGGGTGGCCATTTCGAGTCATGTAAAGAACGTGAATAATTGAAAATGCAATTTAGAGTGTATTCTAAACTTAACAATGACGACAACGACAACAGCAACAACAACAGTGTGACTTAAAATTAAATTAAATTAATGCAAAATGTTACAAACACAATAAAATGCTCATTCTCATTTTCTTTACAGATCAGATCCACATTTATTTGAACTTTTTGACTCAAAATGATTCCAAGAGCATGTGGTTAAGCTATGGACATCCAGTTGCTTGACATTCTGTGTGTACAAATGAGTTGGTACAGGAATAGAGGTTCATACGATGTTAAATTATTCACTGTTTGAATATTTTTGTCTTCTGGGTTTTGCACCGTGTAGTCTGGTAGAAGTTTGCTGGCGTTTCAGAGGTGCTTACTGCACCTGCACCTCCAAAGTGGTGATGAACTTCTACCAGACTACACCAGAGGAGAGCCACTTTTGTACTTGCTCCCATGTGAACCTGAATATAATTGTTGATAGTTTAATAGGCAGTATGAGAATAAAGTGATTGTCATTGAAAGTATTAATAGTACTGGTAATTAAATTTTTGCATTACTTGTCCCCTATATAATTAAGGTTTAAAGAAATGTAATGTTTGGATGTGTGTGCAAGCCTGTCACTTTTGTGTCCAAATTATTTTATAATTTTAAGTAAGTTGTGGGCTTCTGGGATAGTTACTGTGAAATTAGGCAATACAAATGTCTGATTATGGAATTACGTATCTTACTTTCTGTCTGGTTGGTTTCTTTTGTGATGTACAAGTATTATGTTGGCAAATTTGATCACATATTATTAAGGTACTTTAATGGGTTTCAGTGTTTCCTAGACTCTTTTGAAAGAATTAACTTTGCATATGGACATTGATTAGTTTTAAATGTTTAGTCCATGATTTTCTGGGGATATGGTTGCACAACCTACAATTTATCTAAAGTGATAAAAACAATATATCTATCAAACAATCTAAATTGCAGATTTATAATACAATAAATAAACCAATAGTGCTGTGTGGTTGTGAAGCATGGGCCATGACTGAACAAGTGAAACAATGGGTTATCATATTGAAGGAGGCACTGTCTGTATGCCCAAGAAGAAGAAGAAGATGTTATATTTTCCCTTCAGACTTTGTCTGGGTAAGATTTAATTTGAAGACTTGCAGTCATTTTCTGCTGAACATGATTATATGTCTCATTATTTTCAGAATCTGTTCATATAAATAGAATACAATACACATTTAAAGAACAATAAGGCTATAAATTACTTAAGGTGTCTCCAGCTGGTTTCTGATTAGGAAGATGCTTAGTGTTTGTTCTGCACATTGTTTCAATAAATGTTCTGTCTTTCTCATGCTCTTTGAATAGGGAGCAATTTCAAGTTTGTAGCTTTTCAAACCAATAGGATACTGCACTTGTGTGCAACTTTAAAACAATTTTGGTTCATGCTCTGCAAATTACAAAACTAAGAGGAAACATATAATTAATTTAGGTCTTACAGGAATAGACGTGAAGGTGGCAAAGAGCGGTTGGAAGTAGCACTAATCATCACGTCCATAGGCGGGCTTTGGTGTTATCAGTTGTTTGAAACATTCATTAATGTACAGGTTCCCTGTCCCAGTTGTCATCTTCATCTTCACTATCATCTTGTCAAAATGGAAATACTTATACTACCCAGTGAATTTTCCTATTTAGTGTAGAATTTGCCTTCACCCTTGTCATGCAGACAGAGGTCAGGATGTTCAAAAACATTAGCCATGGTAGCAGCAAAAGCAATATAGTTGACTCTTATTGACATTTCTGTTTGTATTAGCAAAATAAGATGGTACAAGAAGTCAAAGATGACCATTGAAAATGCCTGACTGGTCC
This sequence comes from Zootermopsis nevadensis, assembly GCF_977971745.1. NCBI lineage: Eukaryota > Metazoa > Arthropoda > Insecta > Blattodea > Termopsidae > Zootermopsis > Zootermopsis nevadensis. Next base: position 4,201,221 of record NW_028259138.1, on the reverse strand, counting down.
TGAACCTGTTAGAAGAGCAGTGAATTTTCTGAAAACTAATTTCTTGTCTGTCTCACTGACTGTGAAAAAATAGTCAATAAATTAATTGTATTTAGAACATCTCAACATGTTTATTAGTAATATTAAAATATATGACTTCACATGGTATTAAAATTGTCTTTAATCACCTACATGAAATATTCATATTTATAAGGTAGAAGAAGAAGATGTTATATTTTCCCTTCAGACTTTGTCTGGGTAAGATTTAATTTGAAGACTTGCAGTCATTTTCTGCTGAACATGATTATATGTCTCATTATTTTCAGAATCTGTTCATATAAATAGAATACAATACACATTTAAAGAACAATAAGGCTATAAATTACTTAAGGTGTCTCCAGCTGGTTTCTGATTAGGAAGATGCTTAGTGTTTGTTCTGCACATTGTTTCAATAAATGTTCTGTCTTTCTCATGCTCTTTGAATAGGGAGCAATTTCAAGTTTGTAGCTTTTCAAACCAATAGGATACTGCACTTGTGTGCAACTTTAAAACAATTTTGGTTCATGCTCTGCAAATTACAAAACTAAGAGGAAACATATAATTAATTTAGGTCTTACAGGAATAGACGTGAAGGTGGCAAAGAGCGGTTGGAAGTAGCACTAATCATCACGTCCATAGGCGGGCTTTGGTGTTATCAGTTGTTTGAAACATTCATTAATGTACAGGTTCCCTGTCCCAGTTGTCATCTTCATCTTCACTATCATCTTGTCAAAATGGAAATACTTATACTACCCAGTGAATTTTCCTATTTAGTGTAGAATTTGCCTTCACCCTTGTCATGCAGACAGAGGTCAGGATGTTCAAAAACATTAGCCATGGTAGCAGCAAAAGCAATATAGTTGACTCTTATTGACATTTCTGTTTGTATTAGCAAAATAAGATGGTACAAGAAGTCAAAGATGACCATTGAAAATGCCTGACTGGTCCTGAACCTGTTAGAAGAGCAGTGAATTTTCTGAAAACTAATTTCTTGTCTGTCTCACTGACTGTGAAAAAATAGTCAATAAATTAATTGTATTTAGAACATCTCAACATGTTTATTAGTAATATTAAAATATATGACTTCACATGGTATTAAAATTGTCTTTAATCACCTACATGAAATATTCATATTTATAAGGTATGCACTTTTGAAGATGGCTGTCTTGTTGGTTGTTGCGCCATGTAATCAGGTAGAAGTTTACTTACTTTTCAGAGGTCTTTGCTGCCTCCATCATCAGAGCAATGAGTTTGCCACGCAACCAACCAACCAACCAAAAAGCTAAATGACTGTGGAGTTCTGCGCAAGAGCAAGACATCGTCCCTTGCTACGAAATACCATTCCTGTGTACAAAACGCATTGCTGGAAATGGTAAACAGAGCCTTGTAACTAAAACGACAATTTGCTTACGCTAATGGGGGTTCTGTCGCGGCAGAAGCCTTGACTATTCAAACTGTGGTCTGTTGCTGCTGATGGGAGGATATCCCATCGGGCAACTTATCCTTTGTGCAAAAGATTTTGTTTGGAGTATTCCCAGCGAGTGTAAACGGTGAGAGTTAGAGGAAACTGACAGTCAAGGAAGAGCCTTATTGGCCTTTATTAATGTCCTGCAAGTCCGGCCGGTGGATCACCGGACATATGGGAGGTGGGTGGACGTGTTGAGGAGGAATCAGGAGAATGGAAATCGGAACTGGCAGGGGCCGGATGTCCCATTAAAACGCAGTGTAGTGGCTTAGTGATTTGTGTGGGACTGGCATTGCTCTGGGATACTTTCTGAGTCCTTTCAGACAGTAGATGAGGGGCTTCAATGACCAGCTCAGGCGAAGTCCATCCTACCTGTTCAAGTTGTTCGGATGTAGCTTGATCTCGATGGCCTCCCTGATGATCTGGTCCATGTATCTGTATTTGGTGGACATGATGGTGGCTTCTTGGAGTTGAATGCGGTGGCCCAGGTTGATGCCTTGACTGTCAGTTTCCTGTAACTCTAACAGTTTCCACTCGCAGGGCTTACCTCATCGCCCTGATGATGGAGACAGCAAAGACCTCTAAAATATTGGTAAACTTCTACCAGGCTACATGGCGCAACAACCCAGAAGACAGCCATCTTCAGACTCACTGCCATGAAAACTTCAAATCCTGCTTATGCACTACTCTATATGAAGGAATTAAGTTGTGAGGGATTGACTGTTGTTAAATAGTAGAAATAAAAGTTATGTAAACCCTTATCCATTGCTGGGGTTATGTTGCTTGAGAAGTGCACTTTAGGTAAATCTATGTTGGTGAGATCCAGGTTCTCATAGTGGCAAGTATGAAGATTACTGTGTTCTGGGATGTTGTGCCCTGTAGTCTGGTAGAAATTGACCAGTATTTTAGAGGAACTTACTTCCTCTATCGCTGTGATGATGGAGACTTCTGAAACATTTGTTAATTTCTGTGAGACTACACATTGCAGCATCCCAAATAACAGTCATCTGCAAGTCTGTTGTACAACCTTTACACCTAACAGGTTAAAGTTTGTACCTCTGAATGGTGTTGATGAAGACTTCTGTTGGTTTTTATGATGGTGATGATGCATGTGGAAGCTGAGAATTTAATTCTCTGAGGTCAGTGAATCATTAGGATCATTGGCTAGTTACGTCACAAACCAATTGAAATGGATACTAGTGCATGTGTTGACATGCACAGCACAAGATCATGTTTGTCAGACTGCATATATTCACATTCTTTTGTCTTTGGAGGATAATTAGTTTAATTTGTGTTTTTGCATCAAGCATATCGAGTCTATTTGATGTTAAGTAGGTTGTTAAGGACTCAACGATTTTTTACGTCTTCTTTCTCTGTTATTATTTAGTTCTCTGAATGTTGTGATACTTTTGTCACATTCACATTTTCTCAACATATTCCTTTTCTGTCCATGTTAAGATGCTTCATGGTGCCTAACAACGTTTTATACCAGACAAGAGTTTTGTCTGCAAACATCCAATTAATCTCATTATAAAGGCTACAATGTTCAGATGAGGACAGTTAAGGAAATTGTAAGTGATATATGACTCAAATTTCTGGAATACAGTAATGATTGGCAGCTACAGTAGCAGTAGTAGTACCTTCAAAAGAGTCTTTATGCATGCTACATTCCATGCCAATGTCAACAAATTCCATGATGCAGGATCTGTCTTTCAAAGTTTATACTTCCCTGCATTTATTGAAGCTGTAGGTTCATTGCTGTGTTCACAAAACCCCATCATAAGACGTCTTCATCCTTTCAACCAGTCCACTGCTTCATATCCTATTCTCTACACTGGATTCCAGTCTTATTGTACCATACCTATACAGTTCGGATTCCCTCGAAATTTTCCACTTTAAACTGTGTGCGTAACATGCCCCCACCCGTCTCTTTATTGGTTTCAATTCTTCAAATATAATATCACATGAATACAAATTACAAAGCTCAAAAATAACCTATGTGCTCTACCCTCCTGTTCTTGTCTCATAGTCCCAAATATTCTCCTCAGCACTTCGTCTTCGAAAGTTTAATTTGTTATTCCCGCAGAGAGAACTGTTTGGAGCCCATTCAGTACGGCAGATATAATTACAGGTTTATATATTGATCTTTATTTTTTAAAACTGTGTGTGTGTGTTTTTTTTTCTATCAATCCTAGGATTGGTTTGCAACCCCATTTCGGGGTTGTTTCTTGCGAAGATACCACGGTGGTTTCGCCTTGTCTTCCGTGACAAGTCTTTATCCATCAGACTGGAAGAGAAAGGACGCGGACAAACATCCATGCCTTCAGTGGGACTCGAACCCACGGTCGCAGCGGCCAGGCGCACGAGGTCCATGCCTCAGACCGCGTGGCCTGCTAAAACTGTCCTGGAGTATAAATAATTCTGAGCCGAATGATAGCAGCAAGTATTTCCCCAATTCATTCCTGTGTTATTTTCGTCACCAATGTACATTTTTCTTCTGGTAGTCAAAGATACGAGGGTTTTCAGAGGATATGACATCAATACCGACCACTTCATTCTCGTTTCTAGGATAGATGTCCCAGAAAAATGGCGCAAAAACAAACCAACTATAAAGTACGAAATGATCGGGTCCTAGACAGGATAGGCGAAGGAAGGAGTCTATGGAAAAATCTTACAGAAGAAGAGATAGGATGGTGGGACACATTCTGAGGCACCCAGGATTGGTTAATATGGTAGTGGAAGGAAGAATTGTAGGGGGAAACAAAGATTGGAATATGTGACGCAGATTTTTGAGGATGTGGGCTGCAAAAAATATGTGGAAATGAAGAGATTGGCGCAAGATAGGCGAAAAAGGAGGACCATATCAAACCAGTCGAAAGACTGATGACAAAGAAACAACCGACATGAAGCAGCACCGATCACCTGACCTGACGCCATGTGATTTCTTCTTATGGAGGTACGTTAAATACTAGGTTTTTGTACCACCTTTGCCACATGATCTGCCTCAGCTGCGAAGATGAATCATCGCTGTCATCTCACAAATCGATCGTGGCATGCTGAAGCGGGTATGGGCGGAAGTAGATTATCGGCTTGACGTTTGCCGCGTCACAAAGGGCGGGCATATAGAGCATTTATGAGGTATGTAAAATAATCTTGGAGAGTTTATCTTTTTATCGGCATGTCCTATGTTACCATCCGTTTGACCATTTAAGTCTAGCGATTTTTTGTAATGTGTCAGGGAATTATGAATAACCCTGTACAATATCGACGTAGGCCTGTAGTAAGAAATATGGGGGTTTTAGTTGTTCTTCACAATCTAGAGTGATTTGAAACGCCTTTGGAGTATCATTGTACTCCAAATTCTTTCCAATCTTGTGCAATAGCGGCACGAAAGCCCATACTGATATGTGTTGTACTCAAACAATGGTAGTGTTTCCTGTCGCGCAGGTTGGTGTAGCTGTAACACTTTATACTTGTATTCGACATGCACCCTTTTCGAATCTGGGCTCTGTGCCGGCTATCCGTAAGATTTTCTTGTATTTACTGTCCCTACAGACGTATTCCGGGATACTACGATCGACCTTAGAGATTTCACCTCCAATTCAGCAAACTCAGCATATCTACTACTAGGGTTCCCGACCAGAACTCTGTGACATTTTTTTCCAATTTATCCCGATTTGTGCTTTATGTCTCTTCCATCTCGTTTTTGGTATTATTCACCCTAATAACAGAGTACAAATATCGTAGATTATTTCAGTGTTATTTCCTAATTTTTTTATTTTTGTTACATCCACAGCCTTGCGATAAGGCCCTATGATATGAAAAACATGAGGTTCCTAAGAAATTTTAAAAAAAATATATTACAAGAATTATTTGGAAGCTGAAGTTTTTGTTTCAATAGGTACAGGAGCTTTTTTTCATGACTGGTAATAATTTAAATTACAGGTATTTAAAAACATCCGCAGTATTTGGAAACCACCTTAAATGGTCATACATGAGTTGGGTTAATTTGAGCTTAAACTTAAATTCAGCACCGTTTGCACAATCTCGTATTTCCTCTTTCTACATTCGATCCCCAAATACAATGAACGTAGCAACGATGCTTATAACCAACGTTTAGATTTTATCATTTGAAGGACATTTCCATGATCTTTGAAACAACACGTTCCTTTCCCTAGTGTTGGTTTTGTAAGCCGTCTATAAGTTTTTAAGTCCGGTTTGAACATTAACATCGTCCGATTCTATAATAAGCCACAAGCAGTGTCTTGGAGGTCGAGCTCATTGGTTCAAGATAAAAGCTTCTAGCGAGCAAGAAGGGAACTAACAGCTACTCCTCGGTTTTAATTCCCGGCAGTCGTTCTTAGTACAACATACGGTGAGGTTAAGCGCGTGCATTGTGAACTAAATTGTCGCTTGAAATAGTATCGCATAAGAACGAGGAGAAAAAGTGGACTAATTCGATTGTTGCGATGGAAATCGAGCTCTGTGAGCTCGCCATATTTAATGTAATTCATTTGTTGTCGTGGGAACAATTAATAGTGACATCGCGAGAGTTGGATTGCTGTGTTGAATGGTAACCATACTTTGAAATACTTCACTGGCCTCAAGACTCAACTCAGACTTACAGAAAATCATGTCCAGCTTCGATCCAGGTATTAAGCAAATTAACTTCATGTATTTTTTTCATTTAGATATTTAGCAATTCTTCAAGGACGACAACATAAATTCTTAGCTTGATTTTACTGTTTATGCATTGCTTGCCTTCAAAGCAAATATAATATTGATTCAGTTCATAAAATTATTTTGCTTTACATTTCTCATATACATTAATGTACCATGACGATGAATAAGTCGGTTAAATTCACTGAGTAAAGCAACAGGTTAGGGGCTGGGCACTCGTGTTTCTCTTCCTAGGGACAGGAATTATTATTGAGTGAATAACATAGTTCCAAACAGACCTTGTTTCTATTATAAACTGTTAATTAAATAGGACCCTACGTTAAGTGGAGCTATTGTTTCTTCGACCCACAAGTTTGTGTGGCCGCCTTGTTGGTATAACCGAATGTAGGAAATCAAAAGGTCATATTTTTGGGTAGCCTCCAAAGGTATAATGCCCATATCAAATTTAATGAAAATTTGTCCAGCGGTTGTTGAGTTCAATCATGTTGATGGACATGGTCTGCACGTCGCCGAAGAAAAAATAAAAGGTGACATGCTTACCCATATTGAGTGGATAATAAAATGTTTAATTGTAAATATGCAAAACAGACCTATAAATAATTTTTTTGTATATATAAACAATAAATTCGATTTTTAGGTACATTCGCAACTAAATTTGCAAAAGAGAGTCTATTAGCCTTGCCGTGTATGTTGAATAGAACTAAAATTGCTGAGCGGATATTATCAAATTTCTTATTTGTGGTGTTTTGCTTAAATTTGTCTACACGCTCAATTATTTAAAACCATCTAACAACAACAAATACTTTACATGAAGACCTATACACTTTTCTGCATTCGGAAGTGATTGGTTGGGGAATCCGTAGTCAGACATGTGCCCACGCGGGGAATCCTGCGATTATCTCCATTATGATGTCATCACTGAGCCAGACAGGCGCCAGGCACATGGTCATTGACTCCTGACAGCAATTACATCACTGTTACCATTCGTAAGGATTAAAGGTCGTATTTTGACGGAACAGTCTCCCGTTACTCTTAATGCTCCAGAGATGATAAGGACGAACATGCCAGAGTTGTTACGCAATGCATACATATTCTATTTTTTCTATGTTGTCCTGGGAAGACAGAGGCTGCCTTCCAAACCCTTATTTGCTTACTTTTATGATAATTTCCCTACTTCATTCCGTGTGTCGTTAAGTAAATTAAGATTAGTTCAGTAGTAAATAATTCATGTGATCTAGTGGTTTACAAGTTACCGGAGTCATCTCACGAAATGGAGTGGATATGTATGTGTTGTCTACCGCCGTCAGTCATAAGAGTATGCATCAAAATTCTCCAAACTGCAGGTCCGTGTATGAACATATCCCACAGAAGTTTAAACAGTTCGGTTCATTCATGGGAGATCGTTTCCAGGGTTAAAGCTGTAACACCTGGTTTTCCGAAAAGACTCTAAAGCATGTTTGGGCAGTTGTTTTTAGTTGGGGGCTGGGTGGGAGTATTATGAAATAGCTGAGAAATGGAGAATCATACGGGAAGTTTGCTGAAATATTTTATAGAAACAAAATTTAGACTTTTATCCTAAAAAGGGTACGTAATTCTGGCGACAAAGTTTGCATAAGAGATTTAAGTTTCTCACCAGGGGTGAAGATGTCGATGTTGGTCTCCCGTGTAGTGGACTTGTAGATAGATACCAACATTTCGGAGGAATTTACTGCCTCCATCATCAGGGTCACAGATTGGCAAAACATCTCGAAGCCGTCAAAGTATACCAGTGTGTTGATAATATCTGAAAATCATGTTTTCCCACCTTTCTAATACGGGAGAGAGAGAGATATTAACTAAATTTTCCCTCCAGTAGGTGTAACGTTCATACAGGGCTCTCTTGGGTTCCATTGTGGCCATACTCGTTTACATAGGCATTACCACTATGGGAAGCACGAATCTTTTTCTGAACATTTTCCATTCCAAATCGCCACGCGCTGTCTTGGCGGTTGCAGCAAAGTCGGCACCTTGCCAGTTTCGTGCCCGAAAAAACGAGTAAGTACTTAAGAGGTAAAATGACGCATGTGGTTAAATGTGCAAGCATGCCCATTCTGTAACAGTGATTCTATTTACATATGTTCTTCATTTTCACTACATTCCAAGATGGATACTATCGTCTTTCATCAGCTAGAACTGGATGAAAGTTCCAAAACTTTACGAGTGAGATTTGTGTGACCACGAAAACTAGCCGTGAGAACCTGCCTAAAACTTAGAGATTTAGATGTGAAATTATTAGCATGATTTTACTTGTTGTTTTATAGCCTGTTGTGTAGTAAAATGGTCTCTAATTCTAAGCGAATAGCATAAGTAGATGGTGTTTGACAACATAGTGTTGTGAGTTGATATGGATGGAGAATTGTCACCTATAAAACTTAATGGCGCGATATGGTGCTTCGGCATAGGTTGAACCTTTTAGTTGACACTGAACTTAAGCGAACTAAATCGGCCCACAGTCCCCGAGTTCAGATTGCTGAGCCAAATAGTGTGCCGTGTGTTGCAAGTCGGCTCCACGTGCTTGTGGATAAGTCACAAGAACCACGGGGACTTTTAATCACTCCCCAGTTCCAACGCTTGTTTCTACATTTGCACCGACACTTTTGTTTGACTCTGTATGTTTCGGGTTAAGCGAATTTGAGGAAGCTGTATCTTGTTCTCATACGTGTACTGTCCTCTTCGGATCCGAGAAGTGCGTGTCGAGAACGGAGTTCGACTCGCAATTCGTAGTTTGTCCCCTATTTTATATGGAATCCAAAGGTCCATTATCAAGTTTACAGGACCCAACCACTGGTCTCTGTACTGAATCAGATTAATCCATTCAACACCTTTCCAAATTATTTGTGTGTGATTAGTTTCAATATTATCCTCATATCTACGCTAAGGTCTTCCAAATGGACTCTTCCCTTCACGTTTTCTGACCACTTGTATCTCATACACCTAGATTTTATCGTCCTAAGTTTGTGAATATTTAAAATTATGGAGCCTCTCATTTTGTATGAAACATAGTCATCATGGCGGCGGTGCGCGGACGTGATCTATTACTAGTTAAAGGCAGTGGAATGTGCACTAACTAAAATTATGCACAAAGTGGTTCAATAAATTGTATAATTATTACTTTGTATTTCTTGCTCGCCTTACATATCTTAAAGGACGCAGACGTCATAACTTCTTACAAATTATTTTTTATGCATGATTAACATAACGTTTGAGCAGCCACCACCTCCATTATCTTCTTCTGTGGCAGTTGAAGATGTTTTATGTATCTCTCATTTGCAGATCATTCGGGGGACTTAGTAGGATCTAATATGTTGTGTAAATATTCATTCGACCTTGCTCTATGGTTGGAAGCAATGCAAGGTCTGCGCTTAGTGGGACGTGCTGAAGTTTATCTCTTCTTTTATAAAACCCAAGAATATTATTTTCTCTGTGACCCGTGGATTATTCACTGACAGTAAGATTAGAAACGCTTATATGTTGGCAAGCAAGGAGCCTAGTGTGGTTCACTTCACAATTCAAAGTCTATCTGGAGCTGAACAGAAATAAGTTGTAAGTATGCAAGTAGTGGGTACAGTCGAAGGTAAAATAAAATATTTCACAGCTGTTCCTTAGTCAGCGCTTTTTGACTTCCCTGTTTTTAGTTATCGGCATGTTTAGTCTTTAGTCTTATACGTATAACGAAACAATAATGAACTGTAAGTGAAAATTGGTTTCTCGCTCTAATGAAGCCATATTTGGATAGTGCTTGAGAAAAAGTTACTGGAGCAGATATTTGACGACATATTGCTGGTAAAGTACTAGAAGAAATTTCATAGTCTAATGAGGAGATTTTATACACTAAATATAGGCACATATGAGAACGAAAATACAAGCTCCGTTTATGGGTAAATCCTAACCATTAGGCCTACAGTTTGATTAATTTGTAGTAAGACTGGACAGACTATACCATTGAGTCTTATGATTACATTAGTAGGAGAGTAATTTGCGTTAAACAATGCAGTCATTCTCTAGGCTGCTTTTGTGGTTGTGAAACGTGGTTTCTGCTTAAACGGAAAACATATGTTACTAGTATTAAAAAAGTGTTTAGAAAATATTTGCACCTAAGATGGATGGAGGAAATGATCAGATGCGAGGTTTTCTCGGCTATGATGATGATATGGGTTTTGGCGCCGTGTAGATTCGTCAGTAGATGCCAGCGTTTCGAAGAACAGACTGTATCTACCTGTTTATTCAGTCCTGAAGAAGGAGACAGTATGTTTCTCCGAAACGTTGGCATGTATTGACGTTTCTACAACGCCAAACTATCATCGAGTAAATGGTCAATTTACTTTATTCACAAGGTGTTTGTGATTTAAGAATATGCTGATCACCTAGTAGGTTAGTGAAATCTATGAGAATGCGATGGATCTGAGGTGGGTTGTGTGAGTTGAACGAAACTAACTGAGGATCTTGCCCAAGAGCGGAAACTGTTTTCAGAAACTATGATATCTGTTACGACGAGAGACTTACATTTGTTTAAGTTCATTACAAGTAAACGTTTATTTTGTATATGATCTATTGTTACGGAATGTTATTTTCAGCGCCATGTTCATGAAGTTTTGTGTAATGTTTAAAAGCAAATGTTCCTAATTATTTAAAAATCTCCCTCTGCGATTTTATTTCCACGCTTAGGTCATTATTCTGTTGACCTAATCTCTTGGGTACAATACAAAATTCTTAAGAATATCCAATTCTTTGCCTACCTGTGTCTGTTGTCTAGTTGCTAGGCGAACAGAGAGAGGTTTTATACTGCATCAAACGATCTGTGCCCACAACTGTTTTCGTTGATTGACATTCGTTTCATGCATTAAAAGATCACTGCGGAGGGTTTGCGATAAACATAAACTATGTGTGTACCAAAAAATATTGGAGATAAAAAACGGGAATCCTAAATATGTAGAAGGAGTTTTAAAATATATTTATAAATTATTTTAAATATAATTTGAGTGTAGCGATTTTAACTGGTGAGAGAAAATGACTACAGGCTTAAGATAAGTTTTAATTGAGAGGATTTTATTAATGAATGTAGAACGTTATAACTGACGCACACTTAATAATAAAATAAAACCGATAGAATTTTAAAGGAGAGAGATAGTAAGAGACATAATATGTTAACCCTTTCACCTCTTATTTTTAAGCACTCACATATTCTCCACAGCAGATATTTAAATATTGAAATCTATTTTTATAATTTACATGCATATATTTTTAATACGTATTATCTATGGAAGTATAATTTGTAGCAATATTTGACATTAGCATTGCGGTCAAGTTATAATTATAGTCTTTATTTTCTAATTCTAGCCGGGTTTTTTTCAAGAAAAGCACAAGTTGTTTTTGTGGACAATCCAGTTTACTTAGACAAAAATGCTTTGTCATTAATGAAATTCAATTAGTAATCGGTTTTCCTTTTTAGAAGAAACACACAAATATACTTTTGTGTCTTTTATTATTTTATTAAATTACAATTCACCCAATTTTACTTGTGGTTGAAAGAAAACTAAAGTATACTTCGGCAGTGGTTAAGTGTTCTGGATATAGTTTCATAGTTGTATGTGTGCAACGACAAAATTAGTTAACCTTATATGTGCACAAACACCATTTAATATTATGCAAAGTTCGCATGAAGTCATTTGCAGGTTTCAATTAACTTATGGTTGAATATGAAGAAGTTTTTTAAAACACCGTTATTTAATTTTCTCAGTCTTTTCATTATGAATGGTTCAAAAAGCTTACGACTGTAGGCGAACTAGAAAGCATGTTTTATGTATTGCTTCTTGAACAATATATTGGACTACAAATAGGTAAAAATGTAGAATAAATATTGTATCTTATGAAACATAGATCCATTAAAAGCAGCTAAAATACATAGAATTATAGTAACATATTTTAATAACAATCACACGGCTGTAATTAGCCCACTTTTTTGTATGCAGAAGTGAATGAAGATAAAATTTGTGAGGTTTCAGGTTCGTGCCGCTGTAAGTATGAAGATTCCTCTTCTCTGATGTTGCAGCGTGTAGTCTAGGAAAGTTTATTGACTTTTCAGAAGTGCTTACCGCTTTGATAATCAGGACGATGATGGCGTGATGATGAAGGCAGCAAGTACCTCTGAAACGTAGGTAAACGTCTACCAGATTGTACGGAGCTACAACCCAAAAGATTGCTATGCTCATAACATAACATAAACGTAACAAAAAAGATTTATCAACTGACCTGCTCGACCTCACAATGGGTCTTAACGCAAATGGTTATTTTGTTCTATGGGATGTTTTGCTGGTATCGGCTACTTTTCCGTCATAAATGGTTGTGAGCATGGAAACCTCTTTTCGTTTTCCATTGCACCATTAGAAACAATGGTTGCCAGCGTTGGTGGAAAGCATCGCTCACATCTTTGCTGTACTTTCTATTCAAAGCAGGAATCGCTCTCCTCATCCTCCTTACAGAACGTCAAAGAATTACGGGTTGACTTACCAACTTTCCACCTGCAGAGTATGTCCTTTGTTCAGATGTGGCTCTAGAAACATCGTAATTTCAAGCAACGGTAAGCCTGGAGAAAACTGCATAAGCTTTACCAAATACTATTAGGATGATTAAATTAATGAGGATGAATTGGGTGGGGCATGTGGTGCACATGGGGGAGGAGAAATATATAAAGAAAATCCGGTTGGAAAACTTGAGGATAAGAGACCTCTCGGATGACCTATGCGTCGATAGGGTGGTATTAAAATATATGGCAGGGAAGTAGGATGGTAGGGCGTGAATTGAGTTCATCTGGCTTGGGATAGGGAACGATGGCGGGTGCTTCTGAACACGGCAATGGACCTTCGGATTAAATAAAACGTGAGGAATGCATACTGTCAGCTTCTCAAGATTAACTCTGCTCCATGGATTTAGTTACTTGCATAAGCTATGAGAATTTATGTATAACTAGTATTTGCGCCCCATAAAACAACCAAATTTATTTTTAATCTACTCGTATGTCCTGTGGACGGAATAAGTTAAATTCCAGCATGCCTTAAAAGAGAATGCTTTCATCAACGCATATAAACTTTGCGGAATTACTTTCGGATTCTGATTTTTAAACCGTCATGTCGTTGAAAGCATTATCCTTGCTTGTATTACTCTTTGCTTATATTTCTCCTTGTCGGAATAAAGGATGAACTGCTCAACGTGCTCATTAGTCATTAGTCATTATGATGATAATAATCTCTCCTGATTATCCCGGGACTGATTAACCGCGGTCTATCTGGCTTAAAGAAAAAATAATTTTAATAATCTGTTGTAAAAGTTAGAACATTTAAAAAGGAAGGAATATATATATATATATATATATATATATATATATATATTAGCTGCATATTATTTAACGTATTAAATCAATTGTTGCTAAAACGTGACAATAGGACGTTGTTACTATCCGTTCTATTCATTAATAAGCAAAGATAAGTGATGATTTTCATTTTTATATACTGCCTGTCGGACAAATGAATATAAGATTGCCCATAGATTATGTATTTCATGAGACGCAGAACTGTGTACAGAATAATTGAAGATATTTTGGAAGAAATGAACATGGATCCAGCCCGAAAGAAAGTAGCGCAATAGAAATGAAACTGGTTAAATTTGTTCTTAATATAATGGCCAATGTTCGTCACGCTTGGCTGTTCGAGCGCCCCAATCATGCGATGCGGAATTAATTGGAATAAATTTCTGACGGTGACGACTTTGTTAGGAAGAAATTAAAACGAGGGTGTGGTGTTACCTGTTGTGTGGTCTGGCGCAGTTTGCGTTTGGCAGGAATATGGCTTTAGTCGTCGTAATTTTTTTTCGTATTTAACTTATTTTGTAAAGAAAGTTTATAAACTCTGTCCTTGGAATGCTATTTGCAAAGACAATGCTGAATACATTGTTACTGTTGAACACAGATAAGGTCCATTAAGCGTCAACTTTTGTCGGGTCATAGGTCGACTACTTTTTTCTATTCCGCTACGTGCCATGTTGCCACTCAAAAGGAAGGGATATACTTTATTAACTTTTGAAACCGCACCATTCTTTTGTGTATATCCTGTATAGCTCCTCATTCTCAACCTTGACGTTGGATGAGGGTGAGTGGTCAACTTCAGGCCTCGGCCGCGCTTTACCACCGGGGAAAGAACCCCCGGTACCCATTGAACATATGGCTGTGTGGACTTCAGAGCTGGTCTGGGCTTAACGACTATACAAAAATCTTCTACCTTTCCCCCGCTGGTCGAAACCCAATCATCCATCCCGTACAAGGTCAACTATATTAGAATGATTAAATACATTCAGACACACAAAACAACTTCTTCACTACCAATCCGTCGTGAAAGGAGGAACTGGACGACCATAAAACAGACTGTGATTAGATTGTTAAGGCCGAAACAGGTAATTTATTGTTCATGTTGGTCTTCTCGAGACAGTATGTTCCTCTAAACGATGACGTCTACCTACTAGTCAACACTACGTAACAGCCCAGGAGACCAACATTGACATTTTCACACTCCTGACAATCTAAAATATCATTAATTACGCCACTTTTCTGACAAAAGAAAAGGTTTGTCAGGTACTGTTTGTACAAGACACATGTATATGTTCTTTCAATTAAGTGATTTGCCGGAATATTAGTCTTTAGTGTCTTTGTTTTACTCCTGATTCATATTTCACCACTTAAGCTACAGTTTTAGCCAGAAGAAAGTGTGAAAAGGTCCGAAAGAGGCGGACAGGAGTGTTGATTATGCGCATTCTGGGTGGTCTTCGACTGCAGCTAGTGTTGAAGTCAAGGAGCAAATTAATCAGTCGTGTAAAGAAGCAGTGCAAGAATACCCAACCGAAACCATTTTATCCTGATCGAATCAGGAAGCTTATATAGACAGTTACCATACGAGGAAATGAAATTACTTAGAAAATAAGTAATGTTTAAATACTGAGAGATTTTGTCAAAAACTTATAATAACCCTTTAGAGTTGAATTATAATAAGAATACTTGTATTTTTACTTAAAATTTATGCTAGTGCTAGCTGATCGAAGGATTGTGTGATATTTCAGAGAACTGCTCTTTTTAAGAGGGAATATCCGAGTACTCTCAAACTTTTTATTGTGTTAAGGAAAACCCCTGGAGTATCTGCAACACCTCACACCGTGGGCTAATGTATTTGGCCTAAGAAACACTACTTTTCATTAAAAGATCTAGCTTTACAGTACGTTGTCTTTGAAAGTTACTCATTTGGTCAATAAATTTCCAACTTTCATAGAAGATGAAGATTCATTACCTCGTTGAAAAGAGTTTGCTATTAGATTTTAACGTGGGCCTGTTTAGTTTTATTCACATCCTGTTTCTTAAACATAAATTTAATTCAGGTTTTTCTACATAAATTGTGTAAGAATTTCTTACTTTTCCATTTATATTACATTTCTAGTCCTTCACTCAATCAGTCACTGTCTTTGACTGTGTTGTTATTTACTGAATTTTATCGGAGAAATATTTTTATCTTTAACTTGCGTGAGCAATACTGCCATAAATATGTTATTTAGTGGATTGCAGGCCAGTATGTGTAAATCTTCTGTACACCTACCTTTACTAATATATATATATATATATATATATATATATATATATATGTGTGTGTGTGTGTGTGTGTGTGTGTGTGTGTGACAAACATCTCAGGTTACAGAATCTGTACTTCTTACTTTTCAGTTAATGGGAAATCCATTTTTGGCTAATTTTAGACTCATAACGACACATAACTAACTCAATGGAGTAATCCTTCAGAAACTAAGGATCGCTCGGCTGCTCAAGAGATTCCGCATTTTATGGAACCCAAAAATTCATAACAGTGTTCGCAAGAGCCCTGGGCCTCATGTTGAATCAGCCCACCCCTTGACACTATTTTATAAAAATCCACTTTAATAATGTTCTCCCATGTGCCCCCAAGTCTTCCTCTAGGTTTTCTATCTAAAATTGTATTAATGGTTCGATCCCTCATGTGTACCACATGCCCTGCGTATCTCGCCCGCTTGTATTTTATCTCCCCAATAATACGAACAAATTACTACGTCAAGGAACACGCATTTTCCGCCAAACAACGCTGTGGAGTGTCAGTGTGTAGGACCACTACAAATTTACTTTGTTCCATCTCCTTCCACTGTCTCGTGCCGCTGTCTTACACTTGGTGTTTGTAACTTGTCTGTCTTCTTCACTATCTTTATTTCTATTGTCCTGTCACGTGTAGACGCGCAATACTTCTTACATAAAAGCATTAACCCCGTACCTGTTCAACGTAACTTTCTTTCTCTATACCTGTTATAGCCTGTTTAAGCCAGATGTCTCTTTTACTGAAGATGACTCGTGAGAATTGTTCTTTTATCAGCAACGAATGTATGACGTGTACCTGAAATGCTGCCACCTGGACGTTATTAGACCTGATCGTTCCGCTCCTTCGCAGTGCCTGTAATTTCGAACATACCGCATTTTTGTGCAGGTTAGATTAGGTTCCATAGGCCTTGACTTTGCCTAATTTGACATTCGTAACTGCAGCGATTTATTAGTTATCGTCATAAAACATACGGCCTATATGTGAATTTTTCGCGGTAACTACGTTGTTAGTTTACACATGAACGGAAATGATTTTTTTCACATTCTGTACCACACAGAAATGCAGGACCGTGTATTACGTATCTTAAAAGTCTGCATAGCTGCCATGTTAGTACATTGTACAATGGTGTAGCCTCCAGTGGCATAACTTCCGTGAGAAGTTTAATAAAAATCAGTCAAGTGTTTTAAAATTTTGTCATGGACAGAGCAGACACAGATTTCTAATTTAAAATAGGTACTGAAAAATGTACAGTGCTATATCTGGTCAAACAGGGTAAATTGACTAGACTTATTAAGAGATTATCTGTGGATATACTCGTATTATAAAACGGTTAAATATCTATCGAATGACAGTAACCCTGCGCTGAAGAAATGGACACGATATAACGTTTGTAGAAAGTTTGGCCTCAAAGTCTAACTTCTTCATGAATCATAAGTAAACAAATGACAAACACAGGGTTTATAAGTATATATTTCTTTTTATATGTAAACTATGCGTTCGTTGCACAGTGTGTGTGTATTTGCTACTTTGCAGCCTATATGTTGTATTACCTGCAATTTATCGAAACTGTCGAAAAGATTTACTTTCACGGCGACTGAATGTAAAGAAGTGTGATGAGGAGACAGCCTTCGATCCATTCTCGCACGGTTGTGCGCCAAAGAAGAATTAATTGTAGCAAGACCATGAAGTCAGTTCTTAGTCCTCGTGTAAATTATGTTATTATATTCCTATAAACGTTTTCATTAGTATTTCTGTTAAATAATGTTAACATAATTGTAAATGTATGTCTTGCATCCTCTCTAACATTGCTTCGTCGTTCATATCCCACATATGCTGTTGTCACATGTTGTATCGGATTGAATGCTGATAGTGGAGTTTATACAGGACCATTCCTATTCAAATAATCAGCTTATTGAACATTAAATAGGCTATATACTACATTTTGGTGCGCTTACAGTGGTGTCCCGATATCTCCTGGTGATAATATGCTCTCAGAATTTACTTAAAACCCAAGGGCAGTTTTTCAGGAAAGTTAAATACAAAATTACGACAAACGAAACTTGGATGGACAAAATCTGGAAATTAAATAGCCGGTCTGATTCTATGAATGTATACATGTGTGCGTGTGCGTGTGTGTGTGTGTGTTTATCTTGTGTCCGAAGGACTGGCCATCCTGTTCGCCAGACCTGACACCCGTTCATTTCTTCTTGTGTGGGATACACGAAGGACGTTGTATCATCAGAAAACGCATACACGTGATGATCTATTACGGTCCATCAAGGACGGTTGGGATTTTGGCCTACGTTGATAAAATATTTTTCACTCAACATGAGCCAATGAATGAGGACCCGAAGTTCGGCAGACACCTATATATGCATGCCAAGCCATAGTAAGTGTCTTCTTAGAAAAAAAGTTGTCAGTGGAACCACGGTTCCGGAGAATTTGACGTAAATACATCTATACGGAAAGGAAGTTTATATATTGGATTTATTCTAAATATTTCCTTTATACATGCTTTACAATTGAGATAAGTTTGATTAGGACGTTGCTTATTCAACTTGAATTAGTTACGCTTAAGTTGGGTCTGTGGTAGCTGAATGTAATGTAATGTAAGGTAAGGTTAGGTAAGGTAAGGTAATGTAATGTAATGTTTTATAGGTAACAACAATGCCGAGTAAACAGATGATAACAAAAATGCTTGAATGCTTAACTTCAATTAGTTACGCTTAAGATGGGTCTGTGGTAGATGAATGTAATGTAAAGTAATGTATTTTAATGTAATGTACTGAAATATAATATAACGTTTCCTAGGTAACAACAATGCTGAGTAAACAGATGGCGTTTAACAGGTAACAATAATGCCGAGTAAACAGACGACGTTCCCTATGTAACCATTGTTACACTTTTTCGTTACACTTTTTTGCCGAATGACCCTTCCTTATAGACATATTTACGTCAAAAAATCTCTCTTAATTTATACGCGCATTCCACTTCAAATTACGTGTTTAAACGAAGATCCTTTCAAGTATATTTTTGGTTTCTGCAACATGAGAAAACTCATAGGGGTTTAAATTACGGTACAGTGGATGTCCCAACACGGTACCTACATTATTTACTTTGGCCAGCAATGGTTGTATCGAAAGTTTTGGGTTTGAATGAACATTTTCATAGTGGTGATACCTACTTGTCAGGGTCCTAACTGTTCTAGAATATGGAGGCAGAATGCTTCATTCACTTTTCCTTTAGTTTTCAATAAGACTTTTAATATTAGAAAAATATGATTGGCGTGATCTTGATCTTTGAGTTTGTTTTGTTTTTACCTTTGAATTTGTTACGTTTTATTCAGTCACAGGGACTGGAAGTTTCCTTTGGAGACTTGTTGTCTTGTTTCTGGGCTTTGGAAGATACAAGTTACATCACCAGATATTGCAGGGGTCGCTAATATACTTCCCTCGTAACCATGCGGCACGTCACTTGATTAGAGAATGAATAAATGCGAGAAAGGCAAACATTTTCTGCTTCTGAGGAACATTTATCGTGTGATATATATATGACGTTATTGCGTAAAGGTATTTTGTTCCGTTGTTCAAACCACATAAAATTTAATAAAACAAATGAAAATTTCTGTGGTATTAGACCTAATAACTAGCCAGTCTCAGTGATCTACGGTCTGAGACGTGGGCCTTGTGCGCTTCGACCCTGGCTGGGACCCTGGGATCGAATACCACTCAAGGCATGCGTCTTTTTACGTTGTGCTGTCTTGTGTAAAGGTAGAGACCTTGCGAAGCGCTGATCGCTCGTCCAAGGAGTCCTACCAAATGTCTTAACAGATTAAGTAACTGTTAAAAGAGACACCTCTGCTTCACGAGGAGGGAAAGGGGAATAAAAAGCCTTAATAACTGAAGTTTTATAAAATTGACATTGACTTTAAAACTGAAAGTTAACAAACGTCCTTACTATTAAGTTAGTCTTATTGAGAAATACAGCTATTGTACGTTTTAAAATGGATACCACCTGTACTGTTTAAGTTAAACAAATACAGTTTCGCTGACTGTCCATGACATTAATATTTTGTGCAGCCCTCGACAGAGCTGTGAATAGCTAATGCTGTCTCCTGCAATGAAAAGCTTGGTTATCCCTGAGTTACTGTATTTGCCAAAAGATTTGCATCTTCCGAAAGGCTTGTGTGACAAAATTCTTTGTTCGTCAGTAAAATAATGCAGCCACAAAATAAAGTGAATCCAAATAAATTTCTGACATAAATCTGCTGAAATGTTTATTTATCTTTATCTACACACTGCAGCTCACCAATATTGCCAGTTTCTGTATAGAGTCACATGTCAAGTTGCTTATCATCAGACTATGCAAGACTAGGGCTGCCCAAATTTAATAATTCTACGAACGCCTCTGCAGAAACCAGGATGCGGCAACCCCAACCTGAAATTAATTTTCTTTTGCAAAGTTTCTTTGAAAGCGCCATCTTCTGAATCCTGCTTGCGAGGATCTGGGTCACAGTTTCAAATCGCACGTATTTTGTACAATCTTAATATTGTTTGCCTTGTATTTTGCCTGATGCATATTATATTGTACCTCGAAGACTGTGCTGTGGCTCGTAAAAGAATATGAAGTTTTTACAGTAGGGCATATCGGGTTTTTATGCAAGGTACGTCACTCTCCAAGTCACCGAAGCAATTTCAAATGAAGTTGTGTAGGCCTGCCGGAGATAATATTTCAGTCCGTTTATAATTCAGTTAAGTGTCAGAATACTGAGATAATTATGGGGTAGGAGCCACATGTTTGATACCGTCGGGCATGTTAACTGAGACTGATTTGCTTATAATGCCTAATCAGGAAGGGAATTACGGTGGATTCAGTTCAGTTAGTCAGTCCCTTTGATTGTCTGTCGATTAGCGAGTAAGTAGGTCGATTGATTATTTAGTTGGCCAGTGAATGAGCGAGTAAGCGGGAAAGTCAGTTCGTGGTTACTTGGTCGGTTCACTAGTTACATTATTAGTTAGAATGTTAGGAGTCAGTCTGTCAGTCGGCTGGTTTGTTGGCTAATTAGTTATTAGGTTAGTCAATTAATGCATTGATGATTCAGTGATTTGGTCAGTAGATTAGTCTGTTTGTTGAAAAATTATTTGTTTAGCCAGGCAGGCAGTCATCCGTTGGTTGATAATGTACGTTGATCATCTAGTCGTGTAGTTGATAACAGTTTATTGCTGTGCCAGTTAGTAATGTAGTCCGTCGGCTGGTCTATCGATTTTAGTCCACGAAACTTGTATATTTGTTTAGTCCGCGCAGAACTGTAAACGACACGACTCAACGTTCGCGCTTTTTGACGTCGTGGTACAAGGACTGCAGTTCGACTGTGCGTCTGGAGAGGGTCTGACCATTGCTTACGTAAAGAACTAAAAATAATCATTTAATCATGTCGTTACAAGTAGGAAGCGACTTCTGATGGCGATGAATTTTGTACCACATTCATGCTTAATTAATATTCACGTCACAAATTAACATAAATACATTGATGGACATAGCTGTGTAGGTTGACATAAATACGTACATACCAGATACATGTTTAGACTGATATACTATCATTATCAGGCTGTAGATCCAACATGTGTAAAGGCAACTTAAAATAGACTGCACAAAATTATCACATGTACTGTTAGATTATGGCTAATGCCTAAAAACATATAATTATCGCACATATGCCACATATTAATCCATATTACGCTCGAAACTCTTGTGATATGGAAACATCGTTATCTACAGTTCATATAACAGCCCCCCCCCCACACACACACACAGAATTTTGCTCATCGGAATAGACCACCTGATACCCCTGCTGTAGAATATACCGATTCTGCGACAGCGAGACGTCTATTAACTTGACAACGTTATATTTTATGAAATTGAATTTAATAACAGCTTTAACCGTAACGTGGATTCACTCACATGTGAAAGTGGTGGTAAGTCGAAGGTTTTTATACATTTCGACAGTAAATATGATTTTATTCGTGTGAAAAATACAGCTTGTGCCAGAATACAGAATGAGTCAAAAGTATGTTTACAAACTTTGTGTGCGTGTTCCTGTATCTATTGAAGTGCATGTGTACCAGATTGTGCCCCAATGATTGGTTATATAAAGTTTGGATTGTTAGCTGTTTTTATAGTTTTGGCTCAGCAATGTTATCTGTCCTTAATCAGGGCTTCCTAGTGTTTCTTTGTTATAATAAATATATCCTTATACTGTGCTAGATATTTGCGTTACTTTGCTATTATAAATTATGAGGTCTATGTTTTTTCTCAGGTCACGAAATGTATGTCTAATTGTTTCTTTACCTTAATGTGAAATTCACATATGGATATCGAACTTTATTTGAAGAACCCGGTTTCACATCTAGGTCGGCTGTGGCATCCCGAGGATAAAGCGACCGGAGCTTGAAGCTACTGCCGAGGTTTATGCGTGAAACTTTACCCCCACCGCCATAAGTCATGTCGTGGTACTCAAGGTAGGAGAGCCACCACCGTTGCTTTTCCAGAAACATACTTCTTTTGTGAAGTGTTTTCTGAATCGCTAAGTGATATTTGTGCACAGACGTGCTGGTGGGCACGCAGCTGCCGTGTTCGGTGTTACGTAAGATCCCTGTGACCTGGAAGATATTTTTCTTGTATAGCAGATATGACGTAAGCGTCAATTTAGGATATGTTTAAGAACTCCCCTGAATGCTGTATATTGTCATGTTACCATTTCTCATCTGTAGACACTTTAATTTATTATGCACCATCACTATTACAAACAAGTTTATTTTTATGTCTTCTGGAGCTATGACTAGCGGCCTGTTGCTTACTGGCTTATGAGACATAGCAGAAGCTAAGATTCGGTCTGCCCATGGATCACATTTATTTTCATTACTCTGTTAAACCGTCGCCTACTGACGCCAGCTGTCTTATTACACACTTTCGTCCTGAAAGTCTGGTATCCCGACTATAGTTTTTCGTGTTTTCCCCCACCCCCAAGTGAATGTCAGTATAGTGCCTCAAATTAAGCCATGTCCACTTTCTTCGACATTCATTCCAATTCATTGCTCACGAACCATCCTATCATTCGATATTTTATAGTCTAAGCTACTGACAGCATTGTCAAACAAGCTGTAAATAGGTACACAAGTATGGCAATTTATATGCAAGGCTTGTGATTGTGTATGCTCCGTTGGCCTTGATGTCCATGTATTGCAGACTAGAATCCTTGTTACACAAACTCATACTAACTGAATATTGCAAAAAAGAGTCAAATTTCATTTACCGAATAGAATAAAATACGTTTTATTGTATTTTTTAAAATATTTAATACACCGGAAATGTGGCTGTATTCTGGGATGTTCCACCGTGTACTCTGGTAAATATTTGTCGACGTATCAGAGGAGCTTACTCCCTTCATGGTGATGTTTAAGTTGCTCTTTGAACTAGATAATTGATCGACGTTTCAGAGGAACTTACTACTTCTTCTTGCCAGCGATGTATAAGCCTTTTTTTTAAATATATAATGAGACAAACAAATCAGCAAATAAATTAGTAATTTCTGTGTAAATATTTTCTGGAATTTTATAAAACTCTGAGTCCATCAAAGTAGTTTCCTTCAGCTTTACAGACAAGTCACTGCATCTCCTCATTGTTTTGAAGTAAACTACATATATTTGTTAGCAACTGTTTCAAGAACTGAAGCCTTGCAAATCGAAAATGTGGAGTAGACTTTCGGGCGAACATTTACAACGTGAATTAAGATCACATCTTATGAAATCAAAATGGGCATCTGTGACGGAAGTGAGGCAAGAAATGTCCGATGACTCATTTATAGTGAACATCTCTAAATTTCTCTACATAACAGTGAGCTCATTATCTCTTATAACGAATTCGGGTACATGGAAAATTAATTAGGTTTGATATAACCTCAGTTTGCACCATTCTGTACGAAGACTACATATTGGCCCGTATTGAGCTTTGTATCATCCAACATTGCCTTCTGTCTGGAAATGTTGTGCACCCCTGACATGCCAGAAGAAAAAGTGTTTTGTGGTTCTGTTCAGTTCGCTTTGACATCACCAGTCTGTCAGATACTAGGCCTGTACTCTCATATTGTTTCATACTATCTCCTTGGTTTTCTTCGCAGAGTTCTTTTCCTTCGAGGCTTGTGTGCAATAATCTGATTTAGGTATATGTTATTTCCGATTGGATAGGTGATTTTGTACACATTTTATGAAACAGTTCATAATTCTTCATTCAGTTTGTGATGTAATCTGGTGGCACTTGGATAAGAACCATTCTATAAAGAAGTATAGGGAAGTGGAGTATTCTTCACCTCAGCACTAAACGGAGATGAGTTCCTAGCTTCGCACGCTGTGCCGCTTTACCCCAAACGAACGAACCTCGGTACCCACTGGATTATACTAATACATTTCATATCCGAATTTGACAATATATTTTAATCTGTTTTATAATCGTCCTGGCTTCGATTCGCAAATATGTTGCCGAGATTTTGTAAATGTTAACTTTAGAAAGTTCTTGAACTTATAAAGGTTTAAATACCCGATTTATTCCTCCATTCGCTCATATATATTTGGTATTTTTATGGCCTGTTACGAATGACTTGTTTCGGTATTTTGTTATTGATGCAAGTTTTGTTGATAATGTTTTTGTTTAAAACATAATGATTTATATTCTTTCAACCGACAGTAATGTGTCAGATTCTGACAATTATTTACTGCTCATTGTAATTTATCTTCTGTTTGACTGTAATTACTTGATAATCTATAACAGCAAAGATGTAGGTTAAAGTGTCCGTTGATATGTAGTTTATTTCTTACTTAATCCCGCTCTTTCTAGAGCTTTTAATATTATCTATATAAATTGTAGATCAAAGTTGATAAAGGCCACAAACTTGTATCACTCTATTGACAACCTTCTAATCAGATAAATCCGATTCTATTTTTACACAAATTGTAATGTTGTTGAAAATGTCATAAATACATATTATCGCTGATTAAGTATGAGTTGTATGAAAACAGTTTTTATCTGAGAAATTATATTTTTTAAGATTCGAAACCTTATCATTTTGTTGACAGTTTTAACCGAAGCTAGCCACCATTTGGATAAGAGCTCGAATAGTGTTTTAAAATATACCTTGTTAGTATACTTCCAAATTCCGCATACTTTATCTGGTAGTGGTGGAATGGAAGAAGGTCGTTTCACTATGATTTGTCGTTGGCTTATTTCGTGAGGTTTTCGCCTACGGAGACTGCATATCCTATTGCAACACATTGAATCGTAAGATATTATGAATCTTTAATAGGTAAGGGCTTTCCTCAGAGTACTGGGAACACCTTAAATCTCAATCAGAATGGACGGTATCTAGGATAAAATTCTAATCGAGTACGTCCTTAATAAGCCTACAGTTCTATAGCGCTATATCTTCATAAACCTTCTTGGATCCTGCCGGTTTGGTCCAGTCGAATTTTTATGTGTTACTTCACGTGGGTAGGTATGCGTGAAAAATACACCTAGCCCGTGTTGACCACTAACCAACTAGGTTTAGGGATCTCGAAGGTTCATCATTGAATTAACCAAAGCCATCCACCGCTTCCTGTCCTGGGCCATGAAAATCCAGTCGCCTTCAACTCCTCTGTCCCATAGATCCCGCTTAATATTATCCTCCCATCTACCTCTAGGTCTACCCTGCTGTTTCTTCCCTTCAGACTTCCCGTCTAATACCCGGTACAAACCCCTTGCCCCCTCCATGCACGCCACATGACCCGCCCATCTCATTCTTCTGCACTTAATCACCCTGACAATATTGGGGGAGGAGTACAAATTAAACTCATCCTTATGCAGTTTTCTCCATACTCTTCTCTCCTAGACTCAAATATCCTCCTCAACACCCTGTTCTCAAACATCTGCAATCTATGTTCCTCTCGGAGTGACAGACCATATTTCGCACCCATACAAAACAACAGGCAAGATTATTGTTTTGTATACTTTATTCTTGAGGTTCTTAGAAATCAGACGGGAAGACAAAATATTTTGAACTGAGACGTAGCAAGAATTTCCAGAATTTAATCTCCTCCTCACTTCCTCATGAGTATCATTTTGATTTGTTATTGTTGTTCCGAAATATTTGAACTTTGTAACACTTTAAAATGATTTATTAGCCACCCTAAGATAATTTTGCCCGCCTATCTGCTGACGACGAGATACTAACATGTACTTAGTTTTTTTCTGAATTTACTTCTAGCCCCACCTGTCTACTAGCCTCTAGTAAAACTTCTGCGTTCCTCTTTATTGTATTCATATCGTCTCCCAATAAATTAACATCATCAGCATATGCTAATAGCAGATGTGTCCCATTCAATTGCAAACCCTTCTGCCTATCTTGGACTTTCCTGATGGCGTGCTCTAAAGCATAGTTAGAGCAATGGAGACATAGGATCTCCTTGTTTCAGACCTTTCGTGATGGAAAATGAATCAGATAAATATTTACGTGTACGAATTTTGCTACAGGTTTCATTTAAGCACATTCTTTTATACTCACTAGCTGCTTTGGTATACCAAATTAAATGAGAATATTGTATGACATTTCTCTCTTAAGCGTCGTTGGTTTTTTTAAATCTATAAATAATTGATGTACGGTCCCACTGTATGCTGATCACGTTATCAGAAATTTTATGACGCCAAAGGAGTATATGTAGTGTTTTTTTAATAAAATGTTTCAGAATATTGTTCTACTTTGGCTCCCAGCACAGTAAGGATTAGTAGTGAATCATATTAATGTGCCTATGTAAGTAAAGAGTTTCTAAAATTGTGGTGGGAACACATTTCCTGACGACAGAAAATGCTTGACTGTGATATAGCCTAACACAAAACCAACCTTTAGCTTTCTCAAACATTAGACAAAGAATACAGAAAGAACATTACTGCTAAATTGTTTTTCTTTTTTCTCTTTATTGGTGTAAACTTGTGGGCAGTTAACAACTGTGCAGTCTTCACCGCCAAAGCGATACCGGGTTATAGCGGCCGGGTACACACATGCGCATTGTGCTGTAAAGTTACAGCACAATGCGCGTGCGTGTACCCGGCTGCCAGTGCCAGTCCCAGATACGCGTTGGCCTACAAACTGCTCACGAGGAACTATTCTGCGTGGCGATAAGAGCAAGTCTGAAGTTGTTTGTTTCTGTGGCAGAGAATTGGTACGCGTCCAATCTTATCCATAGTACCATAGCACTCATTCCACTTTACGTCTCTCTGACTGACCTCGAATGCACGCGATCGTCTCGTGTTCAGATTTGTTTTCTATGGGATTCCACATACTAGAAGAGGTTAACAAGTTGATGAAATTCAGTGGGTGTCGTACACTACACAGCAATGTAACTGTTATACCTTTAGCAGCTACGTGCTAATCTGAAGCAACATTTTCGGCTATGAGAATAATAAAAATAAAAAAATCAGTTTTTGTCTGACTCTGCTCTTCATCTTTAAGGGTAGATAAATTGGTGAAAAAGAACAAAATTACACTGATTCCGGTATATTTCAATTCTTGTAATTGTTATAACTCTTTGGCATAACATTTATGTAAATTATGTCTTTAAATATAATTCTTTGATATTGATCTGTGTTTTTAGTCATACAAGAAACGATTAAAAAGATTAGAATATTTTTTATTATTTTTATTTAAGAATTGTTACATAACTTTAATAGTTTGCGATATAGAATTTAGATATTTTATCGTTCCGCGGTACAATTTGGGCTGAGGAACACTGCCGTATAGGACTTGTGGCAACCCCACGTCTCCTACAAAGGGCCACGATTTCAGATCATGGTATTCCATGCACTGATTAAGATAAACGTAAACGTAAAGGTAGGGCCATGTGTAATAGTAAGTAGATACCAAAGTTTCAGAGAAATTCTGCCTCTGTCTTCAGACCAACATTAACAACTTCAATGCTATGAAAATCTCAAATCTCGTGTGAGAGTTGAAGTTCTCATGGTGGCGAGGATGGTGTTATTCTCCGTTTTGAAGCCGTGTAAACTCGCAGGTAGATAACCAACGTTTCGGAGGTACAGTACGACTCTAAAAGTAAATTAAAGTAAAGCTGTCCCACTATACGCCATGTAGGCGCTTGGGGGGAGTGGAAGTATAGCTCCTCTCTTCCTTGACCTCTGCACTAGATGGGGGTGAGTGGTCAGCATCACGCCCCGGCCGGCTTCACCCCCGGGAAAGGACCCCCGGTACCCGTTGTAGAGGAGGCTGGGTGGGCCCCAGAGCCGGTCTGGACGCAGAGGCTAGAGGAAAAATCCTCTGCCCCCCGTCGGGGATCGAACCCCGGCCGTCCAGCCCGTAGCTAGTCACTATACTGACTGAGCTGTCCCTGCTCCTACAGTACGACTCTACGCAACAGAAACTCAAATCTTATGTTTCTTTCACGGCCAGACGAGTTGTACAGAAGTGGAGGTGAGTGAGGTCTGATGTGTCTTTTGATTGGTAAGGACCGAGTTTCTCAGTTCCACATTTATAACAATTATTATTATTATTATTATTATTAATTATTCCACCTATTCGCTGCTTTATAGGGTATTTACTTCTACGTACCCGAGACAAACTTTGTCCCTGAGGGACATAGTGCAGCAGCCATTTCCGAAATACCTTTTGTTTTAATACGTGTTACATTTCTTATATAGTTTTATTGTGAGGGATGACTACATATTTTACGACAGCGTCTTTCGAATAATGTATGAAGATCCCAAAATGGCAGCTTTCTGAAGCTCCCTGATGTGTTCGCCCGGGATGTTTGCCAAATATTTTATGAGTGACTTGGAGTCAGTTCCAGTTGCTCCTATAATTATTGTAATTATTTTTGCTTTCACTTTCCACATTTGCTGTATTTCCATGAGAAGGACCTTGTATTTCAAGATCTTCTCCGCTTCCTTCTTAATTAAATTTCTATCGGTTGGTATTGTTAAATCAATTAAGAGCCAAGTTCCATTTTTGTTTCGGATTATAATATCTGGTTTATTATTTGGAATGGTTCTATCTGTTTTGACTTGTTGGTTCCACAAAATAGTTATTTGGTTATCCTGACTTGTCTCAACTGCCTTCGGGATGTGTTCATAACAACATAATTCCTCCTGCAACTGAAATATTTTCTTTACTATAAAAATTTGTGATTTCGTCGTCGTCTACCAATTTGTCGTCAACCAATCTGTCGTCAAAAATTACGTCATCAACAATGTCAACAGATATTTGTTTACTCGGCATTGTTGTGGAACACAACAATGTCGAGTAAACAAATATAACGCTTCACAACAAAGAAATCAAAAAATATCAAGCCAGTCGCATTATCACTGCTCCAGAAGGAGCACTTCGTATTCTTGAATATTGACTGACAGTTGGCCTAAAACATCAGAAAAGTGAAAGAAGACGTTATCCAGTATTTCAAGTACCAACTCCAACAACTTCAACAAGGTAAACTGATACTCATTCGATATATTACGATTACGAAAACTATTATGAAAACTGACTTTATGATCGATTTTAAGACGAAGATTTGCAGGGGTGGGTCTGGACGTAAAAAGTTGACTGACCAAGAACAATTGGCCTCTGAACAGCGACGTAAAGAACTAAAACATCAGACATATTTAAGAAATAAAGAAAAGCGAAAGAAGACTTACATTGATAAACGAGACCATATTAACGACACATGTAGAGAAACAGACGAAGATTTGCAAGGGTGGGATTGGACGTAGAAAGTTGACTCACCAAGAACAGTTGGCCTCTGAACAGCGACGTAAAGAACTAAAACATCAGACATGTTTAACAAATAAAGAAAAGCGAAGGAAGACTTACATTATCAAACGAGACCATATTAACAACACACGTAGAAAAACAGACGAAGATTTGGAAGGGTGGGGTTGGAAGTAGATAGTTGACTAACCAAGAACAGTTGGCCTCTGAAAAGCGACGTAAAGAACTAATCCATCAGACCTATTTATCAATTAAAGAAAAACGAAGGGAGAGTTACATTGATAAACATAGAAAAACATATACAACAAGAACAGAAGAGAGAAAAAAGAAAAAAACAGACGAAGATTAGCAATAGTGTTGCTGGACGTAGAAAGTTGACTGATCAAGAACAGATGGCCTCTGAACAGCGACGTAAAGAACTAAAACATCAGACATACTTAACAAATGAAGAAAAGCGAAAAACGTATTGGACAAGAACAGAAGAGCAGAAGAAAACAAACGAAGACTTGAAAGGGTGGGATTGGACGTAGAAAGTTGTCTGACCAAAAACAGTTGGCCTCTGAACATCGATGTAAAGAACTAAGACATCAGATCTATTTAACAAATAAGGATAAGCGAAAGAAGACTTACATTGTTAAAAGAGACCATATTAATAACACACGTAGAAAAACAGACGAAGATTTGCAAGGGTGGGGTTGGAAGTAGATAGTTGACTAACCATGAACAGTTGGCCTCTGAAAGCGATGTAAAGAAGTAATCCATCAGACGTATTTAACAAATAAAGAAAAACGAAGGGAGAGTTACATTGATAAACATAGAAAAACGTATATAACAAGAACAGAAGAGAAAAAAAGAAAAAAACAGATGAAGATTAGCAATGGTGTTGCTGGACGTAGGAAGTTGACTGATCAAGAACAGATGGCCTCTGAACAGCGACGTAAAGAACTAAAACATCAGAACTATTCAACAAAAACAGAAGAGAAAAAAAAAAGAAGACTTGCAAGGGTGGGTTTGGACGTAGAAAGTTGACTAACCATGAACTGTTGGCCTCTGATCAGCGACGTAAAGAAGTAAAATATCAGATTACAGGAAGCGCTCCGAAAGGATTAGCCATCGTTGTTGTCAAAAAATGACGTCATCAACAATATCACCTTATATTTGTTTATATACGGGGGTTAGTTTAGCGTCTTACTCAAGATTTTAAAACGCAACCAACCCCCTTCGGGGTTTTGGTCAAGTGTTTAAACCCCCCATTCGGGGGGGGGTTAGTTTAGTTTCTTACTCAGGGGTTAAAACACTTGAATGAGACACTAAACTAACTCCCCTTCGGGACTAACCAAGGTTGGTTGCGTTTTACAAACTTGACCCCCCCCCCCCAGGAGCTCCGAAAGGAGCGCCCTGCTCTAGTAAATAAAAATCTTTACCCTCGTAATGCTACATGTGTCTCGGGCGGGCTTTTTGAAAAGCAGCGATTGATCTAGAGGTATATCTTATGTTATCATTTGGATAGAATAAAAGACGAGGGAGGGGCGGGCGGAATAAGAAATGCCCGGAGGAAGTATGAGGGGATGAGGAGGAGGACAGGTAGCAACAACCAAGTTTA
Source organism: Zootermopsis nevadensis (assembly GCF_977971745.1). Taxonomy (NCBI): domain Eukaryota; kingdom Metazoa; phylum Arthropoda; class Insecta; order Blattodea; family Termopsidae; genus Zootermopsis; species Zootermopsis nevadensis. The sequence continues at coordinate 4,169,968 of NW_028259138.1, read as the reverse complement.
ACTGATTGGGTTATGAGTCCCCTAAATAAATTATTACATGGGGCCTCGAAGTTTAACCGGATGGCCCTGGGTCGCCTACATAAGAACCTGGCCATGAAGGCGAAAAAGAATTGGAAGTAATGCTAATGTGCTGGATTTGTTGGGTTAGCCAACTTCATTCACCAGCCCTGTAGATTGTACGCTGTTTAATGGACGCTCTCTTCGCTAATAAGGACCCAGGATTTTGTTCGACATGTAAGTACACATAATTAAAACAGCATGTAGGAAATGAAACATCAGATCAGTGTTTCCCAACCAGAGTTTCGCTGAACCTAGGGCTCCGTAAAACATTGTCAGGGGTTCCACGAGAACTCGTGGAATAAACAAATAGAAAATTTCAAATATCGCGAAATTTCCAAATAATTTCTCGAAATATCGCGGAATATTTTCCCCCGCAGTTGGCAATACCAGAGTAAACCCCGCGTGCTAACAGCTGCTTCTTTGTTTTGGTCAATTCGCATTTAAAGTTACATTTATTTATATTTTTGAAGCAGCGCCCTCTTAAGTCATGCATGTTTGCAAAGCTGAGTGGAAATAAGCATAATTACCACGTGGCTCTCCTTCAATACATCGAGGTCAGATGGCTTTCAAGAGGGAAAGTTTAAACAAGGTTATTTGAGCTGCGAGAGGAACTTCTGCTTTGCTTCAAAGATCATAATAAAGCCAGTTTTTATGATTCTTGAAGATACAAAATGTCTGCTGCAACTAGCTTACTTAGCAGATATTTATCTGTACTTCAACATCTTGCACGAGGCATGGTCCTCGTGCTCCTGGCCGCTGCGACCGTGGGTTCGAGTCCCACTCAAGGCATGGATGTTTGTCCGCGTCTCCTCTTCCAGTCTGGTGGGTAAAGACTGGCCACGGAAGACAAGGAGAAACCACCGTGGTACTTTCGCAAGAAAACCCCGAAAGGGGGTCAGGAAGGGTCAAAATTGACCTAAGACGATAAAAAAACACCTTGAACATCGGCATACAGGACCTAAAAGACAAACCTTTTGCATTCAAGAATAAACTCTAGGTTTTGAAAGAAATGTTTCTCCTCCTACATCAGGATCAGAGTCAGACAGATTATAAGAAAGTCGTCCCATCAATTATCAGTCATTTGGAATGACTGACAAAACCTTGGCTAATACATTCCTCCTTTGTTATCAGAAATGTATGACTGATTTATGAACCCATTTGTTGAGTTCTAAATTATTCATATTCATAAGAAGGGGGACAAGACTGAGTATGGTAATTACCGAGGAGTTTCTCTGCTATCAACCTCATACAAAATTCTATCAAACATTCTTTTGGCAAGATTAGCTCCATATGCAAATTAAATTATTGGGGATCATCAGTGTGGGTTCAGAAATCATGGTCTTTTTTGAAATCTATAAAAAATTGATGTAAGGCCCCAATGAACTCCCATTTTTTCTCTAGTATCTGGCGAATGCAAAAGCAGATACTAGAGAAAAAATGGGAGTTCATTGGGGCCTTACATCAATTTTTTATAGATTTCAAAAAAGACCATGATTCTGTGAAGAGAGAAGTGCTATATAATATTCTTATTGAATTTGGTATACCAAAGAAACTAGTGAGTCTAATAAAAATGTGCTTAAATGAAACCTGTAGCAAAATTTGTGTAGGTAAATATTTATCTGAGTCATTCTTCATCAAGAACGGTCTAAAACAAGGAGATCCTTTGTCTCCCTTGCTCTTTAACTTTGTGCTAGAATATGCTATCAGGAAAGTCCAAGATAGGCAGAAGGGTTTGCAATTGAACGGGACACATCAGCTATTGGCATATGCTGATGATGTTAATTTATTGGGAGACGATATGAATACAATAAAGAGGAACGCAGAAGTTTTACTAGAGGCTAGTAGACAGGTGGGGCTAGAAATAAATTCAGAAAAAAACTAAGTACATGTTAGTATCTCGTCGTCAGCAGACAGGCGGACAAAATTATCTTAGGGTGGCTAATAAATCCTTTGAAAGAATTACAAAGTTCAAATATCTGGGAACAATAATAACAAATCAAAATGATACTCAAGAGGAAGTTAGGAGGAGATTAAATTATGGAAATGCTTGCTACTTCTCAGTTCAAAATATTTTGTCTTCCCGTCTGATCTCTAAGAACCTGAAAATTAAACTATACAAAACAATAATTTTGCCTGTTGTTTTGTATGGGTGCGAAACATGGTCTCTTACTCTGAGGGAGGAACATAGATTACAGGTGTTTGAGAATAGGGTGTTGAGGAGGATATTTGGGCCTCGGACAGAATACGATGGAGTGTGGAGAAAAGTACATAATGACGAACTTAAAAATTTTTACTCCTCCTCCAGTCTAGTCAGGGTGAATAAGTCGAGAAGCATGAGATGGGTGGCGCATGTAGCGCGCATGGATGGGACAAGAGGTGTGCACCAGGTATTAGTTGGGAAGCCTGAGGGAAAACGACCGCTGGGGAGACCTAAACGTAGATGGGAGGATAATGTCAGGCGGGATCTATGGTAGATAGGAGTTGAAGGAGAATGGATTTTGTTGGCCCAGGACAGTGTCCAGTGGATGGCTTTGTTTAATTCGGTGATGAACCTTCGGGTTCGGTAAGCCATCTAGTTAGTTAGTTTTGTTGAGTTCTCAACAAATTCACAAAATTTACTCAGTGTGCAAGAAGAAAAGAAGAACTGACTTAACTACAGTTCGATTGAAATTTGAAGATAAAATTTATTGAAGTGTCACCTGATGTGTTTTTGATTTCAATAAGTTCTCAGCAAAAGCACGAGTTCTTATGCCTAATAAACTTTCAAGGCAAAGAAAGAAATTGTCTGCTGTCTGTCTAGGAAGAACTGTGAGTGTGTTTGTCATAAGTTCGGCCAAAAATTCAACATTTGTACCAAAAGAAACAAGCCCATGTGTCACACTGAAAGTAAATATTGTAGTGGCTTTGGATTGGAATTTGAATTTGAAGTTTAAGTAAACTTTATTTTGATTTTATATTCTGATGAGAAAATGATTATATATAACAAAAGAAAAATACAAGAAAATTGCTTCAATTTCTTTCTTAGAATGTAAACTAACCACATCGTCAAAAAATTACAAGGTTCTATTTTCCACGTCCTTCCGTGCTCATATGCCTGTGGGAAATTCAAACACACTTATCTCACCAGATGACACATGGCATGTACGAATGATACAAAAGAAAGTTTCATAATTATGAATTCATATTATGAATGATCTTATTAAATTTGTTTAAAGCAATACTTTCCTAATATGATATACAGGTATCCCTCGTTTTGCGCCGATTCAGAATAACGCTGATTTTGAAACCAGCAAGTCAAAAAGTGAATAAAATATATTTTACTATTATATTTGATGTTTTATAATATTTCTAGTACTGATTCTTATGCCAAATCGTAATTCTTACATCGAAGATTTTGAATACAAATTATAAATGCAGTCACCTCTGCAATTACGTATGTTTCGTTAACGCGAATTTGTTCCAATGAGATCGATGAATCGGTAAAAGCTGTTTGTGAGATGCAATTTCATTCCTGGTACTTTAAACTTTCAAGGGACTAATTTAATCTCTGCGGAGGTACTGGGGTTATTTTTAATACGCGATTAGTTATAAGTCGGCGTCTTATATGAATGCAACTATCGCATAACTGCAGAGATGCCTGTACACATCAATCACATGAAAGAATCGCGGGACCAACGAATTGCCGATTGTAAGTGTATAACATATATTTTTTGAATTCCCTCTATTTTATTTACGTTATTTCAGAGCTTTAAATGTAATGTCATTATATTACTCGTCAATGTTTGGGTGCTGGGAACGCATGTCATTGACTCCCTATTGATTTACATTATAAAGGAGTTTCAATTTACGCTTGTTCGTCCAGGAACGCATCCCCGGCGTAAATCGAGGGCTACCTGTACTCATTTTAATATATGTGGAATGTGTACTATAACGAATTTAAAACAAATATTGAATCCTATCATTTTACTTCTTTATACATTAGTCCTATGCTAATTTCTTTTTGTTTCATTGAAGCCACTTCTGCAACAATTCTCTTTTCTGCATAGTGTTTAACAAAGAACAGACTCATTCTTCACCCCTTGATTTTCTTTTTTTCAGCAATGTAACCTGCAAACAGGACTGGCAGAAAAGTTATCAAATGGAATTTAAAATTTTTCAACTCTTAGAATTGTTATTTTTATTGTTGTATATAATATATATTATATTTTCTTAAATATTATTATAATTCATTGCCCTTTACAGAAATGGGACTCTGTTTCAAAAAGCGGGAAAAATGATTAGGAATGATGGTGGGTTGATAGGGATTTCGAAGGAAGGGATCATGGCCAATCTTTAGGTAATATCCCAGCATATGCCTGGAGGGATTTCGGGAAACCATGAAAAACCCTAGTCAGGATAGTTCGTATCCCGATTGATTTACAGCCAAGTGCCCTTAATACAAGCAAAGTATTGGGTTGCTGATGTCATGTATTTCTTTTTTAGAAGTTTGCTCTCTATAACACAAAATATCTCCATAAATGAGGTGTTTCTTTCATTGCAACAAGAAATTTAGACTCCAGAGTACACAACACATTTAGATCTCAAAATATATTGAAAGCAGTTATGAAAAGGAAAATAAGAAGCAGGTAGGAGGAACTAAATTGTCATTCTGAAACTTAAAATGTCACAAATCAAAATTATTTTTTGCACAATCAGGTGAACAAAAGAAGTAAAAAATATGCATGAAGTAGAATCCTATATTAAAATAACATTTACATTCCTCACAATTTCATTCAAAATACTTGGTGCAAAGACAAAATAGCGTCGTGTTTGTTATCAAATTATTGTACAAGTTGTCTCATGATTAAACTGTCACTAGCCACCAGTTGTGCCCATTACCTGATGGTGTTATTTCCAATCAAACCACTTTTAGTTACTGATTATTATTTACAATACTTATTCTAAAGGGACTAGCCACTCTTCTGAATAATTTTCTTCCTTAGAGGTCTCTTCAAAGCTGGTTGATAATAAGATGATTCACAGGTTCCCTATTTTGTATAGAGTTTTTGTTTCCCATCGCTCCTTCATCAGCTTCTCTGTTTGCTGTAGAAAAATTTCCCACACTGTTTGTTTTACCTGAAGGTTGAGAACCTCCATTTATACCACTGTGTTTACATACTGTAACAAAATTACACAAGATAACAGTAGAAGGAATCTCATATGGCACTGGACGTCTTTATGTGGGAGTCAGAATAAAAGGAACAAACCTGTTCCAGTGATTCCTGCTACGTCTTTTTTACGTCTTCCTGTCCAAACCCATTATGACCACTGTTGCTGTTGCAATACCCTTTAGCCTGAAACCAAACCATTTCAATGGGATTAAGGTGGCAATTGTATGCTGGTAGCAGTAAAACCTGATGCCCATGTTTTTCAATATATTCATCAATTTTAAACTAGTCATAAGAATATTATGTAACAAATGTTTATGATTATTATTAGACTAACTTCCTCCATAACATGAAAAAAATTAAGTATTTCTCATACTGGTATTTACACAGCAAAATATTCACACTGGCGGGTATATTTACAGGAACTTAAATGATTCTGAGGGGACAGATATACAATTCCTTATGTACGGCCACATTTTCATGTCATGCTGTTGAGTGAAGGAGAGGACAACCCTATCCTATACATAACAATAGTCTGTTAAGAGGTGAAACTACTGTTAATGAGATTGTTGGTGTTTTGGCAGTGGCAAGATTCAGTAACTGGGCTTTGGAAGATTACTCTGCTAAGAGAATTCCCTTCTCTTTCAGCCAAGCAATTACCTCATCCTTTCTCCAGCTGTGTTGGAGGTCTTTCCCAAGAACACTGTGATAAGCAGAATTGTGTATTACGGCAACTGAAGGCCTTCTACATTTGGCAGAACCTGAGTCAGCAGCCAAAGCTCAAAATTCTCCCCATTCATCGAATCATGCTAGTGTCTAGATGGCTTATGGAAACCGAAGTTTCATCATTGAGTTAACCAAAGCCCTGAGCCGGTCCCGGCGACAACGAATGCAGCTAAACATTGTAATACGTCCCGAACTAACTGCAATATTGACTGGACATGGCAAAAACAAATCATATCTACACAGGTTTGGGATCATTGACGACCCAACATGCTCATGTCTGAAAGCAGCACAAACAGTGGATCACCTCATCTATGACTGCGAAAAACTACAACAACCAAGGCGCAAATTAATAGATGCAATAGGTGGCACATGGCCAGTGTTACATGAAGCACTTGTTCAAAAATATTTAGGTTATTTTAATACATTCACTAAATCCATAGATTATATTGCAGTTTATCACAGGAACATAGGTACAAACGGTGGCAATGAATCACGATATTACAATTGTGTAATCTGTTAACGTGTTATACATTAATGCATGTAATATTACAATCTTGTAATGGGGCATGCTGAATGAATGAATAAATAAATAAAATAAATTCCCTGGGCCCTAACCATATAATATACTTGATAACTGTTTAACATCAACTTGAAGTACTAAGAATTCTACTAAAATATATCGCAATTTATATGATAGGTGTTTTAATTAAGTCACATATAAGCATTTGGTGTGATATATTCTATTAGACATATCTTAATTTAATCTGATTTAATCCGACATTTTTCCATGTTGTGTTTCTTTATTTAATAGCATGAACCTTGCCTCTTACACATTTGCTATGAATCAGCTGTCTGATTCCGCCATTGTAGAAATTATCACACCACTTTCTTTCTACCACTTCCTCTTCTCTTCTGAGGTGTACCTAAAATTAAATGTTTAAAAACAAACCTGTATTTATCGCGACCAACATATTTATGTCAAAATTCTTTATCACCGATGCCCATAAATGCAAAAGTGTTTTACACACACGTGCACACATACATTATAGATACTAAAACAATATCTGTTGATAACAAAGCCTTTTCTTACCTGATGAACTGTAAGTTTCAATTCCTGTCGGGTCCACCTGACCGTGTTTGGGCTAATATTTAAGCAGGCACAAACACGTTGTGTTATCGCTGTGTGTGGTACTATTGGCTACTTAACTTTTATTTTAAAAGTTTTTTCTTGGAGAAAGAATGTGCATCTCTAATAGCCTTCATAAATTGAGAATTCCCATATAGGTGCATTTTAGCTATGAAAATCAGGACACGTGAGTTACCTACAATTAAGATGGGTGCCAGACAAAAAGTGATAGTGGAACCACGGTTCCGGAGATTTGACGTAAATACGTCTATACGGAAAGGAAGTTCATATATTGGCATTATTCTAAATATTTCCTTTATACATGCTTTACAATTGAGATAAGTTTGATTAAGACATTGCTTATTCAACTTCAATTAGTTACGCTTAAAATGGGTCTGTGGTAGCTGAATGTAATGTTTTATATGGAACAACAATGCTAAGTAAACAGATGACGTTTCCTAGGTAACAATAATGCCGAGTAAACAGATTACGTTTCCTAGGTAACAATAATGCCGAGTAAACAGATGACGTTTCCTAGGTAACAACAATGCTGAGTAAACAGATGAGGTTTCCTAGGTAACATAACAATGAAGTTACACTTTTTCGTTTCCCTTTTTCGTAACACATTTTTGCCGAATGACCCTTCCTTATAGACGTATTTACGTCAAAACATATTTCTGCTGCGTCGATATTTGCGTTATAAATAGTACACTACAATAAATAACGTTTTGAATCCTGTATTTAACATTAGAAAAATATTAAAATCATTCATGAAAGGTCATGAAACAAATATAATTACTTCAGTGTACGAACTATTTTCCCTAGCTGTCCTACTCTCTGAAATGGCAGCCTTTACTTCCACATTAGGGAATAGAAGACGACAGCATTGTTGCTGCCAGGATAAGAGAGAGAAAATTGTGCTATGTTCATGAGAAAGTAAGAGAAATTAGATACACGTCTTTTTTCTTTAATCGTGACTACTTACAAGAGATTCCCTTATATGGAAATGTTTTCATTGAACGATATTATTTTCAGATATAATTGCGTGTGGTTTCGTAAGGGTTGGTATGAAATTGTTAAACACAGTCATACTAGTAACCAGGAAAGCCATACGGGAGATCTTGTTGAACATACAGAACTTTACTTCCACAAGGTTGGCTGCGGAAGGTGCTGGGTTGCCACCTTCGTATTTTAGACAGAGTTTATGTGATCTGTGCAGGGTATACACAAAAGAATGGTGCGGTTTCAAAAGGTAATAAAAAAATTATTTTTCATCTTACACGGGCACAACATACACCGTCAGCGGCGGCAACTGTCCAAGTTTCTCATACGTTAATTACAATCCTTCAATGTGTGCACCCTGGGTCACACGACACACATCAACACGGTAATCAAACTCATCCCATCCAGCGCTGTGGAAAAACACGATTGAGAAGCACTCATACATACCTGTGAAAATGAGCTCCGTCCAGTTGTATAATGTAATCGTCATAATTGGTATTGAGTTGGGGTAACAACCAGCTTTCCAACATGTCCAAAAATGAGTCGCCAGTCACAGTTGCACCATTCTTTTGTGTATACTCTGTATAATTCACGGCATTGTGTAATACTAGTTATTTTTCCTACAGAGATGCCAGCGATGTCTGCTGAGGTGCAGGAAGAGCTGCTACCTATGCAGGGACCGCCCCTCGGCTTCCAGAACCTACGTCTGCGGCGTCAGAGTATTCGAGTGACGCGGCACAAGAAGGGCTTAAAGGGCCCTCTGCGGGCCTTACGGCTATGTATCCTCAGTGTGCTGTTACCGGGGCTCCTGGTCGCTGTGCCCCTCTACATGCGCTTCCACGTCTATGGGGAACAGCTCTACCCTGTAGGCATGTCTGACATGCGAGTCCTGGACAACAGGATGTCTACCACGTGGTGCCAGGTGAGTTTTGCTTTGAAATAACAATTGTGTTACACATGAGGGGTGCTCCCTTCTTGATTTGTTCTGTCTTGTCCTTTCTTCTTCATTGTTTATTGTCCAGTGAAAGGATTGCAGTTTTCCAGAATCTGAGTTTCAATATTAATGTGGATATGGAAGAAGTATGACTGACAAGGTCATTGTGACGATGGAGATTGAAGTTGCAGCAGCAACAGCGGATGTTCTGTTAACTTTCTTGTGCACAGGAGGAGGGGGTGTGTCTTTCGTATTTTGTGATGTACGGGGTGAATTTTGATCGTTTTTATGTTTTGCAGTTCAGCTCAAAGTTATACAATTTTACAAGAAAAGTCAGTGTTTATTTCATACTGCAACAGGTTTTTGAGCTGGCGACCTTCTTGAAAGGGACATGCCAGAAACGCTGTCGCCAACATTTCTTTTTTCCTTAATCCTACGCTTTATTCCGGTAGTCAGCAGCCTGCGACCCGCGGGCCGCATGAGACCCTCTCAACCTTCTTATGTTGCCTGTCACATTATTTAGGAATCAGCCATTGCGACAAGGGCAACAATTTTTTGAAACTGACGAGAAAAATAAATAAAGTACGTTATATGCGTAAAGGCAAACAGTCTCAAATAAAATTATTTTAATGGAACAAAAATTGTGTAGATGTAGACTTATAACGTTCCGTTCTTCAAGCCACATAAAGTTTAAAAGAATATAAAAATTTCTGTGGTATTAAAACTGAAGTTTTATAACTACGACTTGAATTGAAGCTGTTTGAATGCTAACAAACAAGGCGTTAACAATAAACTTTTAAAGCCTCCTTTTCTTTATTCTTTAGTTTATTGTTGTGACATTAGTTTCTTTTATTTCTGCATTTATTTTCTTCTTTGTAATTTGATGTAATCCTTCGGTAGCAATCAGTATTGCACAATTCCTGGAATAATATTTTAAAGAACAGAACGTCTTTCAGTAATGCTTGATTTTGTCGTCATTGTTCACTGCAATAAAAGTACAAAATGGAATTGCACCTGAAACTAAATGGTTATTGGAAAATAATAGGGAACTTAAAGACGAAGGCCGAATATTTAAAGAACAATGGACAAAAGATTCCTACGTCACCTATAAGAATGGTAAGCCCACAAATCTTATTTGCAAAGGTGCATTGTCAGTTCTAAAGGAGAACAATTTGAAACGTCACTACGAGCATATGCAAAGCTCGAATTCTACATAGAGCAGCAACACGACTGTTTTACTGGTCAGCTAAGAAATAATAAAATTAACTCTGTGAAATATTCTTTATATCACCGACAACAAATGTTTAAAATTCTTTGCAAATCAAACTAGATCTTGGGTTCTTTCCAGTTACTGTGTGACTGACAGTTAGCTAAGAAAGGAAAATATTTCACACATGATGTGTTTGACATTTCGTGTATTTTGGCAACTGTTGAAGAACAGTTTTGAAAAAAATTAAGCTATTTCAAGACATTATTAGTCTTTCAACGCGTGCAATGACGCAACGAGTAAAAGATTCGGGGACCAGTTAACACGAACGCTTGAAAGAAAAAGCAGTTATTTTCTTTACTGTTTGCTAGCTATGGATGAAACTAATGATGTCTCAGGTTCTGCTGAACTCTTAAAATTCATCTGTGGCATATATGACATATTTTTTCTCCAAGAAGATCTCGCATCCGTTTCAAGTTTGCATTGACTGTTCGTGAAAGTGAACGAAATTTTCATTCGTTATGAATAAAATGGAGAACCTTAAAAAGTGTAACAGCTTACAGAAGAATAGAAGATTTGTAAAACTCGCGTTATTGCTCGAATTATCAGTGAAGTGATGCAAGAAAACTCTCTGCCTCAGATGACGTTTTAGCAGGTCCTCTACAGTAAACTTCTGAGGTAAAATACGGCCATGGAGGTCGTATTTCTAACGTGCTAATATTATTTAATTTGGTAGCAGAAATTTACATATTAATGAATGAGAAAAACATATAATTACCTGAACTATCAGATGCAGGTGCAGTTTCAGAGCTAAAATATCGCTTCTAAATAACCTTAATACGACGCTTCAGACCAAAGGAAAAGTTTTCCCTGACATATTTTCTGGCATCGTACTCTCGAAATGAAATGAAATTTTTTTAATAAGCATGTTGATGAACAAAAGCTGGTATACTTTCATTCCTGCAAAAAACTTATATACATTTGTAAATATCTGGAAAAAATTAAAGTTTTGTATGTCAAAAGGAAAAAAATTCCAGAACTTATCCAACTGCTTCATAACAAATTCCAATAAAGGTTCAATAACATTTCACTTTTATTCTTATGAAATTCTTCTCTTTCTAAGATCTATAAAAATAGAATTTTAAGTTATCACGGCGGTTTCCATCATCAGAGCACGCCCTGATGATGGAGGCAGCAGCGGCCTCTGAAGCGCTGGTAACCGTCTACCAGACTACACGATGCTCCAACCCAGAGGAGAGCCATCTATCTTCCTTCTAAAGTAGATATCAATGAAGCTGTCGATATACTTCAGATGGATGTTACTGAACTTATTAAGTGCTGAAGAATGATTTCAAACCACAAGAACTGATCCTGGACTGTCTTCCGAAGTCTTCCCAAAAATCAGGAAATTCTCTGCAGGTGATAACAATATTGTTTCCTTTTTCGCTTTATGAATAACAAGTTTGTTTCAAGTTAACAGATGAAAATCTGCACTAGCAACTGATAATTATCACAACGAACTTAAGCCAAATATAGACATAAATAAGTTACTAACTAACTAGATGGCTTAGTGAGTCAAAAGGTTAATCACTGAATTAACAAAAGCCCTCCACCGGTCCCTGTCCTGGGCCAGCAAAATCCAATCGCCTTCAACTTCTATCTCCCATAGATACAGCTTGATAACCTCCCATCTACGTCTAGGTCTCCCCAGAGGTCTCTTCCCCTGAGGCTTCCCGACCAATACCCGGTGCACACCTCTTGTCCCATCCATACGCGCTACATTCCCCGCCCATCTCATTCTTCTGCACTTAATCACCCTGACAATATTGGGGGAGGAGTTCAAATTTTTAAGCTCATCATTGTGCAGTTTTCTCCATACTCTTCTCTCCTAGGCCCAAATATCCTCCTCAACACCCTGTTCTCAAACACCTGCAATCTGTGTTCCTCCCTCAGAGTGAGGGACTATGTTTCGCACCCATACAAAACAACAGGCAAGATTATTGTTTTGTATACTTTATTCTTGAGGTTCTTAGAAATCAGACGGGAAGACAAGATATTTTGAACTGAAAAGTAGCAAGAATTTCCGGGATTTAGTCGCCTCCTAATTTCTATATGAGTATAATTTTGATTTGTTATTGTTGTTCCCAAATATTTGAACTTTGTCACACTCTCAAAAGAATTATTATCCACCCTAACATGATTTTTTCCGCCTGTCTGCTGACGAGATACTAACATGCTCTTAGTTTTTTATGAATTTACTTCTAGCACAATCTTTCTACTAGCAAAACTTCTGTGTACTTCTTTATTGTATTTATATCGTCACAGAATGAATTAACATCATCAGCAACAGCTGATGTGCCCCATTCAATTGCAAACCCTCCTGCCTATCTTGGACTTTGCTGATGGCGTATTCTAAAGCAAAGTCAAATACCAATGGAGAGAAAGCATCTCCTTATTTCAGACAGTTCTTGATGGAAAATTAGTCAGATAAATATTTACGTGTACGAATTTTGCTACAGGTTTCAATTAAGCACATTTTTATTAGACTCCTTAGCTTTATTTGTATACCAAATTCAATGAGAATATTGTATGACACTTCTCTCCTAAGAGATTCGAAGGCCCAAAAAGAGACAAATTTTTAGGAAACTTTATTCCGCAAATATCATGTTTCTCCTTAGCTTTGGAAGTTGGACACTTAATTGTTGGAAACTGTGCCACGTTTGAAATTCATTTTCTGAAAATATGGTGAACTAATACATTTCTCAATTGTTTCAAATACATTTTACGCACAATTTTCTTTCCTGAAAATTGGCATTTTAAAGTTTAGACTGTATTCAGTTGTATGGAGAAATGCCGGAATTGTCCGTTTCCAAGTGATTGCCAGCTGTGTTCTTTAAGTTAAAGAAACGCAGTTCAGCTTTCTGTCGAAAACATTAATTTTTCTGCGGCTCTCGACAGAAATATGCAATGCCAATGCTGCCCGCGGTAATGAAATGTTTTCCCGCCCGCACTTTATTCTATACTTTTATTTCTGAACGAAACTCTACTTCATTACAGTGCTTTCTAATGGCTGTTACAATAAAACCAGCAACTGTATTTTAGTCGTTAGTGCACAGAGTACACTGCGGTCAGTGGCGCCATGTGTCCATACCAAGAGCTTGATAGTAGACCAGCCATGATACTTTAATAGGCTGCGCCAGACTGCATAACAAATTCGAAGACTTTAAACGTTCACCTTGTGAGATTTGAGGTCCTCACAGCGGTGAGTATGACGGTGTTGTTTGGGGTTGACGTCGTGAAGACTCGTACGTAGATACCGAAGTTCTAGACAAATTTTCTGTCTCCATCTTCAGGGCTTAAACTTTCACCTTGTGTAAGTTATTCCTCGCGCGTTCTAAGACGCCAGCACCGGGATCGTCGGTTAGAATTTCACTCGAGACTTTGTGCTGTCCTGTTGTGGGGAGATCTTGCCATGGGCTGCTTCCACGTCCAAGGATATTGCCAAATGTCTAAAAGGTTCACAGTTTTATTAAATTAATTCTGAATTGGAACACGTCAGAGGGCTTGATCCCTAAAAGCTGAAGAAGCTATTTCTTTATTCCTCAGTTGTGTGAGTGCGTGTGAGGCTTCATAAGTTGAATGCTCAGAAGCCAAATGACGAGACATCTCTTCCCAATTTGTAAGATGCATGATATCGCAGTGTTGAAACCCGGTCATAGACAGATGAGCTAAAGGTCCATAATCGTGAGACTGCGTGAATTCTTTCCACGTAATTACTTCTGACTTCCCTGACCTTGGTGAATTACATAAGTGTATCTGGACTCCCAAGTCTTGGAACTAGATATAGTCACGTGTGTTTACACAATTGAATGCAGCTACCATTATTCGCGAGTCACATAAATATTTAATTTATTCATGACGCTGTGTCGGTCCGCGACAACCAGAATAAAAATAATGGAACCAATTTATATTATATTTAAAGATGGCTGTCTTGAGTTTTAGTGCCGTGTAGTCTGGTGGAAGTTTACCAGTGTTCTGGAGGTACGTATTATTTCCGTCAACAGACGATGAAGATGAAGGCAGCAAGTACCTCGAACGTGGGTAATCTTTTGCAGGATTTGAGATTTTCACGGCGGTGAGTCTGAAGATGGCTGTCATCGCCTTTATGATAGATGCAGCAAGGGCCTCTGAAACGTCAGTAAACTTCTACCAGACTACACGGCGCAACAACCCAGAAGACAGCCATATTCTGGGTAATCTTTTACCAGACTGCATGGCTCTAAAACTCAGAGACAGCCATCTTCATACTATCCACCACGAGAACCTGATATCCTACTAGATTATATTTGGTATGTTAGGCCTACACTAAATTTCTTTGTGGCACTTTTTTTTAAATGTAATAGACATTATTTATTTTAAAAACTACTTTAATTACAGATGGAAGGAAAATAAGGGGTTCATATGTAAGATTCAGGTATGAGATTTATTAAAATGGGCCTCATAAGAGCAGGGAATGCCTTGGCCAGCTTGAACGGCGACTATCGACTTGAGGGAGATCGTGTGCCATGTGGTCCGTTAGGATGTGTTGGGGAGGTGGAGTAGAGCTTAACGCATTTAAACCTTAGAGGGGGATTTCTTTAGTCATTAGTTACACGGACAGGCCATGCTACTTCCGTGGAAAGAGCATTGTATAGAAGACTAGAAAAATCCAAAGTTTTGTTTTGATATGATGTCGTGTGGAAAAGTCCCGGACCCTGTCGACAATCGAACTCCAACCTTCCAACCTGCAGCCAGGTACTTACCGACTGAAGTATCCCTTACCGGTTGACGAAATGCGTGATCCTATGAGAAAGTCACCCGTGCGACAAGGTCAAATACAGACCTGGTCTACGTTACGACACTAGTGACAGTGCATCAGAAACATGATATAGATTTTTTTAATACAAAGAATATACATCCTGTTCACACGGTCATTAGAAACACCTTTCGTTTGTTCGGACTGACTTGGTCTGCGTGTGTTTTTGTTTTCTGTAATTCATGGTATCTTTGCATTACCGACACAGCTGTGTTAAACATTTCTCAGCCCGGCAGTGTTTTCTTTTCCATGCGTTGCAATGCCAAGGATAATGTTTAGCTGCTGGCATTGGCTCTTGATTGCAATATGACAGACAGCCTGGTAGCGTTTCCCACGTTGCCTGATACTTCAACACTCGCTCGGCTGATACCTCCATCTGTGAGTTGGACCATGTACCACTTGACATTGGAGTGTTCTCAGAAGTTCTGCTGTGTCCATTTTCAGCTTTATCTTTGTATGGAGCTTCAATCGTTAAATGTGAACAAAAATGTTTTGGAAGAAAACAGCTGTGGAAAGGTGTACCTTTATTTGAAGTTGTTTTCTTTCTCGGTCGTGATAGCTTAAGCGGTTATTCGCCTCACCGCGGAAACCTAGTTTCGCGTCCAGGATAGGCCTTGAGGGTCTTGCGGTGGACAAGGTGGCATTGGGATAAGTTTACTCCGAATCGATCGGTTTTCCCCTCTAATGTAAGTATCATTCCAGTGATGCTTATACGAGGTGCGATCGGAAAGTTTCAAGACCGTGTCAATAGAGGGCGAACCGGATGTAGTACGAGCTTCTGCCTTTAGGGGGTGCGGCCTACATTCATAGTGAATCAGTGTGCCAGCCGGCATCATCGAATTAGCATTTGTTTCTTAGTTACGGGCGTTTTGGTAGTGCATTACACCGACCCTCCTGCGATTTCGGAATGGCGTGTGCATCAAATTTTGCCAAAGACTCGCCAAAACGGCTACGGAAACCTATGAAATGCTAAAGCAAGCATTTGGGGAGTCCGCAATGGGTCGTGCACAAACTTTTGTGTGGCATTCACGTTTTAAAAATGGCCGAACCTCTGTCGATGATGACGAGCGTTCTGGACGACCATCTTCGAGCACAACGCCCGAAAATGTTACGAAGATTCGGCAGGCCATTCACGAAGATCGACGTCGTACCATCAACGACTTGTGCGACATTGTTGGGATAGGCTATGGGACCTGTCAGCTGATTCTAAAGGAAGAACTCCACATGCGACGCATCATGACAACGCGCCAGCGCACACCGCCCTCAAAGTTCGGCAGTTTTTGGCCTCAAACACCATGGCCGTCATCCCGCACCCTCCTTATTCGCCGGATTTAGCTCCGTGTGACTTCTTGCTCTTCCCAAAGATGAAAATTCAGCTAAAGGGAAGGAGATTTGAGACGATAGAAGACATTCAGGCAGAATCGCAGATGGTGCTTGACAGGCTGACAAAGAAAGATTTCCAGGGATGCTTCCAGGCTTGGCAGCGGCGCTGGGATCGTTGTGTTCACTCCCAGGGGAACTACTTCGAGGGTGATGGATGAATTTAATACCTGAGATAAGTGTACGGGTTTTTATAGGCGCAGTCTGGAAACTTTCCGATCGCACCTCGTATATTTACAAATGCACTACCTGGGACAACGTGCTTCAACTGGCGGTCCATCAAATCATTTGTTAATTGTTACTAGAAGCTACTTTACTTCATGAGCTCAAAGGATGAAAAAAGGAATCACGATTCTTATTTCGTCTGCTGCTTCACTACTAATACAATACACTCATACTACTGACTTTAAAACGCTGCTGTAAAATACAAATTTTACAGGTAAAATTTGTCAGATACAAGCTGTGGCACGAGAAATTTTAAAACAATATGTAAATCTATAGTAATTCGTGCACATTTTAAAAAAATTGATGTTTTGTCCATGTGGTGTAGCAATGTGTCGTTTCCGATTATTAGGAGTAACGAACATTTTCTATTAGCTTCTTGGTGTTTTGAGTCCAAAGGAAAAGCTATTCTTGATCGAAAGAACGAAAAAAGCTGGACCACGCTGATCTAGGGAATGGATAATGGGCTTTTTAGAAGCCTCACAGACACAGTCTCACCCCATCGTAATAATAATGATAACGTATTTTCAAAAAGTTTCCTTGCTGTTTTGCATGCCGTCTTGACTTCACAATATCGAAGAATGTTTCAAATGAAAATTCTGATTTTTAATGGAGGTCTTTATTTCTTATGTTGCAATTTATTTATAGGTTAAACGATTTTTCAGGTAGATGGAGAAATTTTATTTTATTTTCCTGAAAAGCAGAGGTTATATTCTACCAATATGAGCAAAAATTAATCTCGCCAAAGTTAACTGAAATGTAGGTTTCCAGTGTCATCTGTTTTATCCGTTAAAGGTTTATAAACAAAACATTTAGTAACTCAGGTTGTATAGCGTCGAATGATAGTGACGATTAGTGAATAACGAATTGGAAGCAGTCATGGCCTAATTAAGGCAATATCTCGACATTTGTCTGGAATGACTGAGGAGCGCCATTAAAGCTTCGGTCAGGATAGCCGGTCTCCAGACAGAGATTTGAACCTGGTACCTCCCGAGCACAAAGCAGGAATGATAACTATTCAAGCAATGCTCGATTCTATATTATAATTATAATCTGATACATAAGTTTTGGCAGTGAATCATACCATGGAACAGGTAATTTCCATTAAGCTTTCGTTTCACGCATGTTGTGTAACGAACAGGATTGGGACGAAACTTTTAACATCTTCAGACAGATTTCTGTGTCATTAAGTGACTAGCTATTTGAACGAAAGTGTAGATATTATGAGCAGGTTGTGTCAGTCTGTCCGACCGCGTTATTGTTATTCGAAACTGCTCAACGCTTTTCGGTGAAATTTCTACTGATTTAATTTCTAGCCATCTGATATTATAAATTAAAATCTAAGTATGATTTGAGGTTTTCACGGCGGTGAGTCTGGGTTATTACGCCGTGTCGTCCGGTAGAGGTTTACCGACTATCGCCCTGATTATGGAGGCAGCAAAGACCTCTGAAACGTCGGTAAACTTCTACCAGACTACAAGGCGCAACAACCCAGAAGACAACTACCTTAAATTAGAATCTAACTTCATAATTGTTTCCCCAATAGAGACCCATCGTACAATGTTTTGGTATATGACGGAAAATTACATTCAGATTAAGATTTTCAGCTTTTATTTAATGAGTATTTCAATGTAATGTGTTTTTAACAAAATACCAAAAAAAGAAAAAGTAATTTGTCATGTTCACACTCCATATAGATCCTGCAGTAACGTCTTGGCATTGTAGCTCAACATCTTCGGTAACTGATATGACATTGTAATATAATTGTCATTTATAAAAATACTGTAGCTTGTATTCGGGAGATGCTTGGTTAGAATCTCGGTATGATTGTCTTTGAATTGAGGTTTTTCGTTGTTTTTCTCAGTACCTTCAGTGGATTGCTGGATTAATGTCTTCATGTTAGGCCGCTTTAACCCCTTCCGAGTCCTTGTTCATTAGCTATTTATGCTCATTTCCCTCTCTCATTTGACGTTTTGACTACCCTTAATAGTTTAAATAGTATCTTGTTTTCAGAGTCGTCTTTAGGACGCAGTGAGCATGGCGTCCGCCCCGGATTTCGCACTCCGTTCATCGACATTTCGATGTACTTCATGCACAGCGATACTTCAAGTGCCCAAGAAGTAAAAACTACAACTTTCATATTATTGTTTTACATGTTGCAGCGACAGCTTGTCCGAGCGAACACCACTTTCAATGCATTCCTCATGCCAGAGCAGCCGGGACTGGAACCCGAACCTATGAGAGTGTCGATGACGCGACACCTGGAGCTCGACGACGACATGAAGGAGTACTGGGCCTTCTACTTGCTGCAAGGGTCATCCGTTACGGTCTCCACGTGTGTCAGGTAAACATTCAGCCCCCTAAAATACTTCAGTGTAAGCAGTGGCGGCTCGTTGAGTCTGAGCAGTGGTAGTGCTGCGCAAGGGGGAACCTCAGAATAGTTTTTCAACACATAACAATATAAACAAATGAAAAGTAAATTTAGGTCAGGAAAAAACCCATGCGTGCTCGACGATGTTTTAACTATTTGTAAGTCCGGAAGAGGGTGGCCATGATTTTTACATCACTTTTTCACTCATAGACAATTTAGAAAAAGTAATTTGCTGTAACTATGATACACTGCCTTTGCTCATTATTATTATCAGAACAAAAAATAGTCAGCACACAGAATTATTGAACACTCATTAACAATAACCACGAAACAGTTTGTGATACAGAAACCAGTCTAAAACACGTGGTACCGGGCAAGCGGGTTTACTATAAGCCAGGAGCGGGGACTGCAGCCCCGATACGCGCTGTACCAGTGAACTGCCCCTCACCCCACCTCACACCGCGCTCTCTACTTTTGACCGGCTAGCCGCGCTGAAATACTTGCAGCCGGATGATAGCCCCGTTCTGCTTCGCACTCCTCGTCCGCGGACTTACTATCAGTTCAGCCGATTAGTGGATAATGACAACGTAAGGGGCAATATTAAAATAATTATATAGAGGAAATAAAGTGTTACAAATTATATAAACACAGAAAATAAATTTTTCAATTTTTCACAAATTATAGAGGTACTGCAGCTCTTGTGGACGTACCGCCACTGGGTGTAAGTCAACAACAACGGCTCGTCCTGGCATTACAGTAGATTATTATAAAAAACCAAGTGCGCAAAATACACATTCCCACATTCCTTACACACAGATTTTTTCTCTAGCTATCACATGTTAACCGTATGAGAATGTGAAGGCTGTGTCAAGTGGTACATGTGTTACCACACAGAGGTTTCATCGCAAAGACGGCTAGCCTCTCGGTTGTTGCGCAATGTATGAGTCTAGTAGACGTTTACTAACGTTTCAGAGATGATTGCTGTTTCCATCGTCAGGGCAGTGCAACAACCCAGAAGACATCTATCTTCATACTCGTCGCTGCGAGAAACTGAAATCTCACGCTTCATCACAATATAACCAGACCTACTTTTTGGTCCACCTACTTCGTACTTTTGGTCTGTTGTCGCTAATAAGTGTCAAGTTACAGGGATGATTTTTAAATGGATTTATATTTTGATTTTCGTGTAAAAAATGAATGCCTGTATTTTACCGATAGGAAATATAATTAAATCCAAATATCAACATTTATTGTAAGATGTCACAGAACCCATTCAAGTCCGTTCAAGAGTTTCGGAGATGGAATGTGCTGATAGTCTATTCTAAGGTCAACAACGCCTGGTTGGTTGCACCTGACTAACGACGCGTTTTATCTGTTCGGTTCTGCTGTGTTCCAGTGTATGGAGTACCACTGAACCACGAAAGTAAGACTTTTTATTTTTCCTTCCTTTTTTTAAAAGTGTTAGCCAGGCTGGCACGGTTAACTTGAACTCTCCGATCCTGGTCATAAGGATTAAAATTAGTTTCTGAATATTACATCTGTAGACGTATATTCAGAAGTGCAAATGGACGTTAAAATACGTGTTTTACTTATCTGTGATTTTGTCTTTCCAAACTACGGGTGGTAAATGAGCCGTGGGATTTTAAAGGACGAGTATTAGTAAGAGAATTAAATAACTTCAATTTTTCAGACATCCGTGTTCCAAGGATCTTCTTCTTCTCCTCCTCGTGCGCAACAGCCTGAAGTCGAGCCTTGGCCTCCTTTAAATATGCCTCCAAACTTGCCTGTATAGAGATTCTCTTTTCCAGTTTCTCACTTTCGAGATGTTCCTGCTGTCTGTTTCTATTGTATTAACCCATCTTTTCCTTGGTTTACCTACAGGAATCTTTTCAGTAATGTTGCTTTCCGGAATCCTTTTCGGTATGCGTTTTCCATTCATACGCTAGACAAGACCTGCCCATTGTAGTCTTATCAGTTTAATAGTATTTCATATACGTGGCTCATCAAATTGATTATATAATTCAATGTTATATCTTTTCTCCCTGTATCATTTTCTTTCATTGGGCCAAGTATTCTTCTTTCCTTTCAAATGCATCCATTGCTGATTCTGACTTTTTGGTTAGGGTCCAGCTTTTACTTGCATAACATAACACCAGTTTTATCACTATCTTGTACAGCCTTATCTTTGTTTGTCAATGTATTACTCTAAATCTCATGATGGGCAGCAGTGTTAAATACACTCTATTTGCTTGACCACTTTATCTTAGGATCTAATGCTCCTCGCTAGCATTTGCACATAGATTTTGTTTCCCCCATTAAAGTTATACTATGGAACTGCTTATCTGCCCTTTGGCTCTGAATCAATAGTTTTTTATTTGCACTAATTTCTAAGCCCATTTCCTTTGCTGCTATATATATTTCCTTCACATTTGACAAGAACTGGGGGATAACAATGTCATCTGCATAGGCAAGAATCTGTGTAGATTTGTATTCTATCATCCCTTCCAGATCAATGCTTAGTTTCCTTAAAATAAATTCCAAAGCTAAATTAAATAGCAGGGGAGTGAATCCACCTCCTTGTTTTAATCTTTCTGTAGCTATTGAATCTGTTAACTCAGTCTGTACTATCACCTGGCTCTTTGTACTTGCCATTGTAAGTCTTATCAGTCTAATTATTTTAACTGGTATATGAAAATGGAACATAGCTTCATATACTTTTTCTCTGTTAATATGACATAGGCCTGTCTGAAATTTATGTATATCTGAAACAAGCCCACATTATGTTCCCAACATTTTTTCAGATATCTGTTTCATAGTAAATACGTATAAGGCACGCGGTAGATCTACCTTTCTTAAATCCCGTCTGATACTCCTGGATCACTTGCACAGCAACAAGTTTTCCTTTTAAGTAACTATTTTATATATGGTAGATGGAAGAGAGATTGCTCTATAATTATCACACATTAATTTGTCCCCTTTCTTATATATGGGGCAGATTATACTATTCTTCCAGTCACGAGGCATTCCCTCTTCATTCCATATCTTCCATATGAGCCGGGGCAATGTTTGCATTAAGGATTCTCCCCCATGTTTCAAAAGCTCTGCTGGGATTCCATCTTTACCAGGCGCCTTAAGGGATTTTTGCATCTTGATTGCCTCCTTTATTTCAATTAGTATAGGGGGTTCAACATCATTTGTTTGTAAGGCATCTTGTGGATTGTGATGACACTTATTCACCTTTGATTGGAGAAGTTGTTGAAAGTGTTCCGTCCATGTATTTTTAATTGCTGCATTGTTATTGATTATATTTTCCCATTTATATATAAATCAGTCCTTGGTTTGAAGCCTTCTTTATAGAATTTAAGTACTCCAAAAGCTTGCTTTATGTTATTTTCTGTAAAGTTGCTCTCCATTAAAAGCAAAATGGTCATTCATGAATTTTCACTTACTACTGATACATATTTCATCTGCTTCATGTCTCAGGCACTTACACTTTTCTGTTCTTATTCTGGTTGGTCATTCTTTGGCTCGACTTTTCTTTTGTATTTTGTGGCAGAAGTCTTCAACAAACCACTGCCTGTTGTGTTTCGTAGGTTGATATACAAGTACTGTTTCAACTGACTCTGGTATGTTTGATTTCACCTTATTCCTAAATTGCTCAATTGTATCTTCTGTATTTGTGTCCCCAGATGTAAATTTTCCTTCATTCATCATTTGTAGCTCTTTTAGCTTCATGGGGTTCTTAAGGTTCTGTATGTTGGTTTCTGGTTGAACCTGCCCTTTTATTGGCTTACTTATATTGATACGACATCTAAATCAGATCTTCAGCAAATAATGATCTGAGTCACAGTTGGCACCACGGTAAGATCTCACATCGAGAATGCTTGAGGCAAATGTCTGTCTATTAATATATGATCAGTTTGATTAAACACTATGCCATCTGAAGATACCCATGTTGTCTTGGGTATATCCTTATGTGGGGAACAGGTTGAACTGATCACCATATTTTTACTCATTACTAAATCTATCAGTTTGCAACCATTATCATTGGACTCCTCAAATAAACTGTGTGCCCCTGTAGTTCATCTGTGGGTCATTTCTTTGCCCACCTTGGCGTTTAGGCCTCAAAGTATGATTTTGGTGTTATTTATGGCTGTTGTGTCATATACTACTTCCAGGTCTTGGTAGAATTAATCTTTTTTTAAAATCATCGTTGTCCTCTGTTGGAGCATGTACATTTATTAGGGATATGTTAAAAAAATTTGATTTGATACGTAAAATTCTGGCATATCCATAGCAGTGTTCTTTGCAGTTATTCACTACAGTCCAATTATTTTATGGAGGCCAATGAATTTCGACTACGCAGTAAATTTAACCGAGTTCATACTTACGAAATTTAATTCCCAGTTGATCTGCGGGTGAGTTTCTGGGTAAGAATATGTGATATAGTTTCAAGGTCTTAGCGTGCTTATTCCAGCAAAAGAGGGTCGTTTAGTTTGTCCGCCGGAAAGGAAACGTACACATCAGTGTCGAATACTATGGTCTGGCTATTAGTGCTCCGGTAGCCGCTTAACTGCAGGATTAAATATATATTTTACTGTATAACACAACAGCAGCTTATAACAGTGTACCAATCGATCTACTTTATTATTATTATCGGTCGTTTGGAATTCTATTACGACTATTGGTGCCAACAGACTTGAACGTATCCAGCAGAAGTTTGCAGCCCTTTGCTACTATCGTTTCCTCCCCCATCTGCATTATAGCTGCTCTAATGCATTAGTGTATTTAAAACTCCATACCCTGCTTAAGGCATTGTAGTGATGCACTGTTCCTTGCGCAGGATTACCGCGGTTTTAAATGATGTCTTACCCTCCTGGAAGTTGTCGGTTTCCGCATCCCTGCTTGGAATCTGGGAGATTTTTCTATGTTCAGTTTTAGCCCTTCGATTAAAAACAGTCCTTCTGCTAGATGCATATCAGCTGCTAATGTTGTCTGCAGGGACTTGGACATATTCGAGACGAAAATTGTTACACTTAATTACATCCTACAATAATCTAACTTACTTGATTTATCTAAATTATTACTACATATATACCAATGTATTTAGTAGCATTTTCTCATTGCGTATGGGCGTCCTCTGCACTCGTGTATTTTATATTCCCTTTGTTGTTGCATTTCTGTATTTATTACTTTGCTCGTGTGTTCATCTCCGTGCTGTATCTGTAATTGGCCTCCTGTCTGTTTATATAGAACACTAATACTAAAGAATTGAATTGAATTATTCCATCTATTCACCACTTTATAGGGTATTTACTTCTATGTACCCGAAACAAACCTTGCCCCTAAGGTACATAATGCAGCAGCTATTTCCGAAATACATTTTGTTTTTAATACGTGTTACATTTATTATTAACTAACTAGATGGCTTACCGAACCCGAAGGTTCATCACCGAATTAACCAAAGCCCTCCACCAGATCCTGTCCTGGGCCAACAAAATCCAGTCTTCTTCAACTCCTATCTCCCATAGATCCCGCCTGACATTATCCTCCCATCTACGTTTAGGTCTCCCGAGCGGTCTCTTCCCCTCAGGCTTCCCAACCAATACCCTGTGCACACTTCTTGTCCCATCCATTATTATTAATAAAGTACCTTAGCATCGTGTTTCAATTGTTTGGAGGATTTAATAATATTGCATTTATACACGACGTGACTTCTAGAGCTCGTTTCGCCATTGGTACGCAGTTTGAATCTAATAGAGATATTTAATCAATAAATCTTACGACAATTAACAATGCGTCTTTTCCATTAGGTCTCTAGCAGGAATTTATATTTTGTGATATAAAACGACACGTTTTGTTTATGTCGTTAGTATTGGTCTGTAACCACTGCTGTGAGCAACTCTTCTACTTCATGAATAATGTCAAATCAAGAATTTTAACGGGTCTTAAAGGTGAACACATGGAGATGTGTTCTGCTTGTGAATTGCAAAAAGAGAAATTAAAACATAAAATATCTCACTAATGACCGATTGTGTTTAAAATTATCATGTAGGCGTGTAGTGTACGCACCTATTTTGGATAGTAAGCCAGTATCATATTTAACAAATTACCATAGAGTTTTACTAAATATTCCGCGTTTATAACCTTGCGGCCCGCGCGTTAGTTGAGAAGCAAGGGTGAATGTGGACCATGGTCTGTAGCTGTCTGTCTCATTGTAGTATCGACCAAAGCCAGATAAATCTGTCGCGATCTGCGCGAGAAGAAGGTGAACTGGTGGGGGAGACAGGAACAACGACGTGAAACAGCGGGACATATCTACCGCGTCTAACACATCCTTAGTCTGTCTTTAGTCCTCGAACTGGAAACATCCTTTAAGCGCATAAAGTGCCCGACCCAACTTCCTCTGAGGCTGTCTAGCGTTGGCAGCAGAGCAATAAGGATGGGAAGTAGCAAGTGATTCCTTCGCAGGAGCTCTGACGCAGGAGAAAGGACCTTCCAGGCATCTGGATCGCTAGGTGTCATCACCGTGGCTGAGTGCAAAGTGACGATGTGGCAACAATGTTAATAAAGTGTAGTCGAAAAGTAACAAGGAAATAATCAAACTATAGTCTATTAAATAGTTTAATTTTTTATCGACAGGTGGCCCGGCGCATCCCTCATCGTCATCCGGGGCCATAAACACTTGCATCAGTGCGCATACATCGGGGACGATTCGTCAGAGGAACTTGAGGAGATGGAAGGGAATTTGGAGGAGTGGCCAATGACATCGGTACATGACCCCAACCGAACAAAAATTACAACAGATATTCACTCGTCTACAAACGGCGAAAACAGTAACGAGATGAACGAGCCGGCAAAAATGAGAAGAGTTCGACCTGGAGTCATGTTTCACGCGAGCAAGGGCCCTATTAATTCCCACGAAAAGTTGGAACATGGAGATGATGGTGACTCTGATGATATAGATAACATTGTAATACAGTTAATTCGAAACGTGGCCTGGGCAAAAAGCAGGATTAAAGCAAAGAATGCTGTTAATAATTCGCCTTCTAAATCATATTCAAGAGAATATAAGGTGTCGACTGAATCGCCTAGAAGTGATGTTTCAAGTAAGAGTGACGAGCACAGTTCTGCATTGACGTCTAGTGAAGTATTTGAGGATGTTCTCAGAAGACTCCAACGACTAGGAGACCGTGGCAGAAGTGTTCTAAGGCGACTGAACTCTCAGATGGGTAATATTCTTCCCAGAAAAGACGACGTAAATGGTTACGAAAGTTTTAACACTTTGAGAAACTTAATTCGTGACATTATACTGGAGCAGGACTTTGGAAATCATAACGGGAGTGAAGGTATGCTGGACAGAAGTCGCAGGGGAATCACACTGGCACCTCCGAGTCTGCAGGAATCTCTCAACATGCACGCTGAGGACGAGGATGCAGCCAATGAGGAGGTAAGTGAAGCAGATCTTACGAACTGCACAATGTTTTCAAACTTACATTTATTATTATCCTTTAACCCAGTGGTTCTCAACGTTTTATATGTAGGGAATCGTAAAACAGCAATGATTTTTCCGAGGACCGGTATCTGTCTGCCACTTTCTGTACACTGCATGTAACGTTACCAAAACTAATGATTGTTGGTAATATCAAAAATCGATGATGGTCTTCTGGTTGGTACCAAGTTTCGGAAGAAAATATTGCATCCATCATCAGCTCTGAAGTTCCCCTGGAACGTTGATAAGCACCTAATACTTCATACGGCGTTACAACCCAGAAAAACATGTCGGCATCTTCATTGCCGTGAAAACATCAGACCACAAATCTAAATATATTAATTTGCATCGTACATATTAACACCCTTAAATTGACAGGAAGCGATTACTTGGAATATTGGCGTAGATTGGAGTTTAATATTAATTTGGATCTTGAAGAAATGAGTTATTAGGGTGTGGACTTAACTCAGGTTACTCAGAATATACCCAGGGTTCAGTGGCGGACTCTTCTAAACACAGTATTGAACCTTCTGCTTCAGTAAATGTTGGTGAATGTTTTGATTACCTGAGCACATTATTAACAAGAGCACCTTACATGGACTTAGGAATATTTTGTCCGTTACTCACCAGGCACATAGTTATGTGCTACTAAAATCGAAAAGACATGTTAATCTTCAACACTGGATGCTTGCAATTAAAAACTATATATAGTGGCAACTTAGTGACCCTGCATGGCCACTGATAGGATATTGGTGCTCCTCATGACACTGAAATAAAGCCGCGTATATGCAAAATGCTGATATTGGAAGTGCGGAGCCACCTGTATAGCCCTAACTCAAATTAGAATTTGCGGACCAGTGACCAGGGGACATTGATGATGTACAGAGGTCTCGATTATCCGACGTAAACGGGATTGAAGGACTTTCGGATAATCGAAAATGTCGGATAATACAGAAGACTAATGAAAAGGAGAGGGTGAATATCAGCTTAATTTATAACTCAAATTACGATACTTATTATTAAATTATGAAGAAAATACGACACGGTATCAAATAAAAGTCTCACAAATCAAAACAGTAATGGGTATTTGCTTATGAACCTCGTTCCTCTTTCTTTTCGGCAGTCTCCCCATCGCCTGAACAGTCTGTAGCAACTGAGTACGTAAAATAAAAAAGGTGATTTGCTCTGGTACAGCCTGAGTTGACTAATGCTAAATTGGAGCATTTCGACACATCACGTCGGATAACCGAAGGTCAGATTGTCGGGACTCTCTTTCAGGGATTTCAGCCCGACGGGATTGCAGACCACCACCAGATGGTGAATGAGACGACTCTTAACGACCGATCCAAGAGTGAATTCTGGTCTTCGTTCTCCAGCAGTGAGGAGAGGCTGCTGTCGTGCGCGGGGCTAATCCTCAATCTGCCCCTAAGCCCGCACAGCAAGTGTAGCAAACATCGGTCACATCACGAGCACACTGTTGCGGCCCATGAGAACACCATCACTTACAAGTGAGTAAACAACAGCGTAACAGGTTATCCATTTTGGCGCATGGCCTCAACTGTTATTCTTCCTTATCTTTATACTTCGCTGTTTCTCATGTGAGCCGGGGTAGCTCAGTCGATTTAGTGACTGGCTACGACCTGGACGACCGGGGTTCGATGCCCGACGGAGGCAGAGGACTTTTCGTCTAGCCTCTGCGTCCAGACCGGCTCTGGGGCCCACCCAGCCTCCTAACCAATGGGTAACGGGTCCTTTCTCAGGGGGTTAAGTGCGGCCAGGGCGTGACGCTGACCACTCAACCCCGTCTAGTGTTGAGGTTAAAAATGAGTAGGAGCTAGTGGGACAGCTTTACTTTTTACAGCTTAGCCATTTGAGGGCATGTAAGAGGTGAGAAAGCATTGTTAGAGCAAATTCATTACCATCATCTGAATGTAAAACAAGATAGAGGTCGTACGAAATCTATAGGCTAACTTAGCCTTTGATTTGATGGCTGTGGCAAATGAACGATTGTCGCGAGGCATGGGAAATTTGACAAATCACAAATTCCCTACTGCCAATTTCTATATTGTTTATAAGTAAATAATTACAAGCAAAGTGACAACGAATATTTCAGGTTAGCCTTGTGTCCGAAATCTTTACTCTGAACTAAATCTTTGTTTAGTTAGTTCTTCCATAAAATGTATGGTGTAATGCCAATCAGTAACAACAGTATCACGTTGACGACGACTATGATGATGATTCTTCTTACCGTCTTCTATAAGGGCCTGTACGTTAATTCATGTGTTTAAATTTAATTGTATTGTTGGGTTCTCTCCAATTATGACACAAAGTTTCTTAGCAGTGGAAGTTAGAGATAGAATTGTATTTTTCCCTTTCAAATTTTCATGTATTTCTATCGCGGCTCTTGGTGCTGCATGTTAAATAAGGAATCATATTATAACGTGCGGCCCTGCTGTAAGACGTGTGGGCAATTATTGTAAGTATTGGCAATACAGTTACCATAAAAGATTGTGGTGATATGTCAAGTGATCCGAGAATATTTATCTGTTTTTATCTTATTCGTTTCTTTCATCTTATGAACTAGTGCGGCGCAATTCATGTCGGGCCCAAAATTCTAATTGTATTTTAACAATTTACTACAATTTTGAGAATTGTCACGTTACAACTGCCTAACCTCTCCATGTTTCATCTTCTTTTTCGTTTATGTCGAACATCAAGCCTCCTTCCTACATTATTTCCTCTCGATCTTGCTGCGATGTTTCTATAACCGGCGGAATAATGAGGATTTGTAGGATCTGTTTAAGCGAGCCATGTTACTAACCTTGAGCCACTGGCAGTCAAATTTGTCTGACAAATTATTTCATATATCTCTTCATAATTTTGAACCCCTCCTGGTCCTACGCCTCAGCTCATGGGACATGGGTCGCAAAGAAAACGAATTTATGTATAAAAATAAACATACAAAAAAAAAGTTAACTGCGAATGTTTGATGTGGATGATTATGCTGTCTCGTCATTTTAATATTTCGAAAATGTTGATCGTTTATGTTAGAAAACATGTTGATCGATGTGTTAGTAAGAATTAGATTTTAGAGGAGACTTCTTTGTGTGCAGTGTGATCCAGGTAGGGAACGGTCCTCGGTAGGAAAACTGTTGTCATACTGGTCTCTTAATATAATTGGTCAGGAAACACTGGCATTAACAACATGGAAAGTATCTAATGAATTCAGCACAGTAACAGTTACTATTTCAATATTAGGTTATGTAAATATGGCCAGCTTGATCACGAGACACACAGCCATGTAACTGGGCTAATTCTTTCCTCCGCAGGATTCCAAGGAACGGGTACTACTTCTTCGTATTCAGCAGTGAGAACGAAGTGCAAACAAACTACATTCGAGTTCATTTTGACCTTGAGAAGAGGATGTACAATGTGTCCAACTCGATGGCGGCCTGCAGGAACTCCACCGAGTCGTGCTCACTGCCCCTCCACTTCTTCTCCAGTGAGAAAGTGGTCCTGGAGCTACCAGTCCGCCCGAACGAGTCCCTCTGGAATGAGGAGTTCATTGCAGTGTCCACATGTGAGCCGCGGACTGCCCTCTACCTGGGCTGTGTCATCGCTGTTCCTCTGTTTATCCTTATGTTTGCCTTTCAGTAAAGCCACATTTCTAGTTGCTTTCATTTATTGAGAGCGCAGAAATGACTTATACTGCCCTTTTATTTTTGGTGACCGCTGGCCTGTGGGAAGAAGGAGTTAATATCATAAGAGGTACTGATGTACCGTGCACAAATTTTCTGTTGCGTCACTAACATTTTGACTGGCGTCTTTCTCTCCTGTCTGGTTGTTCACATAGTTCTCCAAGGAATATGTGGTAACACTAAATACCAGTGTTATTGTTCCCTGAAATATTACCACGATAAACTTTCCTCATTTGACCACTCTCGCACTCAACCATCAGAAGACTGACATACAAATACACCCAAAATCCAAATTGTACTTGACCAACTTTACTACGCAGAAAAATTCAGCAGCCTCCATAAATTAATAGTACTGTGCCGTGGGTGCGTGATTTCCGCCCCCCTCCTCTTCTTGTTTTCGCCCAAAGAACGTTTCTGCTTACGTGTTTCATGAATGTTGACTCCTGCAAGCGGAAGATATATTCTGCCTTAAATTCTGTAATATTTATGTAACCAGTTGTTGTTGTAATCGTTATCGAGGACATTATCATAGTGATTGTTCATGCGTTTGCAATGTAAAATTATCGAACTGTGCGAACATGCATGTCCTTTAGTTTTTGTCATGTGTGGTAAAAAAGAAGAGAGGACTGACCTCCCGTCTCTACAGTTAGACTAGGTTATTGTTTCTCTGCAAATGTAAATAAGTCACTACAGGTCTATGTTCAGTTCTGTAGAAATATCTTGTTCTTGCCAATTTACTTGCAGGGAACATAGCGAGATGTAGTGTCCGATTCACTTGTTAACTTCACTTTACTTTATTTTTCTTACTTCCTGTGGGAAACATTTGCATGCCTTCAGTTGAAATTGGCACAGACGTTTAAAACGATTAAACGTTAAATAGAACTGTTTATAAGCCTATAGTGTGTTCAAGTGGCATACAGTGTTTTTTTAATATGTGACTATGTTGAAGACAGCCTCACTCGCCCCACTGTTTAACATCACATTTTGAATATTAATATAGCAGTGGGTCGCATGATTAATAGCAGTATATAAGGGCCTATTTACTGGGACAAATTGATGAGTGGTTTCTTTCATTCATTGCATTTCAAAGCCCAACAGCATACTACTGTTGAAGTATCGATAAATTATTGTTTTTATCATTGACAGACAGGTAGTCCAGGGAGACCTAGGTCGGTATAGATGGGAGGCTAATATTAAAATGGACCGTAGAGCATGATCGTAACAATATTTTTGAGGATGAAGATGGCTGTCTTGAGGGTTGCTGCGCCGTGTAGTCTTGTTGAAGTTTACCGATGTTTCAGAGGTACTCACTGCCACCATCATCGGGAACCAGAATACACAATCTAGAAGACAGCCATCATCACAATTGCTGCCGTGAGAACCAGATATCTTACTCAGTATTATCGAAGTCTGAAGATTTCTGATGACGATGCGTTATAACATGTAAAATTGTTCTTTTGGGCTTTGTCCAACTTCTAAATCATAAAATTGTAAAACTGCAATGTTTCTGACGTTGGATTCTGCTTCCGAAACATTCTAGTTTTATAATTTATATTGTATGAGATGGACGAAAGTCAAAAACAAGAATTTTACATATCATAACAATATTATATCTAGACTATTGCCATTTTTAAATGCCTTTGATAGTCGAATAATTAAGTCTGTATACTTAATGTCTAAAAGTAAAGTTCCCTCTCTAAGAACCACCCCATATGAGCATATTTTCTCTTCGCATTCTTTACCTCTACGCATGAAGGATGCAAGTGGTTAACGTCGCTCTATATCACTGAATATAGGGGCTCTGGTATCCATTACGTTGGAAGCTGAGCGGGCCTCAAACCTGTCTGGACGTGGTGACATATTTCCGTTTCTGCCAGGATTTTTATCCCTATTATTCGTTCTATAATCGGCCAGTTCAGTGGTTGGGTTACCTAGAGCACATAGTTGGAAAATAGTATCTGGAAATATTATTGAAGAGTAAAAACAATACCATATTTCTGAGGCCGTTAATACGTTCTTCAAAATAGGTTGTTTCTAAATCCGGTTTTCTTCTGGTCATACGCCGTATGAGGAGGTCTGAATTGTGAAATACTAAGCTGAATCAGCACACACAAAAATACTACAAATTACTGGAACGAGAATAACAGTTTCTTATCACCGAGAAAATTAATGTCCTTTATGTCTTGAAGTTAGTCCTCTAGTATTCTTTGACGACTGTGAAACGTCTACTTACGTAGGCGACGTTTATTATGTTAATGGCTGCCTCTAGATGGAAATTGAAACAGTTTATTTGCTGCAAAACAGATTTATATCTTTACGAAATTCTGTGATTATGACACTTTTATTTTGAAACATTTGAATTGGTTTTGGGCCAGTTCCAATGTATTTTCAAAAACTGAAATCAAATAAAGTCTAAGGATAGAAATTGGTTTCATGCTTAACTACTTGTTTCTTCACATAAGTTACTACTTACTGTGTTGTCCAGACGAGTATTTTTAAAGATTACGAACTGGAATAACAATTCCAAATGGTTACAATAACAACTGGATATTCCGTACTTACTTCATTAAGGCTCTAATATGAAGAAGTTACTCTTCAAAACTTGTGTTCTTAATAATATTCTTCGCAGTTTTCTTGTGTGTCTAAATGTTTAATTTTTGTTCTTGAAAAAATGGTGGGATTTGATACGTTTTTAATATTGTTGCAATAGTATAGTTTGAAAATAATATATAATTTGTGTCTCTTTATACGGACATTTACAGGCACATAAGAATCTCATGGCTCTATTAAGTAACAAATAATCAGAATCAATAATTGCATGCTTATTGTACTTTTGAGAGATCGCCAAAAGCAATTTCAGAAAGAAAAATTAATGAATTATTTTAAACAGAGTGTCATGTTAAGAAAAACGTTTAATATTCAGAGCAAATTGACGATTCCTGTTATGTTGAAACACGCTTACATGAGGTTTTAGTGTATTGGACCTAAATTTTCTGATTCACTCTCTGGAAAAAGAGTGCCAAATGTGGTACCAATATCTGCCTCTCACCGGTGAAGTACAAATGAACTTATTAGTTTGCATATCTAATTTCTAATAGTACATAGAGACATGTTTACCATTAGTATAAAAATTATCGCCTTTTGTGATATTGCAATTGAAGACATATCACAAGCACCTATACTTGTAATTAATATTAATCGCGAGGGCATATGATATAAATCAATTTGTGATAGGCCTACATATCCATCTTTCAAGAAACGGTCCCTCAATTTCTAAAGGAGACTGGCCCCAAGTTACAATTTGCGGACTTGGATCTGTCATTAGTTGAATAACTACTATATTTAGATACACAGATTTGTTCTGTATTACTCTACATTCAGTTTTCTCCACGTGCTAAGCGCATGTCTTGGCTTAATTCCAAAATGTAACATGTGTGCAGGACAAAGCGTAGAAAATATTTCCACATTTCCCTTTCTAGCATAGCGAATTCTGTCTCTGCCGCATTACAATCCATAATATGCTACCCATGGTGACTGGAAGTGTTTTTAGTCAATTCCGTCAGCTAAGAAAGATACTTCAACACTCCACTGTACGATTTAAATTAAACGGCGGATGCCACACCGAGAGAGAAAACTTCAGTGTTCATAGTGACGGTGTTGTCTGAAAACACAACAGTAGGCCCACATTTTTGTGATGTGATATCACTGTCACATAGTGTAAATTTAACCCCTAAAAGTTACAACTTGACATATTACAAAAATTGCCGGTATTATTCCAACAAAGTTCAGTGGTTATCTGGCCTGTGAGATCGCTGACGTCTGTACTTAATAAACTGAATGGTAGGGTAGAATGAATATTTTCGTTTCCCGCCACATAGCCATTTACCTAGGTTGGGATACATTTCGAGTGGTATTAAACCTTGTATATCTTGTCCTTCGCGTCTCTAAACTGCAACATGCCAACTACAAAGGTGTTAATATTATCTACGCTTTCTTAAATTTTACCATTACATATATACATGGTACTTTTTTATTTAGGATCACTGGAATACAAACATATGTACAAAAATGAATGTTGTATTTCTTTGACATTTGTATCTAGAACAGCGTAGAGGCTTTATAATACAAAGTGAAGCATCAAACTTTTCTGTTGTGAATCTTATGCTAAGATACACGCGATCCTATCCAAGATTTTTATGGTAATTACTTTCAAAGAATGATCATTCATAGAATTGTCTGCTGTTATTAGCCCTTCCCATGTTACGCACGAGATATTTCTCTCAGAAGCACAGTCCGTCTGTCGTCTAGTTTATTTTTTGTGTCAGATCAGCGAAAGAAATTTGCCCTATCATGTTAATTATTTCACTAATTGTTATGTGGCCGTTCAAAGATAGAATTTAAACTGTGTTATATAGGTTTAACTTACTTATAAAGAAGGTTTATTCTTCAAATATAGCATGGAAAGGGTTAAGATGAGAAGTATGTATGTAAAGCTTAAAATACATGTCTATGGGAGCCATAAAAATCCTGCTATTATTACCTGTCACATTAGTAATGAATTTGAGACAAGGAGATTAAGATTTGTAACCAATGGTAATACGGGTATGTACTGAAATTACCTAGTCTCAATATATTTTTATACATTAATATATGCTTAATTGTTACTTTCATAGAGAATCTGATAGCTGTTATGAAGTATTCTCTTTCGGTAAGGAGATGTCTGTTTCAATAAAACTTGTAATAAAATATGATTCATTTGATGGCATATTCGCATATCATACTTGTTGACTCAAATAATTAAAGTAACAGCTTCTGTGTGTAGAATTGAAAGGGAACGTTTCGAAGATAACTGTCTTTTGGGATGTTGCGTCATGTAAGCTGCTAGAATTTTACCGATGTTTCAGAGGCACTTGCTGCCTTCAGCATCAGAACACTCGTATTTATACTCAGTAAGATCTGATGTTTTCACTGTGGGGAGTACCATTCACTCGGAAAAATTTGATGTTGCTGGCGCCATTATTGAACGTCAAATTCCGGCGAAAAACCTAGAATTGTTACGCTGTGTTTAACCTCACTAACTTTTTCAGTATTTAAATAGCCTTCTCCCTAACGGGTCTTGAAGACGGTTTGGGGAGGGGGGTAGAGGTAAATCCCCATGAATTGTTCTTCTTCTTCCATGGCGCGACAGCCCGAAGTCGAGCCTTGGCCTCCTTCATGAATTGTTAGCTTCGGCATAAATTTGAGTGAATGACCACAAACAGATTCCGTCTGCTGTGTCCCAGTATCCATTGTGTATGAAGCTGGGTGGGCCCCAGATCTCTTTGCATGTGGTGGTGAAGGGAAAGTCCTTGTCCCTGCCGGAAATCGAAACCCTGTTGTCCATCCCACAGTCAGTTCCCTTACTGATTGATGTGTCCCAGCTCATACCTTGTTTACGTGGCAAGGCAACTCACATAGTTTAATCTTTAAGGTTTACATGCGTCATGTTTGTGTTTTTGATTAAAATATATAATAAAATTCAGGTCAATACACAAAAAATTTATTTGGATGTTAAAATTTAAATGTTAAAATTTTAAATTTTAAATTTGCGCCATTCATCACTATAAGGATGTTACAATAGAGCGCTTTCATTTCTTTCACAACATGTTTCGATGTAATACATCATCTTCAGGTGTTGTTTTTTAAAACTATTTTATATTACACATGTTACAATAATGAATATATTGAAAGGCATGCATTATAATATAAAATAGTTTTAAAAAACAACACCTGAAGATGATGTATTACATCGAAACATGTTGTGAAAGAAATGAAAGCGCTCTATTGTAACATCCTTATAGTGATGAATGGCGCAAATTTAAAATTTTAAATTTTAACATTTAAATTTTAAATTTTAACATCCAAATAAATGTTTTGTGTATTGACCTGAATTTTATAATATATTTTAATAGTTTAATCTGTAATTCAGTAATAACTACATAATTTGTTCATGCTGATTAATGCCATATAAATCAGCAAAGAATGCCTATCTGCTGTTCATGTGACGTACTAAATATGATGATATGGCACTGGTAGGCCTAATTCAGAGCGATCAGTGATAAAGTTGAACGCAACTGTGATTTCTTGGCTACCGTCACGAACTGCATGACTCACCGCCAAGAGCTACAAGATTTTTCTCGATGATAACCAAAAATTGCTTTATTTTTGTGGAGCAATTTTTGGTAAAAAAGTAAATAAAGCTGTCCAACTATACGCCATATAGGCGCTTGGGGGGAGTGGAAGTATAGCTCCTCTCTTCCTTGACCTCGGCACTAGATGGGGGTGAGTGGTCAGCATCACCCCCCGGCCGGCTTTACTCCCGGGAAAGGACCTCGGTACCCATTGTAGAGGAGGCTGGGTGGGCCCCAGAGCCGGTCTGGACGCAGAGGCTAGAGGAAAAATCCTGTCCCCGTCGGGGATCGAAACCCGGTCGCCCAGTCTGTAGCCAGTCACTATACTGACTGAGCTATCCCGGCTCATATAAAAACATGGTAAACTAGCCTATATGATGGCAGTTTATGTTTTGTGGTAGAAGAGGTTATGGTGTTCTGTGGCCAGCTGGTTGTGAAAGCGTGTGGTATGTTAATAATGACGGCACAAGCCTAATAATAAATCTGATTTATAGTGTAATTTTTTTTGTTCATTAAAGATCATGGATCACTCGGTGGTATTAAAGTGATTAGCGTCACATTCCAACCGCTTGACCGCATGGGGAAGAACGCTCTGGTATCAATCGATATGAAGCTCGCAGTGCCGTCGGCCCGAAAGAGAAATTGAATGTTCGTTAGTTCAGGCCGTAGTTTTGCTAGCTTACGACAAGGCAGCATATGACATGACACGTGTTCTTAATCAGTGCTGTCGTGACAATGTGGTCACCATTCCCATCTTGCTTTAAATCTCGGGTCCGGGGACCATGTCTGTGGCTTTCCTCAGTCCTTATGGGCAAATGTCGGTGTTGTTTCTTAAATTAGACCATGTACCTTAAATAAATCAACTAATAGCGATTAGGCTTTGTGGTCTGTTCAAATTCAGAATTACTTCTGAAATTATGTATCAGTTTCGACATTTGGCAGGACTTCTCGGACTGGTGACCAGACTGTAGCAATGCCTCTGCCTACACACGACAGCATAACACAGAAAAAAAGAAACAAACAACCATGCCATGAGCGGTATTCGAACCGAAGATCCTAGTAATCAAGCAGCAGAGTCCCACATCTGTGACCGCGAGGCTGCTGAGTTCAGTGTAAATAAATAAATAAATACTTGCCCCGGTCGAAAATCAAATCAGACAGTGAAATGTTGACAGTAATACAGTAGTAACTGCCCTACTTCGTTGAAGATTGACTATTAGGGGCAGAGACTAGCAGCACCTGACTGGTTGCCTGCGATAAGGGGATGCAGCAAATTGATTTTCGCCCCCCCCCCCCCCCCAACAGCCACCCTCACGCGTTCTGCTCTGCACGGATGCGATAACAGAACTTTCCATTACGAGGGCGCGTGGCGGTAATAATGCTAATCTCATTGGATGCTTCTTCCTCGGTGGGATATCACCAGTTGCAGGACAGCAGGACAGATACTGAGTTTTCGTGATGTCTTCTGCTCACAGTTGTTTTCTTAACAAGTGAAGTGAAACAAAAACTAGCTGGAAATGCAGCTTTGATGTTTAAAGAAAATGTAGAATTTTCGTGGAGAAATATATTGGACTGACTTCATTGTTGTTGTTGACAAGCTGATAGTCGCTTAGATTGCAAAAACGTTCTTTTAAAGAAACCGAAACTTCATTATCGTGGCCAAAATGGCCCGCCACTGGGCCCTGTTCTTAACAATATGAATCCATTTCACAACCTGACTCTCTATTCCTTGTAACATCGTCCTCGTATTTTCGCCTATATCACATAAGTCGTGTTTTTCGTTAAGATTTCCCTACGTAGTTGTTCTATTAAGTTCTTATTTCAAACTTGCGTGCTACAAACATCGTGGTTTTTCACTTTAATATTTGATGAAGAATACAAATTATGTTGCTTTACTCCGTACTCCTGTTATTTAAGTTGGGTACAAATTTCTTCTCAGCATCCTGATATGAAACACTGCCAATATACTGTGTTATCCATAAATTCATTATTTAAAGCTGTCTTCTTTGCATTGCTCTCTAACCCCCTGGTAGCGCAACCCGCAAGCCCAACAACACCAAAGCCCGCCACCGGCCACGATCCTGAGCCAACTCCATCCATTTACCATTCCCACAGCCCATCTCCCTAAGATCCATCTTGATATTATTCTCCCGTCTACTTCTTGGTCTGCTCAGTGGTCGTTTTCCAGAGAGATTTCCTACCAAAACACTGTATGCACCCTTTGGCTCCACCCTCCCCCTCCCCCCCGCGAGCAACATGTCCGGCCCATTCAAGCTTCCTAGATTACTCTATCCTCACTAACCTAGGCGACCTGTACAATACACGTAGCTCCTCTTTGTGCAATATTCTAAATTTCCGACTTATTTCATTCTTCCTAGGTCAAAATATATTCCTGGGCACCTTGTTTTCAAGCACTTATAATCTGTCATCTTTCTTCAAGACCACGTCTTACAACCACGCAAGACAACGGGCAAAATCATTGTTTATATATCCTGATGTTTAGTGTTTAGAATGGCAAACGAGATGAAAACAGTTTTTGAATTGAAAAATAAGCTTTTCCCGAATGTATTCTCCTTTTAATTTCATCATGGACGTATTTATATTTATTATTGTTTTCTCCCAGATACTTAAATCTTGAAACATTTTCAAATGTGTTACTTATAATTATGTTACGCCGTTGTTTCTGATGTTGATCCCGTATTACGTCCATGTATTTGGTTTTTGACGTAAATACGTCTATAAGGAAGGGTCATTCGGCAAAAAAGTGGAACGAAAAAGGGAAACGAAAAAGTGTAACAATGGTTACCTAGGGAACGTCGTCTGTTTACTCGGCATTATTGTTACCTACGAAACGTCGTCTGTTTACTCGGCATTATTGCTACCTACGAAACGTCGTCTGTTTACTCGGCATTATTGTTACCTACGAAACGTCATCTGTTTACTCGGCATTGTTGTTACCTATAAAACATTACATTACATTCAGCTACCATAGACCCATCTTAAGTGTAACTAATTTAAGTTAAATAAACAAAGTCTTAATCAAACTTTACTCAATTGTAAAGCGGATATAAAGGAAATATTTAGAATAAAGCCAATATATAAACTTCCTTTCCGTATGGACGTATTTACGTCAAATTCTCCGGAACTGTGGTTCCACTGACAACGATTTCTGCATTTACTTCTAGGCCTGTTTCCTTGCTATCCTGTAGGAGAGTTTCTGCAGTTTTGGTTGTAGTACCCAAGCTATCCCTCAGTAAATTGACTTCATCAGCAGAGGCAAATACCTGGTGCAGACCATTTAATTTGAGCCCATCCTGATTTGCCCTGACCTTCCTGATGACATATTCTAGAGCAAAATTAAAAAGCATTGGGGATAAAGCCATTGTGCACTGGGAACGTATCCGACAGACGGTTACCTATAGAAACTCTACCAGATGCCTCATTCTTTACAAAACCTAATTAACCAACAAGTTTCTTTGGTATTCCAAACTCAATCAAAATTTCACACAGTACCTCTCTTCTAACTTAGTGATATGCCTTCTTAAAGGCCACAAGTAGTTGGTATATCGACCCATTATACTCCCACTTTTTCTCTAATATTGGCCGAAT
Source organism: Zootermopsis nevadensis (assembly GCF_977971745.1). Classification (NCBI taxonomy): domain Eukaryota; kingdom Metazoa; phylum Arthropoda; class Insecta; order Blattodea; family Termopsidae; genus Zootermopsis; species Zootermopsis nevadensis. The sequence continues at coordinate 4,129,969 of NW_028259138.1, read as the reverse complement.
GCAAACAGTAGATTCCAACAATGGTCGCCGTCGGTGGACTAGTGGTTAGCGCGCTCACCACTAGACCCAAGGTTCGCGGGTTCGATCCCGGCCGAGGTCGATGGATTTTTAAGGGTGATAAAAATCCGTAGCACAGCTTCCTTCGGAGGGGAAGTAAAGCCGGCGGTCCCATGTCGTAGATTTACGGCATGTAAAAGAACCTTGCAAGCATGATACGAGAGCAAAATTCAGCGGCCATTTCTCACCCAAGTCTCTCCTGATTCACAGCTAGATGGCTCTGGCAGTCAAACCAGGATTGAGTAGAAATTGTGCAGAGTCAGTGGGCTGGTCACTCACTACGCATAGATGTACGCTCCAAAGACTTAAGAAACCTCCGAAAGGAGGCGGCAATGACCCATTACCGGGTTAAGATACAAATAGATAGATAGGTTCAAACAATGGGATATCTTCGATCTCATTGCTTACCAACAATATGTTACAACTATGAAGCCCATTGTTTCACATTGTTCCTCACCCAAGTCCGTATTACCAAGCCGTGAAAATTGAAAAATATGATTTTAGTGTACACTGGTAAAAGCCGTACCGAAATTTGTCCAGCGGCTCTCTAGTTGAATTATGCGAACAGAAAAAATCCACCCGTACACATTAGGGCGTGAAGAACACCTAAAAACAAAGCTCCTTTTTGACAAAGGTAATATCCTGAAATGTCCACATATTAGGTCCGTACTTCATACAGATACTTGCCTGAGGACTCTGTTGATTTTGCTGCTCCGAGGTAGGAGAACATTTTTATAACTACAGCCCACACAAAACTAGCAAAATGAGGCCTACTGTGAGTGAGAAGGCTAGAAATATTTGTAAAATAAATTGTGTTCATTTATTGTAACTTCATTTAACATTTTAGTGTATTACTTTTAGGCAATTAAGCCCATCAACACCAATTTTATTTGTCTGTAAATGGATTTAATAGTTGCAATAGTTTCTATAATTTTAAGGGGCGTCCCGGGAGATTCCTAGTCAAGCAGAAAGATTTTCAGTGAACGAAATGGTTACTGTTATGTACGACATATTGATGAAGTTTTTTTAAGCAGTGAACTGTGTGTGTGTGTGGGGGGGGGGGGGGCAGCACGTGGTGACACAGCCACGTAGCGTAAAATAAATCAGAGGAGTGACACACGTTATTTTTATGTGTTGGATGTGGAGGGACCAATTGGGAGCATATGATTTCATCCAAAGTAAATTTTGATATCAGACTATAAAAATCACTTTCTGCACCAGTGCATGATAGCTTAATATTCGTGTAAGTTAAACCGTATTACTAGAACATTCTTCAAAACATTAGACTTATTCGAACATAATTGGTTTATCACATAACTAACTTACATACCATTTTAGGAGCAGAGCCCTACGGTCTGAAAACGTTAATAGCAAAGCCTGCCATTTGCTGTCATTCTGAGTCTGATGTAAGTTATTTAATGTAATTCATTTCGCAGTGGCTATACAGAATCTTGGCTGCGTCTTTATGTGAGGTTTCCTTTCCTTCTTTCCTTTTTACAGCTGGCAGAACTCCGTGGACGAAGGGACGGCCCATCTAAAGACCTCTCTAAATACACAGGACAACACAACACAGAAAGACGAGTATAAATATTTATGCCTCCAGTGGGATTCGAACCTAAGATCCCAGTATCTAAGTGAACAAAACTCATGCCTCACACTACGCAGCTTGTTAAGATTACTTAGTAAATTTAAATGTTTGCAGTAAGAATCTAAGTAGGTTTATAATTATCTCCTTACTGCGCAGATAAAGCTAATTACCGAATCAAAGAGACGCTTCCTTAGTACAGAAACATACGAAAGTTGCGTCAGTATTAGCTTGCTGAGATGCTATTAAGCAGCTGCAAAACGAAAAAAGAATGCATTTTAATAAATTCTCCATATCGTGTGTCATGAGCATTAGTTTCAAGGCACCAGATTGAAGAAGGGCCATGGAATTTTGGTCCAGGAGATAGTATGCATTCTGACACGTTGAGTAACACGGCGGTCTTACTTAATTCGCCTCAAAAACTGCCTAACAATTTTTTTATGAAACTTGGTGTTGAATTTTGGGCACAATGTATGCCTACTTCATTCCTACTTTAAGTCTACATTCTTCATAGTCATAATAGCACATAATCTCTCTTTAAAGAGACAAGAGTTGACTAGTCAATTGATTTTTCGATCTTTCCACTCGCTGACACCCTAAAATAGAGTTTCATACCTCAGGTTACACCAACTCGTGAGTCGCTGTGAATTGTGTGTGTAGTTCACATGCGCATCGATTCTTTGGCAGAGGCAGGTAATTTTCTCTTCCCCGCATCCACAGAGGATCTGCGGTCCCCGCAGCCTCCTCTGTAACTTAATAGGATGGCGACCAAAGATTCTTGCCCTGGGGGCAAAGCGTCTGAGTGTGAAGGTGACAACTCAGTGAAGTGCCAAGGATAAGGCTGTGTGAAACCATACCTTCAATCCCCCGATCGTGGTCGATTTCACGGCTTGGAGTTTCGGCTTTATCTTGAGGCCTATAAAATGCAGGTTGCGTGAGCGTGTATATTGCATGCAGTCTATAACCCTGATTATGGAGGCAGCAAGGATCTCTGAAACGTTGGTAAACTTTTACCAGACTGCACGGCGCTACAATCCAGAAGACAGCCATCTTCGTGCTTGCCGCCTTGAGAACCTTAATTCCTACCAACATTTTAACATTTGTAAGCAGCCCACTCCGATGAGTTGTCACTTTGTGAACCGAAATATGTATACACGCATTTACATTCAAAATATCGCGGGACACTGTTTGAGAAACATATGTATTACAGTGTATAGTATTAACTAGCCCATTCGCATAGTAATAAGTTGGCGAGGGGACGCGCGTGTAAATATTTCATAAGGTGCTGCCGTAGAATAGGGAGGTCCTGTGCCCGGCTGGAGAGCCCATGCTGTTCGGCACGCGCGCTGGTTTGTGGGAATATTAAATGATCATTTAGGGGTTGCTAGGAGGGATGCTATAAAAACCATAACGTGTATGCGGTGTCAGTTAAGAGGGTCAGTCATCTATCGTGAGAAGTGATTCAGATACAACAAAAGTGTCGGAAATTAGTTAGACGTGAGGTTACAAACACACAAGGGCTGATGTGAGATGTGTAGCAGTGATACTGTGTACTTGACGTGCGTTAGTAGTGACAGACGTCACGCGTCCTGTCATAGAGGAGGAGAAAGGGCGAAAAATTTTATGAGAATAATATATTTTCAAATCAATGAATGTGACCATGTTTTAGACTGGTGGCAAATGCGACACTTTAATATGGAAGTAAAACTTGAACTAAGAACAAAAATAAACGTAGCTTACCATTATTATTCTGTGAGCAAAAATTACATTTTTAATAAGTATTGAAGGTCTGGTATCAGTTGGTTTGTTACCTACAAAACTAAATACAAACACATGGGACTGCCGGTAATGAAGAAGCTAAATATTATTAACTAAGTTTGAGAATATAGCCATAGCTATTTACAAAGAAAAACGATGAACTAGTTTGAAGAGAAGATGACAGTCTTTTGGGATATTCTTGTTGCCTCCATAACAGGGCGATGAGTCACTTATCGCCCTGATGATGGAGGGAGCAAGGACCTCTGAAATGTCTGTAAACTTCTGGCAGACTACACGGCGCAACATCCCAGAAGACAGCCATCTTCTGAATTTGAGTTTCATTTCTTTCTTAACGTTTAAATGTATTTTTAACAGTCCATTTACTTATTGGTATCCACTTTTCTTGTTATGTTGTCTTTTTCGCGACGTACATGACCTGAACACATTCGAAGGAGATTATGTCTGGCAGTCCGTCCGCATGTTTCAACGCAAGGATTTTGATGGCATTTTATATCGGAGGCCATTACGATAAGCTGTAGGCCTGTGGCCATATAGATTTCAACAAAACTTACTTCATATAGTTCTTGCCAGCCCTACCAAAGAATTTGAGTCTTTTGAACACAAATAGGCATTATAATTATTTACAGAACTTCTTATTGTTTAGGCCTATGCCCTCGTCACATTAGAATGTCACATGATTACATTGCGACATTTTTCCTCCTGCTATATGAAGTGACTGTACAGACAGTTGCTCATCCTGACGGGTCCACACTGAAGTTGCTGAGTGGAGATTTTCCGGTCGGTTGAGTTATGTATCCCTGACCCCCGTCTAGAATAAAGCCTACGCCTATTTGAACGCGTGTCGTCTGTTGTAATTAGCATATTTTACAATATATTCAGATCTGAATGCTTCTTCGTGATTGACAACGACACGTTTTTCTTTAAATAGCCAACGAGTTCTTCACACACATACAGATAAAAGCTCTTCAAATAATATCCGGACTGTTCAATTGATTGGCGTGAAACCCCCATCTAATGAATGCTAATGTAATTTATGTTAGTTCTGCTGGGCGACTAAGCTACGTCATTCTATCTCATTTTCTGGTGATCAGAAGCCTTGCATTTATCTTGAACTTAGAACATGTGTGCTAAGGCGTAAGGCTGTTCCAATAGAGTAAAGCATATTTTATTTTTAGAGCGCATTTGTTTCTATTGTGCATTGTCTCATTGGCCGTGATGTTCATTCATTGCTGATACAAATCTATTTTTGCAAAGATGTTCGCTCTACAAATATCACACAGCACAGAATCAGAAAATGATTTTCCTTGTATTTAATAAAATATTTACCATATAAAAATGTTTCAAACAAACAATGTAGATTTCTTTCAGTTAACGAATCTGTCAGTATTTCAGACCACATAATGTCGATTTGTATATGGGATATATATCTTTTCCTTATTAAAATAAATCTATTATATTTATGTTACGCTATTTTGACATAATTGATATATTATTTGTTATGTTAGCCAATTTTATGTACCTAACATTAACGCCCGGCTCCTGCGCAACCTACAAATTCGAGTTAAATTTCGTGTAAAGAATCAAATTTAGTGTGGACATATACAAGGCCTATAGAATTTCATTGGAATGCATTTAGTAGTTCCGGAATTAAGTTATGCGAGTAGATGCACAGATGGGCACGACCTTCACTATACAAGGTGGTCACTTAGTGTCCAACACTGAATTCACACAAGGCCGCCATTTGACCCTATCTTGATTTAACTAAATCCAGTCTTCACACGCCCTATCTATATACGATTGGCTATATTTTAGTATTCAAGACTATAACGACAGATGGGTGGCGCATTTAGAAAGAATGGAAGATAGAAGATTTTCCAGAGAAAAATTAAATTATCTGCCAAAGGGAGGGAGAGATCCGGGAAGACCTAGGAAGAGATGGAGCCGGAACAGGCAGGCGCCTAAACCTTGACAGAGGATAAAGATGATGCTATCCTTCTATTTACTTCAAAGTATATCATTCCATCGATATCGTTCTCTGCGTTTCTCGAAGAAAATTTTGTATTTCTTTTTTATTTCCTCATGCGTCCATATTGCCCTCCTTGATTCAATCTTTGTAGCGATACAAGTTTAAGGCTACAAATTATGAAGTCACATATTATGTGGAACTAATTCCATTACTTTCTATTTCTTAGGAACAAAACGAATGTCTGAACAGCAAATTTAATTAGGCCACGACCCTTTTATTCAAGATTTTCACCTCTTTATTATTTACGATCATCTTCCAGTCTTACTTTGCTATATTGTACGATAGTTGAAACAGCTTTGTTAAATAACCAAAGAGGGTGTGATAATCATAGGCCTAACAAGTTTATTAAAGATAAATCGATTATCGTCTTTTGATGCGTGTAATTGAATGAGACAAGTTTCCGTAAAGACTAGAATTTACTATATCGAGGACATGCCAAGAAGGCGTACCAACAGAATTATTGATTTACAGGAGTGTAATTGCTTGCGCTTATTTGTTTCGACATATGTACATTAATAGTATTCATAAGCCCAAATTTAGGTGTCTGTAATTCTCTGCAGAACATCATTAGCATTACGCCTTTCTGACATTAATTACATTCCATTATTTTATGTTATTAAACCAAGTATCTCCGATTATACAAAATAGTTGATACCCCCTTCTGGTTTGATGCCCTAGATATATTGGAGTTGTATTGTACCAATAAGCTGACGATTTAACTGGCGATGGAACTCCAGTAGGTCTTCCTATTGTTAAAGTGCTCGGCTCAGTTTAGAACCCATAAATAAAGTCCTTTTCGTCGACTTGACAAGCGTGGGCTAATAATCTTCATAATCTTTTCATTTAAAATTCTTCTGTTCAAAATGGCAAGTATTAATCTCTTAGTCTAAAGCAGGAAGAACAAGATTGCCTACAGCTTCAGCTAATTATGCGGGGATTTTTTGAGGCGAAAGGGTGGCTTGTACGAGAACATGAAAGATAATAATAGAAGCTATTTTCAACGTTCTTAGAGGGTTTTAATAAAAAGTATTAAGAGCATTTTATTCTTGAGAAGACCATGCTGCCGTTATATTCGACTAGCGACAGAGTTAATTAGTCGTGGAGATCTCTTTCAAACTTTCTCACGTGGCAAGACACTAAAAGACGTCCGGTTCAATACCAGAAGGCGCACGCCATCAGACTGATTTGTTAAGTTGTGTAGGGCCTATGTGTACTTACGTAGGGAGTTCCCATGTCTTATACTAAGTTATTGTGTTACTCTGTTTGTAGGCCTCTTACTCTTCATAGTTATGTTTTAGATTTGTGTAGAGCCTAGTCCTATTCGTCTAGAAACTTCACCGAATAAAACACTTTAGAAACTATTATTTTAATAACTGAGAAGAGAGACAATAAAAGATTGTTAAAACTATGTAATCTGGAAAAGCGATCTCAAACTGTTGGGACAAAATGCGTTATTAGTAAAACTATAATAGATAATATTTATATTTGAGTATCTCACGGCGGTAAATGAGGATAACACTGTTCTAGGTTATAAAAATGTGAGAACTCATAGGCAGATATCTTCAGGGCTGAGATATCATGATAAAAAGAGGTGTCTATTAGGGTAAATTTAATCAGATAAGTTTTGAAACAATAGCATGCCCTGAAGTAGGCCACGACCACATCTTGAATATCACATCTCTTTCACCCTAAGTGGTAGTTGAGAAGTTGAACTCCTGCTACGTACGCCTATCTAGTTGAGAGGTGCCGAGTTTGAATCTTGGCCCGGAACCCTTCAATCCCAAATAAGGTGTTTCATGGTTCTTTTTATTTTGTGCAGGCAATTTACGATTCCGTCAGTATCCACAACAATTTAATAATAATTCATTCATTCAATAATCTTACCATCTTGCTGAGTAAGTTGTCCACAGCGTATTTACCGTACTTAATAAAGCGTCGTCAAATAATCAAATAACCCAGAAAAATTTTCTGATACGAGTTATGACTGTTTCCTTCCACATCATTTATTATTTATCGATGCCGCACTCCTATTACTATTGGCCTACATAAAACAAGCATCGTTAAATAGCCTACACCGCACTCTTATCTCACTAAATTCCTTAAAATATTTTCACTTGAAGAATCGTCACACGTATAAACAAAAACGCGATTAATCCTATCATCTGTGCTGACTTGTAACTTTTCTGATGAAATAGATTTACTCCAAGACTATGCTAAATAATATCTTATGTTGAAAAAGGAACATTAAGCAGACAAATAATTATATTTGTCTATCACAGTGGCCGCGTTGTGTTGGATGGGTCGAACACGGGCAGCGTGGGTTTGAATACTATTCGATGGTTTGATGTATGCTTTCGTGGTTTTTTCTTTTGTTCTTTGTGGTAGAAATACTGACCCCCACCGAAGGATTTCTGCCAAATGTCTAAAAATGTTAATAATTTCGAAAGTTATTTGTGAATTGTAATTGACCAGAGGAATTAAACCGTAATAACTGAAAGAAAGCAATCTTAAGAAGCCATTGTCTCTCTACACAAACTCGCGCACACCTTAGTCCGTTGTGTATTGATCAGTTGGTGGGTTCGAGGCGAAAACCTGAAGTTTGCAGAACGCGATGTCTAGGCCGAATGCTAGTAACTAAGTCTCAATAATCTGATAATATTTTGTGTTAATTTCGAACATTTTGTAGGTCCTGTAGAGGAAGATGGTAATATCTTGGGTTGTAGTGACGTGTAGCCTGGCAGAAAACGCTGGTGGTCTATTAAACTACACGGCGCTACAACCCAGAACACAACCATTTTTCCACTCACATCTGTGATAAACCCAGAGCATACTGTTCTGTATAAGATTCTTAGAAGAATATGTGTATTATGATTGAATAATCCTGTAATTATTTAAAGACCATGTCTCAACGACATTGGCCTAAGTAAGTTTTACATGGCATTGACTGAACCGAGCAGATGTTCAAGGATGGTGTAAGGGGTAGAATTTGAAATAAGAGACTTAGATATGTCACAAAAATATTTATTGAGGATTGTCTGTTCCCCCGACCGAGATTAATACCGCTACCTCTGCATTGCAGCTACAATCACGGACAGCAGATGGACTATCTTGTCTGAGTTTTTTTTGTGACTTTCCTTAGTCCCTCGAATCAAATCCAGAGATATTACCTTAAATTAAGTTCCGCCGCTTTCTTCCACATTCTGTCCAATTTATTAGGAGCGCAATTATCCTATCAAACGACCGTCGGCTATATGTTCAAAACTAATGCGAGCGTCGTTAAGTAAACGATCAATAAAATTTGCAACTACATCAATTAGATCCGTTAATGTGTGTGCGTGCTTGCGCGCGCGTGCGTGTAGTATATAGTATGTATGCAATCGAATTTTTTCATTGACTCGTATTCAACTATCTTTCGTTGTTTCATTTTGTATCTATTTCTTTCGTCTTTGTCGTTGATTGTGTTTTTCCGTTATTTGTTTCATTGGTTCTTGTCGTATTTCTTTATTTTCTTTGTCTTAATGAGTTTAATACACCCCTACATCAGCGCCTCGTATTAACAATTGTGTTATATAACAATTTCCCCCGAAATTCGCTTATTGTTGTGAAGCTCAATACAATCTTCACTTTAATTCAAACCCCTAAAAGTCTTTCTGAAAGAGAAATGCTATGTACAATGAGGAAGGACAGGGCTTTGTGTGCCATTCGTGGGAGATTTTGTACTTAGCCAGCATATTCTGTCCCTGGGACAGCTTTTCTCCTATCCATTTGGTTTAAGTGGGCCTTTCCCTTGGCCAAGCAGCCGGAGACTAAATGTGACAACCATCCTCCATCTATTAATATTTCCGGTATAGATGTTCTAGTATAAATTCCAAGAACCATTTTCAATCATCCTCCCAGGTGACGCTATCCACAACTATGTAGTTGAAAAAGCGTAGTTTCATGTACTAAGAGTCAGTCAGCAGGTCAAACAATGTGCATTATTATACAGAGTGAGTCAGAAGTATGTTTACAAACTTCGTGTGCGTGTTCCAGGATCAAGAATAAGAACAAATGTTCCTATGAACATGGGGTCGCAAATATTTCATTTTCGCAATAATAGCTAAAAAATAAGTTTCAATGATTAGACTTTATATCAAACTGTATCCAGCTTCCAGCAAAGATTTTCAATTAACGTTTGGGCAGGAATTATTGGCGACATGCTTATTGGTCCACACCATCGCGTCTAAGAGGACCTTCATATCGGTGATTATTAAGAAGACACTTGCCACGTCTCCTTGAAGATGTGCCACTGAATATAGGAAGTCAAATGTGGTTTATGCACGACAGAGCCCCAGCACACTTCTCCCATCGCCTCAGAGATCATCTCAATGAACAGTACCCTCAGCGATGGATTGGACGCGGTGGCCCAGTAGCATGGCCACCGAGGTCACCGGACCTGACTCCATTGGACTTTTATCTGTGGGGTCACTTGAAGTCCATCGTTTATGAAACGCCCATAAACAATGACGACGACCTATGGGAACGTGTGCAGAAAGCATGCCAGATGATTCCAGGAAACCCTGGTGTGTACGAACGAATTCGTCAGTCTTGTGTACGTCGTGCTCGTGCATGTGTGGAGAATGGAGGAACAACCTTTGAGCATTTGTTATAAGGAAATGTAATGATGATAATTTGGATAGGTTTAGTCCTACTTATGTTGGTAGCGTGGCTTGGAATGGAGCAAGGCAAGTTCACAAGGATGCTGTCGTCGGCTTAAACATACTCAGCTGATATGGTTTTTCTTCCAGTGAAGCTACAGCTTGTCCCTAAGACTATGCACCATTTATTTCTAACATTAAGTACTATAGAAATTTTACATTTGTATTAAACATTACCTTCCTAATTAAGGCTAGTTCACTTTATCTCAACCACACTCTGGTTATGTAAATTTTGAAGATTTATCGTACTACCTGTAGCATATCTGGAGTCATCACCTCAGCGCTTACCTGTTATCAGTAGCCCGATCAGCTTCCCCTTGCCCATGGCTTCGGTGACCTCCTTGTATCTTCAAAGTTCCGGCGGTTTTGACCGCGATCTATCTCCCACTTCCCTCGTCAACTGTTCGTTCGCAATTTCCCATACTTCTGCTGACTGCCTAATGACTACGTCTGCATTTCCGGTTAATTTTTCTTTCTCATCCCCTTAGAGAAAAGTGAGCTAGCCTTGCTGATTTACTCAATGCCAGGAAATGACATCAACACATTCCTACCTTTTAGCAAATTCAAATGTCTACTATACTTAATTCTATGTAACTTCAAATCTCTACATTCCTAATTTACCATATGTTAACTAAAATTAATTCATTACAGAAACATCCATGTCCTTATACTTGTCAATAAAGGCATACATTGGAAATTATTTTTGGCTATTATTTCGAAAATGAAACATTTGCGACCCCATGTTCATAGGAACATTTCTTCTTATTTTTGATTCTGGAACACGTACACGAAGTTTGTAAACATACTTCTGACTCGCTCTGTATCCCCCTTATAGACCTACGTATATCCGGAAGTAATGGCTGTGCGTGTGTGGGCCACCCGAAAGGAGGTTCCACGTCCCTAACAAACAGATCAGACAGAGGCGTGACGTTGGGCTAATTACAATGTTAACTTATCCTTCTGGTCCCATGATAATAATGTTAGTGTTTGGAGTCCGGTCTGATAAGGGCTGACAGCCGAGGCCCTCCCTTTAGATAGCGTCTTGTCTCCTAGAAGGCAGACTACTGGCATCAGAGGAATGTCTGCACAAGATGAAGGATAGGCCTGTCTTGTCTCTTGTCCGCCTTAATCGAGGCTGGAGCCCTCGAGTTTATACTCTCTGTTCTAAACACTAGCACCTCGTCGATATTGTTGCCTGAAATATCAACATAAATATGCTGATGTCGCCTTTAACAGGTTATCTTCAAAATCCCGCTAGCAACGTTTCAGTTTTGACGTAAATACATCTATACGGAAGGGTCATTCGGCAAAAAAGTGAAAGGAAAAGGGTAACGAAAACGTGGAAAGAAAATGTGTAAGATCCGTATTAACAAATCGACAACAATTTTTACCTATGGAACGTCGTGTTTACTGGGCATTGTTGTTACCTAGGAAACGTCATCTGTTTAATCGGCATTGTTGTTACCTAGGAAACTTGACCAAGTTGTTGGTCAAGTGTTTAACCGACTCCCCCGAAGGGGGGGGGGGGGTCTGTTACAACACTTGAGTAAGACACTAAACTAACTCCCCCGAAGGGGGGTTGGTTGCGTTTCAAAAACTTGACCAACCCCCCCAAGGGGGGTTGGTCAAGTGTTTTAACCCCCTTCCTTTCATTGTATTTATTGCCTAAATATAATTTAAATACAGAGACATATTTACGTCAGATTCTCCGGAACCGTGGTTCCACTGCCAATTTTTCTAAAATTAATTTATGAGTTATACGAAAATAAAGAAAATAGCATTTTAGGCTTTATTGTTAACAGAACCCAGAATGAAAAATTATAATGGACTACAAGAGTCTCTGGAAAGAAATTAGGACGTCTATTTCACTTTAAAGGCTTCAATAAAATTAGACATGGGTTACAGGCCTAACCTATAGTGATGTTAACAGCAATTATAAATTAATAGATTAACAATATTTGGTGATGCAACTTATATTCCTCTGTTAATGTCCACTAATTTTAAATAAATTAGTTACAGATCATCTCAACTGATTCTTAAACATTCATAGAAACATTATCATCTTTCTTACCAAACTTCGCTTTCTTAGTTGAAATAGCAATAGCCTTTCTTCTAGCCCGTTGCTTAGGTTTATTGTCAATGTAGATACTAGGCCTAGGTTTCCGAGCGTTATGTGTGTATGTGTGGTGTCAATAAAGTCCAGTTGCTTACAATTTAAAGTAACTTATTTTATTATGCAAAGTTTGAGGACCACACCTTAAAATTTCACGCAGCCTACATGTTGGTACTTCCACTTTTAAATATTTAGAAAGTACCCAGTAATGAGAAATAGACTTCAATTATCTCTCTGCTAGGTTCCGCCAGTTGGTTCAAGACTTGTTGTGAGGGGCAACATAAATATGATGTCACCATAAGTGTATCATTCTTAACCACCTCCACAAGTAACACGGAAAGGAAAGATAAACAATTTAACGTTATGAAACCTGCAGTAGGCCAATTTTTTTGTACAGTCCTGACTTTGAGGGGCAAAAACCCGTGTCAGAGCAAAGGGATCCTATAAGTTCAGAAAAATAAAACAATCTTCGGGGAGTTCTCACGTGTCTATTCACTTTTCCAAAAAAATTTAGACACGTGACTAGGCTATAGCTTAGAATTTGTACATGACAGTAGGCCAATCTTAAATTAGGCCAGGATATGTTGCTTCTACACAGTCTACTTTCCAATTTGGTCTATTTATTAACCATCCTATTATTCGACGTTAGTCTGAGCCACTAAAGGAAAGTTAATGAACCATGATAACTTCTCAAAAGAAACATATCAGTCCAACTAGTCCATCTGTATTTTCGAATGGTTAGTATTCCTGCTTTATATTCGGGTGATGACGGGTTTAAATGTTGATCTGGAGATCGGCCATGCTGAATGAGGTATTTCGTCACTTTTCTTAGTCCTTCCAGGCAAACGCCAGGACTGTAATTGCCTTAAATTAGACCAAAACCGCTTTCCTTCATATACTTACCAATTCATTAGTTTATTCATTGTTCATCCTGTCGTCCGAGATGGGCCTGAGCTACTGACAACATTCAATAAACGATAAATATAAAACTGTATTTCCATAATTATTCCATGTTTTCATTTCCTTATGCCATGTTCGCCGCTCGATGTTCTAATAAGAAGGCGCAGGTAATCCAACAAAGCGACTGCCACATTATACAATATCCCAAAAGAGAACTGTCTTCACATTTGTCGTCATGAGAACCTGGATCTTATCATTAATTTTTATTATTAATAGCAGGTATGAATACAAAGAAATGCAATTTGAAACATCAGGTCATATGATATGTAGATTATGGTAGGAACTTCGACAAATTCGTGAAGAGTAGATTTTGACACTACGCAAGACGGAGTCACAAATCGGTAGCGAATGATGAAGCAGGGTCAGAAACTTGTGGCTACGAATAGGGTGGGGGAAGGGGATAAGAATGGAGAAGAAATGTTAAGTACCTCACAGGTTGGTTTTACCCGGGGCCTGCATACACCAAGCGAAGGTCCAAAATGGACCACTGGTAAGTGAAAAGAAAAACAGGAAAGAGTAATAAACGTAAAAAAGGAAATTCGGAAGGTGCAAAATTCCCTTTCTAAATAACAAATTAACAAATCGGTTACCAGCCATTTTGACAAAATGATGTGATTTACCTGATAGATTTTTATTGCATAGTCGGGGAGGGTTGCTTTGCAGGTGGGTGGTCTAATATCAATGCCACGCCCACTCAGCCCTCAGCGATGAAATAATTGGTCAATGTTTAGATGGTCTGCGCATGCCTGCGTTCACCTTCCAGATAGCACAGTTTAGTTTCCTCAGCAGGGGGAAATAATGGACACCGGGGGAGAGGTGGTTCATATTCCAGGGCACAGACAAACATAGCAGACCACAGAGTAAACCTTGAAACAGTAAATAGAGTGTAACTAGAAGTGTTACAACATTGTGCACCAAGTTTCACTTCCACCGCAACTCCTTCCTGGGCGGTGTTCGACACTCAACAACCAGGAGGTGTGAAATATCATAAATGGTAAGTGAACAAAATGTATAACTGGGATGTAAAGTTGTAGACACACTAGGCTACCAGAAAATCTCACTACAGATGAGGTAAGTTGAACTTATATTATCTGTAAATGAAAGTTCATGGATGCCATAACAGCATCAGCTTTTGCAGAATTTTAAACACAATACACAGTAGGTCGTACCGCCATAACTCCGACAGTCAATAACATTCAACAGCGTGTTTTCTGGACTCAAGAAACAATATATAGTGTAAGAAGTCATGCATTTTGAAAAAGAGAGAGAAAAAGATTGGAGTGATAGGTCATTAAGAAGGAAGGACTAGAAGAATTTATGAAGTGTATCATATGGCTTTGTGTGATTAAAAGCAAAAGTAGACACTTTACGGAGACAACTGTGACTCTGTGAGTGGCAGAAAATGATGTAAGGAATAGGCCTACCAGCTATGGAACAGGGTGTTTTAAAAATAATATTTTATCAAATAATACAGTGGAAACGATGGGGAAAAGTGATGACATCTCTTTAATGCAATGTTTGATATTTCACACGAATGCTCGGATATTCAGTTGTGCACTAGAGAAAACTGGCCATTTTCAGTAGAAATTTTAACTTATGTAAAAATATACCAATATTAGTAGTGTATATAAACATATGAAATCAATATGCGAGTTAACGTAGGACAGTGATGATGATATATTACAGATTGGAATGGTTCTGTCCATACAAGTCATGTATGTATGGTTGATAGGCGGAAAGAAAGCTAATTGGTCAATTTCCCATAGTTAACTGAAACTGTACGTTATAAAATTAAAGCTATATATGTCTTAAGTCCCTGAGACTAGTTTCGTCAGCGCTAGAAAACAAGACAATTTGCAATATAAATTGAGGTAATGCCCGCAAAGATAAGAATAGTATTCTGAATGGATACTCCGCGTCAATAGACCTATTGGACGACAGACGAAGTCAAAGATTTTAGTTATAAGCTTAAAATGCCTAATTGCTATGCCACTGTCAGAATTTATTTACACCAAACTATTGCAGGATATTGTTGCCTTACACAGGAGGACGTTTGTGGACAGGTTTGCAAAACCTTTCGTTCGATAAGATAAGACAATATTGTGGAAAGTTCAATGATTAGACCGCTTAATGAAACTTTTACTATAGAGTTAACAAAGTTAGAAAAGTGGTGTTAGATTTCAGGTGCTCACAGCGGATATTATGAAGAAAACTTGTAGAAGTTGACCGGCGTTCTTCTACCAGACTACATGGCGCATCATCCCAAAAAACAGTCATCAATAAAAGTCGCGTGTGATTAGCTAATTTATAAGCCCAGTGGCCCATTGATAGTTGCATTTGTAGGCCTAATTAAGTCCTCTCAGACGGTCAGCCTCCTCTGTAAGCAGATCATAAATTTTACGTTTCAAACACTGCTTCTGTTTCAGAAATCATCATGTTTAAGCCAAGAGGCCTATATGACACATAGAATATTTATGGCATATAGCCTATAGGTCGCATACACTCTGTCTTTATCAACATGTTATAACCGTTGCACCTCTAACCGGTTTGCTTAGTTGCTCAGGGTGTTTGTCTCAAGGCGGCGCTTAACGTGCTGTTGATCGAGGACAGCTCACAGAGATAGATGGTTATT
This sequence comes from Zootermopsis nevadensis, assembly GCF_977971745.1. Classification (NCBI taxonomy): domain Eukaryota; kingdom Metazoa; phylum Arthropoda; class Insecta; order Blattodea; family Termopsidae; genus Zootermopsis; species Zootermopsis nevadensis. The sequence continues at coordinate 4,114,120 of NW_028259138.1, read as the reverse complement.
TCTGAAGTCCGTCCAGTCCGAATGTTTATTTCAGACTCTCCCTCACAAAACAGTCCTTCGGATATATGTAGTTATACATACTTAAAATATTTTTTAACAAAGAATGCAAATCATGCGTTGCAAACTTCTCTCGCACTATCGTCTCCTTTATTAAACCACTTCAAACAGAATCAACAGCCCTCACCCTAGGCTGTACACCTCCGTTCACACAAAACTCAACAGCTGCCTCAATCTCAACACGCATGCACAATGTCTACTCCCTTAAAGCGACTCCACAATACTAAGACTGAGAAAACAATATCATGAGTTGCCCACACGGCCTTCCGTCAAAAGAATAACAAAAGTACACAAACACTTTGAAAGAATTGGGATATGTGAAACTCCTTAATCTTGCAAGTCATAAATCGCAAACAGGTGCCAGACATCGCCAAGAATAGAATCCAGAAATCAGAATCTATGACATGTCAAACTAATACAACAATAGAAGTGGAGTGAGCGCACGCGATGAAAGTTATTGGTAGGTCCTGTAAGCACGCACAGACGCGTAAGATTTGTAGGACTCTGTGTGTCATTTATAACATCAGTCCTTGTTGTAAAAAATGTCCGACACATAAAAATTTTATTTGACATTGAAGCGTCTGATCGCATTGCAAGAACACAGCCTACTGAATTATTGATAATTATACCCAACCCTCTATTTACAAACGTGAGATTTACGAATTTTCGCGACAACGAACCACGTGAATTTATACCTCTCTTTTCATTTACGAATATTGTTTTCGCTACAACGAAGAACCAAGCCTCGTCTGAGGTTCGAACGTCCGCTTCAAAAGTAACGCAATCTCGTTAGTACTCATCTTCACTTTCTTGATTAAAACATTCATTTTAACTCTAGTTATTAGAGTAAATTATGTTAATTTCTTATTATTTGTTCCTCATCATTATTACACGTACAGCGATGAAGGTTTTAATAAAGACAGCTGTTTATAATTACAGTACAATGCAAACGTTTGATGTAACACTTCAATAATGCTTTGCAGAGTTAAATATGAAATACGTATCTTAAAAGAGTAGTACTTTTACTATCCTTATGACTGCATAGCATCCCAACATACGTAGGAACAATCTTGGGCGACTTTTCTGGAAGTTAGGACCCAGTCAGAATTTTTTAGGCGTAAATTAATATGAATTTTATTTTCGATTTACGGATTTTTACCTTATGAACAGTTTTCATCGAACGAATTACGTTCGTAAATCGAGAATAGGTGTCATTTATTAATTATCAGTCTATTTTTCGGGCGTTACTTAGTTAATTGTTGTTAATTTATCAGTGTGAGGTCACTGTCAACACTTTCCGCCTCACGGCACGCTAGAATACGTTCAATGTCGATATCACGACATAATTATCTGTTGCTTGCGTGTGTAGGTCCGTCTACCTATACTCCTATATTACAGCCTAAATTAAGAAGGAAGGTGTAGGCAGTCTTTATATAACACGGATATTCCAAAAGTTATTCACGCCACATCACGTAGGATACTGTTGCACTAATGGTATCCGAGGTCGTTGTTGAGCAACGATGTGCTCTAGCAATAGCATTCGGTGATTGTTGGGAGAATTTGTAATAAAATATATGCAACGCATATGCCTAGCCTAATACAAGAGATTTGTCACGGAAAATAATCTTTTTTAATATTGTAATTTTGCCTCGTGCAACAATGACACGACGAGTAGAAGATTTCAATAATAAAGTATTTAATGGACCCATAAACAAAGAGAAACAATCTTAAAGCTTTTGTTTAGCCTTAGGTGAGAGTAAGGACAGAAACGATACTGCTCAGTTACATTTAAAATTAATAATGAACACTTTAAATCCCAAGTCCAACATGTACCACCTGCTTTAACAATAACTTTTAATTACATATTTGTGAGGTTATTGTTATTCTCACTCTAAACAGAGTTTATTTCCTTAAACAGCGTTATCTATCTGATCTTTGCAATGGAGAAATATTATTTCCTTTGTAGCACGGACTTGGTAATTAAATATTATTTAGATGAATTTCGTCTTTAAATGGTTAATCGCCATTCTAGTCATAGCCTACAAGAATCTTTTAAGGATGTCGAAGAGCTAGATACTCTTCCATTTTTCCGTAGCACAACAGCAGAAGAACGTTTGGGTTTGAGTGTGTGTGGAGCTATGAAGAAGAGGGTATGGTAACAGAGGGAACACCAAGAGAAAAGCAGGTTTAGTGGGGAGATTTGTACTGGAAATGGACTAGGTCCCAAACTGCACTGTATTATTCAAGAATTGGTGATCCCCAAGAGCCGAAGTTATGCCTGTAATTAATATTATGCATCATACACTGTAGGCCTACTTTTCGAAACCTACTTGGTTATAGTGTTCATATTTAATTCTATTTCATCTCGTTCCACGAGCTACTTTACATAATCATCTGTGCGTATCTTTGCGCTGATGAGAAAAATATGTTGTCTTAAAGTCTTATAAATACGCAAAACATGCGCGCCAAGGTCTTTGCATAAAACTCTCCAATTTCTAGAAAATTATTAGTACGTAGTTTGGTCAAATAACAATACCTGTTACGTTTGTACCATAAGAAATATTTTATGCTGTCGCACTGCCGTCTAGCTAACGCCCGATCGATCCACAAAGCATTGTATGTAGCTACTTAACACCAGAGACACTCCATACGTAAAAAATGCATCTTTCATAACACTGCACGTCTTTTTAGTTTTCAGTAAATGAGTTACTGAAAGAGAAGGGAGAACTTTTTAATGAATTGAAATGCATAGGGTTACTGAGGAGAAACGAAACGAAACGTAGTCTACCAGCACAATAAGGCAATCGATATCATATTATCACAATTGATATTGATTTTACATAATGCCAATATTAAAGCTATTTAACTCCCAGAAAAGGCCTCTCCTTAGCTTTTCCGTTCAGATACCATTCTAGTGACCTCGTCAATGTCACGTGCCAGAACCCTGATAACCGTTCAGTAATCAGCAAAAGCCGGAATGTCCGGGTTGTTTTTGAATATGCCCAGAACGTTGCTTGTGAAGCTGTCGACTTTTCCATCCACGGAATTAACGTGTTTCGACTGTCACTGTTTTTCAGAGCCAAGTGATTATAGTTCACAATGCAAATGAAAAGTGAAATATTTTGTGCGATCTTTGCACGAATTACATAAAATAAAAGATCGGTGAGTCCATCCACTGGTTTTATCTCCCAATTCTTCTTCTTCCTCTTAAAGTGCCTATCCGTTCCGGATGTTGGCGATCAGCATAGGAATTTGAGCTTTACTGGCTGCTGTTTGAAACAACCCTCCAGTGGACATCGAGAACAAAGTTTTTAGGTTCTGAAGCCAGGAGATTCTTGGCCTGCCAGGTCCCCTCTTTCCGAATAATTTCCCTGCATTATCAGCTGAAGCAACCCGTATCTATCACTATTTCTCATGATATGACCGAAATATTCCAACTTTCTCTTTGTATGGTCTTAACAACCTCGACGTCCTTGCGGAGTTTCTCGAGAACGTTTTTGCTGGTTATACGGTCAGTCCAGAAAATTCTGAGAATACGTCGGTACAACCACATTTCGAAGGCCTCCAACTTTTTTGAAGCAGCTTCGGTCAACGTCCATGATTTAGCGCCGTATAAAAGCACGGAGAGAATATAACATCTGAGTAGTCTTAACTTGGTGTTTAAGTTTAAGTCTCTACTCCTGAATATTGATCCCATTTTGATGAAAGTGGCTCTGGTTTTTTCGATACGGCACTTTATTTCCAAGGAGTCATTAATTGTGCTGCCCATGTATGTATATTTCGATACTCTTTCCATTTTCATTATTAACAACCAGCTGACCGGGTAATACAGAATTTTTACCGATGACCATGAGCTTCGTTTTTGGATGTTCAGCTCTAAGCCGTAGTTGGTACTGGCCTTCACAATACGATTCATCAATTCTTGGAGACCTTCCGGAGAGTCGACGAACACTACAGTATTGTCCGCGTACCGAATGTTCTCCATTCACAAGCACTCCAGCGTTTACATTTTCCAACGCTTCTTCGAATATGTGTTCCGAAAAGAGATTGAATAGAATTGGAGATACATTGTATCCCTGCCGAACACCACGCCTTATTCTTATGTCTTCTGAACAGACACCTTCCACCTTGATGTTAGCGGTTTGGTTCCAATAGAGGTTCACAATGAGACGCGAATCTTTTCCATCAATTCCAGTCCTTTTCAGGACTTCCACCATCCTATCGTGCCGAACTCTATCGAAGGCTTTTGGTAGTCAACAAAACACGCATATACATCACAGTTGACATCCCTGCAGCGCTTAATTAATACTTGCCTCCCTTGTTCCCACAGCATTTCGAAATACAAACTGGGTGCGAGTAATCTCTTCTTCGCATAGCCTGTACTCGTATATTCGTCTATGAATGATCTTCAACAGTAATTTTAACAAGAGGTTCATGAGGCTAATTTTTCTATAATCCTCACATTTTTTTGCACTGGATTTTTTGGGGATAGGTATAAATGTGGATTTCAGCCATTCATAAGGAATGTTTCCTGCATCATAAATGCAATTATACACCTTCGTCAACCACTTAATCCCATCATCATCTAACAGTTTCGGGAACTCAGCTTGAAAGTCGCTTCTCACCGCTAAAGTCCAGTTTCGCGTCCAGAGCAGTCCCAGCGGGATTTATGGTGGACAAAGTGGCACTGGGTCAGGTTTTTCTCCGAGTCCTTCGGTTTTCCCCTGTCACTATGAATTTTCATCACTGCTCCGTACTTCCTCATGTATCATATGGGGGGATGTAAAATGGGCCCGTTGGCGGTCCAGTTTCACAGAGACATAGTCTAGCCTCATCGTAACAAATATGACATTTTTTGAATGTAGGTCCAGTCCTGTATGGTTAAATCTAACTGAAATGGCTACTTTTAATTCAGACATGTCTGGAGAAAGTTGAAGATCCTTTAACTGAAACAAAATAAGACGTCTGTCTTCTGGGTTGTTGCGCCGTGTAGTCTGGTGAAGTTTACAGACATTTTCAGACTCATCGCCGTGAAAACCTCAAGTCTTACACAACACAAGAAAAAAACTTTATTTTCTGTGCCAAAGTAGATTTGTATCTGTAATAAATTAACCTCACGGCCGAACAAATAGACCTATAAGCTATTGGACCCAGCAAAGAACGCAGTTACAAAATAGGTCAGCTGTGGGTACTCCATTGGTGTACACGTGTCAGTGTTAATAATTGCTTTCACTTAGTAACTTTGGGCCAGAATGTGAAGAAAGTTTTCGTAAGAGGAACATTGTCAGTTTTGTTATAAACTAATCTATTATTTTTTCAGCTGTCATGGATTGGTCTCTTGGCCCAATTCCTATTCAGGCATCAGAAATAATGAAGCGTGACTCGGGGAAGTGGCGTAGTGCAGTGTCTAGATGTACAGCACAACGTAATACAAAATACAGGCATACCTCGGATATATTGCGGGTTCGGTTCCAGACCACCGTAATAAAGCGAGTCACACGAATTTTTTGGTTTCCCGGTGCATATAAAAGTTATGTTTACACTATACTGTAGTCTATTAAGTGTGCAATAGCATTATGTCTAAAAAAACAATGCGAGAACTTTGCGAGATTTACCAAAATGTGACACAGAGGCACGAAGTGAACACATGCTGTTGGAAAAATGGCGCCGATAGACTTGCTCGACGCAGGGTTGCCACAAACCTTCAATTTGTAAATAATGCAATATATGAGAAGCGCAATAAAGCGAGGAATGCCTACATTTCTTACTTTCAAGCTTCAATCCGTGTTCAAACCCTCTTTTCCAGTATTTGAATGGTGTAAGACGATAAGCTTCTTAGCTCCTGTGATCGGCTGACAAACATAAACTGAAATTTCATGCGTTGAAAATCCAACACTTCTATTTCATACGTGTTTTTATTACATCGCATCTTGCTTCAGACATTTCCGGGTATTAACAAAATACCATCGAGTAAGAGGTATCCTGCTTCAGTAATTTGCTATGATTGGTTTATTGCATAATTTCCGGGTATCAGTGTAGTTTATTTTTCGTTTTGTCTTGCATATTTTTCATAGGAGACATATACAGTAGAGTCCCGGTCATCCGACCATCGGTTATCCAACATTTCGCTTTACCTCCTACATTTTATGTACTCAGTTGCTTTGTTGGTTTGCAACAAGAGCTAATGTACACCGTGTCCCATAATTATCTTCACAACCTTAACACTTAGTTAGTCATTAGTCTATAAGCACCCGATGTGCTGATTACATTTTCAGGCCTGTGAGTGGAGAAGCTGCTCCATTTGAATGTATCTCGGAACAACGAAGTTTCCTCATCTATATATTGTTTATAACCTATAGAATTACATTCTGTGCGTAATGTTCACATCTTATGTACGTGAGCAATGAAACTGCAGCACTGGGTGTATACTCTATTGCATATTTCTGTATTATGATGCGTTGTTTTACTATATTAAATATTAATTAGGCCGTAACCAATGTTGCTGCATTGAATGCCAAATATTTAACCTGAACATACTCAAAAGTTTAACATAAATATCGATATTTTAATGTTAATTTTTATTTTTTATTTTAATTTTAATATGGGCTATTATTTTTGCAGTGTAACAATAGGATAATGTTTTATTTTATTGTTTTACTTTAATGCTTTATGTACAACTACCAAATAATAGTCTCTTATGTATTTTACAGCAGGTGGTTTTATACAAGTTCAGTATTGCCTGAAGATGGCCGTATTTGGCTGAAACACGTAACAGTGCATGCCTAAGTACATTATCAGTAGTTTTAATGCTTGTTGGAGGTTCCAGCTTGTCCTGTGTTGATGAAGAAAAGTAATATTTTTGTCTTCATACTCAACGCCGCGAGTACCCGAAATCTCACTTAACGATTCTGAGTTGTTTGTTTATAAAAATGGACAGTAAAGAACATTTAGAAACAGATGTGTGGATGAAGACGAGAGATTTGAAAACTAAATTAAGAAATGCTGAAACAAACAGTGACTAAGTCTACAAAATATTTCATGAAGGAAGATGACCCACCAGTAAAGGAGCCTCCAACGCACATGCAGAGAGCAAATAAGCTTGCATATCTAGCAGGGGCCAATAAAATTGCTCAAGACAAATTAACACCGAGACGCAGAAGAACTACAAGGCAGTGCGATATAAATGAAGTTATATTAACTTCGGCTTTACACGTACCTCACTAGAGTATAAAATGAGCCAAGACAGAATTTAATTTGTCAAGAAAATTACAAGAGTTGTCATATGTCGACAAAACAGTGCGTTCAGAATTTAAAAGTAGTTTTGGATTCAAAGAGGTGGAGATTGCCCAGAATGTAGAGCACTAAGATATTATTTTCTGATACCATTTTCTACAACGTATTTGTAAGGCCACGCTTATGTAACTTTTGCTATCAAATGCAAACACAGAAGAAAGATGAAACCAGACACAAACTGACAGATGTAACGCCGAACTTCGAATAACTTCAATACAAAAGACACATCCATCACATTAAAACATTTATAGCTATTGATGGCATTTTTAAGAAATACCACATAGGAATCTATGCCGTAGACTTTTACCCTTTCAAGCCGAAGCTAGTCTAAATATTTTTCAAGAATTCTGCCTGTACATCAAAGAGAACACAACTCTTTAGCATTTCTAATATTTACTTGTTAATGCCATTTAAGGAAACAATCCCTGTTTTCTGTGAGAATAACAGAAAACACAAAATACAAAATAAAGGGTTACGAACTGCAGGTGGTACATATAATTACCACTAGAGTTGAAAGGGTTCGTTTAATTTTACTGCTTTGTTATATCTCATTCACTGAAACTTCCTTATATTTTAAATAAGCTTACTTTATCATTTTTGCCACGTTGCATTATAACTTTTAAACAAGAATCAGAAGGCTCTGAGGAACATGCTGCCTCCATTTGCAAGCTCTAAGATGGAAGTTGTACGTTTTTCAAAAACTTCGGTATCTGCTCAAAAAGACCACTATGGCGTTACAATTCGAAAGATCAACATCGACATTTTCACAGCCATGAAACCCCCAAATTCCAACATGTAAAAAGTCATTAATGATCTGCGAAGACCCTCAGCAGTTTTACGTTCTCCGGTAAGAAATTAATTTGGGATCCACTGTTCTGTCCAATGACTACGGGTTCTCCTTTGCCTATGGTAAAGCGACCGGAGCTTGAAGCAAATCACTTACCTTCATCTAATGCCGAGATAGCAATGCGTAGCATTATGCTCTATTAAGCATAGTGATGTCACTTTTTAATCCTCAGTAGCTGATATGACGTCGTGTTTTCAGCCCCTGATCACGTTCTCTCCATCCATGTTTGAGATGGAGTGGTCAGGCGATGGCGATGGCACAGACTACAGCACGACCTCGTCTCCGCCGCGACGCCCTGGTGAACCGAGGGGCGAGGGGTCCAGGGGACCCGCGGCGAGTGCTGGTGCGGACATGGACTCGTTGTCGGAGGAACTGGAGGACGACCTCATGTCTGACGACTTCTCTATCCCTGATTCAGACGACGACGACGATGAAGACAATAGACTAGACTCTACTGCAGTCAACAGGTAGGCTATAGTGTGTCTATTTTAAGTGGAACTGTTTATGTGCATTGTAGGAGCAAGGTGCTGCTTCATAAGGGTGTAGAGGCAAAGTATTTCTCGTCGTCAGTTCCTTTGCTCGTCACATACATTTAGATGTACTAAGAGCTATTGTCTCCTCGGTCACTAAATCCTGAGTGCGGGTATATGCACATTCAGGCTGAGACATGCGTCTGTAATTAATGCAGTGACTTATTCCAAGGTTATTAAGTGTCTGCCAGTCACGTTGGCATATTTAGCAGCTATGATAAATCGTCGACCACAGGGCGAATTTCAGGATCTGCAAAAATAATTTTCAGGAAAAATAAAGAACAATTTTCTGCCTGTCTTCTGGCTTGCAACGCAGTATGGACTTGTTAGTAGATAGGCCTACTAGTGTTTCGGAGGAACATGCTTTTTCCGTTTCCAGGGTTTAAATATGTTCCTAAGAAAAGTTGGTGCATACATACAAATTGTCATGGCGCCACAACCTAGAACGCAAACATGACATCTTCACCGCCGTGCGAACAAAAACGTCAGTTGTCAAATAGGAAATAGTCATTATTGACTAGTTTATAATTTCCAGTGTTATAAAATATTACCAGTAAAGTCCCGATGTTTTTCTGTCTGCTAGTAGTGTACCATGTGACTTCCCAGGCCGCATACAGTACAGGTATTTACTTAACTTAGCGTTATCTGCAGCAGTCAGTTGTTGGATTCACAATGTAGACGCACTCTGTCAATTCCAGGGCTGTCCATGTGGGGACAAGTGAAGATTTTTCTCCTAGTACACCCTACTTTCATCGCAAATACGTCCGTTTGAGGCCTAATTTCCATAGCAAGTATCACCTTACTTTTGTTATTTGTAACCATTTGATTTCCGCTATACTGGCCAACACGAACGATGGAGTCGTGAGTTTTTGACGATCCTGCGCATCTACTGTCACGTGCCCTTGTTTTGCCAATTAGTCTGTCCTATGCTATGCGCTCGCTCGGGCAGTTGGTTTATAAAGTATTCAGTTACGTTAGAAGTGTGCAAAGAATTATCAGTGAGGGCAACATCGCAATTTGTATTTCGATCTCTCTCTCTCTCTGCGTTTCAGCCTCCTTCGATCCTGTCCGAGTGGTGTTGGGGATCATAATTGTATTAATTTTTTGTATAATACAATAGGAGTGTGTTTTCGGCCTTGTCTCCTGCCGGAGTTAGCGTTGCGAGTGGTGGCGAGGTGTCGGGCCATCACTCGGGGCTTGTTCAAACCCACCCGCATCCCTCACCACGCATCATCGTGCGTAAGATCTTCACCAACAGCCGAGAGCGTTGGCGACAGCAAAACGTCAGCGGAGCGTTCGCGGAGCTGAGGAAGCTGGTGCCCACACACCCGCCGGACAAGAAGCTCTCCAAGAACGAAATCCTGCGGATGGCCATCAGGTACATCACGTGGCTTCAAATGATTTAACTCCTCAGAAACAAGCTGATCTGTATAGAATGTGGCATTCGAGTTCTGTTTTGAAAAACGGCACTAATACCAGCCAATCATATGACTAATTTATTTTTAATAAATATGTGGAATCCTTATTTCTAGCAGTAAGTGAGAATTTCTTAAATTTGTTCAATTTCCGCCACGTAATAATTATTGTTACCCGACAACTAACATCGTCTTCCTTGAATTCGAGAATATATAATTAAATGAAGAGTATGTGCTTCGTTTCAGGTACATCCGTTTGCTGACTAACGTTCTGGAATGGCAGAAGAAACATCAGCCTCAAATAACTGTTAACAACAGCAGCAACGCTAACAAGACTAACAATGTGTGTAACAATGGTCTTGAGGTGCAAGTGAAGTGTGAAGCTACGCTATGCAACTCCTCGTTGAGCAACGGGACTTGTCCTGAGGGTGCGATCGCTCGCCTGCAACAGTCTATCCGCTGTCGCCACCACTTGTTGATGCTGAAAGCCCCCCTCATGTGTGACAGAAACGGGAATAACCTGCTAATGATCGAGCACGGATCACCGTTTGTGCCATCCCCTACCCACAACAACAAAACACATAAGACCAACCCAGGGAACGCCAGTGTGTTCCCTCGACCACAGATAAAGGTTGAAAAGGATGAAGACACAGCCAAAGATGATGAGGACATCAGAGATGGTGAAGACTTTGTAGTTCAGAAAATGGGCAATGCGACTGATGAGAAATTGTGCGTCGGTATTTCACCCAAAACGTCAGGACTTGGTAGGATGCATAGCAGCAATCTTCATGTGGCAGGAGGACGTAGAACACCTGCCAAAATCACAAAAAATGTAGTTCCATCGGCATTTGTTCATCAACAGATGAGAAACAAAAAGACACGGGCACAAACTGGAAACGCCAGGGAAGTGCAATGCTGGGCGACAAACTTCCAGTCGGAGAAGGATAACAAGCTTTTGAACAAGAAATAGGCAACGTTTTAGATTACATCTCTGATGTTCTGATCTAATTGTTTTCTTTCAAGCCATGATTTGTAATATTTTCGATTGAACTTCATAGACCTAAGGTAAACCTTCATTTGTGTATGATCTAAAACTTTCATGACGAACCGAATTAATGAAACATTCTCGGACTATCAGCCATGTCAAGTGCTTAAAACTCACCGACTTTTCTGGGACCGTCTCTGTTTCCGTTATCAGGCTTTCACTGTTTTGACGAACTGACGTTTATTTTAGTCCTGAGTTCTTTTTATGGTTTTCCTCAGTCCCCCCTAGGCAAATAGCGGGTTAATAACTTAAATTAAGTCACTTTGTGTTCCAATTCTTTTGTATTAGTTCAATTTATTAACCTTTCTGTCAATCGACTTGTAGGTCTAGTCAGAATAAATGTTTCAGAGAGAGAAGTTACAGGAGAATGTAGAAAATAACTCATTTGGAAGCTTCGTAATTTTTACTTCATAGAATACGAAGAGGGTAATCAGGTCAAGGAGGCTGAAGATAGTCGGGCATGTAGCATGAATTTGGAAGATGAGAAATAGGCTTTCACACAAAATGTTAGCCGGAAGCAAAGAATCTAAGAGATGATTTGAGACACGCATGTGTTCATGTGAGAATCCATTAAAATACATTTTAAGGAAATTGGGCGTGAATTTTATTGAACTGCCTCATATTAGGGCCCAGTGGCAGGGTCGAACAAACACTGGTATTATCCTTCGAGTTCCATAAGAGTCAGGATGTTTAGTGACCATTTCAGCGTCGGTTAGATCCTGCATCTTTCTGTAAGAATATCAAATTTCACGAATAATGTTGTTTCCTATTCATTATTACGCTAAACCTACATGAATGAAATCTATTTATTTCGTAGAAAGAAAACATACCTTTACAACTGCAAGCAAAACAGAACGTTTATCCTTAGGCAGAATTCAGGAAAGCAACTAGCAAACTCAGCAGGCGATAGGTGATATCATATCGCCTGGACGTTCGCATCAAAGCAGCCGCATTGTTAGTTTGTGAAAATGACCATGAATGGAATGGTCATTTCATTCCGGCATATTCTATAATTTTCGCGAATTTAATATTTCGTTGCTTTTCGGTTATATTATTCTTTCTACACCGACGCGTTGCATACGATGAAGATGGATCATTCATTGGATGACGCAACAAGCCATTACAACTCCTCCCTCACCAACGTCGCTCTATAGTGAAAAGCGGTGTGGCAGAAACCTTTTTCAACACGTATCGCATGTCACCGACGTTATGGTTCAAGTTTGAACGCTTCACATTTTAATGCATGCTGTTTCTACATATTGAATCAGTGATGTTCACTTAGACCAGTGGTCCCCAACCTTTTTGTGCCTACGGGCACATTTGAGAGTTTATGAGATCGTGGCGGGCACCAACCAATTAACAAAGCCAAATTTTCTTTTCTCTGGACAAATAAGATATGGACACCAAATAATACATAAAACAACACGACGTTTAATGATACAAGAAACCACGCAATCAAAAATACGTAGTTTTATAAGTACAATTATTATTACTCAAGTGGGAAGTTAGTGTGATGTTTGGCACTGCATTTCATCGGCCAGTTTTTCAAATTTGGGAGTGTAGGATGATATTGCTGCTCGCAAACAATCGTCAAGACGGACGTTAGTAAGTCGAGATCTGTGCTTTGATTTTATAATGTTCATGGTTGAACGGCCTTCATTATTCAGTATAACCTCTTTCCGTATCAACGCGGGCACCCAGAAAAAGCCTTGGCGGGCGCCATGGCGCCCGCGGGCACCGCGTTGGTGACCACTGACTTAGACCTACAGTCTTACTTTATTTTCAGATGTAGTCTTTTAATCTAATAAAATTGCAACAGCGTTAAACAATACACTGGGACGAGGGAATTATTTATGCAAAAGAAGATTGTAGCCTACGCAAAATACTGTGATTCCTATCACAAGAAGAAGTCAGAAAAATGAGGAATAAAAATAATTTTATTAAGAAACAAGTACATAGAGGAAATGTTTCAGACTAATATTTCCAGTACGCATACAATTGTGTGTAGTAAATGAAAACAAAATGACAAATTATCGTACCCTAGTGCACGTAGATGATCATATCTTCTTGTTTATGATCGCAATGAAATTACGTACAAGCAATAATTGCAGGTCTTTATTTATAATGGCATTTTTAATGCTGCCTGATACGTGGAGATACTGCAGCAGAAATTAAGACGCTTTAGTCTCAGCATCACCAAAGAAACAAATTGGCATAACAAATTAAAGTTTCTAAACAAGAACCCAGTGTCCACTTCACTTTCCTCCACCAGGAGTAAGGAAACGAACAGGAATGTTCAAAGCCTAAGTCTTAATGAACAGAAAGATGAAATTACCGAAAACGAGGCCACCAATTATGCTGTGCATGTTCTATTCAATAGTCTTCAGGGACTTTATTTTGCGATGATCGAAGAAAGACGAAGAATGTTACGATTAAAAAAAGATTAATGAATGGAAAAATAATGTTGAAGAAAAGAGCAGTATTTCATTCTGGAGAGACTTTCTTCGTAGTTTGCCTTACGTAGACGAAGTTGAACATCGGGATTCAACATTTTGTAAGGAGAATAATGCAGGAAGTAGACGTGGTGACTTCAAGACACGTGTCGCTATTCTCTTTGGAAAAAACGAAAATAGATTAAATACATTATTGAATACAGCCTTGTCTAAGAACATGTAGGGCATGTGTCAGACGCGTCACTATTTAGTGAGACACTTGTTTCTCATCTGGAAATGTCTGTTAATTAAGTTTACTGCGAGCACATTCTGCCACATGCACAAGTCCCCATCTTAAACGTGCTACATGGAGATTGGTGCTGCTTATTTTCTTTCGACTAATGCGTAGGTTCTGAATTTCTGACATTTGTGTGCAACACTCATTTTCTGAATATCCAGGTCTGTCTAATTGTCTTATCCAGATTCTTTTCCCGGCAGTGAATTGCCATCCCAAGCGTTCCATACCACCCACAATTTCCCGGCATCTTCAGCATCCTCCAGAGGAGCATGTAAATGACTTCTTGAGAAGAGTATCCGGATGGAATGTTCGTCGTCTCCTATTGTGCCTCCATTTCCCTCTCCAGCACAGGTTTTCTCTATGAACCAAACAAAATTGATGTCGGCTACGTGATTCAACGTCTCTCAAAGCAAATAGCGAATACGTCAAGGAAATATTCTCCTAGTTTTGTTTGTTTAGTTTTTGGACTTTGTCCATTGTCCAAGGTTGAAATGTATAGGACGTTTCGTATACAGGATCCGTTTTCGTCTTCAGGTGTATGCTGCAGGGGCACCTAAAGACGAAAACGGATTTGGTTTTCGAAACTTCGTATACATTTTAACCTTGGACGATGGACAAGGTCCAAAAACCCAACAAAACCGACTATATCACACCATCAGAATCCAATTATTCTCCTAGTGTCCAGAAATCTTCCAAATTCCTAGTCCTAGTGGATGTAGGCTAGTTTGTTCTCGGCAGATGCATGGCTCCACGGTCTCTAAAGGCAGCAGTTCAGTCGCGATATAAATACATTTTGTATGTTGGAAGACTTAAAACGCCATAAAAGTTTACCCATATTTGACGCCAGTAATGCTGACTCTCATTCAGTGCTGTTTATCTGCAACCCTTATCTTTACATTCTGTGTTTACGTTACCATCACTTCATGGCAATCCAGGACCCCTCCAAGCGACAACGAGGACCGACGATTCCAACAATGATGCCACGCTGCTGAAACCCTTTGGGAGATGCACAGGGTACGCCACAGCTGAGGTGTTTTGCATCATTTTTAAACATGCTGTTACTGGAATGTGCCAGAAATGCCGATAACTTAATTTTATCATAGCTGGGGCATTTTCTAGGACGAAAGGTGGTTTTCCTTCGTTCGTTCAAATTGTGTTCAAGTCACCCATCCCCCTTTCATCCGAAAGCAACATGTAGGAATCGAACCTTCCACAAAATGTAACTGGAGAATTTTGTAGGAAACGGTTTATACGGTCCGCCACACCCATGTCGGCACAGAGCTTTTCTCTTTCCTGGTGCTGAATTTCTTTCGGCGCTTCAAGTATCTGAATGTTAGTGACGGCCGCTTCGTGGAGGACAGGGTAAGCCGAATTGATGTGGCGCTCCAAGAGCTCTTTCGAGACGACAGGCTGGTGCTGTGCTGAAGTAGCGAGGGGCAGGATACAGACTGCACTGGAAACTGCAGGGGCAAGTCAGCACTGTATCGCAAAAACTCCTCGAGAGGAGTTTCCAGTGGTCTCGGGGTAATGAAACAAGCGGTCCGGTACTTGATCACTGATTCATCCCTTGATAGAGGAAACTACTTCGTCACCTCGTCATTCCTAATTGTTTAGTATTTATCATCCTTGTCCTGCAAACATACAGAGCTGGAACAAACATAAAATACACGCAAGTGTTAAATTTGTTAAACGTATTGTCAATAATATTGACTGTGGTAGTTATATTCAAGATAATATTTACTTATTGATTAATTGATTCGTAGCTATAAAGTTTCGTTTATTCACACTGTTCTATAGAAGGCTTACATTTTATGTTAATTTAATCACTGACTGAGATAATCTTGAATTACCAGTTACTAGCGCCAAACGTGGCCCACTTAAAAGTTTGTCAGTTTCTTTGATTTTACGTGCTGTAGCCATAATTTTGAAATTCTGACCAAATGGCACATGGGAAAGTGAGAATAGAGGGACATTAGAGACTATGAAAATGTAAGATTTTGAAGCAGCAAACCAAAACGGAAAAGTTGTTCATACGGGTCACTTTACGGATCCAAATATCTGAAGGTGACCCACGCACTGAACTATTAAAAACTCTTAAAAAAGTTTAGAAAACATGTATTTGTTACATAAGTTACTTGTAGGAATAATATTAAATGAAAGGAACTTTCAAAATATTACAATGAAAAAGGCACTGCAAAACAATTTACTAAATTTATCCAAACATTTACATTTAATTACAGTTCAGTAGTACACAATAGAAAATACTCCCAGAAATAAAAAAGCTGTTATCACTGCTAGTGAAACGTTTATTATTGGGCCACTTTATGAATCCCATGCTTTACCACATACTTATGATGTTATTGGATTTGTTATACGGATTATCGTAAACTGTTAATAGGCTCCAAAGGTGAATTAAATAACAATATTAACTGTTTACAGTGATAAATTATATGTAATTATTTGGAAAATTACTTAGCTAAATTATCTAAGAGTCCTTCAACATCAGTACTTCTCAGACATGTATTTCTACGAACAGGTGGTGAAATATCCCCTGCGTTTGTTACTTATGCATCCATCCAGACAGCGAGCAGGTATCAACAGATGCTAGATTAGTTTATTTATTTTCACAATTACCGAAAAATTAAAATCGTGGGCCATCGTACCAGTACCAGTAAAGTGTAAAATTCTTTCACCTGTCAAGTTTTGTTCATTTCTTGTCTGGTGGTTAGGCGACCATAACTGCAATATCCATTTCCGTCACACGCCCTTGTGATGAGGCCGGAAGTACCTCTTCAACATTGGCAAACTTTTACTAGACTATACGGCTAAAAACTCTAGTAGACAGTCATATTTGAGACTCTATTCTGTTAATTTAGTTCACTATTAGCCTACAGTACGACTGGGAAACATATATTAAGCAATTTGTATGTATTTTATTTTATTTTAGTGTGTGTAATAACAGCGAACGTCCCGCGCTGTAGCCGCGCGGTCTGAGGCATCATGCTTCGGACCGGCGATACGGAATGCGCGCTGGTTCGAGTCTCGGGGGAGAAGAAATTTTCTCATGAGTTTTCGACCAGCGTATGGGATCGGTGCTAACCCAGCATCGTGAGGAAATTGGGGAGCTACAATGAGTAGCGTAATCCGGTCAGGAAAGCTAGCAATGGCTGGGGGTTCGTCGAGCTGACCACACGTCACCCTGTATCTGGTTGGATGATCGTTCACGTGTGCTTAGGCATGTGAACGTGAGGCCAGCAGTCAGCTAGTCGGCCTTGGCTCTCAGAGGGCTGTTAAGCCACGGATTATTAATAACAGCGAATAGGGTTCATTTGGTACAGTTTTGACTTCTTAATGTGTGCGCAATTTTAATTTCGTAGTAATTGGAAGAGTATGGATGTTTGCGCATCATTTATAATCCATTCCACGGAACACGCCTGTTAATAGTGGGCTTACACCGTATAGGCTACATTTATATTCTTGTTTACAACTTATAAAGTAATTTAGTATCACCACTAGCAAAAATAATTAGCATACCTCGCACGGCTGTTGATAAGCTAATAGAAATACCCATGAAGGTTCTTCCTTTGGCAATTTCAGTACGGCTACTACATTGTTATTTGACGGAAATAATTCGTCAGATTGCCAGAATAGATCATAAGACGAAGAACAGGTGTCGATTGTGGCTTTCTTGGTACTGAAGCTGTGTAGATGACTGCCTCCATCAACAGGGTTGAAGGCGATTCGTTATTTAGAAAAGGTGGTAACCACGTAACAGACAACACGGAGCACAGAAGAACACAAAAATAATTATTTTGACTGACTAAATAACCTGAAATTAAGGAAGGAAGGCTTTATCGAATGGGCCTATATGTCTATAGGCCTAGTATAGGCCCGCGTATGTTAAGTAACCATGTAGGCGCATTTATTCCTCTATGAGAAAATATTATATAACAGACCAGTCCTGATTGGTGATTATTTATTAAAATCACTATTTGCATTGCATGAAATCGTATGTAGTATTTATGTAATCAAAGATAATTATAACGTTTTTAATTTATGCAGTTTCCACATGCGTTCTTTGCATTCTGTAATGTAAACAAGCTTGGAAGGTGTATTCCGTGCCAGAATACACAGTGTTTTCTCATGCGTTCTTCGTAACGCCCATTTAGAATAATTTAATTCCGGTTTGTCCCTCGGAATATGTTTGTCGCGCATTTGAACTCTGTCTGTCGCGATTGGTGGACTTGAAAAAGTCGGTGAAAATGTGGCCGTAAATGAAGAAAATGTCCGACACTAATCTAGAACGATTGGGAAACGCCCGATTTCGTCACGTACGCCATCGTCCCAGCTGATGGTTTCGTGTTTGCTACATAAATGCTGCTCAAACTGGGGCCACAGCCCCCCAGTGAGCAGTGAAACTCAAGTTACACAGCTACAATGTATTTTAGCACTTGAAAAAAATATTTGCTACATTATTGATCCACTAAAAGAAGTGAACAAATTTTAAGCAAAGAACGCAAAACAGCGGTATGTGTAAGATAGTACTGAAAGTACTCATCCGTTTTGTTGTGACAATTTCTTTTTCTTGCAATATCGAAGACAATTTTTGTAAGTAAAAGAATTGGTTTGTTTTATTGGAATTCAGTAAAAAATGTACATGCATGTACTAAATATATATTTCTTGTTATCGACTCCTAACTAAAATTGTTATTACAGGATCTCAGAAGCATAAAATTTTTAATCAGAGTTTGGGAACAGCGAGATGAAAAAGTGTGAGGTCTGGTCCGTGGGACGAATACACGTACAGGATTTTTAACGCGCCTGTAACTGGATCTAAGAGAAGATGTAATTGGATAGAAGTTCGGGATAAAAATGAGCAGTTTCAAAATGCATGCTGTTAACCACATATTAGTATTGAGATCACGTCAAGGAGGATACAATAGGAGGCGCATGTAACATGCAAGAGTGAGAAATGTATAGACAAATTTAGTTGTAATCCTCAAGTTTTATATATTTGCGGTTTGTGGTTTGTTTAACGAACTGTCAGCAGCTCATACGACGTCTATACAACATCGAATATGACAATTAATAAACAATGAATTGAAAATGCCACGGAAAGAAGTGCCCAGAAGGGCCGAGGAAAATCACAAAAACCTCAGTCCGAATAGCCTTTCTCTGAGTCGATATTTGAACCTGAGACCTACAGAATACAAGGTATGCAGAGCAGAAAATATTTTTGCTTTGCTGAAGACGATTTGAGAACGAGAAATGAAAAGTGACTTCCGGTCGCAACACGCCATTCCACTTAAACGTCTTCTCAACTTCGCTGTTCCTTGATGCTCAACCGACGTGGCAAATAGCATACCTCCTACAATGGTTACGTGCTTTAATCTGTACGTACAATGGTGCTAAATTCCGTTTATGCAAACGCATCTCGCTCTTAAACTCTGCTGCTATCTGTGTTCTGACAAAGAATATTAACATCAGCTTCGGTAGCTCAGTCGGTAATATTATGCATTCAGTATCGACTGGTTATTAAAGCGTACAAATAGCAATACAATGACAAGAGTACGAGTACGAATACCGTGGTTTGATTCTCAATGTAGCAGAACGTTCCTCTACGTCACAAAATTGAGACCAACTCTGGGATCGACCTAGTCGTCTGTGGTTTTATGCAACAGTTAAAGCTGCTGAAATTACGAATGTATAATGGATCTGTACTTCTGTGACAAAACAGGGAATAACAATACTTACAGACAGGTACAGAAACTACTTAATTCATCATAGCTAATGTTTAAGTACCTGGAAATGAAGGATAGACGCCCCTGTTTTAAGCGTCTAAAGTCATATAAATTTATTTCTGATTTTGATAAGGGCACGAGGCTTGGTTTAAAAATGTAGGCATTGGCCTACAGTTTTGATGTAGGCCTATTTGTTGGTTGAAAATTATATGGGCCTATTTGAATTGTGATTATTTTAATTTTGAGGTCGTACAGGCGAAAATGGACTAATTCTGCAGAATTTTTTTAGATTTTTATGATCTGTAAAAATGATACACTCATTAATTCAACACTCTCGTGTAGCTGGCCATGAGTCTCTCTGTCATTTACAGGTCAGCTCATGCTGACAGGAGTCAGGGTGTGACGCTGCCAGTGATGAAGACACCCATTAATAACAGGTAATGTTAATGGTTAGAAACTGTTGTGATTGTGATGGTAGCGTATCTTTATTTTTGTTTGTGTTTATAATTTGTACACTAAATCAATTGCATAAACGTTAAGTTTTAGACTTGAATTAGAAAATACCATATTTACATTTCGCCCGGTCTACCGTTGTTGATGTCTTAATTTCTTTCCAGGCAAAACCGAAGGTCGCTGTCGAATGGATACACCCCTGCTTCAGGAGAACTTATGGAGCGGGACAAGAAGCAGGAGTGAAAATTTTACTACGTACTAGAACGATATATTATTACATCGCTTTGTTGTTTTGCTACATTTAGATCCAAATTTTCTGAAGGTGATATTCCTAGGCAGAAAACAATTTTCTTTACATGGGCAACAGTCAGTACGAAAAAGTCAATTCAGAAATCGATAACTGACCGTGTTAAAAGCGATCAACAAGTTCAACTTTATACTGCACATAGACCTACCAATGGTCAGCCATTTTTTAACATTTTCGTATTGTGTTGCGTACTTCCATTTGAAAATCAATTTAATTCATTGCGATGCGATGTTCAGAGAGACCTGTTATTTATAAGATGACCTTTTGGCAATTTTTAATTTCATATAAACAATCTAACGAAAATACCGCAATAACAATGACACTAATCAAGCAGGCGTAGATGTACACATAAATAATGTGTAGGGGCTAACAGGTTATCTAGAGTTTAAAGAAAATCAAAGTTTAGTTTCCAAGTACACGTATTTATTACACTTGTAACTGACTATGCGATAATTGATACGGACCACTCTACATTCGGTAGACATTAATTCTTGAAAGCCCAGAGGTCACCTACTGTGTCAATCAGTAACTGCATTTTGTGTGATCATCGGTATCAGGGATATTTCCTGAAACAGCATTAAGAAATCGATGTTTCGTGAATTATGTTTTCTTCGAGTTAAAGACTGATTTCTTAAATGTTTCTTAAAGACGTTTCGGCTTCAAAGGGTTAACGAGAATTTGTGATATTGTGTCCGAATTAATTGTTACCAATCTTATGCTAAAGTCTTCCGGAAAAACAAATTTTGTCGGTGTGAATAATTTGCAACAATGTACACAATTTTTCTCGCGAGATTCTGACAGCATGCGGTTACTTCAAGGTACACGGCCTACCCACTCGGCGCTCAGTGTAAATAACTGCCGAAACTTAGGGAACCACATTGCTTGCTGCTGTGGTGAGACCTAGTGGCGATCAAGCAGACTTTTCAACGGAGTAGCGTTATACAGAAGAGTGAGTCGGGAGAACGTTCATCCCTCTGTGCTCCATATCACGCATTCAGACCGGAAAGCTGATATAAAGTGTGAGGAAGCAGGCTTATTGCTATCTGTGTAACCCAGTATACAGTCATATAACAGACGAGTCACGAGTCAAGATAATACACAGTCAAGTGACGAGGCAGCTGGGGTTTGATCTCGACAGGTTTCGGATTCATTTTGTGATTGTAGTTTCCAGACCGGCTTTGAAGCTGATCTAGCCTAACAATCAATGATGTTCAGGATTTTTCCTCGGGGATAAAGAGGCCAGAGCTGACCACTGGCCTGTATCCAAATAATAATACTCTGATCCGAATATCGCAGTGTAGAGGTTAAAGGTATCTTGGAGATGTACCGGGCTCAAATCTTGGCTCGCACTTCGGCTTTCAGGCTTCCCGCGATTTCTCTTATTCCTTCCGTGTAAATGATTTCACAGTACTTTAAAAACAGGCCTTGTCCGCCTGTCTTCTGATGACGAGATACTAACATGTACATTTTTTCCCCCTGAATTTACTTCTAGCCCCACCTGTCTACTAGCCTCTAGTAAAACTTCTGTGTTCCTCTTTATTGTATTTATATCATCCCCCAATAAATTAACATCATCTGCATATGCCAATAGCTGATGTGTCCCATTCAATTGCAAACCCTCCTGCCTACCTTGGACCTTCCTGATGGCGTATTCTAGCGCAAAGTTAAAGAGCAAGGGAGACAAAGCATCTCCTTGTTTTAGACCGTTCTTGATGAAGAATGTCTCAGATACATATTTACCTACTCGAATTTTGCTACAGGTTTCATTTAAGCACATTTTTATTAGATTCACTAGCTTCTTTGGTATACCAAATTCAATAAGAATATTATATAGCACTTCTTTCTTCACAGAATCATGGGCTTTTTGAAATCTATAAAAAATTGATGTAAGGTCCCAATGAACTCCCATTTTTTCTGTAGTATCTGACGAATGCAAAAGATCTGATCAATCGTTGATCTGTTTCGTCTGAACCCACACTGATGATCCCCAATAATTTCATTCGCATATGGAGTTAATCTTGCCAAAAAAATGTTTGATAGAATGTTGTATGAGGTTGATAGCAGCGAAATTCCTCGATAATTATCACACTCAGTCTTGTCCCCCTTCTTATGAATAACTTCCCAATGGCTAATTCAACTTCATCTAAACTAGGTTCTGGCACTAACAGTTCAGCTATATGTATTTTAATCTGTCTAACATCATCTGTCTCATGAACATTTAAGAGCTAACTACAGAAATTTTTTCACCTATTCAAAATTTGTATTGGATCTGCAAGCAAATTGTCATTATCATCCTTTACCAACTTAGTCTGACGTTGATAAAAAAATTAAATGAAATCCGTGGCGTAACAGCTCCAGAGAGCCAAAGCCGACTAGCTTGACTGCTGGTCTCAAGCAGAGGTGAACGATCATCCAATCAGATATACGAGGGTGATGTGTAGTCCGCACGACGAACCCCCAGCCATTGCAAGTTTTCTTGACCGGATTCCGCTACTCATTGTAGCTCCCCAATTTCATCACGATGCTGGGTTGACACCGGTCCCATACACCAGTCGAAAATCTCATGAGAAATTTATTTCCCCGAGACTCGAACCAGTGCGCATTCCGTATCGCCAGTCCGAAGCATAATGCCTCAGACCGCGCCTCTCTACAGGTCTCTGATATTTTTGTCTTTACTATTTGTTTAAAGCTCAATAATTTTGTCCTTTAAATAAACCCTTTTCTTATTCCTAAAGGTTCTACTAGCTTCACGTCTCACGTTACATAGATTATCCGCATTTGTTTTGTTTGGGTTCCGCAACCATTGAAATTATGTTTACTTCCTTCGATCTATTAATTTTGAACATTCTTCATCAATCCACGGTTTATTTTGCTTTCTCCTGTAGTATCCTAGTTTCTCTTTGGCTGAAATTTTGATGCAGTTTCTGACATTTTCCCACTCCCTGTTGATGTCCACACTATCATTACCTTCATTTGTTTCTAAAATTTGAAACCTATTCGAAATTTCAACTTGATATTGTTCCTTTGCCTCTCCCTTACTTAATATTTTCAAATCAAATCTTTCTGTTTTGAAATTTTGCTTAGTTCGTCTACTTACAGAAAGCCGCTCCCTCACTTTTGCTACCAGCAGATAATGATCAGTGTCACAATCTGCTCCTCTGAAAGACCTCACATCAATTATATTTGTGTGCCTTCTATTATTTACTAACACATAATCTATTTGATTGTGTGTGCTCCCATCTGAAGAAGTCCAAGTGTATTTATGAATATCACAGTGTGGAAATTTTGTACTTTTTACAATTAAATATTTTGACGTAGCGAAGTTTACTGCTCTAACACTGTTATCATTACTAAGTGCATGGAGACTCTCCCTGCCTATTTTGGGTTTGAAAATATCCTCCTCCCAATTTTGGTATTGAAATCTCCTAGCAGAATTTTCATGTGATACTTGCCAAATGTATCAAATACTGATTCCAATTCTTCATAAAAGCTCTCTTGATATCATCGCTTTTGTCCTCAGTTGGGGCATGAACATTAAGGACAATAATTTCACACCAACGTCCGTACAGAATTACGTAAGACAACCTGTCACTGTCAAATTCTACTCTCTTAACTGCTGCCCTAATTCTGCTATGAACAAAAAATCCTATCGCTAACTGATGACTGTCATTGCCCTTTCCGTAGAAAAATGTGAATATGTCCACTGGGATCGCGCCCTCCCTCTCCCATCGCACCTCCTGCACTGCCACTAAATCTAACTTATAATTCTCTAATTCCCTACTCACTGATTTCAGTGTCTCAGCCCTTTCGAGATTTCTAACATTCCGCGTCCCAAATCTCATTCTTTTTAATTGTCATGGACGTGTCGAAGAGTCCGTACTGGTCTGAGGCTTTTCTTTTACATCCACTGAGAAACTTCAGAGATAAGATATAATGACAGACAGACATAAATATTATTTTTCTGTATTATAAAAATGTGTTCATTTTTAGATGCCTGTGTCCTGCTCCTGCTTCCAATACCCCAGGTTGGCTGACTTAAATTTCAAAACCTGAGTTCTAGAACCCATGACGCTGATTCCAACCATCAACGCTCCCATGCGGTCGTGTTGAGTATCAACAGGTGGCGTCATTGTCTGTATGGCAACCAATCCCATGCATGCCTAGCCGGCGGCATTTCTGTTACGATTAGTCTGTGTCGTGAATTGCGCGTGTAAGGTAGAATAATGGGACATAATAGTTTTGCACCACAAAACGAATGTTTGCAAAACGATCCACGTGACAAGCTACATTCAGATCAGTTTAATTTCTCCTGATTTCAAGTATTCAACAGTAATTACCGCATTGTGCAGCGTACAATATGGACCAAGACTGCTATGAATGATTTGCTATATCAACATATGAGAGATCAGTTACCTATTTTACTGTTTATAAGCAAGTGTAGTGTTGTGGTTTTTTGAACATTCGAATAACGAACGAGTTTCGTTTGTTGTTCTGCAGGTTCACTAAAGCTAGTGATATAGTGATTCTGTAAGGTGTTTTACTCCTGGTGTCGACTGACCGTTCGCTGACCCCCTGTTAACCATTCCTCCTCAGTAAGGTGAGTCTTGAGATATGGGCGTTGCTTTCTACTCTTTTTGTCCTTGATTTTTCGTTCCGCTACAAACATGGTTCCTTTCTCAGCAGTTCAGAGTTTGACGAAACGCTTACAGCAAATGCTGCAAATCATTCGTTTCAGTGTACTCTGTATTCACGTTGTTATTGGACTGCTTCCTACAATAGTTATTGAAACACGTTTAAGGTCTGAAAGGAAGACAGAGGAAATGTATATTCAATTTTGGAAAACACGGTTTTTCCAGATACATTTTTGCTGATTTGCGCGTCACATTGGCCCTGATGACTGTGTATTGTAGAGAAAATGGCCAGATGTTAGCTTATCACTCAATTCCATCCATTGCTGATTTTAAGAATACGTGGAGTTATACCTACCTACGTTCTCCATACGTCTGCATGGCAAGGTACTTACGTAGGCAGTAGGGACACCTTACCGTACAAACCTATTCGAGAATGGACATTTGTACAATACTGTATCTGTATTTATTGCATATTCAAAGTAGCCACATCCAGAAGTGTTTGAAACACAATTTATATGTTGTGCTATGAGCTGCTATTGTGATATGTGGTTCAAAGTTCAAATGGGGTTCATGCAAAGGTAACGGAACAAATTGAAATGAAATTCGACAGGAAACTGACAGTTCTTGAGTTTCAACGTAATATTTTTTTTTCTTCAAAATCTGCCCAGTAATGTCGGAGGTGAAACTTTGTGCTTTATTGTTTTTTTTTTTTGTTTTGCAGCACAGTTTCTAAAATATCTTTAACGAACTGCGGCCTTGTTACATTGAATCAACACAACAAATATGTTTGTGTTCTTCAACGTGTATGCGTAAGGACGTGGAAAGTGTCACCACAAGAGAGGTTGGATTGCCAGTTTCTTTTAACGTGCTTCTTTAGGAAACAGACGATGACCAAAAAGTGTATTTCAATCTTAACTGTTTCAATGACAGGTTAGGAGCGCGGAATAAGATGGAAGGATGGTTATGAATTGTATTTAAGGATTTGTACCGAATACCTCTTCTGCTTGAGAAGGTCCACTTTTAAATGTCAGCCCGAAGACCAGCTGCCCCTTTTTAATAGTTTTAGCCAGTTCCTCCAGGCAGTTTTTGTTTGTATACTGCTTTATAATAGGCCACGACCTCTTCCTTCCACAACATCCCAACATTTACAGATTTTGTCTTTAATAGCTCACATCAAAGAATGTGGAATGTTTGAAGGTAGTACTTGCCGTGAGGAACTGATGAAAACTATGAAGAAAGTAGTCAAGATAGTCGGTAACCGTCATGCCGCTAGTATTATTAGTGCAGGACGTTACCCGCTACATTAACCTGAATAAACATATACACTTTGCACGTTGATTAAGGTTAATACAAGAAGCGCGAAACTAGATTGAATAAAGTGTTTTCTATAATTGTCAGGTGGCATCTCTTACTAAGAAGCCTGACGTTGCTTATATATACTTGGTTTCTTCTGAGTTAAATACACAAAACAAAGTTATTTTTTGACTGTTGAAGAAGGTGGTACAAAAAGTTACCACATGGCTTAAGTGGTACTGACCAAGATGTTGCAAGTATTACTGAATTTAGAGGAGTTGTCATTCAGACCAGCATTGTGTACTCCGCTGTTGTCAGTCGGTCAATATTTCGTATCCTTGAAGCGCTATTTGATTTTTTATTCTTTGTGAAAAAAGTTTAATTTTTGTCCTCGATGTAAGATTTGCAGGAAAGTTTCTTGTGAACGTATTTTTAAAAAACGATGTGGGTGGTACTTTTTATCGTCATTTATTAAACAATTCCTTTGTTCTTTAGGCAACAGTTTCCTTTTTATTCCCGCAGACTGACCTCAGCGACTGACAGCTTCAGTGTCATATCTGCTGCCACTGCTGCTGTTGTCATAATCCCTAGCAATCCTATGAAGAACAGCATACCAAGTATTGCGTTTTAAAGTTGGCGGGTGCTTCATCCCTTTTCTATCTTCCTTCCGCTCTTTCTGTCGTTCTTTATAACCTCCATCCCCCCGTGTCGCAGAATCACCTTTCCGTTCCTCTGCTTTCTTATAACATGGGAAACAATCGCTGCTCAGAAAGATGATAATGATTAGGTCCACTTCGTGGTTATCTTATTCGCGGGTCACTGGTGTTGCCACGTGGCCCGCGGTATTTGGTGAATGGAGCTGTGTTGTACCCGGAAAAGTGAGATACAGCCTGGCTTTGTAGGGCCGACGTAAAGGAAGGTCCAGCATCATTAGGATGCAATGAGAGCGGTCGATGACACAGTAACCACCAGCAGTCTCTGGCGTGTACCTTCCACACGTAATGGACGTAGGATTGGGTGCAGGTTAAAGATATTCCAGTATTACACGTAGCTCTCGTTATGTGCCCTTACGCTGTTTGCGTTTTCGCATATCCGCGATTTAGTGTCAGTATCGTGAGGAGCATCAATATCCAGACCGCGGCCAAATTTCAAAGCCTGTTACCTGCATCGAACTTTCCAGGTTTATCAGGGAACGTGTTGCAGTTAATAAGCTTAGCACCAAAGAATTCAAGTTTTAGATCATACCCATGTGATTAGCTGCAGGTACAGCAACTAGTGCGTTTTTTGGGAGAGTATTTCGGAGAAGTTTGGCAGTAGTTTTGAATATGAGAAAGATTGACTGTCCGGTGCCACCCGACATTCTATAGAAGTGTAGGGGGGGGGGGGGGGGAGAACATGAATTTAAAATTATGTTGTTTTAATTTAACGATTTGTGGTACAGCGTATTTTTTATTTTATTCGCGTACTGTGATACATTATTTATCCAAACATTCTTTTGCTTTTTTATTCAGAATACAAGAAAATCTAAACTTAACTCTCCTCTAATCCAAAGACATTACCCACATAAGAACTGAGATAACACGCCACAATGTACTGCAGCTGAGAACAATGCTTATATTATGAGGAGTATATAATTCCTTGTAGGATTTGAGGTTGCCTCAGCGGTGAGTCTGAAGATGACTGTCTTCTGGGTTGTTGCGCCGTGTAAACTTCTACCAGACTACACGGCGCATCAAGCCAGCATCTTCGTATGCTTTCTTATCTGCTGCTCCTCGCACCCTTCTGATCCCTTGTATTTTACTTCTAACGGACGTCGAACTCACGTGGTTGTTGTTTGTTGTCCGTTTTGAATGATGTGCTCCAGATGCACGACATTCTTTTGTTGAAGTACGAAGGGCAATCTCGTGGGATGCCATGTGGCATGGTGAAAGGCACCAGCTGCTTGCATGAACAATGTATAACAAGTAGCACCTGAAGTAAAAAGCACATGTGAGTGTTCCAGTTTTTACTTGACAATCGATTACTCGAACCTTCACATTCCACACTCACTTTCACCGTTACAAAGGTCGCATTCCTTTTATAGTCACTTGATGCATTCACTTGTAGTCAAAACAGAAGTCTGTCATAGCATTTGGCTTGAAGGACTAAAAACAGCGAAACTAATCGGACGGGCTGGTATCGGTGCAGATTTTCTGATTTGGGACCTGCAGGAGTAGCATACTGGTCACTACAAAGCCACTATTGGTCACTGGCTCACTAGCGTATATCGACCAGGTTTTTTGCTTTGCGAGGAGCTTCCTGTGATGTACGGATCGCCAAGTAATAGGGCATTATGCATTCTTTCCACAAGGTGCGTGCACGGAACAGACATGCACAGGTCTGTCCGTCCATTTAGGTCATGTTTCAGGACTGAAATTTCTATAAAAATTTTGATTAAATTTTATATTGGGGTCTTTGTGTAAAGCTACCTGGCAAATTTTTGTTTCATGTCTGTCTAGTAGGCCTGTAATCCTTATTTTGTATGAAGCTCAAATCGAACTTACTAAATTTTAAATCCGTTCATTACAGTGGAATTTCGAACATGCCTTAAAATATATGGGCCTGTATTTTGAATCTTATAGGCCCGTAAATATTCTTAACTTTTATTTGAAAGTATTCGAATATGATGAACATTTAACAAGATTTAAGAAAAATATTTTCCCGCTATTCAGTGTGGCGTCTGTGGTGTGTTGAGCTTTGTGACAATGGTATTTGTCGTATTAAGAGCGTCAAGACCAATGAATTGCTCAGAGTAACAAGGGACGCATTTGGAACCTTGTACAATACTTCATTGGAGTAATTCTTATGCATGTATTCTTTAACAATATTCCTTCACGCTATATAGAATCTTCTTTATACTGTTCTCCATGTCACCCCTTCTTTGGCCTGTTGCTCGTTGGTTTTTATACTGCTCAAGTAATCTATACGTATCCCTGATTTGTTACTTGGCAATCATTTTATTCATAAAGCGATCACTGTTCAGCGTTACCGCATGTTCTTAAAATTTGACTTCACAGATTTATAAGATTCCCATAATGAATAATAATTTTCATTATTGATGTCCAGTTTATTGAAGTTGGTACAATTAGCGGCCCGTGGGCCATATACAGCTCAAGACCACTTGTAACAAGGCCCGCAAATTGTTTTTAATTTGGTAATATCTGCTACACGCTCATTTATTTTCTCAGCCCCAAAGGATCTGCAAAAAATCCTTATCAATGTCTCGTCTTGTACTTTACATACACGTAACACGTGCTATTTATTTTCAAAAACTTATGGAAAAATTACATTTTCCAGGTAAGAAACGTGTAACGTATAAATTGTTACATGAGCAAATTTAAAATAGATTGCAGCTCTATTCTAATGTGTGCACATATCAGTAACATTTATATTTTGTTGTGTGCTATGGTAATTTGCCATTTCCGTTGTTGCAGGTAGCGAATATTTGCTATTACTTTTTAAAATAGTGTTAGAAGGGGTTTCTGGGCCCTTGGTTCCAACGGTATTCTGTTATTGGCACTAGGGAAGAAGAACTCTGGTTTATTGCAAGAAAGAAATTGGGGAAGGGTTTGTGGGGGGCAAGAAGGGGCTTGAGGTCTTTAGAAGTAAAACGCCGAGAAATCAGAACACGTCAAATTTTTTGCCACCACATGGCCTATCTCAGAATACATATGCCGAAGAATGTTCTTGACGACAACAAGAAAGGGCAGTTGTTACACCCTATACTTGTTCATGGCCGACGTATTACGGACTTTACGTAAAAACGAGAAATGGAAACATGCTCAGTAACGTCTCTTAATTCTTGAACGTCTTGATATGCAGCTTATCAGCACTTATATAGTATTCAGTATTTATTATTGTGATCCTCCGAACAAAACATCTGGATTGTGTCTGTAGATCTGAAGAGTCCAATGTCTGATACGACAAGTGAAGACTACAGAGCGGCTGATGACATTTTGTTTATGTAGGTCATGTGCATGTGAGTGTAAATGTGCATAGAACTAAATATGGTACGAACCAACATCTGGAACGATCATAACATATCTAACCAAATCTATGGTATAGCGAAAAGCTTATGCACAGCTGGGCAGTAACTCCGCTCCACTAATGGGGCAGGGAAGTTTATTGTTTTACAAAAAAACATATATTCGACGTTCATTATATAATGCAACCGAAGCAGGCCAACCCCTGGCCTAAGTTTTTGATTGCATTGTGATGATTATGAAATAATTTTAAGATATTTTAAACATAAATATCTGGAACAGCAATAAATGTAGAACTGGAGTTCGCGATGAAATTATAAGAAAGGTAAATTCGTTAAATGTGTGGTGTTATGAAAATGTATGATGACGTTTCCTTTTTGAATAATTACAAATCGTGATATATAAAACAGTAATTTTGTCGATTGTTTTGTGTGGAACTGGTTTTAGTTCTAGCGGTGTTGAATCCTCAGTTTCTGCTTCCATATAATTTATGCAAATTAGGTGCTGGCTGTGTTGCCTTCGACAGGGCTTTGGAAATCTTGAGCGTCGCAGCTAGGTACGAAGCGACATCGGATCCGAAATGCGGTCTTTGTGTCTGGAGTCCGCAGCGTTTGGATCTGCCGTGGCAGTTTTCTGTGGCTTCTCTGCCCCCCCCCCCCCCATAACATATTGTTGTTCACACCAAGAAATGGTTTTCTGAACAATGTAGATACGAAAATGGCATGAATGTATTTATCATTGTGTTACCGTTCCCTTCTTCTTGTTCCTCTACTCCTGCCTCTCGTCATCCTCATTCTTTTCCTTTCAATCTCGTCTCCATTTTCTTTCTTAAACTTTGCATCTTTGTTGTTGTTATTATTATTGTTATTATTCCACCTATTCACCACTTTATTAGGTATTTACTTCTATGTACCCGAGACAAACCTTGCCCCTGAGGTACATAGTGCAGCAGCCATTTCCGAATACATTCTGTTTTTAATATGTATTATATAGTTTTATTGTGAGAGATGACTGTGTGTTTTACGACAGCGTCTTTCGAATGATGTATGAATATCCTAAAATAGCAGTTTTCTGAAGTTACCTGATGTCGTGTTCGCCCGGGATGTTGGCCAAATATTTTCTGAGTGACCTGGAGACAGTTCCTGTTGCTCCTATAATTATTGGGATTACTTTTGCTTGAACTTTCCACATTCTCTGTATTTCAATGAGAAGGTCCTTGTATTTCAAGATCTTCTCTGCTTTCTTCTTAATCACAATTATTATTATTATTTATTAGCATAATTTGTGTTTTCTCTTCCTCATCATTGCACTTCTGTTCTTCAGTATCTTTTCCTCATTCTCATCCATCTCCTACTGCATCAGATTCAAACGCCTGAAAGATATGGTTTCCTATTTATAAAACGACGCCTTGTTCATTGCATCTTGAAAGTGAAAATTCAAGGACACGACGATTGAGAAAGGTGTGGAAGGAAGCGGTCGTGGAATATTTTATAAAGATGCTTAACATAATTTCTGCGAGGAAAAAAATAAAACCCCTAGAACGTCATTGAAAATAACAGGCAGGCGTCACGACAGAAATTCGAACCGAATACGAAGCTGTACACTGCTGTATTGGATAAGATTTCCTGCATAAATATGGATTTGAAAGGAGTATGATTGTGCTCCAATATTTTAATGAGAAAACCTTGAGACACCGCAGAGAATCTGGCACGATAGGTGGCCTCTGTGATTGAACACCGACATCCTGAATACAAAGCAAAATATAACCGCTTTTCACAACGCAAAGATAATCCATAGGAAATCATACATCCGTCCTCAATAGAATGGAAAACAGTGCTTAGTGCATAGATACAGGCAGAATCTTATGTAATTATCCTTGTTTTATAAGGGAAGACAGGCACATAGTATCGTCATGTCCGTGTGTGCCTCCCCCCCTCCCCCCGCATGTTTTTTCAAGATATCCCAATAACATTTAAACCAGTGATATAAATTTAATAAAACTAAGTACGAACATTCTGCCACATATGATTGTTCCATCTTCGCAGTTTTTAATTTCGTTCTGTATACCGCATAAACTTCTGAGGTCAGAGCGACACAAGCACCTCTTGATATAGATTCCTGAAAATGTGTCGTGTCACATATTTGCTGTCAGACGTTGGTTGAGGATTTTTTTTTTTAGTCAACGTAAAGTAACAATATAGCCTCACGAAATCTGTTTCCAGCTTTAGATTTTATTGCGATAACCAATGATATTGCAGCTACAAATGCAAATTCCAATTCCGTGGAAGATGTATCATACAATTCTACAACGTCTGTAAGCAAAGTTATCACGAACATTGAAGTTATACTTACCTTGAGGTTATATTGAAAAGTGTAACAGTCGGAATCGGTACTAGTGGAAGTGGTGCATAGAAATTAATCAGTGAATAGAGCAAACGATAATGGGTATGAAGCATTGCAGCCGTCATAAACCTTTCCCAAGCCTGCGTTTTCTTTAATGAAGTTCAGTTTCCGTTCTGTCACGAATTCTCCTCCATCACACAACACCCAAACTCTGATTTGTTATTGGCACGTGATACATAGTATACATGCATTTAAACAAGACGTGATGTCATGTTTTCTAATGGTCTGTGAAGTTTTTCCGTTGCTGTAATGCGATCTCGACAAAGCAGTATATGAGCGTGCAACAAGTGATAACACAGACGTGACTAGCTGAAGAGAGTGTAGCTTTCAGGGCCACCTCTCGATCAGGATTCGGTCTACTTGGTGTTTTCTACCTGCGTTGTTTTAATTCTTGTGATTTCTTGGCCGGGCACATCGAATTCCGTCTTTTTTTAAACTGAAAGAGAACGCTCTTTAATGAATCGATACAAATCTGCACTGACCAGCCAGAACCATGCCCAGAAAATTTTTAAAGTATATGTTAATTCATGTCTGGAGTGGAAAGGAAATGGCTTAAAATCCTATGTCGATGCTCCAAAGAGTTCATCCAGCATTTCATATGTGCAGGCGTAATTAACAAATTCCTTTGTTGCAGAATCGTAACTTTACTTGTTTACGCCTTGCATCCCTGCACATACAATCGTTTTTTCTTACCCACCTCAATAGAAAAGTTTTTCACAAAGAAGAGTAGTCCAATGTCAGAAATTGCAGTTGTTGACTGAGAAGTAGAGGAACCTATGTTCATAGTCAGTTATCCTTGAAAATGGCTGCTCAGGAACATAACCTCTACTTTTAACATTCGCTCTGTGGGACGAAGGTTTTCGGTTAACGATCTTTTACCTTGGGCGATGTTTTCAGTAATGCAGCTACATGCGAATGTTTGTAAATACGTAGACCTGAAATAAAGTGAAGGATAAATAATGGAAATGTTTTTGTTCAGTCCGAAAACTGTTATTGGTCAGTCAGTTTTTACGAAACTTTCATGATGAGGACGTAAACAACAATAATTTTCCACTTGTTTTGTATACGTGTGAAACAAGGTGTCTTACTTATCATGAAAGAAGGTAAATTACAGGCATTTGGAAACAAACTCCTCCGGAAGAAGGATGAACTGTGTCTGCATTTTACCAGATCGTATCTACCTATAACCGGATGCATTTTTGCACCCTGCTGAAACCACTTCTTCCGGCGGAGTACTTCTGGTAAACCTCACCTTCCTTTGCCATATTTTCCTGAGAAGCATCTGCAGGAAAATCCTACCATGCTTCGTATTTGCCTGCGGACTGAACTACTCTTGTTCGATATTGGCTAGGCCAGGCAGTTTTATCTTTGCTACCAAATGCTGCTCGGCTGTGGTGCCAAGCTTCCTAAACACAGTGTCCTTGAAATATGTGTATACAGCTACAACTTTGGTGACGGCTTGTCAGTTGCTCACCCCTGTCAACTGAGCCACGAAGCTAACGGTGGTCACTACACTAGATTCGCTAATTCACGAAGTGCCAATACTGACGAATGTAATGATTTAATTTATTAAAAAAGTATTTATTTTACTCATTGAATGTGTGTATACATTTTTGGGACATCTCTATAATGGGTGATGGGAGTATTGTTTTTGGGGGTGAAATGGCTAGAGGATGAAAACAACTAACAAGGCGCTTTGACACAGAGATATTCTTGCATTTCCTTTTACTTGTTTACGCTTTCTCCATTTTATATGTGATAGACCAAAAGCGTATTGAGAGTGGTTGTGAAAGATGTTTTGGGGTACAGAACGAAGGTGTGGCCTGTGTTGTATTAGTGTACCAGAGCCTGCATAGGGACTGAGCACAACCACGAACATTATTTGCCGCGATAGCCGGCCTTTGGGTCGAAAATGAAACCCGGAATACCTCGAGTACGAAACAATAACTCGGTTGCTGCGGTCAGTTAAATTTCTAATTTTGTTGTCTATATTCACTCCAGTGAAAAGAAGAGACAGTACTAAATGGTGTAAAGTTCACGCTGTTGTCATTGCTGTTTACTTGGGATGTTTGGAAATCGGACCGCTTCGCCCAGAGCGGTTTACCCATACTCCCCGAATTTTGAGTTTTTACCGTCCTTCAACATGAGTGTCGCACTTTCAGTATAATGCATTTGTTCAGTCTGTAGTATGAGGGATTTTAAAATTCAATTAGAGGCGATGCAACTGTGGGGGTAAAAGTTCAGTCCCCAGATTCACGTACAGTACAGCAGTATTACCACCACACCACAAGGCACAGAGCCAAACGCTCTATAATATAATTATTATATATACAGGAAACTCTCGGTTTACGAGCGAGTTCCGTTCCAAGACGTTCGTTATACGTTTTTGTTCGTTATGTGTATCTTTTACGATACGTATAGTATACCTTAGCAGCCATTTTAAAGCGTTAAAACCATGTACTAAACATCGAATGGTCTATACAATACGTTTTATTATGATGTATGTATGCGGTATGGTTTATCGTTTACGATACGTAACGTAAAATAAAATGAAATAAAAGAGTAATAAAACAAGATATCGTACTTGTTAATTTTAATTAGAAGCATGAAAAGTTACAAAATAGAAATAAAGAAAATGAGTACTAACATAATGTATGTACATACATATGTATTCAACTTTATAAGGAACTCAATCTATTGGCGACCTTAAGAAATTTTGGATGAATTGTGACGTTCGTTATAGCGAATGTTCGTAAACCGAGAGTGCCTTAATACACAAATCTGTATTCATGCGCAAGCTGCTTTATTTTACATTCTTAAATGATGACTTCTTCTTACTGCATTAAATCATTCATCCAAAAAACTTAATAAAACCTTTCTTCAAAAATGTCTCTCTAGGCATACGAGTGAGTCATTTTCGTTATCATGATACTAATAACAGTTTGAGAACACATGTTCTGATTGCATAAATAATAAATACTTTAAAACACAACTTTTTAGGGCGGCAGTCCATTCATCAGTAGTAAATGACTCATACTTTTGAACATCTTAATACAACGGGGTACCGTTTTCAGGTTGCAAGTAGTAAAAGTAAAGTAAAGTAAAGTTTGTCCCACTATACGCCATGTAGGTGTTTGGGGTGAGTGGAGGTATAGCTCCTCTCTTTCTTGACCTCGGCACTAGATGGGGGTGTGTGGTCAGCATCACGTCCCGGCCGGCTTTACCCCCGGGAAAGGACCCCCAGTACCCATTGTAGAGGAGGGTGGGTGGGCCCCAGAGCCGGTCTGGACGCAGAGGCTAGAGGAAAACTCCTCTGCCTCCGTCGGGGATGGAACCCCGGTCGTCCAGCCCGTAGCTAGTCACTATACTGACTGAGCTATCCCGGCTCATGGTTGCAAGTAGTATCATAATTTATTATTAATAGGATTTGCTGGTAGTCCTAATTAAGCTGGATGAAAAACACATTTCGTTCCGTTTTCTTCGAGAAGTCTTTATGACCTACATTTGAATCATTTATAGAACCACATAAATCCACTTTCTGTGGGAATTGACCTGTTGTTACCATAGCAGTCACCAGGGGTAAATCCATCTTTTCCTACATCGGTCAATGTCTTTACTGTGCGTGGACTGCCTTATCTATCGCCTGTTTCCTGGTAAAACGACATGAGTCTTGAACTCATGTTTATTTTACTACTAGGTTTTTGTTAAGGTTTTGCCGTAAAGAAGCCACCGAAACCCAAAGGGACGTAAATAGGTCACCCCCATTTGTGAAAAGAGACAAATGTATCGCGCAGTGTTAACTCATTATTATTTATGTGGGTGCTTATAAAAACGATACGAGGCAAAAAAATAACTTCAGTTTCTAATGCTAGATGCAAGAGATGGCAGTGAACTAAAACCGTTTCAAAAACTTTGATACATTACATTTATTCTTGGGGATAAATAAATTAAACTTAAAAGAAAAAATTGTGTTTACTAGCTTGTTTTTTGTCCTTCTATAAAATGAGTTATGTGGACTCACGTTAATTTTAAAATGAGCAGGTTAATTCTTCCAAGGAAATGTAGTTTTGTCATTACAGATGTACGTCTTCTTATCTTGCGTGAAGAGACGTTTCACCTGAAGACAATGTAAATGTCTTGTTCTCAAGATAATCCTCAGCACAGTCTCGTTTAGTTCAGTGATTACCGACCGACCGCAGTTTTGTTGATCTTCGTGAAGAAACTTGTTCTCTCACCCTGAAGCAAGAACACAAATTGAGGGCGTTTGAGAACGGTCTGCTGAGGAGAAAACCTCGACCTAAGAAAGAGGAAGTAACAGGAGGAAGGAGAAAACTGCGTATTGAGGGGCTTTGTACTCATCAAATATCATTACGGTGATCAATTCAGTGAGTACGATTTGGGCTGGATAAGAAACACGCGTGGGAAACGTGAGAAATTTATTCATAGTTTAGTTGGAATACCTGAAGGATAGAAGCCGCTTGCAATACCTAAGCCTAGAGCGGAGGATAATATTAAGCTGAATCTGAAGTAAAGATGGCGTTTGTGCGGACTGGCTTCAACTGTTTGAGGATAAAGGATAGTGGCGGAAG
This sequence comes from Zootermopsis nevadensis, assembly GCF_977971745.1. NCBI lineage: Eukaryota > Metazoa > Arthropoda > Insecta > Blattodea > Termopsidae > Zootermopsis > Zootermopsis nevadensis. The sequence goes on along the minus strand of NW_028259138.1, from coordinate 4,076,764 downwards.
TAATCCTTCGGTTTAGTGGTGTACAAAGCGGCGAATTTATTGACCACTTAAGCAGTTATAAATGACTCTACTAAAGCCGATATGTAATTAATTTTTGGCATCAGTTGTGATGTTTTCCATTTTTATTTTCAGAGTTTTGTACACGCTGATGTAATTAATATAAAAACAAATTTTGGAGAAAAGCTTATGTTACTACGTCTGCTTTGATCACACTTTTCCATCTGCATAGGCAGAGGGATGACGAATTACAAAATAATAATCGTACAACTACCACTGCCTGAATGTTTTCAGGCACGACTTTGGAGTTTGTATCTTAGCCATTTATTTAATTATTATTAACGTAGAGATATATGCAGAATATTTTCTGCTCTGCCTGTAAATCAGATACACGAGTCTAGCTGCTAAGACTGATTATCTGTGGGTAAGAAGCAGCCGCCACGCAGTCGTTTAGGGCCTACGCATTCTACGAAGAGACACTGACCTAGAGGCGATGTTGATGTATATGTGTGTCAGCGTATTTAAAAAAAGGGGAGCAGATATGCAGGTTCTAATTTTCCTTATAAATAATGCAAATGGCCATTCAAAATGGCATAACTTGCTAAAAGAACGATTTGTTATACACACACATAAATGATCCATGTGGATGAGCATTGCCAGAGTTTTCGCATGAAAGATATTCGGTGATGGGTTCGAATTCAGCATCGTCTATGATATTTCTTCACCTGTTACCAGTACTCAGTCATCTTAAACTCGCTTTGCACCCAATTTCTACGGAGGCCACAAGTTTGCCAGAAACGTTGGTTACCACATGCAAGACTACACGACGTCATAACCTAGAAGACCACAATCCTCAATTCCTTTCGGTCTTTCTGCGAGGATAGGTTCGGTGCTGACGCACCCATAGCGGTGCTTGTGGTAGTTTAGAAAGTGCGGTATTCACAGGCACTTGCGTCTGGCCACGGAAGAATGCTGTCCGAATGTGCATCACGTAGCACGTACAGTTATTGTGCTGTTGTTCGAGTAGACAAGCAGACTCAGTGTTTAAAGATTCTTTTCGACTCAGGCTCTGTACATGTGTTCTATCGACCACGGATAGGTGCCACAATAGTAACATGCAAAGGTACTCCCATCCGAAATAAATTCCCGTTAACAGAAGAAATAAAGAAAGCGTGGTGTTACTGTCAGTGTATATAGTTCTAATGGACCGTCTCCCGCTGGAATGATCTCAGAAAATCTCTCTAGAAACATGGAACATCTACGGCGATTAACAAATCAGAATTTATTTTTTTAAAAAAATGGCGTAAAATTCACTTGCTCGACAGCACATACATTTATAAAAGACAATGTCCTGACCCGACAAAGGTCTTGAGAAACTTGTGTTTTGTATAGATCATTTCAACACATTTAACGTACTGTTGTACAATTATTTGGTAATATTTATTTTAAAGCTTTTGCTGAAGATAGTCCATTGACCGTTCGTGAGCTGAAAACCTCTGGCCGGCAAGCGACGTGGTGGGTACGTCATACCGTGCGACAGAGAGAAAGATATGCACTTGTCAAAAACTTTGATGTGACTGTCCATTCTGAAAAAAATGACCGCACAATAGTTTTTTTCTGCAAGTTTTGAAGTATTGGTAAGATCGGATTGCAAGTCATGCACTAAGGTATGCTTGTGCGTACGTGTGTCTGTGAAATGAGGATGAAATGAGAATTAGAAATTCCCGATAAACATAACTTGTACGTTTTCTCAGTGAACAATAAAGCATCCTCTTCTACCAACACTTCGGAGACCTAGCCCCACACACCCTATTGGCATATTCATCGCCCTGATGACGGAGGCAGTATGACCTCTGAAACGTTGGTTAACATCGACGAGACTACACAGCGCAACAACCCAGAAGACAGAAATCTTCGAGTGTAGGGATCTCTTCGCCTACTTCCCGTGTTTAGAGAGTCGCCTAATGGCGATCTGTACTATTAGCATAGCCAATATCTGACACGCCTGATTGGACGAGTGCGCTATTCGTGCGATAAGAAACTGACTGGTGACTGACAGCATGAAATGTATACCAGGCTATAGTGGCACCTTTGGTGGGTTCTGGCGGTGTCTGCGTTTAGCGGGAGTCAGGAGGCCGGTTTTGTGTTGGTGAGTTTGGCAAGAATCTGGCGTTGGTCGCCGTGAAGATGTTTTCACGTTTAATGTCCTATTCTTTGCCCAAGAGAAAAGTTTGACCTTGGCAGTAAGGAAGTCCGACCGCAATAAACGTATGGCTAGATACCAATGTATTCCAGTTGAGAAAACATTGTGTCGTAGTCCGGTCAAGTTAATTCAATTTAATTTTCTGTTATTTTACATTTTCTATTTTTTTACATAAGTAGGACAGTTTACAGATGGCCAACAGTCGAAAGAAGGGTAAAACCATTCTTAGTGACACGAGGGTAAATCACCAGTGTAAACAAGAAGCAATGGAGAAGAGTCTGATTTTGTCTGTGCGTTGTGCAGATGTAAAGAGCAGCTAACTGTTGTGCGGACAGTGCGATGGATTAAACGGGAGACAGAAAGAGAAGTTTGCAGAGTTAAAGCCTTGTGTTTTTGACGAGATACGTGTCCCCCCCCCCCCCCCCACACACACACACAAATTCAGCCCTCACTACCAATTGCAAAGCTTTTCTCCTGAGTAACAATACATTATAAAAACAGTTGTTAAATTGAAACGCATTTTTAACTACAGCAACAGATTGAAGAGAGTGGCCAGCCTCACGCCAAGGCCTGATTATGACCACAATAAAGCAGCCGCAGACAGCATTGTGGGTGTCAGATCCTACCTGTAATCGAATTCTGGATCTCCAGTTCCTAGGCTGTCCCTTTGCTGGCTGTGCTACTTCCCCTTACTGTCTGAAAGAAACAAAGGCGGTAACAATAAGTACAGTCATGTTCAGTGGCGTGACGCTGTGTTGGTTCGTTCGTGGAATTAACGTTGTTCTTTCATGTAAGGTAATTCACGTCCTCATGAATCATAAGACTTAACCGGCTGTGTCATTTCCTTCTGATTTGTTGTGGTGACACGTGTTGTTTCCGGTGTTTGTGACAGTTACTAATTGTATTGAGACATAGACTAACAACATTTCGTCTTTCACTCTTGTTTCCGGCGTTACACAGGCAGCCGTAAATGTCTCAATAATTAATGGGCTTTAAAGTATGTTTAGGCATACAAGGGTTTATGCATGTCAGAAAAATCATGTAAGTAAATATGATTACCGTTAATATGGCATTATGGATGTTAAGTAACACCTCATAGATGTCTAAATTTTCTTCCGGCGTTTTTTCTTCATAGGAACAATTCTTAAAACTTTTGTACATGTCGCGATGATCTTCCTCGTAGGTTAAGATAAGCTGTTTTGAAGGTGAACATATTCTTTTTATCTCCTCTTCATTCGTTGTCTCATCTTCTCCCGTTTCATGATTTTCTCTGGCGTCTTCTTCTCATTATCATTCTCTTTCTACGTATTTTCCTCATTTCATTTTTCATTCCTACCGACCTTCAAATTTAACGTACTAATGGACTTTTCCTGTGGTCGCCTAAGTTTACGAGGTCTTCTTTCTTGCAAATGAAAATAACCTTTATTGAATCCGCACTTCCAATGCTGCATGTTTCTTAGGCTATTGCTTCTCAAACTGGGGGCCGTGAATTAAGTCAGGGAGCCTCGAGATATTTAAGTATTTGAAAAACATTTTTACATTACTGGTCCATTCAAAAAAATTAAACAAGTTTGTTACAAGAAAATCCTAACCAGTGGTATAGGTAAACAAATATAGTACGAGGCGCGTCCACAAAGTAAGTTTCCCACTCGTCCCACAGCTAGCAAACCTTATATTGCGCGAAGCGACTGTGCGTACGTGATAGAGCAATGACGTAGCATGGCGCATGCACTAACGGCACTTCCCGCGTTCTCACAGTAGCATCGTTGCAGCTGTTAAGATGGAGGTTCTTATTCCAGCTCCCGCCGACTGTGAAGTGCGGTCAGTGATAACGCTAGGCCGCACACGGCTCGACGGACAGCAAGTCTCCTGCAGGAGTTCAGCTGGGAGGTGTTTAATCATTCACCCTACATCCCGGACCTCGCTCCCAGTGATTTCCATCTTTTCCTACACCTCAAGAAATTCCTGTCCGGTCAGCGTCAGCGTTTTGAGAATGACAGAGAGGCGGAGATGGTTGTCACACAGTGGTTCCAATCCCAGGCGGCAGACTTCTACGACACAGGTATTCAAAAGTTGGTCCCACGGTATGACAAATGTCTCAATTCCGGTGGCGAATATGTTGAAAAATAGCTGGACACTTGCTGTATCTGTTGCAATAAATATTTCCATGAAATTGTGTTTTGTTTCTGTAAACGGCCCCAGGGAAACTTACTTTGTGGACGAGCATCGTAGTTTCACATCCGTCTTGTTGCTACAAAAAATTCACGTAGGTCGTTGTTGAACTGATGTGAACAGAGGTTATTGTTATGTCTTAACGTCATCAGGTAATTTTTGCACGATGTCGTCCCAGGGCATGCAAGACGACTAAAGTAAAGCTGTCCCACTATACGCCATGTAGGTGCTTGGGGGAAATTACGAAAATGCTTGCTACTTCCCAGTTCAAAATATTTTGTCTTCCCGTCTGATTTCTAAGAACCTGAAAATTAAAGTAAACAATAATTTTGTCTGTTGTTTTGTATGGGTACGAAACATGGTCTCTGATTCTGAGGGAGGAACATTGATTGGTGTTTGAGAATAGGGTGTTGAGGAGGATATCTGGGCCTAAGAGGGAAGACTATGGGGCGTAGAGAAAACTGCATAATAATGAGCTTAAAAGTCTGTACTCCTTCCCCAGTATTGTCAGGGTGATTAAGTCGAGAAGAATGAGATGGGTGGCGCATGGATGGGACAAGAGGTGTGCACCTACCCGGTGCACACCTCTTGTTGGGAAGACTGAGGGGAAGAGACCGCTGGGGAGACCTAGACGTAGATGGGAGGATGATGTCAGGCGGGATCTATGGGAGATAGGAGTTGAAGGAGACTGGATTTTGTTGGCCCAGGACAGGGTCCGGTGGAGGGCTTTAGTTAATTCGGTGATGAATCTTCGGGTTCGGTAAGCCATCTAGTTAGTTAGTTGGTTAGTTACTTAGTTAGTTAGTTAGGTGCTTGAGGGGAGGTATAGCTCCTACTCATTCTTGACCTCAGCACTAGATGGGGGTTAGTGGTCAGCATCATGCCCGGGCTGTGCTTTACCCCCGGGAAAGGACCCCGGTACCCATTGGATAGGAGGCTGGGTGTGCCCCAGAGCAGGTCTTGACGCAGAGGCTAGAGGAAAATCCTCTTCCCCGTCGGGGATCAAACCCCCATCGTCCATCCCGTAGCTAGTTACTACTCTGACTGAGCTACGCCGGCTTAAATGCAGGACGAGAACTGTAGGAAAACTGACTCCACTGCCATGCGATTTGAGCACCTCCCGAGGAACGCTGACCTGTCATACCCTGTCCTGTAGGTCGAAAACCCCTGCATGAACGATGTCCCCCAGCCATGCTCGTGAGTCTATCCATGAGAAACTTGGCAGACAGACATGGACCGGCCTATGAGATGTCTTCGTTCACGCTAGATCATGAAGGACACCTAAAGACCGCTGTTAAACAGACGAAGAAGCAACGAACCGACGAAAGGAGCGAGAGACTAACCTATTTTGTTTGTTTAAAAGAATTTGTATGTTTATTTGCTTATCAGAAGTATTTCGGAAGTGGAATGGAGCAATGCTGCCACTTTGCGGGTTGGTATATCGGCAACACTGTGAACACAGGGTTCCCGGTTCGAATGTAGGTCAGAATATTTGCTGTCCTAGCGGAAGTTTATCGTGGTTTCCTTAGTACCTCGCTGAATGACAGTAACTTGAAATAGGTCACAATCAAATCTGAAAACCAGTACCCATTCACTGTTATCATTATAGTCCCGCCTCATTTGCCGCTTTATAAGTTTATTTTTGCAGTTGATGAAACGTCGTTAACTATCCACATGTAGTTGTTCGGTTCAATACATTGCCACATTTATGTCACGTGATACGTGAATCCTCTACGATCAATGTTCAGTTAATGTAGAGCTCATTTCAACGACAAATGCACCGCAGGATGTAGGAGGGGTAGTAAAAGACGAAAGTAGAAGACACAAAATTCATATGAAAGGTTAATAGATTAGGAATCACATTGTTGTAACGACCGAATTACTTGACGTCTTATATAATGAAACCTATCCACTTGTAAAAAGGGCTTCGTAAACTTTTCCCTGCGGATTCTCATTTAAGCAAATCATCTTACGCCAGTAGAGAAGATTACAGAAAGGTTGGGCGTGTTTAGAGAGACTATTTGGGAACAAGAAAATGGAAGTAACAATAGCATGGAAAAAGCAAGCACCTCTGAAAAGTCGGAAAATTTATTCCTGGCCACACGGCGCTATAACACAGAAGACAGCCATCTTCATACGTAATAATTTGTGTAGTACTCAAAATAATATTATTAGGTTGATCAAATCAAGGCAGATGATTCAGGTGACATGCGTTGGAAAGATTGCTTACTCTTTTGTCTACGGGAAGAAACCACTAGGGAGGCTAATACCGAAGTAGATCTTAAAGGAATTTTGAGTTCGATTGTGGACTGATTTAAACGGAATTAGTTGTTAAATGGCGGCACTTCTGTGTCAACCGTCAGGTACAGTAGAAATCAGTGGAATATCTTGATCTGAACCATGATCAGGTTTTGAAAAAGGGCGCAATCATAGACTTAATTATGTGCTTTTGGACAAAGGGCCGGAGTTTCTCTGAAGCGAAATAAGTGAGCGCTGTAAAGTCTGTGTAAGAACTCGTATTTGGGTGACTTGATGTCGCGTGAAGTCCCACGTGCCGAATAACGGGATTCTGTCCTTACCCGCAGACAATGCTGACTCCGTGGGACGCCCCCTCGAGTAATAATAACACAGCATTAATATTATTGAAGTGTTTCGGTTTCGTCAGTTTTATGTGAAACTACGCTGCATGGCCATGAAGATAGCAGCACAGTAAACATGTTCATTGTGTTATTTGACCGTGTCATGTTCTGTAAGGAGGTCAAGAGGATAATGAACTGTTTATGTTTAATTTGTGCAGGCAGAAGTAATTAGGAATAAGTAAGTTTTTGTGGAGTTCTGGTTTCCTGAGAAAAACCACGTATGGATTTGACAAAATGTAACCTCTTCGCTTTCGTCTCATTCTACACCGTATCTTATTTCTCTTTGTCATTTGTTTTCCTCTCCCTCTTCTCGATTCTTCCTCTCTTACTCCAAATGATTCAGCTCCTCCTTCCCATTTACTTCCTTCCCTTTTCTATCATCTTGTATTTCTTCCCCCCCCACTCTTGTTTTTCGTGTCTTACTTTATCTTCTGCTTCTACTCCTTTTTCTTCTCCTTCTTCTTCTCGACTTTGTTCCCTTCTTATTATACAGAGTGATTCAAACGCCTACGTACGCATTGCTTTGTGGTAGGTGGTTACACCGCAGGCGTGAACTGGCCTGTGTGTAAAGTAAAGTTTGTCCCACTATACGCCATGTAGGCGCTTGGGGTGAGAGGAGGTATAGCTCCTCTCTTCCTTGACCTCGGCACTAGATGGGGGTGAGTGGTCAGCATCACGCCCCGGCCGGCTTTACCCCCGGGAAAGGACCCCGGTACCCATTGGATAGGAGGCTGGGTGGGCCCCAGAGCCGGTCTGGACGCAGAGGCTAGAGGAAAAATCCTCTGCCCCCGTCGGGGATCGAACCCCGATCGTCCAGCCCGTAGCTAGTCACTATACTGACTGAGCTATCCCGGCTCATGGCCTGTGTGTAGGCTTTGTATGTAAGTGTTGAGCCTAGCAACTTCGCTTTCTGCAACGTATGCCTCATTCCGGCTATCGAATGTTAATGTGTTCACACGGAGAACGTTCTGTACGGTGGCCCTTTTAGGATTACATCGACCGCTGCAAATAGTGAAATACAAAGAATGTGGAAGGAAGTGGTTGTGGTTTATTACCCATACATTTGCATGGGAGGACTAAGTTTGAATTGTGCCTGTGCTTAAATTCTGTCCTACACTGGCATCTGAAAAGGATAGGTGCAACAGTTTCACATTCATAATGTCTTAATCTAGGCAGGACACTACCCCTCTGACACGCGTGCTTCCTCCAGACTAATGCTGGGATGACACCATAAGTTTTATTACGACTACTTCCTTTCACATAATTTCTAATTTATTAATCATGCAGCCATTTTACTCTGTTTCGACTGGGTTACTGACTTAGTCGTTAAGTGAAGCATAAATAAAAATAATTCAGTTTTCTCCCTTAAATTTTGGCCACATAAACATAGCTCCTGCTGTCTTTTGTTTTCTGTAAACAGGCTACAAGTCATAATCACGAAGTTGACACACATAGTAGAATTCGCTGACAAGCTAATTAATCGAAGGAGAATTTTATAAAGGCTTTGCTTCGTCGTGCTGCATGGCCTTTTTTAATTTGCGGCGTTCATTACAGATTTGTTTTTACTTTCAATTAGTATAGTTTTATGCCCTCTTTGAAGCGTTTCTTTAAGTAAATTCTCATTTTGCAGCTATATTATTTTCTTCGTTCTACACAGTTTAGAGTTTAGAGCAAACATTATACGGAAGTATTAAAAAAGGATGGATTGAGCTGGACAAGTTTCTGTACTACTCGTTTGTCACATTTCGGTCGGTTTGTACACTTATTTTTTTGACGTAAATACGTCTGTATTTTAGGGTCAGTGTCATTCCGCAAAAAAGAGTGACGAAAAAGTGAAAGGAAAATATGTAAGATGGTTACCTAGGAAACGTCATCTGTTTATCAACAAATCGACAATAATGGTTAGCTAAAAAACATCTATTTACTCGGCATTTCTGTTACCTAGGATACGTCATCTTACTCGGCAATGTTGTTACCTATAAAACATTTCATTACATTACCTTACCTTACCTTACCTTACTTTACATTACATTAAGCTACCACAGACCATCTTAAGCGTAACTAATTCAAGTTAAATAAGCAATGTCTCAATCAAACATATCTCAATTGTAAAGCATGTATAAAGGAAATATTTAGAATAAAGCCAATATATAAACTTCCTTTCCGTATAGACGTATTTACGTCAAATTCTCCGGAACCGTGGTTCCACTGACAACTTTTTTTTTAGGAAAACGTTCTTGCAGAAATAGTTTTTGTTTACTTAGATCTTCACTTGAGAACTTTATCTTTTATCCTGGGAGTTTATAGTGGCAAGCTTTGTATGGAAAATTTCGAATATATTATCTAAATTTATTTTGTCTTATCTCGTCCGTTCTTCGGTGACAGATTAGAATTCTTTTTCTTGTAATTTTCAGGATGGCTGTACTGTAGTAGGTAGTTCCAGTACAAAAGGCTCTGCTTTGCGGCAGACAGTCTTTTCAGCTTTCATGCCGGCTGAATCTAATGACACAGAAAAGCACCCTTTAAAATAATATCTAGACAAATAATTACTACCATTCGTAATACGTAGTTCATAATTCATACGTATAAGATATGTGAATAGGTGTGAAAAAGCTGATAATATTAATTCGTAATTTCAGCTGGGCTTTGTCGTTGGAGTTTTATTGATGTTATCATTTTCGTTATTTAGTAGTCAGCTTACAAAATTTACAATCCAGTCCAGAACATTGTTTGACTTTGAATATATTCCATGGCGAAAATGCCACACAAAGAAACTCGATCACTGAAGAAGTTGGTGTCAAAGTACATCTTGTAATCCATGCAACATCCAGTGTGGGCCTTCGGCAGCTGTGCTAGCGGCAAAGCATTTTGCAATGTTAGAGATCATTGCGTCGTTTGCCGCATTTCCTGGTCGTAACAGCACAACAGCAGCAATGTTTGATATTACGGGCATTTTGTTCCGGTTGTTGAGGTAGTTTAGGAGTTCCCTAGTAATAAAGTCACGACTTTCCTTTCGACGACTTTTGTACTTGCGTTCACGTTCAGGTCTGAGTCTTCCTGCCCAAATGAATATCTTCGCTAGAATATTTGGAACTAAATCAGATAACATTCCCTAGAATCCACTTCCGAGAACACTGCGGCAAAATCATAGTGCAAAGAGGCAGAGGCATCTGGATCCACTTCAAAGAAGAATCTGACGACATTTCGACGCAAGGGAATTAGACTAACCGAATTCCAGGAGGACGGGAGGCTTGACTTTGGAAAATGAATGGGTGACTTTATTTCACTTCCTTGTATTACTAGCTGAGTTATTTCCATTTGTGGTAATAAGCCTCTCGTGATAACGTGAAAAATAACAGACTGCTTCAAACTTCACTTTAAAGGGTTTTGACGATGGCGTGATACACTCGGGATACTAAATTCTTGGACTTTGTCCGTGATCTTGTATTCTAAAGAACACAGCGTTTCAGAAATTGGATCTCTTTCCGTCTTCAGGTGAAAAAGGGAAGGGCGCCTGCCCACCTGGGTCCGTTATAAAGAGCCTCCAGACGATGGACAAAGTCCAAGAATTTGGTAATCCTGAGTGCTTAGGACTTGTTAATTGCAATACAGATGTATCACTGAAAAGTCACAAAATATTTGTTCAGTAAATATTTATAATACCATAACAAGTTCAAGTGAATGTTGTGTGCCTTGTTGATATCTAGACTGTATTTCGTCCAACGAAGGCTTGCCATGTTTTGTGAAATAAGCACTTTTAGAACAAGATGAGAAATGCATACATAGCCCAGATATTCTGGTGATTTCGCTGTCTTGTTGCATCTAGATTTTCAATACGTGAATATAAAGATTTGATGGTATTTTATAATTAGCGTAACACATGTATTTTTTAAAGTTTTACACAGGAAATACGATGGTTGTAAATGTATTTCCACTTGTAAGATTTGAGGTTTTCACAGCGGTGAGTATGAAGATTTCTGTCTTCTGGGTTGTTGCGCCGTGTAGTCTGATATATGTCCACCAACATTTCAGAGGTCCATCCTGCCTCCATCATCAGGCTATTCATCGCCCTAATGACGGAGGCAGTATGACCTCTGAAACGTTGGTAAATATCTACCATACTACACGGCTCAACAACCCAGAAGACAGAAATCTTCGTATTTCCACTTTTTACACAATAGAGAAATAATGCCATTTTATTACCGATATAGACTTTGTTCTTTCCTACAAATGTTTCATATTTTAGTTACGAGTCTAGAAATCGCTTGACGAACAGTTACCAGTCGAAAGACAACACCTCGGTTTTACGCGAAGCAAATCGGAATTAATATCTTTGCCGAAGTAATTTATTTTCTCTCGTCTCTCTCGGACTTCTGGGTTGTGACGTCGGTTGCATTTCGCAGGAGCATTTACCTCAGTTTTTAATTGATTGCGCGTATCTTTGCCTGAAATGTAATAAAATAAAATATCTGAAAAGTTAGATTAACGTTTTAACAATTTTAATTTTTCGATCTTAGCTGTATGACCTACGAAACCGTAATTAGGTTATTCTAGTGCACCGTTCTTTACAAAATGTGATTCAATAAATTTATGAAAGGGCCTCCAACAGAGTAAAGCTATCCCGTTAACACGCTTGAGGGGAGAAGCATAGCTCCTATTTGTTCTTAACTTCGGTACTAGATAGGATGAGTCTTCAACGTTACGCCGCGGCCGCTTTTCCCCCTGTACCCATTGGATAAAACGCTGGGTGGGCCCAAGAGCCGGTCTGGATGTAGAGACTAGAAGAAAAAGCTTTGCCCTTCCGGCGATCAAACCCGGTCATCTCCATTCCATCGTCAGACACTACTGCTTCAAGACCTTCGTTAGACAATAGAATTTGATCAACATCAGTCCTTCAGTTCTCGAGTTATGACAAAGCATAAACATTTTTTCCTTGAAAACCGTAAGGCTTGCGGAAAAAAGCGAATGGGACATAAACTTGTATTTGTTTCTCTAAAACTTTGGTTTCAAACTTTCTCGCGCCAATGAATATTTAGCAAGTTACGCTCGAGATGCCCGCAAAGTATCTGTTACTGTAGTCTGTGTTTAACTAAAAGTGGCATGTTTTGAAAAATCTCAGGAAAACTTCCTAATGAAAATTTTTATGAAAATCGGTTGAGCGATTCTCGAGTTACTAAATGCGGTTGGAAAGTTGCGAAGCGAATGGGAGGAGGAACAAAATTATTAAAGAGATTGCGTAATGAAGAGCTTTTAGAAAAATCATGTGTGATAAATTATGACACAATTTCTCTTTATTGACGCTCTGGTCACCGAGTTGGTCTTCTGTCAGGGCTGTGAACTCCGTGATGTGTCTAACCTCGGATTTGATGGCCGGATTAAAGTCCGAAGACAGTCAATGAGCGATTCCTCATGGATAAAATGACACTGTGGTTCTTTTTCTCCGCTTACTTAGGTTGTCTTTCTGATCATCGTTGCATTAATATTGCATAATCATCATGTTTATCACCTTGAACTTCGAAAAAGTCCACGCCAATTGTTATTATTTTGCTCGTCACATTTCCAGTCTCAGTAAGTAGGAAGTTTCCCCCGTTATGGGAGCTGACGGCTGTTGTACTGTTTTTATAAAAGGCAACAGAGATATTCTTAAAATTATTCACTGTCAGGACTTTTTTCATAGTATTTTGTTTTAACCCCACGACGTTTCGGAGGCTGGTTCTGTCTCCGTCTTCAGGTGAGAGGTACCTACTCTGTTGGGTCCCTTAGATAGAGCTAGTCTCTGTCCAAAGTAGGTACCTCTCACACACTTCCAAACGACATCTCCGTGTTTTATTTCTCATTAATGCTTTCAGTGGCGAGATCAGTTGCCATTCCATCGTGGAAGCTGTTTGTGTCCGTGTGCCCACAAGGCAAATAATAGAATTTTCTGCTTTCAGCGTGAGCAATGCTTTGAGACAGTCCGTCGGTCATTGTGTCACCACTGTAAATGATTTATGCAGATTCTTTTTTAAATTTTTGAAAAAAACATGGTCTCCTTAAGGGCACATTTTCGATACTAGATTATATGTGTTTACGCCTTTTTATTGCTTTCTGTATTTATATATATATATATATTATTCTTGTGTTGATTCTGTAATTGGCTCATGTAGCTTTTGAGTCAGCAGGTTGAAATAATGAATTGAATTAAATTATTATTATTTTGCTTGTGCAACGAAGGGATATTACCAACCTTTTTCAACTTCGCTTTTCAGTACGTTAGTACGAAAACCCAAGGTAACTAACAGTCGGGCTAATTTAAACTGAATATAACGCATCAGCTTTTGGTCTGTGCCGATAACGTAAATACCGTTGAAGCAGTGTGTCAAGATGTGGACTGGATTCAACTGGCTCAGGGTTTGGTCCAGAGTACATTGTACCTGTAATAAATATTGATACTTTCTTAAATGTCCGGGAATTTTTTGGCTAGGCGAGCAACTGTCAACTTCTTCAGAATGACATTTCTTCGTGGAATTACGAGGGTCGCTCATTAAATAATGCCCCACATTTTTTTTCTCAGCCAATAATGAAGATAGAAAAGTGTACTTTTACATGCTTGAGATTTGATGTTTCTCGCGTTGTGTACGGAGTTTCAAATGAATCCAACCGATGGCGGAGCTGTAGTGAACTGTTAAAATGGCGTCTGTGAACGACTCTCGTTACAAGCAACGAGCTGTAATTGAATTCTTTTTTGCTGAAAAAGAAACTGTGGTGAACATTCATAAACGTTTGTGTGCTGTGTATGGAAGCTGTGCAGTCGATAGGAGCACCGTTGGTCGCTGGGCTAAGAGAGTTAAAGCTTCAGGAAGTGAAGAAACCGAGCTCCGTGATCTGCCGCGCTCTGGGCGTCCTGCCACAGCCACCACTCCAGACATGTTGAACCGCGCGGATGCCATTATTCGTGAGGATCGGCGCATCACAACTCGACAATTGGCCCAACAGCTTTCAGTCAGCAATGGAAGTGTAATTGCAATTATCCGGGCTCTTGCATATTCGAAGGTGTGCGCAAGATGGGTTCCACGAAGTCTCACAGCAGACCACAGGATTCAAAGGAAAACAATTTCTTCTGAATTGTTGGAGTGTTTTGATGCTGAGGGATCATTACAGGTGACGAAACCTGGATACACCACTTTGAGCGGGAGACAAAAAGGCAGTCAATGGATTGGCATCATCCTCAATCACCGAGAAAGAAGAAATTCAAGACAACTCCCTCCGCCGGAAAAGTCATGATGACTGTCTTTTGGGACAGTGATGGGGTCATTCTTGTGGATGTGATGCCAAGAGGTGCGACCATCAATTCAAACGCGTACATCAGGACCCTGAAACCCTCAAGAAGCGATTCCGACGAGTTCGGCCTCACAAGCATCCAGCAGAAATTTTGCTCCTGCACGACAATGCACGCCCTCACACAAGTCCGAGAACCCGGGAAGAAATCACCAAATTGGGTTGGACGGTGCTGCCCCATCCACCCTCCGACTTCCATCTCTTTGGGCCACTCAAAGATGTTATCCGCGGAACAAGGTTTGAAGATGACGAGAGCGTAATTCAAGCAGTGAGGACATGGCTACGTGCACAGGACAAGAGCTGGTACCGGCAAGGCATGCATGCACTTGTTCCACGCTGGCGTAAAACCGTACAAGTTGATGGGGACTATGTGGAAAAATAGTATGTGTAAAGGAAACATTGATTTATATTGTCACTAAATTTCAGCCATCTTGAATAAATATATTCTGAGGAAAAAAATGTGGGGCATTACTTAATGAGCGACCCTCGTAGTTAGGTAGTTCTTTAGGTATCTTCCAGTTAGGTCATGCCGTTATGATTTCCTCAGTTTGAGGACAAGCGGCTAAGAGGAGCAACTGAAGCTGAAATTTCTCGTCACAACAGATCTACGCGTGTCTTCTGGCTTGTATCTGACACGATAGCCCTGGTGACCACTGACAAGAGGCAACAGTCATACCGGTTGTATGGGCTACGCAACCGGGTGTATGAGAATGAAGTTCATCTGTCGGCAGACCACTCTGTTTTCAGGGTAACGTTATAGACCATTTCCAGCATTTTCCTGAAACTTCTTTCAGCAATAACAGTAGAACCACGGTACTGTACAGTTTAGACCTTTTCCGTGTTACGAACGAGATCTGTTCCCGAAAACGATCTTTTACTCCCGTACTGTATTCTATGTGATATTATTTCTTGACGATTTTGAACAAATTTTTTCCCACAAATTAAACGTAGAAGTGTGGAAAAATAAATGTAAAATCAGGACATTTTAAGCGAGTTTTCTTTGGTTGGGGGCCGGATGGGTATTTTCCAGCCGGGAGCCGAGAAGTAACATTTACGTTAAAATTTATCACTGAACGCACTGTAGCTATGAATTACCTGCACTGATTTAACACACTGATACTAAATGTATTTTCCACAAGACGTCTGTAAATACAGTTTCTCATTTATAAATGACGTTTCGAAAGTTGGCTTCTTTCGTCTCCTGGATGCAACTCAGCTGTGTTGCACTTGTGCATTGACCAAAATGTGTCACGCGATATTTCGGATGTTGGCTCTAATCCCACATGCACGTGATTGCTTATTATTATACTAATGTTTCTGTTTTAATATTTTGATATTAGTGGCTGCGACGTGAATCGAACCCGGAAAGTTTTGAATACTTAACATATGTGTCAATCACCAGAACACCTAGGAAACAATAGCTTTACTTTTCCTGGCACTTCTAAGAATATGATTTCTTAGAAACTGCAAGCCAACCGTTGTATCGCAATGCCTAGCGCAGTGGTTGTAATCAGAGTGGAAATATGCAGTGCCTACGCTTATCTCTTGGATGCGCTCTCTGCAGTTTTTCATACTTAGTAGCGCTGGATGCAAGCCAAATCACACAATAGATACTACTATGCATAGTGTAAGGAGTTGTTTTCTCTTGCAGTTCGTTAAATATTCTCTACGTTATCGTAAAAATGTCTGTAGGTGGCAGATATGCAGAATTTTCAATTTTAAACGCAACCTGACAACAGTTAACGTACCGCGGTTCAAAACTCAAGTCAGACGCATGTCCATCTCCGTGAAACTGTCTTTTTAAACCTAACCTCCGTGATACTTGAGTCAAAGGTCACCTTGTTTTCTAGGCCGCTGCTCACGCCGGTTGCGCAAAAGCTGTGCAAGTGCTAACATGCTGTATTTATGTATGAGGTGAAGCTTTCGCGGCGACTGAAGTTGGTGAAAGATTCTCTTGGCTACAATTCGCTCCAGGTGGCTGAGCGGTGAACAAACCATAGTTTCTGCCAACGTTTCGAGAACAATCTCTGTTCTCATCCTCAAGGCTGCTGGGTAACCAGTCCTTTTTTTGTTCTCGAAACGTTGGCAGAAGATATGATTTGTTCACCGTTTAGCCACCTGACGCGGCTTGTAGGCCGAGAATCTTTCATCAGCAAGGTGTATTTATGAGCAGCATATGTGTGAATTTATTCTCCAACATTGCGTACGTGAGCATTTAACAACGCATATCTCGATACGGAAGTACTGGATAGGAAAGCATTACACGGTGAGGTAACAGAATTTCGGGACGCAGGAAATATTTTGTGACAATTGCTCATCGAGCCACAAACAGCTGAAATTACCGTTTTCAAGCAGTGCATCAGCTGTCCAGCCAGTTTGTGTGTAGTAGTAGGGTTTCATTTTATCTGCGTTTCTCAATAAAGACCTACAGTTGACATCTGAAACATTTTTCGATGCAGCGAATATTTAAATAAATTCAAGGTACAGTACAAGTTAGAACTGTGTGCATTGTGATTAACTCATTTGTAGCGTGATTAACATCGCAAAAAATATTTGTATCTTAAATAAACCTCAAGGCCAATGAAATACGCTAAACAGCAGACAAGACTTGTGTGCGCATTGAGAGCACATCAAGTTATTAAGGTATTTAAAATAGCAAATAATACGTTTGAAAAATATGTGTACTTCACTGCCATTCGATGTCCACTCTTGTATCAAGAAACCCAGTGCTGTTTAAAGTGGCAGCTGCTGTTAATCTTGTAATACATCAAATATTGAGGCCAACATTTCTGTAAATCAATATTTGTGTTATGTTTATTTCTTCATATACACTGTGTTGATCAAAAAATCATAAGCCGACGCAATGTTTGGAAACCATGTGAGAGGAGTACGACCTAGTTTCAGTGACACGTGTTTTAGAATTGATAGAATTTATTCTAAGGATCGATACTTTCCGTGAACTAATAGAAGTAAACCAGTAAACGATGTGAAATTCAAAATGGCTGTAGACTATTACATCACACCCGTTAACATTCTGGTCTTTGAGCGTAACTGGAATGCCTTTACATACATCAGCAACACTTTCTCTCTCATCCAACAGAATTCCGGAGATCGCTGTGAAAGTGGGCGGGCATTCACATCTCTTGTCAGCAGACGCTGGTGACTCTAGCGTCTGCTGAAGGTTCCTCACTAACGATTTTATGCCACCTCTTCCCCAATCATCAAATCATCACTCAAAATCATACTTGGCTGCCACAGATATAGGGGAGACCAGGGCATGTGGAAGGGGCAGTAATAAAGGTAAACACATGGAGGAACCTTGTGTGGATTTATTGTATATTTGAAAATTATAATGAGTTATTAGTTTAGTTCTAAGAATTACAGTTTATTAAAATATTAATTCCCTTAGAGAAATGTAACTTGCCCCATTTTGCCCCTGTTCCCGGGGCAAGACGGGGTATGGTTGATACATGTTTTAAAAGTTGTAAGAAGACAGATTATCTAATAATTATGGCGTACGATATAAAAATGATTTAGTATACAATGTAAAATGTCGAAACTTTACACATTTGAAATCTACTTCGGCCTAACGCAGACGGCACACGTGCGCACCTCTTCATCATCGTGTCTACCAACACCTGCACATGAGTTATGGGCCCATCTCAAGCAAGACGAATACCGGATCCACCCTTCAATAGACTGCGAACAGACATCGCCACATTACAGGCTCTCGTCATTTTATCCTCTGCTCTGCGTACCCCATTCTGCCCTACCACATTAAACAGTTTGTGGCCAGTACACACTTTTCCTAACGTGTTTCTTGCTATTTTACGTGTTTAATTGCCTTTGATGTCGATGCTGTAATAATTAAATTAACCATACTAACTTCATGAACTACATTCCCTCTTTAGGAGCTGATAGTCGCTCTGTTGGTCAAAAAATTCCACTCTTTTTATGAAACCCTCCCTCATTTTATTCCCCTCGTTCCATTCTGTCTTACCTTCTCTTCATTCTTATTCTTATCCTTCTGCTTCCCGTTGTTTTATTATTTTTCCTCAAGTGACAATTGCCATTCTCTCTTCGGCATGACCAGGAACTTCGGTTTCGTTACTTATACTCCGAGTTGTAGCTGAAAACTTTGAAATTCATAGTGATATACCAGTGTTTTATCAATCAGTGCGTAGGGACACATTACTGAACCCGAGACTGAGATTCATGCGAACTGGTAATGCTATACAGTTCGCTAATGGGTTCCGAAGGAGCAGTAATGAGAGATATGGTTCTCAAGGTTGTGAAGATGTCGATGTTAGCCTTCACAATTGTAAGGCCCCCAGGTCTTGTACGTGGATTTAGCCCTAACGATGGAGTCATTATGTTCCTGCGAAACGTTGGCATCAACATGTTAGTCCACACGGCGTTACAACAGAGAAAGCAAATTATAATAAGTGCGTCTTGGGCTACCAGCCGTGTTAGGTGGTTGAAAGGTTTTTGACGTAAATACGTCTATATTTTAGGGTCAGTGTCATTCGGCAAAAAGTGGAACGAAAATGTGGAACGAAAAAGTGTAACAATGGTTTATCAACAAATAAACAACAATGGTTACCTAGGAAACTTAATCTGTTTATCAACAAATCGACAATAATGTTTACCTAAGGAACATCTATTTACTCGGCATTTTTGTTACCTAGGAAACGTCATCTGTTTACTCGGTATTGTTGTTACCTATAAAACATTTCATTACATTACATTACTTTACATTACATTACCTTACATTACACTACCTTACCTTACCTTTACATTACCTTACCTTACATTACATTACCTTACCTTACATTACATTACCTTACATTACATTACCTTACCTTACCTTACATTACAATACAATACATTACCTTACCTTACCTTACCTTACCTTACGTTACATTACATTTCATTACATTCAGCTACCACAGACCCATCTTAAGCGTAACTAATTCAAATTAAATAAACAATGTCTTAATCAAACTTATCTCCAATTTAAAGCATGTATGAAGGAAATATTTAGAATAAAGCCAATATATAAACTTCCTTTCCATATAGACGTATTTACGTCAAATTCTCCGGAACCGTGGTTCCACTGACACTTTTTTTTCGCCTTGTGCAGAAGACGAACATAAACAAGGAACAGTAATGCAGCCCTGTATGGTGAAAATGTGTCAGAAATATAATTCATTCGTGAAATTGATCCGATTAGTGTAGTGGTGACGGTATAATTTTGTATTCGGGAGGTAACTGGTACGAATGTACCAGGTTTCCAGCAATCCTAAATTTGGTGTTCCGCACTTGTGACGTCTCCATGCAAATTCTAGTGCAGTACCTTCGAATTTCGACTAGACCAAATTGCATGCTTTATGGCCACGGAAGCACCCCCCCCCCCCAATTTCCCGCTGTTCATGTTGCAATGTTGCACGCTTTTGCATTCACCTTGAAGCATTTATTTTTGCGACAGCTACGTTCCATATTCTTGCTTCCTTTGTCAGTGTGCATAAAGATAACTCATAAGAAGGTCAAAGACTACTGACCGCTTGTTTCATTTCTCAATACCAAACGTTTTCTGTTACATTTCATGTTTCGAACTGCATCAGAATTTATGGGGTAAATATAATGTTTATTTGAATCGGCTTACTGCACTCCTATCATTCGTGAAGTTTGAACTTAATTCATATTTTATTTAAAGCCAAATAGGTTCACTATGAGATGTGAGGTTAAAATTGAGGGAGTGTGTTACTCCGAATCGTTGGTATCTATAATACCTGTAGCAACACAGGGCGTTACTGCTCTCAACAAAAACACTGACATAATTCAACCTTCTTTCCGGTAGTTGCATTTACTCCACAGAGTGGGTTTATTAGCATGATTGGAGTTTTAATTAGAGGCAGCTACTGCAGACAGGCGTATGTTTACTTAATAAAATCTTTGTTTTGTAAATGGCCACTTCGCTCTTGAATACTTCATTGTCTTCTGTGTTCATTGACTGCTGAGACAAGTATGTTGTTGCAAGTCTACATAACAACAAAGATATGACACTGCAAATATAACCAACTTAAAATAATTTTTCTTACACTTCGTTACATACACACTGCATCGGACAACTTTCAGACAGTAGCCTTCTTTCAGTGTTTAATTACTTCTGTATTACAAGTAATGTGCTTTTGTACAGTGTGCAGTATTCGAAAAACTGATGGTTACATTTTAGTTCGTGTGTGGTAGAATTTATTTATATTGGATTCATACAGACCAAATAACTTTTGTCTTCACCCTCCAGCTCTCCTCTGGCATCTCTCCTTATAAAGCCAGAATTTCTCTGTAATTTTTACGTCTAGTCAATGAAACTTCAACAGCGTCTGAAATTAATTTCAGAAAGCATTATTAACAGCGCCAGCCAAGCCGGAAATAAGCTTCAGGCTTCGGGAGGAACCGAGCAAGTTAGATCATCGATAATGTTTCTGGATTGTACTCGAAATGTCTGTTCACTTCTCGGAGCCGTCCTCATTGCTTGCTACCGTGTTCTGCAGGAGATGTAACCCAGAAAAGATAGATCTTTAAAGCCGAGTGGTAGGTATACGTATCATTCTCCTTGTAAATAGTGATTATTTTCTTGATTAACCAGATAATCTTAGCAATGGAGAAGTATTGTGTTTTATATGCGGTACGGACTGAATTCTTGAATGTAATTTAGACGAGTATCTGTTTCAAAGGATGAGCCGGGATAGCTCAGTCAGTATAGTGACTAGTACGGCCTGGAGAACTGGGGTTCGATCCCCGACGGGGGCAGAGGATTTTTCCTCTAGCCTCTGCGTCTAGACCGGCTCTGGGGCCCATCCCGGCTCCTGTCCAATGGGTACTGGGGTCCTTTCCCAGGGGTAAAGCACGGCCGGGGCCGAGGTCAAGAAAGAGTTGGAGCTGTACCTCCATTCCCCCCAAATGCCTACACGGCGTGTAGCGGGACAGCTTTACTTTACTTTTTATCTGCTTCAAAGGGTTAAAGAATGTTTCGCTGATATCATGGTGGTTCCAATTGCCTTCTACAGTTCGAAATATGTCTAAGTTTTCTTGGCCGTGTAACATATAAATAACCACAAATTGAATGTAGTTAAAATGCAGCTTTTTTTCACTGGTACTTTATTCTCATTTCGCAGCTATCAAGGAATAAAATAGAGCGCTGAACTGTAAATTCTTTTGGAAACAGTACTTCATCAAGTCTGAAATGTTTACGGCCACTAAAAGTAATGAAGTCTTCTCGAGAGACCAGCCGCATAAATGTTCGCCACTTTAATTTTGAATATGAAGTTGTGATTAATAAAGGTGCTTAGCGGATACCATTTAAAACGCATACCCAACAACTGTAACGTACTTCGTACAAAAAATAATTTATAAGCAGTGTTGCTCCCGCGTGTTAAAGTTCATCGAACGCGATCATAAAATATTCGACTATAAATAACAGTTGCACTTTATGCAGCGCTATGTAAATAAATAACTTACTGTAGATTCATCCACAGAAAGAGAAGCTAACCCATGACAGTATGACAACATTGCGTGTGTCATGGCTATGAGCTGATTGATTGTGGCGATGAAAAAAAAATTGAACGGAACTTGGACTCTACAGTCCCATTTTTCGTTAGGCGTACGATCATGATTAATAATTGTCTTACGAAATCATTGGAAAATCATCTTGTTGTGTACAGAGTGATCGGAAAATCACGCAGTCCACATTACAGTATTTTTTGATAGTTGCTATTCGATACAGTTTGAGTATATTAATACACTATGTCGGTGTGACTATACAAGAGCCTACGCAGGTCACGTCATGTTGGAACCTGCTCGCGCCGTCCGTCAGTTATCAATCAGCAATCGAAGGTCTTTGTTTTTTTTACAAGTGCAACGAGTGGTCATTATCGAACACTACCTGTCATCTCGTTATTCCTTAACTTGTCAAACAAATCGACAATATATCGTCTGGTGAACCATTTCCGTGACACGGAAAGCGGGCGGGACAGACATCGTTCCGGTCGACCTTCGGTGTTAAATGACGATAGTTTGGCGATATCTGTCAATCTGTGTTGTGCCCTCTACGAAAGTCGCTGAGAAAACTTTCTCTTCAGAGTGGATTATTATACAGAAGTGTACAAATAGAAAATGTGTCAAGAATGGGTTGCGTGGCTTCTCGATCAGCCTGTATAGGTCAATGTTTCCCAGCCAGGGTTCCGCGAGAAATCGTGGAATAAATAAATAAAAAATTGTAAATACCGCGAAATTTCCAAATATCGCTGGAAATTTTGTACTGCAATTGGCAGTTCTGGAGTAATCTCCGTGCGCTACCAATTGCCTCTTTGTGTTGGCCAGTTCGTATTTAAGATTATATTTATCTTATATTATATCTGTGTTAGTTTCGTGTTCTTGCAGAGCTGCCTCAACTTTATTTTTATGTTAGTAAACTGTATTTTAATTTTATAGTTATATATAATGCTTCAATTTTTTTCTTACAATGTAAGCAGTTATTTACAAAACATTTTGACAATAATTTAGCAATAATTGAATTGCGCTCATAGCCATCAACTTTTTATGGCTTATAAACGTTTTCATAGATTGGGGTTTTTCAGGATATGAAAAACTATTTTGGGGGTTTCTTCACGGAAAAAAGATTGAAAAACGCTGATATAGGCTATAGAATTCTGTAATTAAATTGAAAATGTGAGCGAACGGGAAACCTATGGGGGTGTACTACC
Organism: Zootermopsis nevadensis; assembly: GCF_977971745.1. NCBI lineage: Eukaryota > Metazoa > Arthropoda > Insecta > Blattodea > Termopsidae > Zootermopsis > Zootermopsis nevadensis. The sequence continues at coordinate 4,053,671 of NW_028259138.1, read as the reverse complement.
ACTCAGGCTAACGTTGCCGATTGTCTCACGTCTCCAAAAATATTTTTTTTCCCATCGGATTTAAGAATCATTCCTGCGCTCCTGCTTCAAATTAGGTATGTCCTTGTATCAACCTAGGGCCGACGACTGGCCAACTGTACCTGAAATTTGGCGTGATTTGTCTTAGTGTTAATGTAGATGACTGAATATGCCCTGACAATATGACACAAACACTTGCAGTTGATAATTCAGAATTCTCCTGCCATTGAACTTAATAAAGGCTTACTCTATATACTTTAAATATTGTTGGTGAATTACCCAGTAATAAACCACTCAGAATGACATTAGATTGCCTCTGCCGAATCTCCGTTTATGCTCAGATCTGTGTGGGTTCAGAAACCACTGTTTTAGTCCTATGGAACAAGTTCTAAGGGTACTTGGTTTGAATGCTGTAATTAATTCTGCAGGTATTCGTGAATTCCCTTCTGTTGGCAGATTTGATTCACCTCTTCCATTGATTGTGTCACAAAGATATATGTTACCAAATGTAGGTCTGTTAGAATCTCATGGTTTCATTGTTTGAATATTAATCATGACCAATAAATTTTACCATAACTCTCAAAGGTTGACAGCACTTCCGTTTTATTTCACGTCACATGAGGTAATTCAGTAACACCAAGATTTATATAATTATCATACACCAACTCAGTAACTTCGTACTGCTTGGTCTTGTCGAAAAATTAACACCCGCTCAACTGGTGAAGTGATTCCCTACGTCTGTGGAACATAAGGCTTCGTCATGGTGTTGACTTAAGTCCATCGTTTGCCTCTATCCTGGGCGGCTTCAGCCCAGTCCTTATGATCCACCATATTTTTTTGGTAACGGTTTTAATATCATCTTCCCATGTACACCTTGCCTTAACTTGTGTATGCATTTTATGGCACCAAAAATTTCGTTACTGTGCTAATGAAACCCCGCTTTTGTCTTTCATCCTAAGGTAATTCAGTTCAACCCATATTTTATATCTTACTCCTAGAGTAACAATAATCGCCTACTATTTCTACCAAGTGGCCTTCCGCCCTGAACTTTGTATGCATTTAACATTTCTTCGCGCTTGTTGCTTATTCTGCTCATGTTACTTAATCACTGTAACAATGTTAAGTGGCGAATGCAAAATCGGACGTTACTCATTACGCAATGTTCTACACCCACTTTTCTATTTTCAGATCAAAATATTCTCCCCTACACTCTGTTGTCAAAACCCTAAATCTGATTTCTTCCATGAAAGGGACAGATTCACTCCCACACAAAACACCAGATAAAATGACAGTTTAACAGTATTACATCAACGGAACGATGTACGAAAATCCATCCTCTTTCTTTCTTAGGTATAAATATTGTCCTCTGCATTTACTGGTGTACAGTAATTATTCCAGATCGCAATTAAAAAAATAAAAGCAACTTTGCCTTCCCACATCAGCGTAGTTCCTGTGAATGTTCGGTTGTAAAAAGACTGAGTCAGAACGCTCGAAGGTGAAAGCACAGTAGGCAACAGATTACTTGCTAGCTTAGCTCCCTCATTCTGTGGATAGTTGCACTCGGCACGGCCGGGTAGAAAAAGCGTGGAAGTGCGCGCGCAATGTGTATTACCATGCTCTTCACCCCCGCTTCAAGAACTCGTAATCTGGTCCTTGCTGTGCTTGTGTGAAGGGGCAAGGGAGAACTGGAATAAGAACAGACAGACAGTATATGGCCATTTGTTTGCGGAAGGTTACCGGGGAGAGCTCAGCCTGCAGGTGTTGTGAATTGTGGAATAGCTGTTCCAGAACCTGAATGCACTAATCTGGGCCATGCCATTGAAGACGGAGTAAAAGAAGATAAAAGAAATGAAACATAAGAAGACGGGGAAAAGAAATGAGACAAGTATAGAACGAAACATGAGGAGAAAGGTACAAGAAGACTAAGAAGATTTAGAGGAGAAGAAAAGGAAAAGAGAAGATGAGAAGGAGAGAAAAATGAGAGAAGAATAGAAGGAAACAAAAGTAGGCGATCGCCATGATGATGGAGACAGGAAGCCTCACTTCTACCAGACTACACAGAGCATCTGCTCAGCAAACAGACAAATCTCACAAAATTATGTTTGTTTTAATATTGTTTGTATTGTTCCTTCACGCCTCAAACCTGAAACCTGAAAGAGTAGATAATAAAGAATACAAACGTAAATGGTATTTTAAAATCTTAAACACTGTGCGATCAACTTGAGTCCGTGCACCTGCTGCTGAAGTTTGTATTGTGCACTGCACTATAATTTCAAGAACGGAGAATTAAATAGACTAAATAGAGCTTACCAATATTTATTACACCCGCCCACATAATGAGAAGCTTATTATACAGAAGCAGTACAGGAGTTTCTCATTTACTACAATACGCGACTTGAACTTCATTTAATCCAGTCGATCTTGGTGGATAGTTTACAGCAGTAGGCCTAAGCTAGCTGATCGAAGTACTGATTTAGGGATCATTATTTGTGCATTGTTATTGATTGTACGGAGTGCGGTGTTCCATGGTCGCGTAAGTTCTCTATCAGGCAACAGAGACCGTTAAACCGTACCGCCTGAATCACCATAATGTTCAGTTTATCTCACACCACTGCCGGCCACAGTTTCATAATTCTTGAAATTTGAATGTACGTTGATTTTTCTATGTAGTGAGGCTAGCAGAAAGCATATAAATGAATAATTATACACGTCAGTGATCCATTTCTGCCGATTATAGATGCTGTTCGGTCTAAGGTGGTTCACATATTATTGGGCCACTCGAAAACTGGAGTCTGGGATTCCAGTTTCGCTCAAACCACTCTGTGTTCTGCTGTTCTGTGTAGGCAGAGGCTGATGATGGTCGTATACCCCGTACGAGGGTCGTGTTAAGTATGTACGCATAAGTATTGTTTCAGAATCAGAACGGACCAAGGGCTTCATCTGTCAAAGCTGACGCTGATCCTTTTCTGTGCGGAAGTTCTATTCATACATACAAATTCCGATTAGCTGCATTTAATTTGCGTTTTGAATTTTTGTTCATAGCTTCGTTACCGTTGAGAATCGGACCCATGTTTCTTTCATTTCTGAATGGCCTCAGAAATAGGATCTTGAAGTATTTATATGTCACCAGATATTCGTGTTCTAGTGTGTCGTCACGTGAGAAAGGTTAGTTGGTCAGTGTTACATGTTCTTCTATAATGGTTAGCACATATAGATATGACGAGTCTCTTTTGTGTGATCAGGCGTTGTCATGGCGATGACTGTTTTGAACATGCACGCTCCAAACAAAATGAAATGTAGGTGTTATAAGTGATTCTGTATGTCACGCTAGTTACGGTTCAATCACAAACAAGCTACTCTGTCCAGGATTTGTGGATGCGTTGGCGTCTCAATAATGAGGTGAGGACTAATCTAGAAGCACTCAATACATGACAAATTTATTTTTATCTAATATAACAAATTTCGCATGAATGCGTTTAAGACCATGCCAGCAGGTCATCACCTTTTTATCGTAACTAACTTTCTCCATGGTGGAATGTTTATCTTGAAAAGTTGACATTTGGTTGCATTTAGGGGTGTGAAATAAATGGGGAAATTGATGCCGGTATACGAGGAAGTTACATGAAATAAATTAATTTCCATTGCTTCTGAAATAAATGTCGCGATACAAGAGATTTCTGCTGTTCTGGCTGTGAGTAGTTGTAATATTCGTAAGCTTCAGGTTACAGTACTTCAAGATATTTCACATAATACATAGATACTTCATAGAATTGGTAACTCCTTTTTTACACATACATTTAGTTCTGGTTTCGATCGTAAGGGCCAGCGCGCACGAGCGGTTTTTTCGCCGCAGCGGTAGAACAACCGCAACCACAGATTCTTGTTGGCTGTGCGCACGGACGGCGAAATAAATGCCAGTGTTAGCGTTTTCTTTTCGGTTGGGAGCTGGATTTTGTAGAAATAGATTTTGGTTCCCTCCACTTGTTTGTCAAAGATTGTTGAAAGCCCAATTTCACAAGTTGGGGGAAAATGGGCAAATGGCGGTCACTTAAGAGAAAAGCTAGATAAAACGAAAAGTTTACGCAAAGTTGAAACTTTATATAAACTGGTATTTGGTCTGAAGGATCTACTTCTAAAGTATGGAATATAAAACACGTTGGACGTAATAAAAATCTGTAGGAAATGATAATTGAAGACGTTGCTTTGACCGGTATTCCCCACCCTTAGGGGTAAAGACGGTCACTATTTGAGCTTCAAGATGTCACTGAAGTAAATAAGATAATGAGTGAATAAAATGTGTTTCTTAGTAAGTAATAGGCATATATCTTAGTTTACAAAATGTGTACACGTCTAAATCATTTGAACGTACAAGTTCTAACGGAATGTTAAGATAGAAGTCTTCAGTAACCTTTTTCATTTTATATTTCTTCTTATCCAACTCAGATCACAAAGATACCCATCCGTAAATTCCCAGCCACTGCATTCTGCATGTACCCAGATACCACAGCCTGTGCATCTATATCAGAATTCTCCGTCTTTCCAAACATTTTCATAAATTAAACATATTTCACAATCCGTTTCTATGTCATCCTCTTCATTTTCGTCAAGAATATTTTGATCTTTTATTTCTGTGTCCTCTTCAGATGAAGCCAAGCCCAGCTTTTCTTCAGATTTTTCCTGCAGCGGTTTTTCTCTTTTGGAGGCTTGTTTCCTTATTTTGCCTTTTCAGTGGAAATATTTCTATTCTGTGCTCTTGTGTTTCTCTTTAATGCCTTGCTTTCTAAACAACCTTTCATGGGTCTCCCTGTCAGAATCTCCGAATGCCTTTGCTTTTTCTGCAAGGTGTCCGTACACCCACCGTAGGTAATGCAGATCCTTGACCGCCATTACCCGAAATGCGTAACCTCAAACGAAAGGTGTGTTGACGTGAACTATGACATATTTCTTCATAACCATCTACGCATTTATAACATCCAATTCTCGCGTGTTATGCACACCCACAAGAAAAATTCATATAATTCAAAGAAAGATATTTCGATGTAAAGTATTAGATCACTGGAGCACAAAACAAACATATGCAACTATCTCGGTAACTGCACCAGAAGCAAATTGCGGAATTCGCTGTTGCCCTTCACTGAATCTCAGCACCAGCTTGAAGATTCTATCTGATACCGTTCGTCAGAAAAGTGCTTGACCGGCATTACCCACTGACCGCCATTCCCCCGTCCTCCCCTATATGAAGACCTGTGTATGTATCCAAAGAAATTATTCAGTACTTTCTTTTTTGTCAAGTTGGCTCGAGTTCGGCAGTAGAGCTTCACAGATTTCTATCCACAGTTTCTCTTTACAGTTTTTGTCATTGTACTCCGATATGACCGAACTGTACAGTGCCCGCCTTTTCATTTCTTCAGTAATCGGCCTGTCAGACACTTTGCCGTCAAGATCCGTGACGTGTACAATCGCTTCCAAGGTCGGGCAAACCATGGTCGAAAGACTGACTGTCGAAATAGACAGGATCTGCGCAATGACGTCACCTTGTGCTCAACTGCGGGAGGGAAGTTTGAGGTTGTTTAATTATTCGTTTTTCCTTGGATTTTAAATAATTATATGTGTTTATATATTTTAGAAGTTGTGAAGTTTAAATAAAATGGCAATGAAACATAAGTTTATGAACCATTTTTATCATACTTCTATTTCTTAAAGAAGAAGAAACGTAGATCTATAAGATCCCCCATGTTAAACATATGCTTGATTTTTAATACTAGAGATTCACAATTTTCAGGTGAATTTAATGGATAATTTTCAATCATAGTGGCAGAGTGAGGAATGGTTTTGGTGCAATTGGCAGGCCTATCAGAAGTAGAATTTTGCAAGATTTCTTTTAAAAGATGTTTGTGTGTCCTTTTGGCTGCTCGGTCACCTCTATTTGTCTTTGTGCAGGTGTCTGTGAAAAGAAACACAATTTTTCATATCCTCTATAAGCCCAGTATATGATATCCATTTGGCTAACAACTTATTCCATCTTCATCACTTGTTACTGTTATCAGAGTATAAATATTCAGTTTGGCTGACATCAGTAGCTGCATGTTTACATAAGCCTTGTTTTGTTGAATGCATTAGCTACACATTGTCCAGTCTTTAACATGTAAAACAAATCACACAACATAAGCCTACCTACACTGCCTTTCATTGATGTTACAGATGCATTTCTTATTTCCACAGAGCCGAGTGGCGGCTTTAATGAGGGTAATGCTCCAGATCTGACCTTGCGGCTTTTCCGTGGAGAATCCTGAAGCAAATCCCAATGCAACTCCTCTTCTATCAGGGCCGTACTTAGGCACAGGCGCATGAGGCGCCAGCCTGGGGCCCCACAGATATAGGGGGCCCCCATTAAAGTTAATTCTGACAAAAAAATTTTAAAAAACAGGAATTTCACTACGTAAAAATTATAATGATAAATATCAGGGTCGTGCTAAGGTACTTGAGGCCCGGGTGCAAGAAGAAATCGGGGTCCCCTTATTTGTGATAAGAAAATATTAAACTGCGCCGCAAGAGTAAACCAAGTCGGGAGAACGGGCCACGCCAAAAACTTCATTTCGTCTTATTGTGTGCAGGTTTCTATATTAATGTGGCAACCAATGACAATTATATTATTACTTCTAATTAAAAATATTAAACGTTTTGTGCTTTATCGATCGGGGCCCTGGTGCACCGCACTCAGCGCACCCCCTATTTGCACAGCCCTGATAAAGATACAAAATAATTGTTTTTCTTATTATATTTATATATGCTTTTTCCGGGTATCTTTAAAGAGGGCCCCGCAAGAACTTAGCGCCTCGGGCCCCGAAAAGTGTAAGTACGGTCCTGCTTCTATGAAATGGTCACTGCAGATTCTGGCTGTTGCTGGCTTGAATTTGTCCTTTCGTTTACACTAGGGCACCCATTGCTGCCTTAAACTATCGTCTTTTGGAAGTCAATAAAACGAAACCTTTGTCACCGAGACTTGACTATTATCCGGTGCTCCTTTCCGTTTTCTATTCATGTTTCGCCGCTCGTGCGCGCACACAGGTTGGGTTCTTCGTGTTCAATTGCCACCGCCAGCCGCTGTGCGGCCACCGCACTGCATCGAAAATTAAGCATGTTGCGTTCGAAAAACCGCAGCGGTAAAACTACCGCACGTGCGCATCGCGTCAAAACGATGTTCAAGCCCCATCCATGTACGCCGAAGCACGTCAAAGTCAACTGTTGCAATAGCAGCTGCAGTTCTGTCCTTCAAATAGTTGATGTCGGCTACCGGAGTTCGTCACACACAGAGTGTGATATCCGGTGATCTGGCCGGCCCAGAGATGATACCAGCACAGCCAATCCATCGATCTGGAAAATCCTCATTAAGACATGCACGCACAATCAAGTTACAGTGTGTTGGTGCGCCGCCTTGCTGGAAGAACACGGCAGGCTGCAGTTCTTGTAACTGTGGATGAACAGAGTTTTCCAGCATATCCAAGTTAATTGCTGGACGTCACAGTCGCTTCAGCGAAGAAAAAGAGTCCGATCAAACGATCGTGCAAGAGGTCACATCACACATCAACTTTGGGGCTGTCTTGAATGTGTTCCACTGTATCATGATTATGTTCTTATCCCCAGATGCTTGCGTCCTGTTTGTTTCCCTTTCCTGAAACGTGAAATTATCCTCGTCAGAGAACATTATTTTATTCTCCTCAGAAACTCGTTGACTTCGTCTTCGTCCATGGTCACTGCAAGTTCCTTACGGGCTACCCTATCGTCTTGCGTATTTTCCTGCACCACCTGCAACTTGCAAGCATATAGACGCAAACGTTTTCGTAACACCGATGCGCTGTTGAATGCGGCATTTGCAGCTCGTGTCGACTTACGTGGACTGGGGACAAAGATCCTGCGTATCCTTTCGACATTTTCATCAGACACACGTGGACACTTGTAGCTTTCTTCCGTTCTCCTTAAACTGTTTGTACCAGGCACGTGTCGATGATCTTGATCGTGGCGTCTTGTGATACGTTGTTCTGAAACGTCTTTGGACCTGTCTATCCGATTTTATTGGCTGTGTTTGAGTTTATTTTCCTCTGATCTGCGCCAGAATTGGTTCTCCTGCGATAAATTGAAGGACACACCGTACAGAAAAAGTCGTATGACGGGAAAAATTATACATATTCATACAGAATATTTTCACTTTAAAATATTGTTTTTTCTGTAATTTATGCGTTAAATTGTTTAGTTTCCCGATACGCCATTTGTTCGATTCATACAGTTTTCGTTTCTTTAAGAGAGGTTTTGCAGCACAGGTTTTTTCAGTGCAGATTGTATGGTCTGCCATTATCCATTAGCTTATATCACCACAGTAGCTTCGTCGCGTGGGGCGTGACACAGCGGAAAATTTACTGTATAGGCCTGCAGTCGGTTGTGGGGCCAGAAACCAGTTTGTTATTTAGTTTAACCATAGACAATTAACTTTCTACTTGAGTTTGTCATTTGATTTAAAACGCCCTGCCGCTCCATTTAAACCGTGTCATGACACTAACTGAACACTTAATGAGATTTTAGGTCTTCACGGCGGTGGGTTCTGTCTCCATCTTTATCCCGGAAGATGAGGACTGTACGTTTCTCCGAAACGTTTGCATCTACCGACCAGTCAGTACGGCGCCAGAATCCAAAAGAACCTCATCATCATAACAATTAATGCTTCCTTGTCTCTAGTTTTTCTTATATTTTATTTCCTTCTCTTTCTTGCGTTATTATGCCTCTTTATTTCTTCTTTCTCAGCCTCTTTCTTTATTTACATCTCTCACTTATGCTTTCCTTATTATTTTTAATGTCCTCTGCTTTCGGATTAATTAAGCAAACAGCAATCTTCACAGGTCAGAGTCGAAACCTTTTCATTGCACATATTTCCAGTTCTTCAGATGTTGTGTCTTTCTAAAACTTCTGACAACGGTATATTGACGTTGACTTTACTCGACTTGAAGTAAGACGTTACCTACAGATTAGAAGTCTGCACGGGTTGAAATTTTAGGATTTTACCTGGACCGGCCCGAGGATCATTTGGCTCGACCCAGCCCGATCCTGAAGTTTTTTCTTCTTCAAATGTATTACCCGTGGGGTCCGCAGTGGTCGCGTGATCTGAGGCGTGGGCCTTGTGCCGCTTGGTCGTTGGGACCGTGGGTTCGAATCCCACTCAAGCCATGGATGTTTGTCCGCGTTTCTCTGGGTTGTGCTGTCCTGTGTACAGGCGGAAGCCTTGCGACGGGCCGATCCCTCGTCCAAGGAGTCCTACCGAATGTGTATAGATGAAGCCAACGAAAAGTTTGGACCCGCAGTGCTCAGGCACTTGAAGAACGGGTCGTTCCCAGTATCCAGTATTACCCGTACCACACCTAAGCCCGACTTCCTCTTATTCCAGCCTGAATGAAGTCCGATTGTTTATAATCTGCCCTGACTTATCGTATGATCAACACATCTATATTTTAATTCATAAATGCCAGTAATCCTTGTATAAATTACTTATGGACGCAGTAAAACATATAGCTTATGTTGGCGTTTGCGGGACTGTGCAAAGGTATCGGATGCCAAGTATGTAAGGTGTTTTGTCAAACTATCTCTGGGAGGAGACACCTACGAAAATCTCCGAGAAAATCAAGTCGGTGGAATTTGTTTTCGAAGTTCTGCTGTTTCAGGAGCATGAGATGAGTGCATCTACGAATAACTTTGGTTCGGTTAGGGAAAAACAACGAAAAAGCCCTAAATGTTCAAAATAACGTTTGAGATTGCTCTCACTTGAACTAGGACGTAAGCAGAGCCGGACCTGAACATTATCCTCTATGCTGCTAGGCCCGGCCCAGTCGGGCCGAGACGCGCTCGGGCTCTTTAAGACCTCCACTTGAGATATACGAGGTGCGATCGGAAAGTTTCGGAAAGTTTCAAGACTGTGTCAATAGAGGGCGAACCGGATGTAGTACGAGCTTCTGCCTTTAGGGGGTGCGGCCTACATTCATAGTGAGTCAGTGTGCCAACCGGCATCATCGAATTAGCATTTGTTTCTTAGTTACAGGCGTTTTGGTAGTGCATTACACCGACCCTCCTGCGATTTCGGAATGGCGGATTTTCATGAACAAAGAGTGTGCATCAAATTTTGCCAAAGACTCGCCAAAACGGCTACGGAAACCTATGAAATGCTAAAGCAAGCATTTGGGGAGTCCGCAATGGGTCGTGCACAAACTTTTGTGTGGCATTCACGTTTTAAAAATGGCCGAACCTCTGTCGATGATGACGAGCGTTCTGGACGACCATCTTCGAGCACAACGCCCGAAAATGTTACGAAGATTCGGCAGGCCATTCACGAAGATCGACATCGTACCATCAACGACTTGTGGGACATTGTTGGGATAGGCTATGGGACCTGTCAGCTGATTCTAAAGGAAGAACTCCACATGCGACGCATCATGACAACGCGCCAGCGCACACCGCCCTCAAAGTTCGGCAGTTTTTGACCTCAAACACCATGGCCGTCATCCCGCACCCTCCTTATTCGCCGGATTTAGCTCCGTGTGACTTCTTCCTCTTCCCAAAGATGAAAATTCAGCTAAAGGGAAGGAGATTTGAGACGATAGAAGAGATTCAGGCAGAATCGCAGATGGTGCTTGACAGGCTGACAAAGAAAGATTTCCAGGGATGCTTCCAGGCTTGGCAGCGGCGCTGGGATCGTTGTGTTCACTCCCAGGGGAACTACTTCGAGGGTGATGGATGAATGTAATACCTGAGATAAGTGTACGGGTTTTTATACGCGCAGTCTGGAAACCTTTCGATCGCACCTCGTACTCATTACCTTATATCACCAGTTGGGTGTACAGCACGCATTAGAGTGTTGTTTGCACATGCGTTTATTTACGTATGACTGTGTTGTTGATCATTAAGTTGTGTTCGCTGCTTATGCAGTTCTGCTGTCTGGGACCGTGAACAGTCAGACAGCTTCGTTCGTAGGAGTAAGGTGTTTAATGCCCAGTAAGGCTTCGAAGACCTTGATGATGTTTTCGCTTATTAAGGAATGTCAAATGTTTGGACAACATTGCTTGATAATTGACCGTTTTAACTTCACGTTTGCTGATACAAGAAAGTGCTGTAGGCTGCGGCTTTTACCAGTAAAACACGTTTGTTATTGTTCTTTCTTACAAAAAACATCTATTCTCTCCAAAAAGTTATTCACATTTCTTTGTCAGTTTAATACAGAATTATAAGTTAAGACTGCTCAGTAAGAGTAAGGTGACTTTGTAAGCTGTTTGACCGAGGTTCGATTCCAGACAGAGGCAGAGATTTTTGTGTTCATTATCACCTAGCCATATATCCAGTGGGTACCGGGAGGAGGTTTTTTTCTTGTGATAAAATGACCGGAGTATGAAGCTGACAATTCACTTCTATACAGGCTAAGAACAAGTGAACTTTATTCCCACTCCTTCTGTACACCACAATTGAGTTCTCTCAGAAACGGAAAAAATTAAGAGGTCTACGTTATAAGTACTTTATAATTTCATGCATAGTATCCACACGTTGGTAGGTTCATTGCGTGACCAGAGAAATGATTTAATATTCTGCACAGTATGTGTTTCATGTAACCTGTTTTTTGGTTATAACTGTAGTTGTTATGAAGTATGCGGTTCAATATAGCGCATTTCAATATTACACTTGCGTTTTACTGAGTGCGTTGAAATTTTTCGAAGTATTTATTTATACTTTCATTTGTGAAGGGACAGAATTATTGATGGCTAAGATCTATATAGAAATATATGTAGTAAAAATACAAACACGGAGAATAAAATTGATTTATACAAACCACAGCGGCTGTACGATTTCAGGTATCATCCACTCGAAAACTGAGGCCATGGGTTCGAATATTAGTCTATCCTTGGCTATATGGCCCTGGTTTTCCCGTGTGATAGAAGCCTGGTGACGGGCTGATCACCGATCGAAGAAGTCCTACCAAGTGTCTAAAAGGACCCGTAATTTCAGGAATCATTACTTTGAGCCGGACTATGTCACTATCCGTAAAGACGCAAACAACACGTACCCTGTGTTTCATTATGAGAAATGTAAACATTCCTGGCAGTGCATGCATTACTCATAAACATGTCCTTCATTGGAATTGTCAGTCGTCAGACTGCACCTTGACCAATATCGCAGGTTGCTCAATTTATCGGTCATTTATCTAGTTCAAGAGTTGGCGATCCGCGGCTCGTGGGCCGCATGTGACCCTTGCAACATTTTTGTGCGGCCCGTCACATGACTTGGGAATTAGTCAATGCGAAAAGAAGGGCAAACATGTTCTGCTGTTGAAAATAATACGCGCGCGCACACACACAGTGTCTAATCCTAATAAGAAACAATAGCAAAAAAAATACTGAAACAAATTTTGCAGACGTAGTTCTTTGAGAATAATATCGAATTATTTCGCAAAGATATATTGCTTCGTTGTTCAAACCATATGCCACTTGACTTAACAATATAAAAATTGCTGTGGCATTACAGAACGCACAGTAAGGAAATTGATAAGCAGGGACCTTCTTCAGAATCTGATAGTTGCTCAGCTACCCAATAAATTCCCTGTCTAGAGTATGATGAATTCAGTTCATATCCCCCCACCCCATTTACCTAAAATCCATTTTAATACTTTCCTCCCATTTACGGCCAGTTCTTAAGTGTTCTGTTCCCTTCCCAACCAAAACTGTGTACGCGTTTCTCATCTCAGCCGTGCTACATTCCTCGCCCAACTCATTATTTTCGATTGATCATCCTAACAGTATTTGGCGAATAGTACGAAGTATGAAGCTCCTCTTCATGCAGTTTTCTCCAGTTTCAAGTGATAAAAATTAATGTTAAAGTTATTTTCCGTTCCCATTTTTTTGTGTAATTTTATAAATTTTCGCTTCGCATTCGCGGTACCGAAGAAGCTTTCCGTAAAGCTATGTTCCCACTAAACTTTGGTTTCCCCCCTGTGTAAATCCACTGCAATTTGCTTCTGTCAATAGCAGTTTGTCCTCGGTGACGTATTGGACAGTGTCCTGTGACGGCAAGTCATCGCAGAATTGCGCACACTTGCGTGAAATAGAAGAACACTGCAATTAGCAGCGTCATTTTAGGTGACATGTGTCCAGTTACTAGGGGCTATGGTAGGTGGACAGGTCTTATTAGTTGTAACTTCTTAGATTCAAGTTAGTTATCAGGGGAGTTTTACATTTAGCGCTTGTAAGGGAACGGGTTCTCAATATTTGTTTAGAACCTCTCCCACATCGTAAACTGAAATTCTTCTGTCTGCAACAAAGTAGGCCTAATATTCCCTGTGCCTTGGATCGATTCACAATTAAGTCTGAAACGTCGGACAGCACTCCCCGAAAATACACAGAGTCTGTACAACCTATACAGAATACCACAGCACAGGAAAACGGACACAATTAATTCTTCGGCAGGATTTGAATCTGCGATCCTGTCTTTCTATCGATCGCTGTGATGAAGACGTTTTGCATTTTAAACGAGTAAATTTTGCAGCGCTGATCCCATGGGGAGACAGGGAAATAATTACTCACATCTTTGTTTTTGACAGATTATTTGTGTTTGTGGTAGGCCGCGAAGTCGTAAGGACACACACGCATGTAATAGCAAATGCCAAGTTTCTGATTCAAACGTAATAGTTCGTAAACGATTCTATGTCTCGAAATTCTATTCTCCTTTGTGGTTTACCTCTAATTATTTAGTTGCATTCTTCATGATTAAAAGGCATGTCTATATGTGAAAGAGGAAGGAATGAAGGAAGAAAGAAAGAAATAAAGGGAGAGAAGGAAGAAACAAAGAAAAGAATCCCGATCACAGTGGCCACGCTCTCAGAGATGCGGGCCTTGACTAGGACACTTTTGAGATTTCTGGGTTGGAATTCCACTCATATGTCGGAATTTTTCTATGCTGTACTTTCCTCCACTATAGGTAGACGTCTGGCGACACCCCATCTTCCGCCAGATGTAAAAGGTTCGAAAAGGTGGTATAAAATTAGAATTTAATTGTTTTATGGCTGTGAATACGAAGATCGCTGTCTTCTGGTTTATAGCACCGTGTAGTCTGGTATAAGTTTTCTGAGTTTCTGAGGTCCTTGCTGCCTCCATCATCAGGGCAATGATGGAAGCAGCAAATGCTTCTCCAGTGGCCACGGTGCGGATTCGATTATGCGCATGAAGATAAATGCAAACAATTATTTGCCGATTGCGCAAATGTTTACTAGGAAACGAAAAATAAGCACTGATGATTGTATAAAAAGCCAAAGGCCGTTTAGCTCTTGTTTGTTTTGTTTTGTGTAGCATATGTAAGAGTGCAAATATTTAGCTCGACTGTCATCGCGCGATTTTGTCTTTCACCCTCTCTTCCTCTCACAAACTGCGACCTTCGGTTTCAGCATCGCCTGTGCTGTTGCAGTATTAACTTTTGTGGTATTGCTTTCCCATATTTTACCGTTCATGATATTGCACTTGGACAGTGTTATAGATTAAAACGTAAATATAAAAGAGATAATGAGGCAAAGACATTTTGTAAGGTTATGACACTAGATGAGGAAATAAAGATTCTAGATAAGTTCCTCGGTGGTATGAGCGCATCAGCAGTTGCCTGAAATTCAGTTGATATTTTATTTTAAAGTCTAACTCTCCGTTGTAAGATTTGAGGTTTTCACAGCGGTGAGTATGAAGATTTCTGTCTTCTGGGTTGTTGCGCCGTGTAGTATGGTAGATGTTTACCAACGTATCAGAGGTCATACTGCCTCCGTCATCAGGGCGATGATTCATCGCCCCTATGACGGAGCCATACTACACGGCGCAACAACCCAGAAGACAGAAATCTTCTAACTCTCCGTTGATATTTTACTTTAATGCTTAAATTTCTGATGATACTTTATCATATTACACAATTTTCTCATAAGTAGCTAAACATGATTAAAGTATGTTTTTTATTTGCTTTGACTTCCCACGGTCGTTTTCCCGTTTCCTCATTAATTCCGCACAATCATAAGTTCGTTTAACGCGGATTCACGGACGGCGCTGCTTTCGATGAACGTGTTTCCCGCTTTGGATGAGGGTTTACTGTAGAAATACGGAAGAGGATAGGAAATTGCAGTTTCCAGCAGCAAATAAAAGAGACTGCCCGGAGTGGCTAGTACGACAGCTACTAATTTAGTTACCACTAGAACATTAATGGATCTGGATATCAGTACGAGCGAGGATAAAAATACCCCACGCTGCAGAATTAATCTCTTGATGAATTTCCGCTTGTTATCACCAAAACGCCTTGCTGCTGGCCTGTCTATCAAATGATTGCTGCCAGTTGTATTATTCATCTTCCCAGCATTCACGAGAGGATAACAAGCAAAAGAGTAGCTACTAATTTTAACGAGGGCTAAATTAATTTTATGCTTCGGTCTGTACTGCGTTGCTTGTCATGTGGTTCGTTTCACTTAATGGTACGTACTATGGTAAATGCTAGGCGTTGTGTACTGAATGTAATAGTAAAACATATGATTGGAGATGCCGAAACGCGAGTATTCATTATGTTCACTTTACACATAACAAGAAGAATGTTTAATATTGAGAATAATAATTTCGTGGACTTGCACGTGACAATGTATAATTTAAAATTGCCTGAGTCGCGTCTGTGAACTAGATCACGAAACATAGATAAGAAAAACGTCTGAGCAAGTTATAAAACATTTTACTTATCTTAAACACCGTTAAATAACCATTATATCTGGTGGGCCTACGAATTATTGCTTGTTATGTATGTAGGGTCTTTTATTATACGTTACACACACACACACAGCCACAGTGGATTTGCCCCAATTATGCAAGGTTCCAACTTAAAGAGTTAAAAAGGTTTGTTCTTTAAAATTTGTCCCAAATAAACGGCTGCCCCGATATACCGTTGGCCCAATTAAAGGGAATCTACTGTATATAAATAATCTCTAAGCAAGGATGAGATCACTCGATGGACCTATGCGTAAATGATGTCATTTAAATGGTTCTTCAAGAAACAAGTGTGAGGATTCAACTGACTGTGAATATGAACATTGTAACGGACCTTTCGGTATCATAATTGCTGGGGTATGTCTTGTCCAGCTACTCATTGATTTATCTTTCGGGTTGCTTATCTGTTCATTCCCTTATTCTTTTGTGAGTGTTACTGCTTGTCTCCCCGTAGGAAAATCTTATAGTTATTATAGGCTTGTTGCTGTAGTATTTGCTGTACAGATAGATTCTGGGTAGATAATCAATCGCGTAAATAATTTCGCCCGTTCGTCGGGGCTGCTTAAGAACCTATCCATCATTTATGTAACCGCAGGTTCAATTACCGCGTTTAAAAGAACCCGACAGTAGCACTGGACCCACCCAAGAGCCTTCGAAGCTTAGTTCGTTAGGTATGAAAGTGAAAGTTTGTTTTGCCTTCAAGGAAGGTGACTAGTCTTGTTATCACTTAAGGTTCAAGGTTTCCCTGTAATCGACCTTCCAGTGAAACCTTTTACGTTGTGCTATGAATAACAGGATTAGATTTGTGTGGCACTACTTCATTTTGTAGCTTGACGAGATATCGGCCTCTGTCTTAAGCCACGAAATTGCGTTTGAATTTTATGTTAGGTACGGATTAAAAGGCATCGATATAAACCAAATTCAGACCTGTCAGACGACTTATCGTTCACACTTAAAATATCAAATTTAAATCTGTCGAGTACTTTTGGAAATGAAACTTGTGGACGCACAGATAGACCGCTAACTAACTCACTAGATGACTTACGGAACCCGAAGGTTCATCACCGAATTAACCAAAGCCCTCCACCGGACCCTGTCCTGGGCCAATAAAATCCAGTCTCCTTCGACTCCTATCTCCCATAGATGCCGCCTGACATTATCCTCCCATCTACGTCTAGGTCCCCCAGCTGTCCCTCAGGCTTCCCGACCAATACCCGGTGCACACCTCTTGTCCCATCCATGCGCGCTACATGCGCCACCCATCTCATGCTTCTCGACTTAATCACCCTGACAATACTGGGGGAGGAGTACAGATTTTTAAGCTCATCATTATGCAGTTTTCTCCATACCCCATCGTCTTCTCTCCTAGTCCCAGATATCCTCCTCAACACCCTATTATCAAACACCTGCAATCTATGTTCCTCCCTCAGAGTGAGAGACCATGTATCGCACCCATACAAACAACAGCCAATTATTATTTTGTATATTTTAATCTTCAGGTTCTTAGAAATCAGACGGGAAGATAAAATATTTTGAACTGAAACGCATTTCCAGAATTTAGACAGATAGACGGCTACACATAATTAATTTGTGTTAGAAGTTGATACATTACTTTAGTTTTATTTATAAGTTTATCGGCAAAGTTACGGAATACATATTAAAATATTTATTGATGGCTGCAATTCAATACAGTTTGATTGGCTAATAAACACGCAATATAACTGTGACTGTACAATGGCCTACGCAGGTCACGTCATGTCGTAATCGGCTCTCGCCAGTCCCGCAGTTGTCTTTCATTAGACGAAGTGCAATGATGTCTTTTTCACATATGCAATTAGTGTTCGTTATCACGATTCTCCTGTACCACACACATCGACAATATCTCGTCTGGTGAACCGTTGACGGTTACTGCAGCCCTGCTCACCAGGTTGCATCGAACATGAGGAAGAGTATATGCACGAGTCGCTGAGCGCGGTGGACATTATTGTTTTCTTTTTGTTTTTATTTTCTGATTTTAGTGCAGTGTATTTGTTGACAAACAGAGCATGTGTCTGAAACAGGGTTGCGTGACCTCGATCATTCTGTATCTGAATATTGGCCTATCAGAATAATACGCCAGTCACTATTACAGACAGTTATTTTGTGCCAGATTTCGTGACAGACCATCAATTAATGCGATCGCCCAATAAAACATGACTCTAATGCTACCTTTACATCTCAGTAGAGTCTGGTGGCACCTTTTGGTTTTTAGCCTGCGGTTTCTAAGGTTTCATACGAAGGATATTGTTTATTCAGTGCAGGTAGAATTAGTGACTCTGCAGAATTCAAAAGGTAATCGATATCAGCACGTGTACAGTACAGATATAGGGCGATATGTGTATAAATGTTGTTTTTCAGAGAACAACTTCTGAACTTTATAGTGTATATAGTTATCACTTTGCGTCGTCCTGAGTTCGAATTTTAACCAGAAGAGCGGAATTCCTGTTTATGTGTTTTTCTCCAGTCAGTGCAAATAAACGTTGAATAATTACTGCAAAAATTCATTTCTTTATTATTAGTGTGCTTCATCAACAGCCAGAAGGGCAATTACAGCTACAACACAAGAAAAAAACGCAATAAATAATAAATATAGAAAGGTAACAACAAACAAATTATTAAAAACTACAAGAGTGTAGAGGCCGTTAATACACAAAGGCAACTTGCTACTGAAAACTTCAAGTTTTTGTAATAATAATAATAATAATAATTCTGAATCAAAAAATCTATTAATCGATGCGGACACAGTAATACGACAGTTTTAACAAGGAAAAGTACTTAGGAATTGAGGAAGGAGATGACATACATCAACAAATGAAAGACAGGTCTCAAGCAACATTGAATTCAATAATTAAGACAGCATTAAAAATCAAAGAAGAACTAAATTATGAAGATGAAATCAATGACACAAATAAAGGAAAACAACAAATTAAGTCATTGATTCAAGCAGCTATAAAGAAAAAATGAGAAAACAAAACAATGCACTGGCAGTATCTCCGAAGTTTGGACAGACAACTTATATGCAAAGAAGACACATTTCTGTGGCTCTGAAAGGGGAGACTGAAAGTCAGATTATAGCAGCACAATACCAGGCATTAAACACTAAATATTGAAAACAGGTACAGACAGCAAATGCAGATTATGTCAGCAATTTGATGAAACGACAGATCACGTTCTGTCTGGATGCCCAGTACTGGCAAAAGAGCAATATGTACAACGACATGATCGTGTGTGTACTCAGTTACATTTTAACATATGCAGGAAAGTACGGGTAAAGCTAGAAAAGAAGCGTTGTTATGAACACATCCCGAAGGCAGTTGAGACAAGTCAGGATAACCAAATAACTATTTTGTGGAACCAACAAGTCAAAACAGATAGAACTATTCCAAATAACGAATCTGATATTATAATTCGAAATACAAATCGAACTTGTGTCTTAATTGATATAACAATACCAACCGACAGAAATTTAATTAAGAAGGAAGCGGAGAAAATTTTGAAATACACGAACCTTTTCATTGAAATGAATGTGGAAATTAAAAGCACAGGTAATTACAATAATGATAGGAGCAACTGGAACTGTTTCCAAGTCACTCAGAAAATATTTGGCCAACATCCCGGGCGAACAAGACATTAAGGAATTTCAGAAAACCGCCATTCTAGGAACATCTTACATCATTCGAAAAACGCTCATGTAAAATATATAATGCCTCACGCGAAATCTATTTAAGTATAGAAAAATAAAATGTATTTCAGATAGCTGCTGCACTCTGTATCTGGGGGCATGGTTTGTCTCAGGTACATAGAAGTAAATACCCTGCAAAATGGTGAATAAATGGAATAATAATAACAATATAACAGTTCTTCATTCATAATATTCGTGATTTTATCTAGTCAGTTGATACACACCGATTAGAAAACAAGCAGTTCTATGATTCTGTTTAAAGTTGTTAGAAGGTAAGCTGGTGTAGAAATTCGCAGTTTGTGTGGAACGGGAAGGTGCGTTATCGTGATCACAACAGCTAGCACCTGGTCTGTTCGTAGTGTGTAGAGAGAGGAACGAAATTTTACTCTCATGTCGGCTGCATCCGGAGGCAGCTGTTGTTACGTACGAATAGGCCATTTAATGTAGTTGAAAACTTTGACCGTTACTCGACCTCAGGACGACTTCACGATAGGGTTGCGGATTTGAACCTTATTCGGAGGCAGGCTCAGAAGTTTCGCGTTAGTCGTCGAAGACACTGAGATTCCTGGAGGACAAGTCAAGATGAGAGCAATCTGCAGCAGCGCCCACAGTCAAGAAAATGCATGTTCTGTCACACCCAGGCGGAACTGGGCGACCTCCATAGCATTTACGTAGCAACTGCGTCACGATCCAACTAATGCTGTACCCAGAAGTCAGTTGTATTAAACCAAGAACTTTATGAACTCATGCAGTATTACCCAACACGGACGAAGGAAGGATATGGTTCCTGAATATAAAAGTTATTTTTCTTAATACAATACTTTTATTTTCTGTCGTTTCACAAGCTTATTGTTAAAATCACATAAAATTTCACATAAAATTGTTACATTTTTAAAATTGACGACATGTTTCGATATACAATTCTATCATCGTCAGGTCTATCAAAATTAAAATTAAAATCTGGTGTATCTGTTGCTCTGCTTATATTGATTTTGTTTTTACCCGTTTTTGATTTTATTACATCTCCAGGCTTCTTCCATTTAATTTTGGAGACTGCGCCTGGGTGCCTATATCGGGTTGTGTGTGATGTGCGTGTCCGTTGTTATTGAATGGCAGACAGAGTTGCTGTCTGCCATTCAATAACAACGGATATAGGCACCCAGGCGCAGTCTCCAAAATTAAATGGAAGAAGCCTGGAGATGTAATAAAAATCAAAAACGGGTAAAAACAAAATCAATATAAGCAGAGCAACAGATACACCAGATTTTAATTTTAATTTTGATAGACCTGACGATGATAGAATTGTATATCGAAACATGTCGTCAATTTTAAAAATGTAACAATTTTATGTGAAATTTTATGTGATTTTAACAATAAGCTTGTGAAACGACGGAAAATAAAAGTATTGTATTGAGGAACACAAGCAGGATGCAATTAAGATATAAGTTATTTTTCTTGTTAAACGATTGATGAAACTTCTGTCGGAATTCATAGAAGTTATGATTGTGCATAATGAGAAATGCATGCAAAATTATAATAGGAAAACCTGAAGGGAAGAGTTACGTAGGAGACCTTGGCGTAGACGGAAGATATTAAAATGGATTTTAAGTACATTCAGCATAAAAGTTTGGACTTCATTCATCTGACTCAGGACAAGACTGTGGTAAACACGACAATGATTCATTGGTTTTCACAAACTGCAGGCAATTTCTTGACTAGCTGAGCAACTGTGAGCTTCTCAAGAAAGAGTGCTTCATGGAGTTGGGTACCGTCGGAAGCAAAATGTTATAAGTGATGCCGCACGAACAGGGCTAATGCAATAATGCCTTCACATTTGCCTAAAGCTACGCACCGTCGCCATGTTCGTCTGTCGGAATCGTAGACGTCCTTGGCATGAGTCGTGGTTTTTACGGTTTTGACCGACTAATTTTTGTCACAATAGCCAGTAACTGGGCCAAGATTTTAACAGGACACTTCCAAAACAAGGCAGTAACGGTGTATTCTGTACCGGAATATAATATATGCGTTCTTTGAAAATTCTGAATACTTAATGAAAGATGTCAGTTATCGTACTTAGGCAACTTTTGTTTCAAATTACACAAATCACTTGATCTTAGTTTCTTTAAATACTGTAAATCAGTATTGCCACGTTATGAAGCGCTTTAGCTATGTGGTACTGGACTCTTATGCACTAGGTCATAGGTTCGAGTCATTTTTTTGCGTGCTGTTATTTTACTTTATGAAAAGAATTATTTTCCAAAGTTTTTTATTTTCCGCAGATCTGTAACCATACATCACTTCATGGCCCTGTTGACCCCCACCTCACAGTTTTATTTTTCCTCCATGTTATCGGTTGTAGAACACTTAATGTACGATTTTAAGGTAGCCCTGTGTGTCATACGTCTGTACCAGCAATTCTCGAGTTGAATCACGGACCGACAAAAAACACACCGCATACGAACATCTTGGCTTACGAATATTCAGATCATGAAATCTTGTGTTAACATGTTTGAAGAATCCACGACTTATTTCAGTAGGCCTAGACAAAATATTATATTTCCGCTTAGAGTACATCACAGATTACCCAGCAACTTTCAGCCACCACCTGTATTAATTTCAATGTCAGTATCGACTAATGCTACACCCACTTTCTTTTGTTTCAATTTATGCTGTGTTTACAATAGAATTCCAATTACCCGACCCTAACGGGACCGAAGGACGGTCGGATAATACGAAAGACTAATGAAAAGGACGAGGGTGAATATCAACTTAATTTATAACTGAATTTACGATATTATTAATTATGCAGAAAATACAACGCTGTATCAAATGAAAAAGTCTCACAAAAATATAGTTTTTAACATAATGCAAATTTGTTTAAAGAGTTTTTTTTAAAATAATGATTGGTATTTGCTTCTGAGTCCCCTTCCTTTTCTTTGCGGCAAGGTCACGTCAGCGTCTGTAGCAACCGAGTACATAAACTGACTAGAAGGTGAGTGGTGGGGGAGTGTGATTCATTCCGCTAGTCGCTGAGCTGACTGTTGATAAAAAGGAGAGTTTCGACACTGCACTTCGAATAAAACGGAATTTCAAATAACCAAAAGTCGGATAATCTTGACTCTATTGTATCTATATTCTACTAAAAGTAAAGCAGGTCATCGTGAAACAAATTGTTGGACATGAAGTGCATTTTTCGATATGAGAGTAAGCTAAAAGGAGTAACGGAAAAAGTAATGCGTCCCTTAATAACAGACGCCATTCTGTTGGCAATTTTAGCACCTCGTACTGCCACAGGACTACAGAAACGAAAATAAGAGTAACACATAAATTGTAAGACAGTAAAGTAAAGCAGTTCCGCTACACGTCATGTAGGTCGCTTGGGGGGAGAGCATGTATAGCGCCTACTCATTCCTGACCTCGGCACTAGATGGGGGTGAGTGGTAAGCATCAAACCCCGGCCGCGCTTTACCCCCGGTACCCATTGGAGAGGAGGCTGGGTGTGCCCCAGAGCCAGTCTGGGCGCAGAGGCTAGAGGAAAAATCCTCTGCCCCGTCGTCGGGGGTCGTGCAGCCCGTAGCTAGTCACCATACTAACTGAGCTATCCCGGCTCGTTTTAGTGTTTTAAATATTACAATTCCATTGATACCTTTTGTACCACGTGCTTTAATATTAATCAGCCACTCTGCATATTGCCCACAGAGTGCATTTTTGGGTTTTGTATGATTCTCAAAATAAACAGCGATTATTTTTTCTCTGGCTACCAGCCGTGTAAGTTGGCTTAATGTTTTCTTCATTAAGCCACATTACACGGCTGGTAGCCCGAGAAGAATTTATTATACTTGGTCGCCTTGAAAGCTTCAGATCAAGCGATTATTTTCCCGAACAGCCTTAATCATTTGATGGTTGTAATAGAGACGGGCTTTGTTTTCTTGAGGTAGGAACTGAATTTTTAAATAGTATTTAGATGAAATTTATCTTCAGATATTATTATTTCCATCTCAGAAAACTATTGCTCTCGAGATATTATAGACTTTCTTGTTATCTGATACATTTCAGCCCGATTATTTGACCATTCGATAACCAAAACTACTGTTTACCGGCCTCGTTATGTGTTATATGCTGTATGATGTAGCTGCAACAAACTCTATGGAACAAAATCTTCGAGAAGCTGATAGTCGTTCAGCTGGTAAAATCCAGTCTTGTATGAGACCCGAACGTTCATTACTGTGTTTACAGGAGTCCGCAACTAGACCTTTACCTGAGACATCTGAATGCAGTGTGCATCCTCATACCTTCTTTATTTAATATATAATTTAATATTATCCTTTTAAACATAGGTCTTTAAAGTGAATATTTCTGACAGGTCTTACCAACAGAATGTACGCATTTCTGTTCTATCCCAGGCGTACTACAGTGGGCGCAAAATAACTCAAGAGTGTGGGATGCGTCACAGTATGGTGGGAAGGGAAGTTGAAAAGTACGAGGAGGGGGGGGGGGGAAGACGGCAAAGAATCCGTATGAGCATGTACAGTTTAACTGAAAACATCTTTTCCCTTTTAATGTTAACACAATACGAGGCATTTTGAGGCAGTGACTGTACACACCGCGCCATATTTTGTGAATCAGATGAACTATAAAACACGAGTTATGCAGCACACGCTGTAACCAGCACGCGCTATACGTATCTGCATTCTGGATTAGATTCTCTTCGTACGTGCATCGTTTCGCGGTCTTTCCCTCTCAAGTGTGTATTTGCAGTTGTCGACAAAGCTCGAAGTTGTTTTGGATCCACTGCACGTGGCTTTCCATCGCATCCTCCTTGATCACCCGAACAGCAACAGACTGGAAAGGTGTATTCGGCACCAGAATACACACATTCGTTCTTTTCAAATTCTGAATGATGAATAAAAGATTGCATTAGTTATCTCACATACACAACTTTAATTTCCAACAAGAGAAATCGTGTGGTGATAGGTCACGAGGCGCAGTTAAAGAACATTATACAAATTGTTGATGAGTACATGTTATGATGCTGTTCCCATCCAAACATTCTCCTCAGCACTTCGTTCTCTAACACCCGTGGCCCTGCTGTCATGCCGGTGTTGCAATTGGTATAAACGAACATGGCTAAGCCTTCCTTGTGCCGTAATGAGGATTGCTGCAGTCTGATCATGCTTTGTACTTCCTCTTATGACGCAATGCTTCCGGGAACACGAATTCTAAGTGCTGGAACAGTTAAAAATTACATAGAAACACAAGTTCTTACTTTGATATGTTAAACCCTCTGAATCCGAAGCTTATCTAAATGAGATTTTAGAAATTAGTTCGTACCACTAAGAAGACACCCATTACGAAGATGATGTTTAGGGAAATTAACGCTATTTATATGAACCCTATAAAGCTTATTGTTAAGGCGGTTAAATCGACAAGGATGTGATTCAATTCTAAAGGGTTCTGACGATGGGGATTACACTTAAAATTATTCATTGTCTTGACTTTTTCCATCGACCTTGTTTAAAAGAAGAAATCACGACGTTTCGGAAACTGTCTCTGTCTGCGTCTTCAGGCGAGAGGTACCTACTCAGTTGGGTCTGTCAGATAGAGCTAGTCTCCGCTACAGAAGACGGAAACAGAGCTAGTTTCCGAAACGTCGTAGTTTCTTCTTTTAAACAAGGACGATGGAAAAAGTCAAGACATTGAATAATTTTAAGTGCAAGAAGGATGTGGTTGGCAGGATAGGTAGGTAGTACTAACATGGGAAATGAGAACTATCAAAAGCGTTCGTCGAAAATCCTCAAGGAAAGAAATCACTTGGAAGACTAGTTGAAACTTGAGGATAATGTTAAAATTGTTCCTATAGAAATAGGGAATGTGGTTGTGTACTGGTTTGAGTTTGGTAGGATTGAATGTACGACAGCATTTCCTAACACAGCGAAGGAACTTAAGATTTTGTAGCAAAACTTGAGTAGCCAGTCTGTTCAATATGACCCCCCCCCCCCCCCCAGGTATAATGAAGTTTATTCAGTTTATTTACAGTCTCATACTGAATAATTTTGGGAGGATAACTCGAATCTACAAGCTATGTCCCATAGGCCATATGCAGCCATTAATATACCGTGACATTGACTCGTTATTCGCGGTTTTATTCGGTACGAGAAGCATCAATATCTATATCCTATCCGAGGTAAAATTTTAAAGACTTATTACCTGCGCCAAACCTTCTTCAGGCTCGTCAGTTTAACATCAGAATGACTATTGTTTTACGTTATCCGTTTTGCGCGGATGTTCGCAGGAACGCAACTTCCGTGTATAACTAGAGTCACCTGTATTTGCAAAGAAAAATGTTCGAAAGAAGAAAATGGGGTAAATCTGAGGTGGCGTGCACATGTGAGTACGATACGTGACATTTCTTCATGTTTGGTTACAGGTTGGGGACAATATAAGTTCGCCAAGTTGTAAATGTGCGGAAAGTGGGATGTTGTTATTGACATACCTGCGGAGGACGACTCCAGACCGAAACACGACAAGGAAGGAAAGCCGGATCCATACGCTGATATTTAATATATCAAGTCGCATTTTGACCATCAGCGTTCAAAACAGGTGTTGACACATCTATCGTGTTATGCTGCGAGCCATAAGTACTGTATGCGTGTTATATGGCCCTAGTCATTACCGGGGTCTGCTGTACTCAAGATTCGCCAAGGTGTCAGAACGTATAAAATTTCAGCTGTGACATATGCGTGCTTTGCTGTTTCACGTTAAGATTGCTGCAACGCTGATTACACTGTAGTTATGGTAATGCACAGGCAAATTGTTACCCGAGCATTTAAATGTCTCGATCAAAGATTGTTGATCTTAACGTACTCTTTAGTTAAAGTTTTGTGGGTTTTGCACAATAATTGATATATCTGACAATGTTCATTTGGGGCTTCATGCAAAGTGGGAGTCATAAATTTCACTGGTACAAACAATTAAGTTCCTTCACTAATTTTTTTATGGGTTATGAAGACCAATCTGAGTCATCTTTTATTTGTTCCGGAGAAGAAACAAGCAGACAGTAGGAGACGACTTCTGTTAAGCGTGATTCAAGCACAGAGTTAGGGATCTCTTCACACGCGACGTGTAGTTGACGGGCATGTACTGTGACACCTACCTGTTTTCTCACCAGCCTTGAGAGTTGAGCAGTGACTCCCATGTTGCAATTTAGATGCTTTCTGCGTAGTTCGTGTTGAATCTTCCTTATGATCCTACACGACAGGTCTTTGATGTCTGCTGAAATAAACTGACTGATTTCGTAGATTGTTTAGCTAGAATGTTTGTGTGAATGATGAATTGGAATAGGATGCATCTAGCTCAGGATAGAGTCCGGTGACGGGCTTTTGTGAACACGGTGATGAACCTTCGGGTTCCTTAAAGAAAGTGGGCTATTCTTAGACAAACCGATCAACAATCGACTTTTCAAAAAACATCCTGCACCATCGAGTGAGTGGGACGAAGTGGCAGTGGCCTGTTTTAAAATATCTTTTAAGCCAATCATCGTATATTTCGATGGTTAAGGGACGTTCTCGTCATTCGATGGTTGTGCAGTGCCACGGGATGAAAATAAAAATTGATATTTCATGCTCTTACGGCGACAAGTATGAGAGTATGAATACAGCTGTGTTGTGGTGGCGTGTAGTGTGATAGAGTCAGCAACACCTTTGAAACGTCGCTAAATTTCTTCCAGGCAACACGGCAAAATAACCCAGAAGGTTTTCACACGTTGAAAATCTACTTACAGAGAAGTTCTGTGATAATTTTGAGATATTAATTTTGAATTAATTTCTTGTACGTACGTTGTTTTGATTAGACAAGTCGTACTAGTTAGTAAGGCACTTCTAAATCTTCTATAAGTTTTAAAAGCAAAATCGTGTGATTCATAGTATAAATATTGTGGGACTGTGTTTCTGTAACTGTATATACTTGTTATTGTTCCATTAGCACAACCATAATAAAATAAAATTCGGGCTTTTATAAATATAATCTATTTGCTCTTCTTCACCTTTTACAGATTAAACCTTCTGTCTTCTCATAATTCAGAATTACTTCATACATAGTTAAACCTCTAGAAATTCAACATACCCCCTGGACTGACTAGTAATCAGAATATTGCAGGTTTATGAATGGGCTTATTCTCAAAAGTTGTTTCTTTGTAAGATTATAATGAATTACTGGTAAACGTTTTCACGTTTCGACAAAGACTTTAAACATTACTGTAATATTTATGAATTAATTTTCTAGATTAAAATTGTTGTGGTCGGTAAACTGTTATCATGGTGATACGAGGTGTTGCTAGAAATTACTATTGCAGATTTTGTAAAGCCTATACGTGAGCAAGTTACTGAACCAAAGAACGGCAAATGATTTTGAACATGTTTATATTGAAAGTAAAGATCTCATGGGAAGTGAAAATTGAATTGTGATTCGAACTGCTAAAAGTACGGGTATTTTGGGTGATTCAATTTGTGTAGAGCAGATAATGTCTTTGCAAGAAATTATACAGGGATGTTACGTATTTCCGTTTCTTCATAAAGGACTTAATGTACCACATGCGGTCTGACAATAAGATTGAAGACCTGATTCAAAACTTGTTTTTGCGCTGGCGTTTATAGCTTGTAGGCTAGTATACCAGGGATTATTTCAATATTCCGCTGTACGTTGTCAAGAGAAACATTGAACGTGCCATACTTAAACAAAACACACCACAGAGAAACGCAGATATACATCTGAAGATAACTATCTTCTGGGTTGTTGCGCCCTGTAGTCTGGTAGAAGTTTACCGACGTTTCAAAGGTCCTTGCTGCCTCCATCATCAGGGCGATGAGTGACATATATACATCCATTATTACTAGCGGAATTCGAACGGGTGATGCCAGTGTTCGAGCGATTCAAGACCGCATGAGACTTTGAACCGTTTAGCCACTGTAATTAGTCTTGTTTGTTTATAAACACATTTATTTATTCATATATTTATGTACTTCTTATTTATCGATTTAGTTATGCGTTTATTTATTGAGAGTTTAATAATGCATTTGTTTACTCGTTACGTTGTTTTTATTAAATTTACTCATTCGCCTACTCATCTACCTATTAATTAACTCGTTTACTAATTCATTTGGTAAATAAATTGTTTATTCATGCATATAATGATAAATTTACTCCATTTATTTATTCATGCATTTATTCCGTTACACACAAGCCTCGAAGGGAGGAGACACTGTTCCCTCGTCAAGACGTCATGCGCTTGTGGTTCAAGTTTTGAGGTCAGTTTGCAGTTGTCTTTCTGAGTGACAGGCGCTTACTAATGGAACGATCGTGTTTTTGTTCTGGTCAGCGCTTACTGTAAAGTGTCTGTTTTCTATACTGTTTTGGCTAACAGTGTTGTACATGCGTAATGCGACATTCCTTTGTATCAGCATCTCAGACACTTCTAATGAAAGGGAAATATAGGAAGAAACTTTTTCTGTAAAATGCTCTTCCACTCCAATAATCATCACCGTCAAACCTAACTCACCACATACTGCATGCCATATATAAGGCTTCGAAAAGGGCCCAACCATTACACACCCTGAGGATGGCAGTTGCATTGTTTGCCGAAACGTTTGGATAATTCTCAGCATTTCACACTGCCCATCCTCGAAAGTCGAAGTTACAAAAAACATTCCTTTGTTGTTTCCCTCACACATGTCCTGCCCTTTCATCTTTCAGTGCTTCTGATATTTTTATTTCAAATAAATTGTTGATACCAGTTGTGTGGTTTTTTGTAATTTATCAATAGAATTTTTATCATTGTTCATCCTATTGAAATTTCAGTCTATAGGTAAAACAAGGTCTTTTCACTAAATATTAAAATAAAAGAATTTCTACTTTCCTACGAATCTTTTTTACTTCTTGTTTTTTCTTCGCTTTGAATCATTTCCAGCCTTCTGATTGAATTATTTTGTTACAGAATGACAATATTATCATTTCACCCATTCCTGCTGCTGACATTGGCACTACTGACATTGCTTAATGGCACAGAAAGCTACCCATCTGGTGCCCCACACAGCACTTGTTTTACATTGGCTCCAAAGCACCATGGTGCACCTGCCCAACAAACTTTGTCTCCATTTGCTGTGACTGCCGGCAAACTCAGCGTTGCTCCCGGTTCAAAACTAAAGCTTATGGTGACATCAACTACTGGAATACCTTTCAAGGGTTTTGTACTGCAAGCACGAAAGTCAGAAGATAGTGACTCTGCAATTGGCGAGTTCACTGCACTGCCAAACCTCACCAAGGCTTTCACCTGTGCAGGAGGCTATCAGGTGAGTATATTCATGCTTCTGTGATGAATATTTAACCTTCATGAATACAAATATAGAACATCAAAATTGCATCTACTGTGAAGAAAACAGAAATTAATTTAAATAACCTTTGTCAGATATTTTGGTATGTTGTGCCTTGTAGTCTGGTAAACATTAACTGACATATTGCCTTCATCAGCAGGGTGATCAAATAGATCATGGAGGCAATAAGCATTTCTGAAATGTTTGTCAGTATCAGACTGGATGGTGCAATATCCCAGAAGACAGCCATCTTCAACATATTTATCAACTTAGATTCTTGGTTCTATTGTCTAACTGCATTTGGTACCCTAACCAATACATGATGTTCACTGTAGGGTTGTAAGCATTTCTGATACTGTAACCAGAACTGGGTGTGTTAAGTTTTTTGGTGTCATATCTGGTTCAGTCTGATGGCCTGTATAAAGTGGAAACATCTTAGAAAGAAGAAGAAGAAGACCTGGGACAGACTGCAGAGAGCTAATTGCATTTCATATCCTGACCAGTACATGGTGCGGTATCCTATTTGGTACAGGTTATGGATGGACTGCAGAGTTCTGTGTAATTTGGTACTGTAGCTGGTGCTAGGTGTTGGTAGTCACATGCTAAATTATGATAATTTTAGCACATGAAAATTTCTCTGCACAGTGGAATATAAATTCTGTACACAAAGTAGTGACACTGACTACTTCAGAGTGATTTGTGAACTGAAGTTCAAACTTACTCCCAGTAATCAGATTTAAATAAACTTTTGATCAAATTCAGATGCAGTTTCAATGTACAAGCAATAAAAATTAATGAATGTGCCACAGTCTGCTATTTGTAGGTAATCTGTGACCTATTTAAAGAAGATACTAAATAATGCACACATTGATGTGCAACACAAGTTTACTAAATAAATAAAACAAACACAATTTATGCTGCTTTCAGAATTCTCAGAATACTGTTACACATGCAGATCCATCAGAACGAGACAGCCTGGAGTTTGAGTGGGAAGCGCCTGACTTCTATGAGGGTTCCATAATATTTGTGTAAGTGGAATACATCTGTAGCATATATTTAAATTATGTAATTGTTTTGGGGACTGAATGAACACAACCTTCTACAGAACTCTGTTAGTTTGGTACTATTATGGACAATAATATAAGACACTAATTAACCAACTTTTATTAAATTTGTTAAGAACATGATAACATGGAAGTCCATTTAAGCTTGTTGAGATTTGTGTTCTCATGGCAGTGATTATGTAGATAAGTCATTAGGGATATTGCACCATGTAATCTTGTAGAAGTTGATCAACATTTCTATGAGGACCTCTGAAATGGTGGTCAACTTCTGCAAGACTATGTAGTGCAAGGTTTCATCTAAATTTGATTTATTTATTGTCATTAAGAGTACCAATTGTCAGCCATGCTGATATTAGCACCATTATAGGGTTGTAATATTCTGCGTGATGATAACTAACTTTGTAGATGAGAGTCCTTATTGCAGATCTGATAGTTGCTTACCTGATCAAGAAATTTTCTTCCTTTTATGAAACCCAAATATATTATTGGGTTTACAGAAGCCCCAAAATTGAGCCACATGAATCTGATCACACCATCACACCCTGCTTCTTTGACATCAACTTTAATATTTGACCATCTATCTATACCTTGGTGTACCAAGTGATATGTTTCTCTCATGTTTTCTAACTAATATTTTGTATACATTTTTAAACTTCCATGTGGTTGCTACATTTCTGATGCTTCACTCTACTTGCTCACTTTAATAATTTTTTATTAAGACAACAAATTATGATGCTCATTCTTACAAATGTTTGCCATCCTTTTCATTTCAAACATTTTGCTCAGTACCTTGTTCTCATACAACCTTAATTTATGTTCTTCCTTTAGAGTGTGAGACACAAGTTTGACAACATTAATAAACCAAAGGCATTTTAACATTTGTGCATTTTGATCTTCAGATTTTAGATACAAGATTCTGAACTGAATGGTAGCAGGTATTATCCTAATGTAGTGTGCTTTTCATTGCTTTATGATGCGGTATAGTTTCATTACTGTTGTTCTCAAATAATGCATTACATTTGCATACCTCTAAACTGTTAATGCGAGAATTAGAAGTCTAGCTGGCAACCCTGTAGTATGGCTACTATATGGTAAAGTTTAATGTATGACTTTAAACTCAATAAATACACTTGTTGCAGAATAAGGGATCTGAAGCCATTAAATTTTATTGAATTAAGAAATTTTTTTGAAATTTTCCCATAATATAGTGTAAAAAGATTTTTAAACTACAAAATCATAAGATTAAAACTATATGTTGTATACACAAAAAATGTATCCTTATATAATAACAATAAGGTTGGACAAGGCACAATATATGGAAAAACTGAGGGGTTCATGAGATCACCGTACAAGGCCAAATATAAGCGCCAAGAAGTATCTTAAACTCATAGTAAAAGATTCAGCAATTACCCCCTGCAAATGCAGAAAATACAATACACAATAAGAATCCATAGAACATATAAGAATTGGGTGCAGTGGTCTAACACAAAGAATATATACAAAAGAATGATGATGTAGCTAATCAAATCCATCAATTTGAGTGTGAAAACATATTTTAAAGAATTAGATATACCGTGGTAAAAATATGTTCTTGAAACAGTATTAAATATCAAAGACATCACCGCCTATAAACCCATCATACACAGCAGACCACATGTTACACTTTTAGAGAAGAGAAGGAAAACTTTATACTTAATTGACATCTCAGTACCAAATACACTTAATATACAAAAAAAGAAAAAAAGAAAAGATGATTGTGATGCAAGTCATCATTTCTTTGACTTGAGTCATCTTCCAGCATAGAATATCTATAGTTAAATACAAACATACACATTCAGTTACAGAAGTCAGACAACTGCCGTCTGCAGATTTTTAATTATTTATAACTGGAATATGCATGTGCAATAGTTTGACCGAGATATGTTAATTATATTTAATTATCAGTATAAAATTTATAAAATAAGCATGCAATAACAGTAATAATGAAATCAATATTGATAACAAGAGTAAGTTGTTGTTGTCATTGTCATTCATATTATATAGTGTGGCGTGTTGGTAACATTGTAATTCTTAATGTGTAGTGCTACTGTGGTGCAAGACTTCTCCACTTTCTGGGAAGGTGTGAAGTCTGCGCCTATAAGTGTTGCAAAACGTGCAGTGGACAACAGTTCACAGTCAACAGGGATCTCAACCACAAGACAACCGCTTGTTACAACTCTCAGGTCAACTGTCACTCCGCCTTCAGTTCCTACAACTCCGCCAAGAAGGGTATGCAAATCATGTTTCATAAACTTACACAGTACACGGTACAATTAAAGACACTTTCCTGTCAGAGGTAATTATTTTTTGTAATTTTGGACTGTGTCTTTAAGAGTCTTACAAAATTATTCTGTGGATTTCTAGTTTATCAGCAATTTGGTTTCTTTCTAAAGACATTTTCAGATATTGGAAATCCAAAAATATTATCACATGTGATATTGGGAGTGTTGCCTCTGTGCCTTAGCTCCACACCATACGACCTTCTTTGTTACAAACATATTTAACTACAGTAACTTAATTCTGTGGTTTCCAGTGTGGAAGATCATTATACCATTTGAAAGTGCTTAGTGTGTTTGAGAATTGCTTTGTAAGATAGTAAACCAAATTATTCACATTTTTTTAAGCAGAATAAGTTTGACAGTTGTGTGTTAATATCTTCAGGGAATGCTTTACCTGTCCTAACCCATCATTCATATGACTTGCCTTATGATACTGATGAAGAATATTAGACCTATAATCTAGTATTTTAAAATTAACAGGGAAATTGATTTACAAACAGAAACAAACCCAGAATAAGCTTCAAACAGTAATATGTAACATTCCAAGAATCCTGACAGAAGAGTTGCAGATCCACACCTCTTTATATCTGTTTGATCAGGTATAGACTCTTTAGTGATGGAAGTGTTTTCCAGACACTTTCAGTAACTAGCGTACAGTACACAAACTCACTTTAGTTTGAATACATTTGCCAGGCTGGTCACAGATTGGGAATTTTTTAAGATGAACAATCTTTGAACTTTATTTAGCGTCATTAAATAATTTAAACAATAAAGAGTATTCTTATGTAAATATAATGTAAGATTGTGGATATTCTGACAGTAACCAGTTATGGACTATACGTATAATTCACTGTATCTTTGTTTCTTGCATAGGCGTCTGTTGTGACAGATCCCATCTATAATGGTTGTGGCACAGAGAAGACATGTTTTGGATTTCCGGGTGGCTGTGTGGAAACAAAGTCTTGCAGAGCGGTGGTATCTTGCTTGGTTCAAGGAGACAGATATGAGTTTGATATGAAAGCAAGCAATAGTGCTTATGTTGCAGTGGGTCTCTCCCAAGATGTGAATATGGTAAGAATATGTATTAATTTCTATATATTATCTTCATTAACTGCTTCATCTATGCTCCAGCCATTTGCTAACCCAGCCATTCATAAAGTATTTATATGAATTGTCCCTAGCTTATCCTGACTCTTTTGCTGGTAAAACACCAGCATGGTGTCTGAGAACTGATATCCTGTCTATCCTACATTGTACAGTACGTACATATGACAGTCTATAAATCTGTTTAACACTAGCATGTCTGAATATGTTACTGTATTTAAAAAATAAAATAATAAGTTTATGTGGTATTAAAATTCAACAAATGTTTCCATCACCACAGTGAACATATGCAAATTAAATATTACTTATGAGGCCATATAAAATAATTTGTCAGAGAGCACTCATATTGTCTTGTCAGTAGGTCTACATAACAGAAGGAAAAAGTAATCAATTCAACTTAGCTAATGATACTTCTGAAAAAATTTAACATTCACTACAAACTATTTAGGTATCAAAAGGATATTAAACTGTAAAAATATGACTGCTAATAAAATATTAATTTTTCTGACTGTAGCAAAAATTTACAGACAAGCATAAACTGTGCTGCTGACTGTTAGCAGCCCACAGCCCATAACTAGGATAAAACTGCTTTATAAATGAGAAGACATGTGCACAATCTGTAAAAAGTAAAGCTGTCATGCTACACACCTATGCAGGTGCTTGGAGGGAAGTGGAGGTATAGCTCCTACTCTTTCTTGACCTTGGCACTAAACGGGGGTGAGCGGTCAGCATCACACCCCAGCCGCACATTACCTCCAGGAAAGGACCCCGGTACCCATTGGATAAGAGGCTGGGTGGGCACCAGAGCTGGTCTGGATGCAGAGGCTAGAGGAAAAATCCTCTGTCCCCGTTGGGGATCAAACCCCAGTCGTCCAGCCCATAGCTAGTCACTATACTGACTGAGTTATCCCTGCTTCGTGCACAATGTATAGATTGTGAATTTTATTAATCTATGGTACAGCCTTAGTGTTCTTTGCCTTGGTATGTTATAGAACAAGCCCTTTTTCCACATGTGAGGATGTGTTGTTTCTCGCATGGTATGTGATACAAGCAGTGTATAGTTTACTTCAGAATTGTGCCTTATGTTCAGCAGTTTCTCAGATATGTCTATAAATGGCTTTGTTACTGAACTCTTCAATTAAGAAGAGATCCCGTGCCGTAGTATGCGTGCCTCAGTGCACCATGAACCGTGATAAAGTGCCCTTGTAAGGTATGTCGCTGTCACATTCTTGAGGATCATAAGGTAATTTTCCACCAAGTGATCCCAAATCTGTTCAAGACTGTGTTTGAGTACCAATGTTATTTCTTAAGTAAATAGTTTCATGGCTGTCTGTAGGGAGAGTATTATCAGGTTCCCTATGTTGTACATGGCCCTGAGGGCTACAGGTGCCCTCACCTTCATGTGTTACTTGAAGGTCTTTCTGGTTTCCTGCAGGGTGACATTCAGGTACTAAAACAGTTGGCATTCTATGGCCATCACAGGAAATGAAGTCTGTTTCTTTGAGTTTTCCTCATTTCCTAACGACCATGTTGACAATTTTCTTTTGTTGATGTGAAATAATTTTTGGGGGAAAAGTTATGGAGGTCATTGAAGGAATCATGGAGCTCATGCTTTATGAACATCAATTCTGACCCCTGCAATGCTCCATACTGTGACCCATGGATTCGTGAACCTTTTAGCCACATCAGCCTTAACTACTGCACTGCTCCATTCTCTCACCAAATGATTTATATATCCCTTAGTCATACCTACCCTAATGTTCTGTTTTCAGACGTAAGGATTCATATACCATTTAGCTACGTCCACCCTGACTTCTGAACTGCTTCACTTTCCTTGTAGTATTGATATTTCACATCTGCTTTTATTTTCACATATCCTGTTATTTTTCTTATATTTTGAGTATTGCAGAGACTGATAAGTCAGATATACTTTGTCTTATTTGTTATCTTTATGTGCTTTCAGGGTGATGACAGTGTTGTGGAATGTGTACATGATGGCACAAGTGGTAACAGTGTAAATGCTTATATGTCTTGGAACTCTGGAAAAGAAAACAGACGACTGAAGGTAAGAAATGGACAAATGCTGTTTGTTTACTGAGTTTTGTAGTACACATATAAATGGTTCCTCCCATTTTACCTTGGTTATTGTGGGATGGAGGTCTATGTTAGTACAGTATATATTTTTATATGAATCAGACTTTATATTATTTTATTTTTATACCACTTACTACAGAATGTTTTTATTTCTGGAGCTGTCTCCATTTCATACAACGTTTCTCATATTTTCCTCGCCTTTATGCAATTAAATGCTTTATATTCTGTTTGTTGAGTCAACTGATAATATATTTGTATTTACCCATTTAATATTCATGTTTGCTGTTCTAGGTTCAAGATGGAATTTCTCTTAAAAATTCTTCATTTGTGGATGGAACAATTTACTGCAAATTCATGAGAGATCCTATTACAAATGTTGAAAATACAGAGTTTAATTTGGCTAAGGACAAGTACCATTTGTTGGTAGCAGCAGGATCTAAGGTTCATGGTGAGATTTAACACAATAAGGTGTACCATCTTAGCATTACATCCTACGTAAATTGTGGTCATACATGCCTCTGGAAATCACATATGTACTGGTTGAAGTCGATTGGTCCAGAGCCATATCATTCCTAGAAATCAGGTCAGGCGTTCTGTTTTTGGCCCAGTAGCAAGCTGACATGAACCTGATTATGAAATTTTTGGTTCTGTGAATGCTGGGAATTCTTTGATCAATTAAATATATATTGATGTTTCAAGAAAACCATACACCATGCATTTAATTTATAATGTTAATGTATCTATAAATGTAGAATACGTGTACAGAATGTTTGTATTTCAGGTGGCAATGTGGGATATCATGATGTAGGACGTGCAGCAGCTGAAGTCAGTCAGTCCTTGGCTGATGTCAGCATAGCATCTGTATCTTCCAACTTGCTACTCAGACTTCATGGGGCATTCATGATTGGAGCTTGGATTGGTGCTGCAGGAATTGGAATTTTGCTGGCGCGTTACTTCAAGCAGACCTGGGTTGGAAGCCAGCTTTGTGGAAAAGATCAGTGGTTTGCTGTAAGTTGTTCGTTGTAGTATGAGGTCCAGACGTTGGGAACATTTGATTCTAGTGTTGATGCCTGTCTGTTTTTTCTGTCTTCAGAAACTTTATTTTTATATCCAGTTGAATTTGTTTAGATTTGACACACTTAGGCTTTTTGTGTGATATTCTTATCTATATATTTTTGATTTTATATATTTGTGTTTTGGTGGAATTTTCACATTAATTATTAAGTTTATTATGTGCTCCCTACAAATAGCAGATGGATCTATTCATAAGAAATCAACAGTGACATACTGTTTTTATTAACAATTTTTTGTATGGATTTCTGAATGAAGATTTTCATGACCATATTCTTTGCAATGACATCAGAGGAGTGATTTCGTTTCAAAACGCATTTTGCATGATGTTGTACCACATAGTCTGGTAAAAGTGTGCCAACATTTCAGATACGCTTGCTGCCTCCATCATCAAAGTGATGAAGCAGCAAGCCCCTCTGAAACATCAGTAAACTTCTACCAGAGTACATGGTGCAACAACCTAGAAGACAGCCTGCTTCATATTTGGTGCTGTGAAAACATCAAATCTCACTTAATTCACGTATGTTTATTATGAAGCAGAATGTGAATTTTGTATTTATCACAAATAAAAGAAGATAGTATACCATATGTAAGTGATCTTTATCAGTGACTTATTAACCAGTTAGGTTTCCAGTTGGTTCGTGACACATGTCTCCGCACCAGTTAATTGGGCTGCTAGCTTGTCGAACTTAGTGTTGATGTAGTACAATGAACAACAAGGACAAGCCATTAGCTGTTAAAAGGAGTAATATTAGTGGTTTTTTTTTGCTTTTTATTGTTTACAGCTGTCAGTGACATAACATACAAGAATGTTTTTGGGAGTTTTACATGAAATTCATCGCATTCCATTACTGTGAACAACTTAGTACCTACCTATTAGTTCTCTGATACAAAGTTTTTAGTTTCTCAGTTGGTCAGGAAATGTTTTTCATCTGTAGTGTAGCATCCTGGTGTGTTATGTTGAATTCTTAGTTTTTATGCCCATCACTTTTCACACACTCTGTTCATTTGAATAACATGTTTCAAACCAATGTGGCCATCATTGGTTTCAATTCCCTGCTTCTGTGTCATTGCAGTAAGAATCTTCTCCCCGATGTCCAGAAATAATAACTTTATATTAACACATTTATAACTGTGTTAATTCATTTAAAAGTTAAATTGCTAAAATGATTAACAAAATGTTTTTCATTGTTTTTATCACAGCCTTGTGAGGATGAGTGTATTTCCTCTGAGTTGTGTGTGTTATGGTACGTTGTTGTGAAATGATGGGTGTATTAATGGCCACATTAGTTCGAAACATTTTGTTCAAGCGAACAGACAGTGAACAGAGTGTGTGAAAAGTGACAGGCAAAAAAAACCAAGAAATGGTTTTCATTTATGGAACAAGGAATATCACCACATTGAAAGAGCCTACCATTTGAACCAACTCTCAGGCAGTTAATTCTAGTCCACATCTTCACATTGAATGCTGTGGTCAGATGTCTACCTGGAGACAACTATCCTGACTGAGATTTGTTGTCGATTTAGCTACTTCCAAACAAATGCTGGTACAATACATAAAATATGCCGTGGTCACTTCCTTTCATATTTTTCCAAATCATTGTTCACTTATCCCAGCATTTTTCAGCAGATTACCACAGCCTCTTTCTTTGGGCAGCTTTGGTTTAAATTCAAGTCTAACCATTTTTCAATTGCAAATGTTTGTATAAGGAGTGTGTGTGTGTGTGTTCTGTGTGCTAACACTTGTGCATGTGCATATGTGTTAATTTGTTTTCAGCTTCAGCAAGGGTGCTAATTTGTCCATAACGTACCTCTTGACCATAACCCCTAATATTTTGATCAAGGAATTTATAGCAAAAATCAGCCAAGTCACATTTCACTATTTCATTTCCACAATTGAAATACTTCTTTGTTTATTTGAACAACATACTAGCCAGATCCTTGATTCTGGATATTGGACCTTCTGCCATATCACAGCTAAGTAACATAAACTACCCATTGGTTATGCATAGATTCAATTGGATTTGAGGGAGAAGATTTTCACATTTTGTAGAAAATATCACTGCATGTCAGCGAGCTTCCAGCACTTTGGTTTCCAAGTTCAAGTACAGATATTAGCAGGTCACAGACACTATATGCCATCAAATTTATACTTGTATCAAATTTAGTGAACAAAATCTAAATAACATAACTGCACTTATTGCAAGTATTTTAAGGACAAAACTCGTAATCCAGAAATTATAAATAATTCATAAATCCTCAAGTTGATTATTACATATTCTGCAACAACGTGTAGTGAAGTGCATGTTTTGTGTGAGTGGTGCAATAGCACTCTGAAAGAATTGCCACCAGTTAACTACAAAGTTCAATTGTCATTATTTTAGCTTACATTTCCTTCACCTCTTGTGTTACTTTTGAGCAATCCCATCTATAGGTAAACCCTTGTGATTTCTCATTTGCTGTACTACTTGAGGCAAGAATAATTACAAGTGGTGACCCAAGGAGTGGACCTACAAGTCCAACATCCTTCTTCCATTCATTCAGTATTGTTTATAGTTTGTGCTCAGTGTGCAGATTTAGCATAACCAAATTCTTCATTTTTCATTCTTTATCTCGTTCAAGTTCTTTTACAAGTGGCATCTGAGCATGGTGCAGCTTGATTTCGTAAAGTTTGTTGCTATACAAACTTAGTTATTAACAGCATTGTTAAATAAACCATACCTTCATACCATATCACTGTAAGTTCATTGTGCTATTATCATTCCATCTAGGTCTCCCAAGTGATCTCTTTCCATCAGATTTTCTGCCCAATTATTCTGTAACTATTTCTCATTTTCAGTGTGCCTGTTACATATACTGAGCTTGTAATTATATGAACCCAAATTTTGGTAGTAATTTTCCCTCCATACTAGTCTTAATGGTTATGTTGCCATGACTCAATTCTTCTAGATTTAAGTAGTGATTTGTCTCTACTGTGGATGTAGCCTGTATGCTTCCATAACTTGATTGCCATGCAATGTACTGTGTGAAGATGAGATTGGAATTTAAGCTTCACTCCTTAAAAAAATATCTAAAGGAAGATCTGAAAATAGTCAAAGTCAAAGAATATTTTGATTTTAATTTCAGTGGCATCGAATGTTCATGGTGTTGACATGGGGGTTGACAGTGGCTGCCTTTGTTCTGATCTTCCTCGAATTGAAAGACTGGTCTGCTGAGGACAATCCACATGCAATTCTTGGATGTGTAACAACAGCACTAGCATTTGTGCAACCATTTGGAGCAGCTTTCCGACCACATCCCGATTCAAGACGACGACCCATCTTCAACTGGCTACATTGGCTTATTGGAAATGCGGCACATATTCTTGGCAGTAAGTACAAGACTGTTATTTAATCCAAAAATTAATGTTGTTAGTTGGTGCAATAATGAATCTTGGGTAACTTTGCATGTTGGATGGGATAATCAGGTGAAATGGGAATAATCTACATGATCGATTATTTGTCAAATGGTAAGATGATTTGTGAATGATAAATTGAAAACAATTTGGAAGGAAGTGATTATGGTCTGTTTTAAGGTACTAACTATCCTGACATTTGCCTGGAGGGACTAAGAAAAGTTATGAGAGACCTTAGAATGATGAATGTCTGATATGAGATATGAATGTGAAGAGGACAAATATTCAGTAATGATGTTTGGTAAAAATTTGAACATTATCAAGCTTTATTGGCTGTGCATCATGGCTGGCTGTTTGATACAGTACTATGCCATTAACCCCAGAGTTAAGTGTGGCCAGGAGCCCTGTAATATGGAACTCTAAATCCCATATGAAAAATGTTAATTGAGATAAAGATGCAAATGATATTCACAAGCATATTAATTGGCAGAGTATAAATATGATCTTATTCTGGTAAATATTTTTGTTCACTTCAAAAGATACTATTTTCTGCTTGTATTAGTAATATGTATGTATTTAATATTTCTTCTTTATTTTAATTTCTTTCTGCAACTGTTATGTGCTGAGTCCAAAATTACATTGAACTGAGTGTTCTGACATTATTTATAGCTTGATGCATCATTCCCCACTCTAAGCAAGGTCTCTCTTGGTCTCACATTTCAAGAAATTCTGGTTGTTTATCTAATAATTCGAGGTCAGAACTAACTCCCAGTTTTTTAAATTTCTAAAAAATGGACACATGCATTCATATCTGAAATTCACTCTTCCTGAGTATGAGTATAACCTATTCTATGTTTACTCTTGCTACAAAGTTAAATGAATATTTTAAGGTAAATTATAGGACACTTCAGTCGAAGTGGACAAATTCTGGACTTAGACATGTTATATGAAGACAGTATATAAAGATAAAAATTATGTTATAGTCCAAAGATAGCTGTCTTCTGGATTGTAGCACTGTGTAGTGTGGTAGAAGTTTGCCATTGTTTCAGGGGTCCTTGCTGCCTCCATCATCACCACCCTGATGATAGAGGCAGCAAGGACCTCTGAAACAGTGGTAAGCTTTTACCAGACTACATGATGCTACAACCCATGAGATACCCATTTTCATACTCACTGCAGTGAGAACCTCAAATCGTACAAGTTGTAGTTCAGTTTGAGGTGAGTATATGTACAGTAACATATTAGTAATTACCTTGTACATATTTGTTTATTTGGATATAAATTAATTCAGTCAACTCTGGCTTTTAAAAGAAGTGAAATGGAAAGGGAACTTGTTACTCTGAATATTGTGGATAAATTAAAGGTTGCTGAGAAACTAGAGACTTATGCATCAGTAACTAAGATCATGGAAGAATTTGGCTTAACGAAAGTAGCTGTAAATACTCTACTGTTATGTTTTAATAGCAAGTCAAATGTATTTTTTCAGTTGTGACCATTTTCTTTGCCACAAAATTGACAAAAGCTGAGTTGCCTGACTGGATGGACTGGATTCTGGTTGGTTATGTGGCATTCCATGTTGCTGTTCATCTTATCTTATCGGTGAGCCTCATTTGTAATTGTGGAAGGAAGTTTGTGTGTTTAATGCATTTGGACTTACCTATAAATTGATAACAAACTCAACAGGAATTCAGTTTGTTTTATCACGTCTTTTATCATGCTATGTTTTCCTTATTTGTACCACAGGCCTCGAGTTCAATAAAGTGTTTCAAGCATACAACACAAATGCTGTTTTATCACCATATTTTGTGGGTGTTCATGTATATAAATAGTCAAGCTCATTTGTATGTTGATTGAAGCACACAAAGACTGTAAATGAAATATGGTCATTTTATTGCAGATTGCAAGCATTGCCAGTGAGAGAAACCATAGCAAGAGAGTGAATTCATTTCCTATGAAGGAGATGACCTCCAGTCGCAGTCCACTACACTCTTCTGAGAGGAAGCAGGATTCTCCTGTGAGTCTGCTTTTCTGCAGCCTTCTAATACTTTCAGAGCCAAGTACTACCTGGGATGATTTCAATATTCTTCTGCCACTCCCTGATTCTTATTTTACATTACCTCTCTGTCTCTTTATTCTTCTTTGTGGATAAGGCTCATAGCCATTTATTAAATTATATTTCTACATCCTTTTGATTTGAACCCAAATGAAACATTTGGCCATCTGTTGGCAGTGGTGGTCTTGTGGGTTGTATGTGCTGTAAACTTGTAGGTGAGTACCAACATTTTTAAGGAACACACTACTTTCATCTTGTTACCCATCTGTGAGTCCACCTGGTGTTACAACCCAGAAGACCACCATGAAGTTCTTAGTTGCTGTGAGAATCTCAAATCTCATTTGACAGTCTGTTTTTATCCACTGTGTTAAGGTGTTAACTGTAATTATTTATTGTTTTATTTACCTTGTAAATGTTGTTTCCTGTCATATATATCTTTTTTCTTAATTTTGTCTAAATCTAGTATATCCCTCAACACTTAAATCATTTTATCTATGCTGCCTTGATTTAATAATAGTTGCAATTCCATATAGAACTGTGACAACTATCATCACTATATAAAATATGAAATTTGCCTCTTTTCTTACTTGTCTGTTTATCATCCCTCATTTGTAGATATCAGTTCATTTTATTGTATACATCATAACTTCATCAGAATTGTCACATCTCCGGGAGTTAAAACATGAAGCTTGTTCTAAAATTAAATTAAATCAAATCATCATCATTATCATTATTATTATTTCATCTTCTGTTTTCATAATTGGCACTTTTATATCAAAGAAGTATCATGTAAATACACACCGCACAATAAAACCGCAATTTTTAATCACATCTACTTTTAACTTTAGCAAAGGAGAACCACTCAAATGAAACTGAGTACTCTTGATTACCATAACAAAGTGGTTAAATTCTATGTTCGAAATAGAGACTGTGTTTCATACTCCTAAGTGGAATTTATGGACTGAGTTTTATATGTACAACTTCTGTGTTGCAGCATTCCTGCTTCCGGAAATTCATGTTAGCTGTGTACATACTGGTGATTCTGTTACTGGTGGCTGCCCTTATCATCATCACGGTATTTGCTCCCATTGAGGAAAAATGGGCAAAATTTCAGAGTATGATAGCACCAAATAACACAAATTGACAGTAAACTTATTCTACAAATTTAAAATGGGTATGAATTTCAGCATTTTAGTATTACTGTGTTTGTCCCTGATAATGTGAAAGTCCATTTAATTATAAAAATTTGTGTGCACCACAAATATTTTTATTTTTGAGTTCTGTATTGCGGTGTTGGTCAGTGAAGTATAGTAGTTGTTTACAGTGACTTAACTGGTCACTGTAGGATAATGAGTGTTTTACTTATTGAAGTTAGCTTGATGGTTTGTATATGAGAGAGTAGTCAACTTCCTTCCAGAGGTGAAGCAAAGGGTTTTATGCCATTTTTAACATAAGAAATGAGTGTTTTTCTGACGTGTTTGCAACAAAACTAAACCATAAGGTGCTGTTTTGATGGTGCAATCTAGTTGATTAATTGTGGTGTTAATAATTATACACTTGTAGTTCAAGAAAGAAGTATTCTACTTTCAAAGAAGAACTGGAAATTTGGTTCAGTATTATCTGATAAAAGACTACAGTGAACTATGGAACTAAGATAATGTAAAAACAAGCATTGTAATTAGTGTTTGCTTCTGTATAGTTTCTGTATAGTGTAGAAGTACTTTCACATGAATAACATTTTTATAAAAGTATGACATTGCTGTAGTGAAATGTGCTGTCTTAAAAAAGATACAATTT
Organism: Zootermopsis nevadensis; assembly: GCF_977971745.1. Classification (NCBI taxonomy): domain Eukaryota; kingdom Metazoa; phylum Arthropoda; class Insecta; order Blattodea; family Termopsidae; genus Zootermopsis; species Zootermopsis nevadensis. The sequence goes on along the minus strand of NW_028259138.1, from coordinate 4,008,876 downwards.
AAATGTGTGTATTTTCATAAATACATTGCAGAAGATGTCAGAAGCACTATGCAAAAGAAGAATGACTCATAAACTCATATTCTGATGAGTGATATCACTAAAGGCTTTGATTTTTACCTGCAACTCTATTGAGTTTAGGGAGTTGTGATAAATATGATCCTTAAAAATCTCAGCAAAATATAATCACACAGTTTAGGTGGAGGGGAATACAGTGACCATTACAACCATACCGGTACCTTTACCTCCATAATTAAGTGATCAATAATGCTTGCAGAGACTTATGGGGATTGTAGATTCCCATAATTCATAATTACTGTAGAAGTACTAGTGGTAAGATTTAGTTCCATTTTGAAACAACTGAAAACATTTTCATACAAGGAAAATCTCAAAATTTTTGTAATTTTCTTTTTATCTTCTGTAGTGTTATGCTGTATGTATGAAAATATTTGCATTTATAAACTTGTAATTTATTTCTGAAGACCATTTTAGAGTAGGATCAATTTTAAGCAAGAATAACATGCTTTTCATTTTCTATAAAGTCTGAAGGTCTTTTCAAGTGTTTGTCTTTAATTAGCGTACCAATTTTTTATTAATCCATCACAAACAACTGTACAATAACAACTGTGAAACTACATGTTTCAGTGAGTTCAGGTTGCCATCTTCAGGCCTACATGCAAGTAGTTATTTTAATGCAATGTTAAAGTGTTGGTAACATGGTTTGGTTTTAAAAATTAATCAGTTTTTTACATAAATGTCATACATTTTCTAAAAAACAGAAAGATAAAATTATTATCACATATAAAAATAACAATAAAGTATTATTTACATAGCATAGGATATTTTAGATGTGTTTGTGTGTTTGAGACAGTTTCAACATCTGTGTTGTGAGCTACCTATGTCTTGAGGTACATGCTTTACTCCTGGTGTATCCGATTCGACAGTATCATGAGGGTCTACTGTATGAAATGCAGACTGAATATTAAGATATTGGATTGTTAGAAACATGAAAAGTGCAAGTTGAAGTGCTTGCATTTTCATAAACTAATTTGTGATGAACTGGGGGCATGTATAAGAGTGTTGAATGTGGGCTGGTGGCATTCTGTACTGTGTAATGTGAGTTGAAGGTGTGAGATAGATGTGAATCAGATGCTGGTCAGAATAGCATGTTACATCTTTCATCATCTGACAGATTAAGAAAATAATTGGTTTCTTACAACACAGAACAGAATGTTTCAGTATAAAAGTATCAGTTAACTTAAGCAACTTTAATTCTGATATTCTACATCATCTTTCTTTAATTTCTAAACATCCTACCCACATTATTCTCCTTTTGATCATGCCAAGTATATCCAAATTTTCTTTTGATTAATTCTTCACTCAATTAATTTGCCACCTTGTTTTACTACTCTTGTCATCCCTTTCTGTAAACCGTTGACTGCAAATGAACCAGTCACCAAACTGCCTGCAGACAACAATCCTTGAATGACATCAATTTCACAACTGGTTTATGTGCATTGCTATCGCCAATATACTATTAGTCTTGTGACAATCTCTCTATGCAACAAACCAACACTTCCTCACCTTTATGATTCCAATTTAAGTAATGGAGAAATTTTACTTTTCCAGAGTTTCCTGTTACTTTATAGAAGGGTCCATTATTAAATGCCTTTTTTTTACTTACATACATATTACTACACATTCCATAGATCCACAAGTTAGCCAGAATGACAGTAGGATGTAATAATAAAAAACATAACATACAGACACACAATAAAACTTAACAGTGTGAAATATAAAAATTAAGTATGCTTCTGATTACTCTCCTGTTGAATTCATTGCAGATTTATGAAACTGCAAGTTATTACTTATACAGGCGAGACCTTTTGATTGGGTCTTACTCAATGTTGTAACTAAGAGGTTAGCCTGTCTGCTTTATATTCAGGTGGTGCCCAATCCAGATTTTGGCTTCAAGACCAGCTGTCCAAGGATCTTTGTGAATTTCCTCAGTCCCTCCAGGCAAATGTAGGACTAATATTTTAAATTTGGCCATGACTACTACTTTCCACATTCTTTAAATTAATTATCTTGCCAAGCCAGGAATAGACAGATGAAGTCTTCCCTCCACTCATATCACTATGTCTTAAAACCTTGCATACCATGCAGTGTATTGATATATAAAATCATGCGTACAAACAAACTCATGCAACATTGATGTTCACCGGCACAGACGATGCAACCACGACCAACAGTGGTAGCTTCAACGTAGGCCAGTGGACATAATGCTAAGTAACTCAATTTAGATAATGCACCAACTCTTTTGCAATTAAATGTTCAGTGTGGTATTACATAAAGTACGGTTTTGTAAAGTGCAACCTTTTATGCTTTATAACAAACCATCATCTTATGAATTGTATGATTTCATATGAATTAATTTGTTTGCCACTGATGACCCCTTGAGGTCAAAACACGTTTGACAGCAAGTATCTTTTTCAAGTGTAAACAGTTTTGTTTGTTTGCATGACTTTAGATATCACCTATACTTATAATCTCTAAAATTAACCCTCCAACCCAGTAGCCTGAGAGCATAATTGCAGTTAGAAACCTACTTTATCAGTGGTATTCCGAGTATGTACTCACTGTTTGCAGGCACCAAGACAATTGTCATTGCTGCATGATCTGTTGGATTTTTGTTGTACTATTGGGAGCACAAGACCTCAGAACATTGTATTTCTCATTTCTTCCACCTGTTCATTCACACCTATAATTGCATGTGAGTTATTTCCGTTTTTCACACTGATGCTATGAACCAGTATGCAACATGGGATATCCTAGCCTTTTGCACATTCTGAATTTTCACAAAAATTTGCAGGAACCTGTTAACAGAAATTTTATAATTTGTGATAGTGGGAGTGACTTATATAGTGATAAAGATGAAAAGAGTGTTGTTGAAAGAACAATCGGATAATGAAGAGAGTGAAGCAGATATTGTGATGTAAAAGAGATGAGTTAGTGAGCAGTTTTCTCTTGAAATGACCATGATTGCAGAGTGATTGGAAGTGTAAAAAACTTGACAATTTGTATTTCACAAATTTCTTACTGACAGGTTATTTAATTACCGCCACAGTGTTCACTTGGTGGATATTTAAATATTGACTTGACAGGTTAATATATGTATGGAGAATAAAGCTAATGCTTTCTATGTTATTTAATTTTATTATATAATTTTAATTTAGTTTTATAAAAGTTTCAACACCTCTTTAAGCTTTTATTGTTTTTTGTGACACAAAATATGACTTCCATTTATATTGAAGTTGGTTTTGATAGCCATTTTGTTGATAGTGTTTGACAAACCCTGTCCTTGATAGGGATAAAAACACTGAGTACAGAACTTCTGTCATGTTTGAAATAGCATTTTATCTTTGTAAGTTTTCTCTCATGCCCTGTCAAATGTAGTAGAAAGGCAAATGCCTCCTGCTGTGTTGAACATACTAAAACGGTAAAGAACATTTGATTTGAATTAGCTGGTCTGATATTGTCAAGCTTCTGTGATTTTAAATAGTGTGGCATTAAGCTAATAATTGGCATTTATAACGATGGTCTAAATTTGTTGTAATACTGAAAGAACAAATTTGTATGTCACTTCCCTCTGACCTTGTAGTTTATTCATTTTTAGAAAGATAACTGGGGTGTGCTATTGTATGTCTTGAGAAACTATAACTGATAGAGTTATTCAAAAATTTGAAGCACTTGTTAATATTTTATATAATTACTCGGGGTTTATGCATTAATATTTATTCTCAATAACATTAGTGTTGTAGGTAACCTTAATCAACTGCATTCAATTTTCATATATAAATGCACAATGCTGTATTAATCATGCCACTTTAATTTAATGTTTATAAAGAAACTTCATAAACTGTAAAGATAAGAGTTTAGAATTAAGTTTTAAAGATAAGAAGTAAAGAGAATTTTGTATATATATTTACAAATATAATGCCACAAATTCTTCTGAATAAAAATTTAACACATTCACTGCCAGGTGTTTAAATGCCAGTGTTAAGTCTTTCGTCCAAGCAGCAGTTAAGCAATTTAACACAAGTATTTTTGATTGGAGAAGCAATTCAGTCTGTTAAATATGTGCTGATAACTAGAACAGATTTTGTAACAATATGTGAAGTTTTTGTAATAAGTTGATACCTATTGGAGAAAGTATAGTTTATGTGAAATAGCTAACATGTCATTAACTGTCCATCAATGATATTAGTGCAGTGTACTCACTTGAGTTTCTGAATAAATGAAGTGTAAACATGGAAATGAAAAATTGTGCTCAAGTTCATAAAACCAGTGTTGTCGACAGAGGGTCCTTCTTTACCAGGAATTCTTTACCTACATGCATAACAGCGTAAAAGGTATGAAGATGACTGTCTTCTGGGATGTTATGTTGCACTATAGAGGCTGGTAGAAATTTACCAACGTTTTAGAGGCTCTTATTACCTCCACCATCAGGACGATCAGACTACTTGGTGTAATGTTCCATACAACATTCAACTTCATCTTCAAATCTGAAACATGTGCTTTGTGTGTTACCCATTAGTTTATCTGAGAATATGGTGGAGTTTGTTAACCACTTCATATAAATTCTGATGAAAAATAGGATATGCACACACATCTGTAAATTAATTTGGGTTTGTCAATGACTTTACTACCAGACCTAAAACTTTCACATTTACCCAACAAATAAATGTTTTCAACAAAATATATAGAATTTAAAATGCAGGATTAATGCTCTCTTACGCAGTATCCAGGCCTTCTCTCACACAGCAATTAATCATCTGACAATGATAGTCACATTACAGAATTATAAGTTACACAACAACAATGGTGGATAATAGTTCTGGTCACTAAACATGCACTGGAAATACACTTTCTGCCATCTGATCAAGACAAAGAGTACTTTGCCCCTAACAGTATACAATCTATTGTGTTATTTTAAATTCCTTTCGTTCACTGGTGGCTTATTATGTTCATTACTTGTGATTTTATGTTGTGTCCAGAAGAAATGCATAAACTTTATTCATCTTCATATGACGCGTGTAATAGGTGCTTTTAACTTACAAGTGTATGTGTATAGAGTACTAAGAATGCATATACTGGGTTGAAGGCAGGGAGAATGGGAAAGAAATGGGATAACCAGGCCCAAATTTTACATTCCTTAGCACATACAGTGATGGACATTATTCCACTGTCAGTTTCATGAAAACTTTCTCAGCAGTCGGCTAATACTGTCTGCTGTATAGCAGGGCATCAGTTCTGCCTTTAACGAGGTACATTAAGTGGCCTGTAAATATTTTTATGTAATGAGCCATGCATGAAAAAGAAAGTATGGTATATTGGTGGTTCTTATCTTCCATCTTTCAATTACTTTTTTCATTAAATTATTATCTCTGTCATGGCATTTTAAATTATATTTTATAAAATATTATTGTTCTCAAACACAGTGATAGAAGCTTGTTAATATACCTTATACAATTATTTAGTTATCAGCTTCATTATACATGGATTCACTGACATATAAAACCATTAAAAATAACAGTGCTTTCAGCACTCCGAGAGCAATACAGGAAATCAGTAGATCATGATGGAATCTCTGAAATGCAAGTCTGAATGTCTACAGTAAAACTGATTTATAAATAAGTGTAACAGCATCTCAGATTTGCATGGATAGCACAAGCTGGAAACCAGTATAACACAGCCGGGCCCCTGGTTTATAAGTGTTAAAATGTAAATTTTATAGTGACATTTAATGTATAATCCATATATTCATTTTTACCAACAGAAGTCATGCAAGATTAGTGCTGTATGATCTGCAGCGTTTATGGCGATGAAGCATTATGAATTCTTCTCTGGCTTTGGCTTTGAACCACCTGACACAGCATGTAATCTGAGAAGAATTTATGTCATAAAAGATTGAACAAGATACTATTAATGTAAATATATTTTACAAGTCAACAGTATGATTTTTCTGTTTTTATCATAAAGTTTAATTTTCCCACATTTCATTTGTCATTTATACATAATCTTAATTGTGAATATCAATGTTGGCAGTATTATTTGAAACTGATAAATGTAAAGATTTGTAACAGAAATTTGTGTTTGGTCTCTGCTCTTCCTTCTTCTCCTACTTACAGTGCACATTTTACTAATATAAATTCCTGTCAATAAACAATTATTGAATTTTGGCATATGATTTATCAGTGCCATTTTTATCAAAAACAATATGGAGGAAATTGAAACTAGCAGAAAAAACTATTGTGTACCAGAGCAAGTGTGTGAAGTGAGTTTACACTGTAAAAAGTAAAGCCGTCCTGTTACATGCCAATGTTGACACTTAGGGGAGACGAGATATGGTTCCTTCTCATTCTCAACCTCAGCGGGGTGAGCGGTCAGCAGCGCGGTCCAGCCGCACTTTACCCCCAGGAAAGGACCCCAGTACCCAATGGACAGGAGGCTGGGTGGGCCCCAGAGCCTGTGTGGATGCAGAGGCTAAAGGAAAAATCCTCTGCCCCTGTCGGGGATGGAGCCCCGATCACCCAGCCCACAGCCAGTCACTATACTGACTGAGGTACCTGGCTCACAGTATTGTAAGTTGTATCAATTTTGTAGATGGCAGATGACTGGAATAAGAGGTAGCCTTTGTCTTCGCTTCCTACTAGGCAGTTTCTTACATTCCCTTAGCACTGTGACTGAATAAGGCATATTCCAGCTATACCTGATGGAACAGTATCACCATGAAGACTTGTAAAGGAATTAATGACTGCTTCCTTTTCATCATTCAGTCATCCGACTATTAAATGTCAGCAACTTTCCACTTCTGCAAGCCACATTGGCTATTCATATCTTTGTTGAGGGCCACAGAAAAAAAAATATGGACAGTAAGCAAAACTGTATTTCTTTAATGTAAAGTGGTATTGACTTTAAAATGGATAATTGCTCCATGCATCTGAATTTACTAATAAGATGTTACCTTCCTTGTGACTTAATTTTTTAAAACTTTAGTTATTCAAACCACTTACTTTAATATTGTTTTGTTAGATACCATATGGTTTGAAAAACAAAACAATGTACCTTTAAGCCATTCTTTGCTATTGCTTTCCTGTATGCTTGGATAATGTGTGTGCGTGCATTGGTTAATACACAAATTATATAACTGGCTCCATAAAACGGTTTCGAAAGCCATGTTTCCCGCAGGTTACCTACACATAATAAATGAAGTTTAAAATATGTAATTAAAAAGCGGTTTGTGAATTATGTAATAAGATGTAACTTTTCTCAACACAGAACGTCATGCATATTTACTCTTACATTAAGAATCACGCCCCACCAAACCAACGTCGGTACAAAAACTAGGGCGACAACAGACAAAATAATTTTAATCGGAAATAAACCAATGAAGGATTTGTGGCAATGTTGCTCTGAGAAACATGCATAATTATCGTTTATCATAAACATTTTTACACATACAATCTTGGCATAACTTTAAAATGCAATGACCATTTGTGTTAGTTACATTACAATGATTTATTTTGTGTCAACCAAATTTCGGGGCGAGGTTATGGGAATTGGCTAGCTTGGAGCAATTTTAGACGTAACTGAAAATAAACCTCAAATTTAGCAACAGATATACGTAATCGCCGTATTCTAAACTTGTTCCTTCTTTTTTTTTAGTGAAAAACAAAGTACGAATTACAGCCCTAATCCTACACCACAAATGCAACACCACCTTGCAAATACTAATAACCATTGCCAATGTTCAATGTAGTTCTTTGTTCAGTGAAGGTTTTCCAACGAACGTAAGATGAGAAAACCGAAGCTGCTTTCTGAAAACATACCCAGCGAGCAAGCGTACTGTTCTCGATCGAAGTCTGCTGTCTACGTCACGAGGCTCGTGCCACCTCTCCCCTGCCACTGGTAGTCTTCCCGCTTCGACCGGTCCATCCATAGTAGCTGACTTGAGACCTCTATTGGTGGAAGCGGGAGTGACTCAGACAGTGGACGATCTGGGTGCAGACATGATGTCTGTTATGTAAAGAGGTGGCCCGGTGTGTCATTTCGGAGTGCGGGTTTATTGCATTACGGAACTGAATTCATGCCTGAAATAAATTTACGAAACGCCTCATTCAGGATAATGCATGCGCGTGTACTTAATTCTTCATTATCTATGATATAAGTTGTGTTATGAAAGTGTATCCGTGTGACTTACGAGATCTATGTAACAATTGATTCCATGTTCCTTTAAGCTTTTATTTTATGTCAGTTTGACACTGACACTGAAACTGTTTTTCGTCTAGTTTTTCCGGGACATGTGTGAAAGACAACGGCTGTAACAAGAGAGGGAATAACAGTAATAATATCGACCGATCAGCGGTGAAGGGACTGCGTGTATGTAAAGGTTCCATAAAGACGTGTTGCTGCGATAAGAAGAGGCCTTTATTTCACGAGGTCACCATGTTTAACCCCTTGTCAACATTCCTAGTTACTGCACTTGTGCCAGCAATATGCCTCTTCTCGTTTACCAGAGAGCAAGAAGGGCAGAATATCTTTGAAGCAGCATTTCAAGGTAACTTAAAACCCTCCAAATATTATAGGTCATTTTTTGCCTGTATAGTTCGTTGTGTAACGAGATTGTTTTACGAACGAGTTCTCAGAGTAGGTGTCTATCTACTTCAGAATATTTTAACATTTGTGTGCTGATTAACCCTTTAAGCTTTAAAGGTTTTCCCAGCACATAACTGTCAAAATAAAAATTAAATTTTAAAATCTAGTGGAAACTGCCAACTGCTTCAACAGTCACTATCTCCGTATTTTGCTCACGAAGTTTATTTTTGTCATGTCGTTTTCAGAACAAACAGCCTTTTTTCCCTCAATGGTATTTACCAAGTGATCTTTGTAATGAACGCATATTTTCTTTGAGGTAAGAAGTGAATTTTGAAGTGTTCATGAGACGACCTTACTCTTTATAATATGAACACCAGAAATTTGCGCTCAAGTAATCCCTCATGTTAACATCAAAATTCCACCAAACTCAGCCTTCCAAGGACAATATCAAAATTTAAAATTTCGAGTGCAGCAAGACCGTGCTCAGGTTCCCTCCTTTGCTCCACTTCTCATCAGTCTTCCTTCTTCACTTCGAAAGCCTTACCTTCTTTTCAAGCAACCTCTACCAAAAGACGAACGAGCACTGCCTGGGAACCTTCATAACTGAAATGTCTCCCTCCCCCTTTAATAGCGGTTGTTGCAAAGATCAACTTTGCTTACAGTGTAGCCGAGTTTGCATTCACTTGACCTAAGATAAACTAAATTAACCTAACCGTCATTATTCGTGACTGTTTTATAAATTGGTACGTATTTATTGATTCTTTACTGATTTAACACGCTTTTTAACTGGAATGGTTACGTAAGATTAAATTATAGGATGACATGGGTGAATCGGGATGCGGAAGGAAGCAGTTGTGACCGAAATTAAGGTACTGTCTCAGTAGTTGCTTGGACAGACTGAAGAAAGTAACGAGAGCCCTTGGTCATAATTACCGTTCTGCGGGCCGAGTACGAAGCCGGAGTAGGCCTATTTAACTGCTTGGTCGCGACATTTAGTTGCATTCGCACGCTCAAGCAAGCCATACAACTGGTCACCGACTTTATTCTGTGATACTCCTTTTTATTTGGGGGAGGCCGGGGGCGTGAGATGCTGTTTTAAATAAAAGCTCAACAGGGGAAAATTTATCTCTCCCCCTCCAGGTCGCATCACAATGCTAAGGTTCGGGTATTTTAATATCAACAATACTAATATGCCGCTGTTATGTTACATTATATTCTTAAATATTTCCTTATATCCCTCCAATTTTAGTGGTCTGGTAGACCAGAGAACTGTCCGTAGGCATGAAACAACTTGGGAACGGATAAGCCGATGTTGGTGACATTTGTTGGAGAAGTTAATGAAAAACTGTCTAGCTGTTTGAATTTGCATTTAGATGAACTGTTTGAACGACCACTTTACATACCGCAGTAAATACTTCTTTGATGTTACCTCGTTATATTAACTTCTCAGAGCTAAGTGGTGTATGTCAACGTCTTTTAATGGTTTATAAAATTAGGTTTGTCCTTAATGCCGAATGAATAAATGCAGGGAATTCCTGATTCGGCGTGCTTGCTAGGATTTTTTTAGCTGTATTAAAATATATATTTTTATTGATTGGAGTGACTAAATTGAAAACATACATCTAGAACACTCCTGTAGCTACCTTTGGTGACTCATACCATTTAGCTCAGATCAGCTCATATAGAGAAGTAGTCTATATTCGTTTGTAACACAAGCATATACTTTTATTGTCTGTATCCTAGCAACCCATTTTTGTAACTTAAAGAATTAGAAATTTCTCACTTCCCTTCCCCGAATTTGACCAAGTCTTTCGGATTTCGAGGCAGTGAATAAAAGTAATTGAATGCGCTCTTCTTTGAACCCGACGATCCAAGTAACACTGCCGTACAACTTTTGCAATAATATTTACATTAATATTATTAATAGCCTAATGTGTAACGAAAAATCCATTTCTCTGAACTGTCCTTTCATCTGAGAGAGAAACCAGGCTTTGAGAGAAGCTGGCAGGGGCGTGGGTACTGTGACACGGGGGTCAAAGGTCATTAACCTCAGACAACTTTGAAGTCGTTTGCGCCTTTCGTAAAGGCTAGAGATTAAATTTTGTCTTACGTGCCGTACTACTCATTTTCCCCACTGTCCCTTTCTGGTGTATGATTATGTGACCTTACGAGGGGCGAGGAGGAAGAGGACATGGGATTCTGAGATTGGACGCTGCATCTTCCCTCTTTCTCAGGGTACAGCGGGAGGCTGAGCCGTGATACACCCTAGATTCTTTGAAGGCGGATTATTTCTTCAGTTGCGAATATTTAACTTTTCCAGCTTTTTATTGCAAGTCCGAATGTTCTCTTCAGCACCCTGTTCTTAGACACCTTCAATATGTGTCCTCCCTTAGGGAAGAGACCGGGTTTGACGTTCGTTTGAAACAACAGGTAACATTACAGATGGTTGTCTTCTGGGTGTGTAGTCTGATAGAAGTTTACCGACGTTTTACAGGTGCTTGCCCTGATGATGGAGGCGGCAAACACCTCTGAAACGTCGGCAACAGAATACACGGCGCAACACCCCAGAACCATCTTTGCACTGCCCGCCGTGAGAACCTGAAATCTCACATGGTAATATTACAGTTTTGCTACTGTCACCACACGGCACAGTTTAGATCAAAACTTGCAATACGTTAAAACAAACCTGCGTCCTTTAAAGTGGCGTTCCGTCGAAAACAGGTGCTCAGCTAAAGGTTATACGCTGTGTTGGCCACAGACGCGTCTGTCGGATGGCGGTTTCCTATGTAAAGACGTGGTTGGCAGTGTTCAGCTGTTAGAATACGTACAATAGATTCACACAAAGCTCGGCTCTTCAACTGCACGTTAAACCGGATGGATGAGAAATGTAATTGCGCAGTAGTTTCTATGCGGGTCTATTTCTAACGATTTGCAGACATTTGCCGTGATGTTGGAGGTAGCAGAATTTATAGCAGGTTAAACAGCGCAAGAACCCAGAAGACAACCATCGAGATGCGTTGCGTTTTCTTAGAGGCTGGAACTGAAATTTTAGATATTATTTCGAAGAACTCATCTGGAAGGTAGTTTACGTACAGTTTTATTGTAGTGCACCTTCCCACTACTGCAACCGCTCTTTTTATGCGGTATGTATTGCTGTTTCTAAAACATTGTGCAGAATGAATGTTGTATGAAGCATTCTGTTCTCAATTAGGCTCAGTTAATCTGTGCTTTGCTGTGGGTACAGAATCCCAAAGCGAAGTTTATGGTCTCATCATCACCAGCGTTGCTGAAAGTAAATTATCTACTACCGTGAGAGAAGGAAAACCATTGCAGCTCCGATTTTAAGCGAGGATCCATCGCTATGTAAAGAAATCATTTGTAAGCCAAGTTGTCATATTTTTCGCGCTCCGAGAACAAAGGTTGTTATCACCAGAAGCATTGTAATATATTTCACATACTTAAAACTGAGCGACATTTGCTAGTTATTTTACAAGACTTTGTGAATGACATTTGATTTAGTTTTCTGAAAATTTCGGATTACGTGAGAGTAGCGACAAAGCAACGGCAAAGTAGGTAACTGGCTTTGAGGTAGGCGAGGTTTGATTTTAGAGGCAAGATATTTGTCTTCGCCACCTTATTTACACCGGCATTAGGTCTTATCCAGCCTTCCAAAGGTCTCGCCCCTTTGTTGTTCCTTTGTCATTAGTCTTTCGACTGGTTTGATGTGGTCCTCCATTTTCGTCTATCTTGCGCCAATCTCTTCATTTCCACATATTTTTTGCAGCCCACATCCTCACAAATCTGCGTCACATATTCCAATCTTTGTCTCCCCCTACAATTCTTCCCTTCAACTGTTCCTCCCACTACCAAATTAACCAATCCTGGGTGCCTCAGAATGTGCCCCACCATCGTAAGATTTTTCCATAGACTTCTTCCTTCGCCTGTCCTGTCTAAGACCTGCTCATTTCGTACTTCATCAGTCCACTTAATTTTCAACATCCTTCTACAGCACCACATTTCAAATGCTTCTATCCTGCTTCTTTCTGGCCATGTTTCGCTTCCGAATAGCTCTGTGCTCCGAACATATAACTTCAGAAAAATCTCTCTTAATTCCAGGTCAATGTTTAACACTAGTAGACTTCTGTTTTTGAAGAAGGCTCTCTTAGCTTGTGCTAATCTGCTTTTAATGTCTTCCTTGCTTCGTCCATCTTTTGTGATTTTGCTTCCTAAATAACAAAATTCTTTCACTTTCTCTACTTTGTCTTTCCAAATTTTAATATGTAATAGGTCAATTATTCTCGTTTCTGCTGCTCCTCATAACTTTTGGCTTGATTTTGTTTATCCTTAAGCCGAATTGCTCACTGAGTAATCTATTCATACCATTCAATAATTTCTCTACGTCTTCCTTCCTTTCAGCCAGAAGGGCAATATCATCAGCGAACCTTAACATTGCTATCCTCTCGCCTTGAACCTTTATTCCTATCCTGAACTTTTCTTTCACTTCCTTCTATGGACGCCAAAGAGTAAAATTTCACGTTCTAATCAATTAAAGCGTCATTAAATAACCAAATAATTATGACTGATTCGCAGATCATACATGTATTGCTGTTAAATTATTTTATTGTAGTACTCTAAAGTCAATGAAATTAACTGCAATAAATGTCAAAGAATTTTTTTACATTTTTGAGTATTATTTTAGTGGGGATGACAACGCATTTAAGTCTTGCGGTGCTTTCTTTTTGGTTAAGGTCCATTTAGTTGTATTAATTTCTTTATTAAAATATACTTTTATAGGCCATCAATCGCAATTCTTACTAATTGTACTTGATGGCTTATAAAATGCACTTTAATTTAGTGCTTCAGTGATCTGTGGACGTACACATTCATGAACTATTCTCACTGAGGTCAAATTGTGAGTAAAGTACGTATCTCGAAGTGCCTCACTGAATCTTTCATGTGGATAATACGTCGTATTACGACACGGGAACTGTTAATTTGCATAGTGGCCATGAAGAATGAGACAGTGTACGCGACTTCTGTAGCGTTAGGTTTTCTATCGTTTGTCTAGACCTTTTTTCAGTCATCGCTTTGTTACATCGGGAAACAGTGGAAGTAACATCTGCGAGGCCATTTACGTAATCCTTACATTGCCTATATTTGTAAATATATCAATACTGTTGTATCATATATTGTTGTATTTATGGGAGAGCATATCTTTATAGGTGAGATTGTAGGTTTTCATGGTGACGAGTCTTTTGGGTCTAGGTGTAATGTATCCTGATAAATGCTTACCGACGTTTCAGCTCTCTCCACCAATAGGGCAATGAATGATCACCCTGATGATGGAGGTATCATACACCTCCGAATTGTCAGAAAAGTTTTAATATATTACCCAGAAGACAGCCACTTCCATGCCCTTCTACTTTTTCCACTTTGGAGCTGAACAACTTCTTTTAATAACCTAAAAATCTATTGCATTATTCTGCATTTCTGAAGTACGTGACCTGTACAATTCAGAAAGGTTGTGGAATGAGCAAAGACACAACTGGAATAGGGCTCCGTAGGCCAGTTGCTAAGGTTACTGAAATTTATACGTCAAGTGCCTCTTCGAAGTCAGCAGCTGCACTAGTGGTGTACGTTAATCCTTTCTCTGTTGAGCTTTTCATTAGAAAGACTTCTTTTTTCATATTTTAATAGGATGTTATAAGTGCAGTTTCCAGGAAGATGAAAACAGCTTAGAGTGTTAAAGAAACAAAAGACAAAGAAGAAGTTTGTCTTCAGTGTTGTCACACGTCTGCGAGAGAACGATTAAATATCACTTTCAGACGTTTATGATATAGAAGGATGTAAGATATAATAAACTTCTGAAAAGATCCTTTAATGAATTGAAAGTGAAAAGGACTACGAAGATATCGTCTCATGAAAGGATACGGGAAACCACGACAAATCTCTGTCCCGAGATTTACCGAACTTTGGAATAGAAAGACGGTCGAAGGCGGTCGCATTTCTGTAGAGCTGATCTGCTCCGTGCAGGCCATGCAACCTTATGCCTGACTTCGTTCTAATTCAACGTTGCATCTGGTCTGTAATCAGCAGTCTTGCTTATGGAAGAGGAATTATTCTAGTTCACGTAATACTGGTATTTAAAGCTCATTGGGGTTTCGTTTGGCACAGCAGCCGCTAGGTCGTTCAAATTAGGGAGCTGCTTACACTTTTCTGTAGGCTTTCAGTTTATTTAAGAACAAAATGCTGAGGAAAACGTTTGGACCTTAAAGGAGGAAGTAACAAGAGAATGGACAAATTTACATCATTAACTCAATGACTTCTACTTTGTAATCTAATATTGTTAGTGTGATTAAATCAAAGAACATGAGACTGAAGTACTAGGTCTAACTGTGAAGTGAGATTTTGTATCAAGACACTTTAGACTCAGTAATACATTTCAACAGCTAACAAACTTGCGTTGTGTTTAGGGGAGGGGGAAGAATTTGCATCAGATTGAAAATGGCATTACGTTTTGAATAAACAATATTAACATTCTCGAATTCCGATTACTGGGACCATTCTACATCATAATTATCGCCATAAGTTTAGGAATTTTGTGGCAATTTGTCACTTAGCCACTTAGATCACGAAGTATTCTTAACGAAAACGAGTGTTGTATTAAGCCGTTTCGAAATTTCATGCTTTATGGCCGTGGAGCTATTTCAACCCCCCCCCTCCCCCACCCCACCCCCGCGCGTGCGCCCTAGCACGCATCACTAAATCAACGGTACAGCGTTGCTAGCTTTGCTGCGCTGCGAGTTGCAACGTTGTAAATTTCATGACCTTGAAGCGTGTAATTTAGTGAAGCCAGCGAGAAACGTTGAATATTGCACAAAAATATGTAATATGTTTGAAAGAATGAAGGTTTTAAAATTCTTGGAAAGAGGAAAATTTCACTGTGACGGTTGCAGATTTGCTTTGCAGTTTAGAGATAAGAACAAATGTGTTGTTCGACTCTTGTGTTATTTAAAGGACGTAGTTTGAACTGCAGATTTAAATGAACTGGAAACATATTCATGAATCATGAGTAGATAAGGGTTTTGAAGGAGATGATTATGGCATATTTCTAAGCAATATTCCAGAATTCGTAGGAAACTAGGAAATATCATTTAGAAATTTAATTATTTCGAATCGGGTACAAGTATAGAGCGTTGTGGCTATGATAATGTGCAATAAGCTATCCTCAGAAGGTCCACTGCTGTTCTACCGATCAGTGTATCAGAAATCACTGCAGTGTGCAGCAGAATAGATTGTACAGGGTGTCCATAAAAAACCTTTACAACTTCAAGACTTGATAAAAAATTAATGAGTCAAGATAACTGCATGGGGTTTGTTGCTTGTTAAACAGCGTGTCTCAAAGGTTTATGCACATAAGTCAGTACACCTCTACATGTGCACCCTTAGTTGCACGTAGCACATACTCGATACTCGATTTCCCTCCATGTTCGCTGAAGAATCTCTGCATTAATGGTTGCAATGGTGCAGCTTTTATTTAAGTTGGTGGTGGGTTACATTGTTATTAATTTTTGGATTGTTTGTTGAAATTTCTTTCATGAAATTTGATTTGATTGTAATTATTTGAAGATTGGTTTTGTAATTTTGGTTTCCACATTCCTTCGCTTCATTTCTTCGATGTCGGGAACCTGTGTTCGGTACACAAGATCCTTAACATAACCCCAAAGAAAAAATCCAGCTGGGTTATGTCGGGCGAACGAGGTGGCCACGGTATTGGACCATCTCTCCCAATCCACCTATCAGGAAACTGTTCGTTAAGGTAACCACGAACCGCCAACCCCCAGTGGGGTGTTGCTCCATCCTGCTGGAAGATTACATGTTGTTGAATGTCCTCCAATTGTGGGACAGCAAATTCCGTCAGCGTCTTCAGATGTGATTGCTTTTTCGGCGAAGAAGAATGGCCAAATTATTCGGTCACACATGAGTCCGCACCACACGTTAACTTTCGGGCTATCGCGCACAAGTTCTCTGGCCGCATTGGGGTTTTCGGATCCCCATATCCTTACGTTGTGCCTGTTCAGTAACCCTGACACATGGAACGTTGCCTCGTCACCAAAGAGAACACGCTCAAGGAAGCCTCTCGACGTCAATTCGAGCTAGCATGTCGACAGCATATGCTGTGCGGCGTGGCCCATCATCTGGATCAAGAGCTTGCACCACCTGAACTTTGTATGCCTACAGTCTCAGATTCTTGTGCGGAACTTTGTGGACGGTTGAACGTGGCAACTCCAATTGTCTGGCGACGGTGCGAATGGACTTTCTAGGGATACGGACAAATGCACCACGCACACATTCAATGTCCACTACGCTTGTGCTTGGTCGGCCACTGCCTTTTTGCTGCAGAACACTGCTAGTCACCATAAATTTCCTGTGCCACTCACGAATTGTGGGTCTTGATGGCGGTTCCCTTCCATATTTGGTCCTGAACTTGCGCTGCACCTGCGTATCTGATTTTGTCTCGATAAACCAGGATACACATTGTGTCTTCTCCTGTGGAGTAGCCATTTCCTGTAATGTTAAATGTCAGTCGACGTGCACACCTTCAATTAACAAAAGTTATGTTATTAACACTAAACAAAATTCCCTTAAAAACTTTGAGAGACGTTGTTTAGAATGCAAAAATATCATCCAGTTATCTTGTCTCATTATTTTTTTATTTAGTGTTGAAGTTGTAAAGGTTTTTTATGGCCACTCTGTATTACGGGTTAAATGAATACGGTCGATCGTGTTTCTGGTACTTATTCGTACAGTTGGAAGGAACTGTCTCAGTGGCCGCACTGATTAGGACATGGGTTTTGGCTGCTTGAGTGCTGGGATCACGGGTTCGAATCCGCTTAAAGTACGAATATTTGTGTTTGTCTTCATGTGTTGTGCTGACCTGTGTATGTAGAGGCCTTGAGAGGGGCTGATAACTCGTTTATGGGATACTGGGAACGACCCGTTCTTCAAGTGCCTGAGCACTGCGGGTCCCAACTTTTCGTTGGCTCGATCTATAGACATTCGGTAGGACTCCTTGGACGAGGGATCGGCTCGTCGCAAGGCTTCTATCTGTACACAGGACAGCATAACACAGAAAAACGCGGACAAACATCCATGACTTGAGTGGGATTCGAACCCACGGTCCCAGCGACCAAGCGGCACAAGGCCCACGCCTCAGACCGCGCGGCCACTGCGAACCCCACTCGTTCATGGAGTCCATCGAAATGTCGAAACTGATTCATAATTTCAGAAGTAATTCTGATTTGTAACGGGCCGTATGCCAAATCCGAAAGAGTTGATGATAATGATGAAAATACTCATATTTGAATTGACTGTATCTTGGATATGTAACACTTTTCATTCCTAATCCTAACAGTGGCCTATGTAAACAGTGATGTAGGCTACATACGACGTCCATCTCTATTTCCGGGAATATATTGTCACGTTATTTGCGAACAGACAGGATATTGCCATTTAATTTGAATTGTAATTTCCTCGATTGCAAATTTAGTGCAGCATATACGATTTCATTAGTAGCGCCATCACCTACTTCATATATGTGACGCTGATAATCCAGTAACCTTTTTCCTCGGCAAATGATATGTCACAAATTCTAACATTTTTCACGATCTCATGTCAGTTTCATTAGTCAGTGATTAGAAGGCAACTTCTCAACTACCCTTAATCTGTCTTCTGGCTTTGGAGTGAGGGGACCAAGTTTTGTACCCATACAAAATAGCAGATAAGATTGAGGTTTTATAACTTTTGTTTTAAAAGGCTGTTGGTAAGAGATCAAACACCAGTTTTCAATGTTTCGCGCACCATTTTGAACTTCGCGGTTGAGCGATTACCACTCATTATTCTCGTCTTCCTGGGTTTGAATCTTTGCCGAACCCTCGCTATATTGATTCAGGTGTTTCTTGTTTTTTTAGTTCTTAATAGCATATTCCTGAGTATATTCCACTTTAATACGGACAAATACTTCTTCCTTCCATCCCAATTTTTTCCACACCATCATTCGCCATTATCCTACAATTCGATACTAACTTTTATTTGATAAATCGTCCTTAAATAATAAAAAACGCTCTCGTAAGACTCATTAAGGTGTATTTGAAGCAGTTAACACACGACACACGTCCAGCATGTAACGAAGATTGATATCTTGTAATACTTTGTACACTTAACTGTGTGACGGTAGTGTATCTCCATGTATAAATTAATCATTTTGTACCTCGATTTTATTCGGCGGCGTGTTAGCTAAATGCGATTATATGGTAGAATCGGCACTTTATGGTTCTATCCATGTGGAATGCAATGTGTAAAACGCCGAATTGACACACTTCCTGCACCATGGATACTGCAAACAGCATTTCATGCTGGTGCATATAGCAACTTGATCCTCTTACGTTTTCACATAGATACGTCACGCGTCTAGACTGGCTGTTATTATTAAACTCAAAGCACGTGAAGTACAAGTAAATATAAACGCTTAACTAAATTTCTCGGATAATTTATAGAGACTCAGCCTAGCTGTTTCCCGTTGACTCTCTAACCAACTCAGTGGCTCCTTGGCGCACATTCTTTCTTGAAGCGTCGATAGTTAATCAACACGCCAATGAATTAATAGATATAATGTGTGCTCAGCTGTTCAAGAAGTTTCCCGCTTTTTACAGAACAATGTTTTGTTATTGTGTTCATAGAATTCAACCATTGAATGCTATGCTGAGCCAGTTCAATGCAGTGCACACCTTCACACCCTGTTAAAGTTCCATTCGGATATTATCAAGTGGAATAAAGTTAAATAAACAAATGGAAGATATTTATTTTATGAAGTACTACTGCTATACCCATTTTACCAAATAAACCTCCAACGTTCTACTGTACTGAGTATTTTTATTTCGAGCGCGCACTCAGGCGGAAGAGTCTGACATTCCTCCCGTCAAGCCGGGCCGACCCATAATGCAAAAGTTTGTTTCACGGTTGCGCTGCCTACAAAACTCACCGTATGTTCCCAGTACCTCTCCAAAACCAGGCCATTGAGCCTCTCAGGTTCTGGAAACGACAATCCTTGAGCCGTACAATGAAGTCTGAAGTCCCACTATTGGCTCGAACCTTCCCACGCTGAAACTCTCAGCAGAGAAATAGTCTTGTTTTTTTTATATTTTTGTGTTAACGTAAAAATTGAGTCTCTAGAATGCGGCAAATGGTTTGCTTAAGACAAGGGATGATAAGATTACTTTCACTGATAATGTCACATAACAAAGATATTCGAAGAAGAGGTGTCAAGAATGAGTAGGAGCTATATCACCTCTCCCCCCCCAAGCGCCTACATGGCGTTTAGTAGGACAGCTTTACTTTTACTTTTCTATGCGAAGAAGTACTCGTTCCAAATCGACATATTTCGTTAATACAATGGAAAGTATTGATTTAGCCCTTTAAAGCACAATGATGCTTATAGTATATAGACCTACCACCCCACTTTAACATACAGTAACTATCTACCTCAAGGTTAGAGGCAATATATTCATTCAGAACGGCACGATGTGACCACCATGGCATCTTTGTCATAAATGGGTACCTCAAATCTCATACATTAAAACTCTCTGCGTTTTGTCCACAGATTGTAGGCTCAAGTCTGCTACGTGTTTCATACGATTGTCGGAGAATACAGGTTATATTTCCCTAAATGGCATCAGCTGACTGATCTTTGTAATGGAGACGTGTTTTCTTTAAAGCACGAAGAATATTATGTAGAGGAGCCTCTGGCAGGAAAGCGTTAAGGCTGGTTTACTTTATTCTGACCCCGCTATGCAGTATGTGGGAAGAGTGGCGCATAATAACAGCGGAAACGGAGGGAGAGCCTAAACAAGCGAAAATGTAAGAGGACTTCTTTAAAAGGAATTCTCATGTAACCGTCAAATGGGGCAAGTGCATTAGTCACACTGTGGAAGGACCAAGGGCCATAGGACGTGACGTACAGCACGGGTAATATGAAGATAGTCCCTGAGATAACACGGTCGTCAGTGATCAACGCTCAGCGCACAGGAGTGGTCTTACTGTTGTACTGGGTAGTCGTCCCATGGCGGCAAGACAGCAAGAATGAGTAAATAAAATGACTTCACGTTGCACGAATACCGTGATATGTATTTTGTAATCGGGCATACGCTGCAGCCAGGAAATATCCAGCATGCCGGCATCCAATCAGTAATGCTTTGCCGGCTGGACGACAGAATGAGGGAGACTGGCAGCGTCCTACCAACATCACTGCTGGGTAAGGGCCGTCCGTGCACTCACCGGTTACCATCAGTCGAAGAGATGTGGTGGCAGCGAGGAACTTCCCGAGGGCTGGGTGTCGAACATCACGCTGTCAATTTAATCCTCCGGGATGAAGACCTGTACTCATGGGTCCAAATTCCCATGTCTCATGGTTATCATCATCGACTGTGATACTAATTGTGGCTTTTACGTAATCTGGGCTTTTTGGAGCACATCTTATGGTCGGACGAAGCATAATCTCCATGTGACACCTGAGTGAGGGCATCAAGTTCGCTGGAGCATCAGTATATGGGCCGGTATCGTTGGCAGTTGTGTGGTTGGGTGATACCTACTACTCGGTCGCATTAATGTCCCTGCTTATTGGGTTGTACTGCAGGAAATGCTACCGGTGCTATATGAAGATGCACCGTTGGTGGCTGTACGCGGTATGTGGTTTGTTCCGACGCATTTTAGTGCACATACCCAACTGCGCCTCAACACTCAAGTTTCCTGACTAGTAGCCAAGCAGTGGCGGCTCTGTATCTAGCACGGCCTGCGGTGTCACCGGACCTGAACCCTCTGGCCTTCTTCCATTGGGGACACCTGAAATAAATTGTTTACAGGGATGAGAGCCGACTGACATTTAAGACATGACAGCAAAGTTTCGTGGTGCTGTGGTGACCATTGATGCAGATATGTTACGACGTGTGCAAGCTAATATTCCATGACGTGTGGTTGCGTGTCGGCGAATGCGTGGTGGACGCTGTAACTACTGCTCTCTCAATTATGTATCTGCTCTTCTGTGTCGGCAAGCGTTGTACGCTTCACAAGCGATGTTCATTCTGACATGTGTGAAATGGGAATTCATATTCGCTCTATTCTTTTGTAGCTCATTTGTTCATGAGTGTTACATGCAGTTTCTTTGTAGTTATTCAACCCTCCGTGTGTCTCCCTGTCTCTCAGCGTCACTACTAATTTATTTCCTCCTTATGATCGGTGCGACTCTTGCATCATTAAATTCCTTTAACATTTTCGTTTTTTTTGACATCTTATCTGTTCCCATTGTTATTATGCGCCATTTTCCCCACATTCTGTAGTTAGAACTTCGGATAGTACCTTACTACCCGCCAGTACGCCATATAACACACTACAAACATTGTTTGGCTGAAAATGGCAGTAATTCATCTGCCAGTCCTGCGAATTCGAATCCTATTCCTCTCTGTCTCCAATTACTAGTTGACATGCATTCGCATGAATGCCGCAAGTGATATGGGCACAGAAACATGACTGAATGCTCAGGAGTAATGGACCCATCTGTGAACAAGAGACGTTTAATTTGAATCCCTGGAGAGAAGGGAATCATTTCACATGCTTAACCATTTGCGCTGCGATTTGGTGTTACAGGGACCTTCTTTTGTTTGTATATTTCCATGGTAACGTATAATTTCTCATTGTCGAAAAGTCAAAAAAAGCTGTAACTGTTGATAGATGGCGGAGTACATTTCATTCACTGTTATTCAAATTAGTTCAGTGTATAAAGGCTGGGGTCCGCAGTGGCCTAGCTGTCTGAGGAGTGGGCCTTGTGCCGCTTGGTCGCTGGGACCGTGGTTTCGAATCCCACTCAAGCCATGGATGTTTTTCTGGGTTGTGCTCTCCTGTGTACAGGCAGAGGCCTTGTGACGGGCCGATGCCTCGTCCAAGGAGTCCTACCGAATGTCTATAGACCGAGCCAACGGAAAGTTGGGACCCGCAGTGCTCAGGCACTTGAAGAAAGGGTCGTTCCCAGTATCCCAGTATAAAGGCTAGGGGAGACCGCGTAAACTGGAGCCACCTAAGGAAAAGTCAAAATAAAATAAACTTTTGAAGCCACATTAGCCAGGAACTGAATATTTATACTATCATATGAATGCTGACTTTGTTAATCAAAGCGGTGGTTTATGATACGCAGGAGGAATTTTAAGGGTCTGATTGACCATCATTTCATTGCAGTTCGGGGAAATGTTAACAACGTACTGTATCTATTAAGAACAAAATAAATACCATAAATTAGTAGTTTAATAAAAATGTTGCGGAGGTGTAACTTCACATCACACAGTACTCACATCTACTATAACTAGGAATAAAAATGTGGTATCTCAAACAATAACCATATGTTTGAAAGCCTCACCAAATGAAAGGTGAGAAATTCTTCCTTTTCCTCCGAAGATACTGGTTTCCTTGTCTTTTTTGGAGAAGACTCTTGTCGTTGTTTCTGTCTTTTCTGAAATATCTTGTAAGGTATTCCAATCTTCTTTGCTTCTGTGTGAATAAACTTTCCATGTTTCCAGTCTTGGCTGCCATTTCTTAATTTACTTTTTTCCATGCAACATTTTTACTAGTTCGTTTTCTGTTTCGGGACATCGACAAAATAAAAGAGTGCAGTTATTGAAAAAAATTAAGAATGCGACAGTTTTCAATTGCTATATAAACCAACAAATGACAATAAGAACCAGCGGTGAGGCAATGGGAGCCAAATGTGGTTTCTGTTGCCTGGAATGCGCTCATTAAACAAATAACATTTGAAGCTGGTCATGAATTATAACTTACAGATTTATTATAGAACCTGAAAACCAAATGAGTTCCAAAGTTAAGTTTCTCTGTAGGATTTGAGGTTTTCACGGCGGTGAGTCTGAAGATGGCTGTCTTCTGGGTTGTTTCGCCGTGTAGTCTGCTAGAAGTTTAACGACGTTTCAGAGGTTTAATGCCTCCATCATCAGACAGCCATCCTAAGTTTCTGTAGCAACATGACTTATACCATCGGCATGTCGAAATTAATTAAGTTGGAAGTTTTTAATTGCTTATTTTTTCATGTAACAGAGCTAAGTAATGAGAACACAAAGGTTTCTGTATTAAACTTTGTTAGTTGACGTTTCACACTTTTTTCATTCCGGATATTCGGTGCATCTGTCTCTACAACAGCTGCACTAGGAATAAACAACCCAGTCAAAACGGTTTGTTTTAAAAATTAATTCCACTGTCCGCTTTTTTATATTAAAACAAATATGATTTTGTTACATTATTCACTGTTTTAAATCTGTTATTAAACAACGAAGGCTTGCAAATAATCGAATAATTTATTTTATAATCATTTGTTAGTGCTTCCTTCCACTCATTCTTTAATTTATTAATTCATTCATTCGTGCGTTGTTGCTGTATCCATCTCGCCAAATCCAGGACATCATTGCAACACAGCACAATACATCCGAACTCTTATGACGGGGTTAACGTACCTGCGCGTAGTGAGCGAGTCTCGCCTCGTGTTTTCTGTCGGGATGATCTCGGTGGAACAATAGGCTTGTGTTTATAGAGCAGTTGATAGTTATTCAGAGGTATTTCCTGTGTAGGAATACGAAGGTCGCCACAGAAGTCCACCTTGTTTTGCAAACAGCCACACAGCACGAGCCCTTTCTGTTATCTTTCGTCGAATTGCAAATTTGTTTTCAGTAGAGGGGTTTGGGCGAAGGGAGGAGGGGTTGTCGTGGGAGGCGTTAGGGGTTGGTTTAGGTCCAGGTTTAGCAATGGCACTCCCAGTATGTGTAATGTTCGCTGCTGACTCTGTTGTCAGTGGTGTGGGCGAGGAGGAAAACTTGATTAAAAACGTAAGAGGAAGTTAATTCTGACCAATATGTTCCAGTTGAAAATACTTTGTGCTTCATTATTAATGAAATCATATTACGTACGTCACTAAGAAGCCAGCGTTCCATATGAATGATAGCGGGTGAGTTTAGGACGCGTCTGCGCATCTGTTGTCACGTGCTCTCATAAGCCAATCAGATTCAGTCACATATTGTTGGTTTCCAGCAGTAAATCAGTCAATGTGTTTAAATATGGAAGGTGACACAGGAGTGTCAGTCCACGTCGTTGTCGAAGAGCAAGATGTACTGCTAAAGTGTGCGATTTTAGCATTAGAAATGTGCAAAGAATTATTAGCGAGGTTAACAACGTAATTTGTTTTTTCTCTCTCTCCTACCCTTTGTGCCTGTCTCTGTGAGTGTTTACGTCTACCGCTGATGGGCGTCAGATTGCAACCAGCATGCCGTGTTTAAACTCCTTAGTAAGCATCACTTGCAAATTCATGTTCGAACTCGACACGGGTACGATTCCTTTCTTGCTGGCGCTGAACACTGCTATGACCTAACATTGCTACAACTGGATGACATAAAACAGGAAATTTGGAAGACACTGAAATACAAACTCAGCGAATTATTTAATACCTTAAAAATTTGTGTCACTTATCACATCTTCTTAAGGAGGGAGGAAGACAGTTGCATGTTCATGTTTTCACGTAACAAGTTCCACCCAATTAAAGAATTTATTGCTGATCAGTACAGGAGAAATTTGAGGTTTTCACGGTGACGAATATGGCTGTGTTGTTATGTGTTGTGACGGCGTGTGGACTTGTATGCAGATACATTTCGGAGGAACATACCTTCGCCATCTTCAAGGCTAAACTTCTACCAGACTTCACGGCGCTACATCCTAGAAGACAGTCATTCTTAGGGCTGAAAATGGCAGCGTTCCCAACGAAACTAAAGTTGTGTTTCATGTTACTATAATTGTGCAAGAATATTTTCTTATGACTATGTGTGACTTCAGTATTTTCTATTAAACCATGTTTCCGGTTTTATGAAACTGATTTCATGCACTTAGTTTCCTGTGGATGACTCGCCTTAGTCTCCTATAGAATCAGTGAGACGGATAATAATTATACAGAGTCTGAATGACGTAAACTTGAAGTTGTCCATGAGACACGAGATTAACATCTGCCTGTCTGGCGACGTGACGTGTAATTATCCCCTTGGCACCTGTTGACCCTCACGGGCCTGCACAGTTCCGTCATCATGAATGTGGTAAACCACAGAACATTTGGCGATTTTAAATGCAGAGAATGAAAATCGATTACCACCTGGCGAACGATTTGAGGAGCAGTCTAATACTGCTTTGGACCTGAAAATAACACTTGCTCGTGAACGGAATCAAAAGTCGGTGTGATTTTAGGTTCTCGTGAATATTACTATATTCTGGGATGTTGTGAACTGTCAGTACCGAATTGAATCCAAATGTGTTGAGTAGTTTCGGCGATATCAAATTCTGACAACGGACCTCAATGAAATACAATAATTTTGTGTGGTTCGTGCGAAGAACGCAATAAGTAGAATCGTAAAGTAATTTGTCATTATGTCTTTTAACAGCCTGTCTTCTGGTCATGAAGAAATTATTTCGGACGTACGTGACAATATATAATGTAAGAATGTTCCTTTGTTTCCTGTCGGCAACTTGCTATGAAATTGTGTAGACAGGGAGCTTTCTGAGATTCAGAAATGTCTGACAGTAATTTCAGGGATAGTGGGACTTCCACGGATGATGACATTACACGAGGATTCAGTTCTGTTATAACCACGAGCATGCATTAAGAATCCTAGAATGAAAATGATCATGGCATTACGATAAAAGCCACGGAGAAATGTCTTGGTGTGCTACAGAACAAGGAGCGTTTTACTTTAAGATGTGCGTAATGAATATTCGTTATAACAACAGGTTAAACGGAATAAAGAACTAGCAAAAAATTTGTACAGCTTATTTGAAGCTAGTGAAAAGGGCTCGTTGATTTTCAGCGGGTAATTATTTATTTCGTATCTTCTACCCTTACCTCCCATTTTCCTTTCTTTTGTACTTTCATATATTTATCTCCTTCACTCCTTTCACCCGTAGTCCTGTGTTTTCCTTTCTCATCCTTTTTATGCGTTCTTTGCACGATGTGCATGAAATTAACATATTTAAAGCTGATTATGTCTGTCTTATTTATTCGTCTATCTTTCTGTCTGCATAATTACACTCCAGAACTGTTGGAGAAATATGGGTAAAATTTCATATGGATGTTATGCCATTGGGATCTATCCAAGAATAGTAACTTCCGGTTCCTGCAATTAGTATTACCAATACGGCGAGCGAACAAACTTGTGAGGTGAGAGGATCGTCAAAGCTGCTACATGAATTAGGACCAAACAATAATCTGTGGTTACAGATTTTCGGATAATATACAGATTTGCTATAGTAATGTTTTTATAATGTAAAATAACAACACGTCGGTTGCAGAAAAGAGAATAGTTTGACATTACCATAATTCTATCCTGTCACCACAAGAAAACTAATCAAGTGCTCTGTTACAGAGCTAACGCGCCTTGTGACGTATCTCTGTTGACTTGAAGTACTAACAGAAGACATTAAGACTATATGATTTGAGATGTGGAAACGAAAGTCGTGTAAGATAACTTTTGAAATATTTTGTTAATGATTCTTTGCAAACTGTTTCAGGTAGGGACATTCAGAATCCAGAATATGCCATGAACGCATGTGTGTATGGATTATAAATTTATAGTTTTGTTTTGGATTAAGTTGGATTCGGGTTAAGTTAGGTATGGTTCAGTTAGGTTGGCTTACGTTAGTGAGTTAGGTTGAGTTTCTCTGCGGATGACAAATGTTGACGTTTGAACGCCTGACGACGCTTTGAGTCGAATTTCCGGTTTTGCGTCTTATTTCTTTCCAAGGCAATTGTTATTTTCGGAATCTGGTGTGTCGTGCCATATGGAGTCCCGATACTCGTGTTCTCTTTACTCGGATTCTTGGGTCGCTTTTGAGAAGAGAGGTGTTGCGGCCACACTCAGCGAGTGAAGTGACGTATGACGTCCCAGTGCGCGTTTTCATTCGAAATCTTGTGTCAGTGTGAGAACGACAGGCGTCTTAACGCTCGGCGTTGAGTTTGCAGCGTCATGTCGTATGGCGTGCAGTTGATCTTCGCTTAATGGCGTACTGAAACTCGTTTCGATAAATTCAAAAACTCACGTCGATATCCTGACTATTGGCGACGTTACACTCGGCCCTGGTTAACCATCGTGGTGTCGTCCTAGTGTTATTCTTGTTTCGTTCGGAGTCTAGTCTTAGTAGTTGCGACGCTCGGT
Source organism: Zootermopsis nevadensis (assembly GCF_977971745.1). Lineage (NCBI taxonomy): Eukaryota > Metazoa > Arthropoda > Insecta > Blattodea > Termopsidae > Zootermopsis > Zootermopsis nevadensis. The sequence goes on along the minus strand of NW_028259138.1, from coordinate 3,980,929 downwards.
GTCGTTAGTCGGCTCGAGGCTCGTCTTCTCTTTATTTTGAATCTTGTGTCGGGGTTCGATGCAGAGCGTCGCAGTCCTGAGGCAACGTCTCGATATTACGAAGACACGCAGCATCGGTTATCTACCTACGTGTCGGATGGTATACCGAAGTATGTTTTCGCATTTTTCGGATTATTTTGTCGGTTTCGAGACGATTTTTTCGTCCTTGATTGCGTTGGGTTGTGTTACGTCAAGTTTATTACATAAAAGGTGTTGTCTAGCCAGAAAGATAAGCGTTAATATTAATTTCTGGATTAAGCCACGACGGGTGTTTAGGATATGTTAACGTTTCGGCAAGCATTGCAGCTGTCATATTTAGGGTCTTTTTGGGGTGAAAGCTCTTATACGATCAAGAATTGGGGGTTACATTTTTTGTGAGAGATGTAATGGGATGAGCGGAGGAGCGGTTTACTATACATTGCGGAGAGACCACGTGGTTGAGGAAGACGGATAATAAGAAAATTAAGAAGGTATAATAGAAGGCTATAAAAGGAAGTAGTCAAAGAGGAATGTGGTCAAGCCATTCAACCTGAAGGTGGTAACGATGTGTTTCCCGAATCGCTGGAACACGTTCAACACTTGACTAGGCTTATCCCCGAAGACTAACCGCAAAATCCTAAGAACAATAATCAATTACAAGGATTTATAAACTAAAAATGCAGGTGAACAAACTAGTTCGGTGTGAGAAGACAAAGCCCTATATACCTTACAGCAAGCATGTCAAACTCGCGGGCCGCATGCGGCCCACAACGAATATTTTTGCAGCCCAGTCAATATAACGGTATGTAAAAAATGTTTTAATAAAAATTTCGTAACTTAATTTTTACAATAACCTGTTATACATAATTATTAATAACGAACTACAACGTTTTCCAATGACTGATTACTATAATCGTGTTGCATCCATTTCCCTTACGCGCCTCACGCGCAGGCGCACCATTTCCTCCCACTAATACTAGCAGCGAATATTTTAGCAGCCGATTATATACCTGCTACCACGTGCCAGTGCCACGTCATTAGTCTTGTACTGACTTGAGAGAAGAGATGCCAAGTGTTAGGAAGAAAACATTAATTTTATCGTTGTTCTTGTTCTTTTTTTATACTATACTTTTCGAAATAAACCTACCTTTCTACGAAAATTGAAGTTTTTGTTCTTTTGCGGCCCACATAAACTTAAACCTTATTTATTTGGCCCGTGTTAGCCTTTGAGTTTGACATGCTTGCCTTACAGAGTCATAATGCTGAGACCAGAATATTAGCCCTAAGTGAACAATTTAAGGTATTACATACCAAGAAACTTTGTGTATTTTAAATATCACATAGTATTATTAGGATAGTGACATCTGAAAGGCTTTAAAGCGCATGATATACGGCGAGCTTTTGTGAACACTGTGACGAACTTTGGTGTCTACCAAAGCGGGGGATTAATTAACCGAACAAATGACTAGGTGAGTTTGCAGGTTCTCACTGCGACGAGTGTGAGGACGGCTATCTTTTGGGATGTTACGGTGGAAGAAATTTACCGACGTTTCAGATGTGCGTACTGCCTCTATCGCCTTGATGGTTGAGGCAGTAAGTAATTCTGAAGCGTCGGTAGTTTCTTCCAGGCTACACGGTACAGCTGTAGACTTTGGTGATGTCATTGAAAAATTTACCGATGTTGCCAGTATAACATAAAAATATAAAACGAAAGGCATTTCACGATTTGCATCTTTCGCCAGACAATCGTATCAAGATTAAAATAAACCCGTAACCACTAATGCTAATTTAACAAATTGGAGTAAAAGTCAAATGTAGAGAAACTACTCAAAACGAACACATGTAATTCTCTATTATACTGACAAGGCCTACTTTGTGTTTTATGAGCTGGAACAAAGATTCAAAAAGTGACTGGCATCCGGATTGAAGTCTAACCTCTATTCACGGGAACGAGACAGTTGTCTAGGCGTACATCGACTGTGTCGTCGGGGTGAATAGACTAGTGCTGAGGTACAGCAGGTGCAGAGGTACTCATGCATAGTAATAATTTATATTTGATTTCGTCTGTGTTCTGTAACATGTAACGCTAGATGAGTGACTGACTCTGTGGTAGCAAGGACCTAAGGTTCAACACCCGCCGTTGAACACGATCCAGGGCGAAGTAGCCAATGAGCTTGGAGTTTAGCGTGCAGGGTTTAGTATATTTAGTTGAACACTGATGATGATGATGATGACGCTGGTAACAATGATAATGTTTTTAAATATTTCAAGCTGGTTAATTAATTTTTAATGTGGTGGGTAGGACTTGGTATAATTCTTCATGTCATATTACCTAGAACCCTGTGCACATCCTGACGTTTCATGGCTCTGAGTTAGTTACATGGTCACACCAGTAATTGCAATGTTGCTCGGCTGCAGTCTTTTGATGCCAGTTGTTTCACTGCACTGAAGGTTAGTAATAGCCGAAACCGGGCGAAATTGTATGCGAGTGGAAGAGATGGGGTACTGGGGTATAAGATATCACTCGATATTGTGTATCGGCTGCTGTTACATATAATTGCATCAAAGAACGCATAGCCTTGCGTGATGAACCTCATTAAACCTTGTGGTGTGCTGTGACCGTGTTCGAAATTAATTTTCAAGATTTTAATGATTTAGTGAGCAGTGATTTTATTAGACATCAAACATGCAATTTATGTATTTACTTTATCCCTCGACGTATAATTTCGTCTGAACGAAGAGTGAGTCTGTCTGAACTGGAGAAATGGGATATAAGGGCTTTTAAAGATCATGTACTGTTAAATACAAATGCTGGTAGCCTAGATAAGAGCAGAGATTTATATTTGCCTGGAGTGTATATATATATATATATATATATATATATATATATATATATATATATATATATATAGTTCATATTAATTCTCTGCTATCACCCGTCCAAAGTGTTCCGCCAAATTTGTAAACTGTTTCATAAATTCAGAATTGGAAGAAGTCACAAGGCCTAACCCGTAAGAGCTGATGATGATTATCTGCTATCTCATTGACCTTGATGTGTACAGGGTGAATCAGAAGTATGTTTACAAACTTTGTGTGCGTGTTCAAGGATCAAAAATAAGAAAAAAATGTTCCTATGTACATGGGGTCGCAAATGTTTCATTTTCGAAATAATAACCAAAAATAAGTTTCAATGACTAGACTTTATATCAAACTGTATCCAGCTTCGAGCAAAGATTTTCAATTAACGTTTGGGCAGGAATTGTTGGTGACATGCTTATTGGTCCACACATGCTTCCATCGCGTCTAAGGGGACCTTCATATCGGCAATTCCTAAGAAGACACTAGTCACGTCTTCTTGAAGAGGTACCACTGAATACAAGAAGACGAATGTGTTTTATGCACGACGGAGCCCCAGCACACCTGTCCCATCACGTAATTTATCATCTAAATCAGCGATGGATTGGGCGTGGTGTGGCCCAGTAGCATGGCCACCGAGGTCACCGGACCTGACTCCATTGGACTTTTATCTGTGGGGTCACTTGAAGTCCGTCGTGTATGCAACATCCATAAATAATGAAGACGACCTATTGGAACGTGTGCAGGTTGCATGCCAGATGATTCGAGGAAACCCTGGTGTGTACGAACGAATTCGTCAGTCTTGTGTACGTCGTGCTCGTGCATATGTGGAGAATGGAGGAACAACCTTTGAGCATCTGTTATAAGGAAACATCCCTGTCCTTATACTTGTCAATAAAGGCATATATTGAAAATTATTTTTGGCTATTATTTCGAAAATGAAACATTTGCGACCCCATGTTGATAGGAACATTTTTTCTTATTTTTGATCCTGGAACACGCACACTTGTAAACATACCTCTGACTCACCCTGTGTAATGTAAACAAAAATCGATTGTTTCAAAGTTAATCGAATCACATTATTTCTTGTCTTTCGTTAATTATGCAGCATATCGGAAAGTGTTTCGAATAAATGTATAGTGTATTATGCACAACAATTTGTATTACATTTTGTTTTTGAGATAATTATTATAGTTAGACTTGAACTTAATAACTGTGAGTTGTATTACACCGATGTAAGTCAAAATTAAATTTTCCCAACCACTGTTATTGTAGACCCCAATATTAAATTGACGGAAATCTATAAGTGATTTTGGACATGTCACATGTGGACAGATATGACTCAAACATTCGTCTTTTGCTATTCGTGTAAGTAACTCAATAACATCCTTTAATTTTTATCAGAATAATTCGGCAATAAACACCCTTATATGTAGTCTGCTTCATTGCGTACAATCTCGTTTTACTTTTTCAACTTCTCTCCTGTGATGTTCTTTATTTGTTTTAATACTCTCATTGTCCTCACTTCTTATTTTATTTTAGCTGACAATTTCTTCTTGCTTTTCTGTCTTTTCTTGTAACATAATTTTTTGTCTTCCTTTTATACAAACTAGGGAACAGGTCTGTGTTGGCATGGAACACCGTTTTATGCGCCCGAACGGAGGTCTACACGCCCAGTTCTGTCACAGTCCACCGACCTCTTCACGAGTTCTTACAAGATCTGAAAGCTTTTCCAGTTCCCCTTGCGGCATCTTTATGAATTTAATTACCATTACGAAGATCCCAAGTTCAATTTAAAACTCTGAGTGAGTTTAATGTCGTTAAAATAAACGAAAAAAGCAAAACCTTAATATTGGAACATTCTACAGACTGAAATATCATTAACCATGCCTACTTTTTCATGGATCCTGATGGAAATTTTGAAGAACGTTTCAAGGAACAAAATACAAATATAAGGCCGGGATTACACCAGCACATACACATTTATAATTAGTTTTATCGTCTACAGGGTAAGTCAAAAATACCCGTAATTTCAAATTAGCGCCGTTTTTTATGTTTACTGCGGGAAACAAATATTTTAATTTGATTCTCCGTACTGTTTTGCACTTACTAATACCAAACATAATAACTTTTTCAGTTGATTTAGACTTTTAATATGGCAAAAGAAGGCCGCATAACGGCTTTAAATTTGTTTAAAAAAGTTTTAAGGCAAACACAATATCGAAGATGGTCAAAACGTCACTTTAAACCGTCTACGATGCGATAAATCGTTACAAGGAGACTGGGAGCAATGAGGATAGGGAAGGACGAGGACGAAAATCTTCCGCAGTTACAAAGAGGAACATCCAGAAGGTACGATCGCAATCCGGTACAGTCAGTGCGAAAGATGGCAAAAAATACCCGGTATCAGCGAACAATCTCTTCGAAGAATCATAAAAAAGAAGCTGAAACTCCGTTATTACAGACTCGGAAGTGGTCATCACCTCAAGGATGTAATGGCGACGAATCGACTCAAAAAAGCAAAGAAACTTCGCAGGTTGCTCGCCATCGCTCGGTTGTTTTTACGGATGAAGAGATTTTCACCATCCAGCCGCTCCAGAATCGATGAATCAATTGTTGCCCACAGGCTCAGGCAACTCGCCGAAACGTGTTTTGAGGTATCTCCTCCATTTTCCGGCCTCTGTGATGGTCTCGGCCGGCATCAGCTCCTCCGGTAAGACGCCGCTGGTTTTTGTGCACAGCGGCGTCAAAATCAACGCCGTCGTCTACAACAACGAATCTTAAGAGATGAATTGGAGCCGTGGACACGCATGCATTTCGGAAACAAACACTGGAACCTTCATCAGGACTGGTCTCCCGCACATGCAGCGAAATCTTCAATCACACTCTGCAAAGAGCTGTTTCCGCAGATTTTGGACAAAGACGTTTGGCCCTCTAACTCGCCTGATCTGAACGCTATGGACTTCGCAGTTTGGTCAATTCTGGAAAAAATCTCCTCTTTAAGATGCACTACGTGGATCAGCTGAAACAGGCGCTGCACAAACCCTGGGGTGAAATAACAGGCGAAGAGTGTGCGAGCATCGTCGATAATTTCATGAAACGTTTTGATGCTTGTATATTTAAGGGTGGTCATTTTGAACATGTTTTGTAACCATTCGTTTTGCTACTTGTTTTTGTTAAATAAAAGAAATTTGGTTTGAATTCGTTGATTATTCGTGGAGTTATGATCTCTTAACTATTCCGGGTATTTTGGCGCACCTGTATGTGTAGCATATAGTGCGTACTTCCTATGATATTATTTGTTACAGCTCACCCTGGTCGAAATTTATGATTTAAAGAAAATTCAACTCTCTCTAGTTGGTTTGAAACAGAGTGATTGTCTGACCATGTATCACTCCCTTAATGCAGGATAAATAGTATTACAATAATAATTAATAAATTCTTCGAAAAGTAATAGCGTTCTAATAATACCATGATAATTAAATAAATGAGAATGAGATGCTCAGGACGTGTAGAAGACATAATGAATTGAGGAGAATGCACAATATTTTAGTCGTAAAAGATGAAGAAGCTAAGAGGCCGCTTTGGAGACTATTAAATATATTGATCATTTGAGCGATTATCAGCTTTTCAAGAAACATTCTGTTCTATGTAGCAAGTTGTTGATATACTCTTTGCCCTTTTGACCTCCTAAATATTAAAGTTTATAAACCAAGGTAGTTCATAATGTTACTCCGAGAACAAAAGTGTTGTGGAGAATAAGCTGAGAGCGTAGAGGAATACCACGGGCTAGACTTCGATATGTGATGAATGAAGGAGTAAGATGTGTGGGTGTGGGTGTGGAATGGATTCGACTGGCTTAGGATAGGGTGCAAGGCAATTTTTGAAAAATACGGTATGAATCGTCGGGTTTCGTAAAAGTGGATTAGATGCTAACATTTATGAACTAAATGGGAACAGTCGGATCCTGAACCCATTAAACATTTTCAATTATAAATTATTATTCGAATCTGATCACTCTGAAATATAATGGAATGACGATTGACAGTGAATTATCTGTCTGTATCTTCCTACTATTTGTATCTTGAAATGAAATAACTTATAGATTAAATATTATATAAAAATACTTTTTGAGAGCCTGTTAAAATAATCGATGTGAAAGGCAAACATGTATTTTTTTCAGGTTTTTATCTTATTATATGAATACCATGATGTTACGAGTTCTTTTAAGGACACGACTGCTTTTTCTTACATCCGTAACTTTTCACTATTTATAATGTCCTTCCCGGAGCCGTCCCCCCCCCCCTGGTGGGGGGTGGGGGGGTGGAAACCTTCTGTGCTTTCACCTCTTTATGTCTTGAATAAGGAAGGGTGTAAGTTTACGGCACCAAGCTGTGTATGTGCTAAAAGTGTATTTATATCGCTGTACTGGGATTACAATGAAATGCACATATTTTAATGTATCTTATGTATTATTACTTATTGGGCGCTTAAGGTATCGCTGTGCACGAAATATTTCATATATGGGCGCGACCTGGTCTGATTTAACTCGTTACCAGTCCGTGCCTAAAATCAGCGTGTATAAAGGCTCTATCATTACAGAGATAACACAGAAAAACGTGTATGCCTACAAAGATTCATGCTCCCGAACAGGATTACAACAGATATGGTGTGTGGTAACTTTCAAAGGATGTGGAAATAATCGGCCTTGCCGTAATTTAAGGCACTATTCCGGCATTCGGCTGAAAAAACTTTGGATAACCACGGAAAGTTTAATGAGGGTAGTCGGTCTCCGAACTGATATATAAACCTGCGTTCTCCTGAATACGAAGCACCAATGCCTCGACTACGAAGTTTAATACCTACTATTATAATATGATGCTTGGGCCGAACATCGCAGCCTAGTTAACACTCCTACGTACTTCGGATATCAGTGCTTCAAACCTCGTCCCGGAGACCGGCTGTGCTGACGAATGCTGTCTTGAGGTTTTCCTCAATCCTTCCAGGTGAAAACCGAGATAGTATCGTAAGTCAGGCCATGACCGCTTACTGCCATATCCTTTTCAGTTTATCATTCATTAATCATACCGTCATTCGACGCTATATAGACTGAGTTAACTGACAGTGTCATTAAGTAAACCAGAAATAAAAGAAATGATATGGTTCTTGGGTACAAGAGCGTGTTTACCTTGGAGCCCCTCTGTTTCCTTTCTTGACATGGCAGTACAGGAGCCGTGAGAACTGAACTGTAAGATTTTAGCGGTGGGGTTACAGTAAGAAACAAAGACAAACGAGGAGATTGTTGTTGCATAATTACGTAGGACAGCGAATAACAAAGACGAGGCGAGGCCGATGTGCTCATGGGAGTTGGGTTGTCGAAAAATAATATAATAATAATTTTCTCGCACAGAACTTATGTTATAGATATACAAAATTGCATGAAAATAACATTATAAATAAATAATTCGGACATAATAAGTTATCTCAAATACTTATTAGCATTCTTATTTTCTTAAGGCACGTATTGAATTGTATAGATGTAGAAGGCTTTAAGTAGCAGGCTTCTGGAAACCGCAAACTCTGTATTTACTTCAAATTCTCTTGTATTTTTCATTAAGATTTTACGTTTACTTTCGATTGCATTGCTTTCTCTGGTACTGCGTATAAGAGACCAATAAGACTGTGAGAAATACAAGGCCTTCTTCAGCGACATACAGTATGCTCTAAAAAGATGTTTTCACAAAAAGTATTCCGTATTGTAATGTGTACATCTTTTTGGGACAGTCTGTACTTATCATTTGTTTCCCATTTTGCATGTGTAATTTGGCTTTAATGTTAGTTTAGTATAGGCCTAGATACAAATCTGTTGTTGCTACGGGAATCGTTTTACAGATTATCTCAGTGCATGGACAGAATCTGGTTCCTAGTGTATCTAAATATTATTTTCATGAATATGTTTGAAATAAAAATTGCTGGCGTTAGCCGACCAGTCGAGGCTTACGCTCATGATGGAGTACCACTGAATCACGAAAGTGTGACTAGACATCCCACTTATCGTTTTTCAAACTTAATGAAGTGTCAGGCTATGTGTTGGAATATCGGGGTTTTGTTTTCCGACAAAGGCAGGAATTCTTATCTTTGATACCGCTGTATGGTTTACCTAGCTAGATTTCGACTCACCGGATGTTGTGATTAACGTGGGCAAAGTGTAACGCATACCACTCACCTTCATCTAGCATTGAGGTGAAGAATAGTTGAAGAATAGGTGGAGCCTTGTCTTCACTCCCCTATTTGTAGTCATAGCCAGAAAGAAGCAGGATAGAAGCATTTGAAATGTGGTGCTGTAGAAGGATGATGAAAATTAAGTGGACTGATAAAGTACGAAATGAGCAGGTGTTAGACAGGATAGGCGAAGGAAGAAGTCTATGGAAAAATCTTACGATGGTGGGGCACATTCTGAGGCACCCAGGATTGGTTAATTTGGTAATGGGAGGAACAGTTGAAGGGAAGAATTGTAGGGGGAGACAAAGATTGGAATATGTGACGAAGATTTGTGAGGATGTGGACTGCAAAAAATATGTGGAAATGAAGAGATTGGCGCAAGATAGGCGAAAAAGGAGGACCGCATCAAACCAGTCGAAAGACTGATGACAAAGGAACAGGTGGTACTTATGCACATGTGAGCCATCTTTAACTGTTATGTGAAACTTAATTAGAATCCGTTTAAGAGCAGCTGATACATCGGAGGTAGTTAATTGTAAAATGTTGGGTTACGTAGATAATTTAATAATGCGGAAACTGATATATCACCATCGGAATAGCTCAGGACTCCTTACACATACAGGGTGTTTCAAGTAATTAAGACGATACAGTTGGCAATATTTAATGCTCCGGAGCAGTTACAACAATAAAGTAACTTGGTACATGCAAAGAAACACTTTAAGTTTTGTTTAAATATGCTCAGTGTGCCTACCGCTAGTTACGCAACAAATGTGTGTATTGTGTGAATTGCTGTATCGCCATGAGCAACTGTATTTGAGATCCGGCCCCCTATCTCTGAGAAGGACTGTGGCCATGGCTGTCTCTAGACGCAGTTATTGACTAAACCCCAGGAAAAGAATTCAAGAGGTGACAGGTCTGTGGAGTCTGGTAACAGAGGTGGTGCGTCCCAGCGCCCTACCCAACTTGCAGTTGATTATCGATAAATACTCACGGCTAAGTGAAATGTGGTTGAGCCCCATCCTGTTGGAATAGTAAATGGCCAGGGAAGTCCTGCATGAGCTGTGGCCGTAACTTCTGCTCGGGAATATCTAGTAAAGTCTGTGTAATACCGATAATAGTGACGACACCATTTTAAATTAGGGATGGCGTGACCGCTGCAGCGGCAAATTGTTTCTCCAAATATAGGTTTTTTGTAACTGTAGTGGTGCATTAAGTATAGCCAACTGCAATAGTTTTATTAATTTTGGAACACGCTGTCTGTATGGGGGGAGAGGAGATATAGCTCCTACTCATTCTTGACCTCGGCACTAGATGCGGGTGTGTGGTCAGCATCACGCCCCGGCCGTGCTTTTTATCCCGGGAAAGGATCCCGATACCCACTGGACAGGAGGCTGGGAGGGCCCCAGAGCCGGTTTGGACGCAGATGGAACCCCGGTTGCCGAGCCCGTAGCCAGTCTCTCTCTCTCTCTCTCTATATATATATATATAAATAATAAATAAATATATATATATATATATATATATATATATATATATATCGAGTGTGGCTTAGAAAATGCAATGGGAGGAATGATGAATTTGTTGCACCTGCAGTATGTTCGGTCCCAAACTCTTCTGTAAGATAAGATATAGCAGAGCGCCGTAACTCACCTGACGCTGTCCGCAGACTGATGAATGGGGCGCTTGTAACTTCTGACCACGGATACACAGGCTGGAGGAAGCAGGCTTTCCAGAAGGAGACAGAGGGTCTAAAATATTGTTGCATCTAAAACTGTCTTCGCCATAAAACGGAATATTTGGTTCTGACTGTAACTGATAAATTAATTTTTAGAAGTTAGATAAGGGAAGGAAGGAACGATAATATGATTGGAATAAAGCAAGAAGGAACAGTTTGTGGTTAGAAATCTGAGAAGAAAGCGAAAATAAGCGAGAAAATAATTGAATGATTGAGGAAAGTATGGAAGAAATACGGGATACTAAAAAAGTGATGGTGGCAAGTTAAGGAGATAGGAAGAAAAGAAAAGAAAGGAAGGAAGGTAGGTCTATCGAAGAGAGGATCCCTGGTTCAAATCGCGGTCCGGAGACGTAAGGTGTGGAATTTATTTGTGTGTGTTGTTTTAAATTGCATTTCCTCGACCTGCGGTGTGTCAAAATAAAAGATACTTCCTTAATGCATAGTTCTGGATTAAAAAGCTTTGTATTTCAGTGGTTAATTTTGTAATTTTAGTTTCTCGTGTGTATTGTATCGACCTTCTCGATTCTCCCACTGGCACATCTTTCAGGAGATAAAGAGTTTGTCATGTCGTATGAAACATCTGGGCAGTAATGAGCGAAGAGAAAATTGACATGAGAACCAAAGTCACAACAGTTTGCTCTGTTTCTCACGAGACTCACAGGGCTATGAAGTTTGGTAACTGGCTACACCCTGGCCGGCCAAGGACTTGAATCCCGGCAGAAAGAGGCAGTTACTTTCATCGCCACGTCCAGATCGGATCGGCATTCTGTTCAGGGAGAAGGTGGGAGGGGGGTGTTATTTCTTCAGAGGTAAAGCAGCTGGAACATGAAGCTAACCACATGCATATGGTGTAAATTTTAAGAACGCATAGCGCCTTCTTGGTGTGATAGTTAATGCACAGAGATAATTTAATTAGCTTTGTCTTTAAAGACGGAAGGGGGAGGTTTATTGTTTAATTATTTAGCTATTTGTTTATGATTTTTGATTTTATGGACAGTTAAAATTCATCCAGTTTATGCGAAAAGTTCAGTAAACTGTGCCCATTAAATTTTCTAATATAGGGAAGTAGTTGATCATCAGATGTCTGTATGGTGGCAGTGGTGATGGTATAAAGCTGCAGAGAGCGTTCAGTTGCAGTAGTTCCCTTCTACAAGGTCACCAGGGATTATGAACTTAAGCATGAAAGAAAACTGGTTTCAGTGGTGAGTGAGTAATTGGATGCTGGGCAGCCAACAAGTCTGCACTTGGCAAAAATGTAATCGGTTAATTTGTATGGGTTGCGTGTGAGGAACAGAATTCCTAATTTAGCAATCCATTATATTTTCAGGAAAGATCTGTAGCCTTTTTCTAGATGTCGCCGTATTTTTATTTATTTTTTCTTTCTTATTCCTCTATGCTGCAGCCTGATTTGGATCTGGACCACTTTTATTGTACAGCTTTTTGTAAATCATTCGTAATACATGAACCAGGGCTCCTTCGATCGAGAATTGCATGACGTCTTAGTCCTCTTTTGTCACAGGACAATACAAATAGGACAAACATCTGTACCTTTGCTCTGGATTCGAACCTGTAAAATTGGTGATTTAAATAGACGACCAAGACGATGATCACGATAAATGACAGACTCGGCTTCAACCAAAGTTAATTCGTGCAGCATAGATCGTAGCATAGATCTGGGAGTATGCCTGAACTCTACACATTTGTGTATCACTCTAAGCTCCTGGTTCGAATTCTCATAACTGTTTGATTGGGGCAGAAGAGGAAGCCAGCGTAGTGGTGATTGCATTGGAGATAACCATTAACATTTGTGAACGAAAGGGGATCAATTTCTGCAATATATGGGTTATATTCAGCGTTGTGAGGTTTTTAGGACTTTGGTTTTTGAAGACCAACTTTTTGAGAAGTTAAAGTGAGTCGGTCGTTAACCCTAGTTCGTGGGCACTGACCCGTCTAATCCAGGCCCGGCCATTATAAGTGTTTTAATGTAAATGTAAATTGAATAAACAAGTGACTAATTGCGTTTTTCACTGCAAACTTGAGTTTTCTCAGTAAAAGTTGCTGTAGAAATTTCACATATATTGTGTAACAATTTGACCTTATTTTGTAGGCTGCACTTATACCTGAAAATGCTTCTCAAACATAATAACCACAATATATTTTATAGCTCTAACCTCATTTGATCCAGATCGATGTAAATTAGTATTAATACCTGGAAACAATGTATTCAGTTGCTAAAATGTGTACAGAAATTAATATCAGATTCAAGTTTCATGGTTTAATTTTTCTGAGTTCCATGTTCGTTTTGTATTTGATATGACCAAGTTTTCAAATTTTTATCTCCGATTCTTCGACGTTATATGACTTAAACAGTTGAGAAAGCATCTTTAAGTAAACTAATAAATATAGTGTATTCAGCGGGACGGAAATAAGATCTCAAAATCTTTATGAGCAGTTTAAACACCTGGAACACTTAACTACAATTCAGTTGAGAAGTAAGTTTCTATTTCTTGCTTATCCCGTGCCTCTAAACATTAAAATATACTGAACAATAACTTAGTTTCTCACGCCAGAGGGAGTAATGTGAATTAATGGTGCAAAATGTGGCCTGTCAATCTGAGAAGATAATGTAGATTGAGGGCATTTGAGAAAAATATATTTTGGCATGGGGAAATTAAATAATAAAGGAGTAGAGAAAATTGCGTATTTAGGATTTTCATTGTTTGTACTTTCAAGACAATATTTTATGAACATGAGCGTGGCTTATAACACGCATGAAGGGAACGAAAAATGTGTGAAGCATTTTCGATGTAAACCTCAGTGGAAGAAACTTGAGGATCCTAGGCTTAAATGACAGTTTAACTCTAAAGCTGAGTGGGAAATGCGATGTAAAACTTCAAACTAAATTAAGTTCGCCTAGGATCGAGTTCAGTAGCTGGATTTTGTGACCCGACGATAACTAATTTTTAGTTTTCGTTTTAAGGTCGTTAGATGCTCTTGAGAAGCCACAACTGGCGTAAATATTTCCCTGAAGATGGAGGCGGTGTGAACCTCTGAAATGTCGAAAAACGTCTACCAGACTACACGGCAGATGACAGTCGTCTGACGTTAGAAACTGTAATCTTACAAGCTCCTTATGATTTTGTACCCTGTTGTTGTAAATTCGTATGGTCTGTTTATTGTACCAGTGCAATGTGATGACGTCGTAACTGGAGTAGCCGGTTGTAGAGTAAAGGTGCCTGTGATTCCGATCCGTCACGGCTACGTTCCGGATTGTTTCCCGCCATTTCCAGCGCCAGCAGCAGTTGCGCGGTTCCAACTCCACCCCTCTACAACAGCAGACTGCCATCGGAAATCAATGACAGCGTGTAAAGTGTGTAGGCCTGTATTAAGAGCTGCCTGCCCGCTTGTGGGAACGGGTCACCTCGGTTCAATTCCCCCGGTTCAAGTCAATGGCGGCAGAAGTATTCTAAATGTGAAGAGGCGAGCGCCATACTTATGATGTTATATGGTAGCTGGTAAATTATCCAAGGAGAGGGTCCGCACGAATGAAAGCAAGAAATAAAACAGGAAAAAGTAAAGAGAAAAAGAAATAAAAATAGAAAACGAACTAAAAGAACAGCCTACCTTCCTTTCCGCCTTCCAATTCCTCCGTACCAGAATGTGACTTTTCATGTTTTGCGGTACAGATAATGTCTACACATTTTCCCTTCCACTCTTGTCCCTTCAAATATGACTCATATAAATTCAAGAAAGTTACGGTAATGCAGTTTCAAAATTCTCGTCTCATTTGCATTATAAACGACAAAAGTAGTTTCTAATATTTTCACGTGTTTTGCTTGGTTGTAAAACATGATCTCAATTGTATCTTAATGAATCTTAATTGTATCTATGCCGTGTGTTTCTGTATACAAGGTTACTTAAACACACACCAACAGACTAACAAACATTACTATCTTCCATATATTAATATTTGTTTTTATAATGTGATTTTGACAAGTCAGTTTTAACTATAATGCTAACTAGAGTCATGACGGCTTGTGTTATATTTGAACCAGATATATAAGCACTGAACACTGAAGACGGTTCGGTGAGAACCGAAACACGTCTGGTTGTTTGTCAAATTAATAGTGTCGAAAGGTTATTGGCTTACGTAACACCGCATCAGATATTATATGTTCGTGAAGGAAAGCTAACTGGCTGGGACATATTATGAGAAGGAATGGGTTACTGAGTGATATCATCGAAGGACAGGTTGAAGGAAAGCGAGGACTGGGAAGAAGACTGATACAGCTAACCGACGACCTTAAACAAGGAAAGAAGATGACGTTCCAGGAATTAAAGCGAGAAGCCGAGAATAGGGACAACTGGAGAGCTCTTTTTGGGCAGAGCAATGGACCTGTCGTAAGACAGAACACTTAATAATAATAAATAATAAAGAAAAGAGAATATCTCGAGTCCCAAAGCCTACGGCAGATGAAATAAGAAACAGTTATAATTAATACACAGACATGACGAGGACATCTCAGTAGGCTTCCTGTGAAGGAATAAGGATAAGAAGAACTTTGCGTATACCTTGGATGAAGGACGAAGAAATGCGTGCAGACGTTAGGCTGGCTGGGGCCGGTGGGAGGGGCGGTATATCACCCAGACGAGACCATAAAGCTGTGCACCTGTCATACAATTCAAGTTGTATCCTGTTTCTGTGTTATTTTCCGCGCTGCCTATTAAAACTGAATCATATTTTTTGATGAATGCTAAACCATGCATTTGAAAACTGTATCAGTTTCGTCCTCAGTGCATGTTTGCGGAAACCTACACAGAACGCAGCTATCAATCGTGCGTATTACAACATTTAGTTATAAAAGTGCCTAGTAATATTAACACAACTGTAGAAAGACTAGGAAGGTGTTATTCGTACCGAAATACATAATGCGTTCTTTGCAAAGTTTACGTCAGTTACCTTATTTAGACAAATTTAGTTTCCAACTATACAAATCATGTGGCTTTAATATTTTCTTTAACTACCACAAATCAACGTCAAGGCGGAGTAGCTCTGTGGCAGCACTCTGAACTCGTACACGTAGGGTCGTAAGATTGAATTCCGGTCAAATTAAGACTTTTATTATTTCATGCAGTCATCATGTTGTTATTTTGCATAACACAAAGAATTACTGCACCAGAGTCTTGTTTTTTTTTCGAAAATATTTTTCAGACATCATTGTATGGCCCGATTGTAACTGGCTCTAGTGTGGATCCCACCTCACAAATTTTTTCGTTTGCCAAGTTGGTATTATAGATTTTTTGGAATTAAAAAGTACGGTTTTAGAGAGGTACCCAATGGCGTAATGTCCATACCATATTTCATCCAAATCCGTTCAGCGGTTCTTGAGTTGAATCACGCGGGCAGACAGACATAACTAGCCCTGTATGGTTTGGCTTTATGTACGTCGTATAAAGAACGTGTAGTATTGTAATCAACAGCAGATACCGTCGAACTAGCTCTTTCAGACGGCATATTTAGAAACCCATTTATTACCAACGACAGCTAGTCAGGTTTTAAGGGAGAGGATGCACAGTATTTTCTCTTATTTTACTTTTAATGTTACTTGTAAGTTGTGCACATTTTGACGAAATTTTGGAAATTAAAATACCACATGTAATATGAAGGAATTACCGATACCTGAGTCAGAAACCACCATGGTGGGAAGTAATTAACTCTGCCTTATTCAAGAAGCCAAATTATGGCGGTATGTGGTGTGGAGGAGAGTTTATTCTTTATACGTTTTTCGCTTCTATATGGAGCATGGCCTTCTTTCGGAGGTTTCCTTGATCTATTTGGACATTTGTTAGGTCTCCTTGGACGAGTGATCAGCCCCTCGCAAGGCCTGTACCTGTACACAGGACAGCACAACACTGACATGCTTTGAGTGGGATTCGAACCTGTGGTCACAGTATCCAAGCACTCGGGGCCCACGCCACTGTGACCGGCTCTGCAGGAAATGCTATTTAATTTAAGAAACCGATTAATGGTTGTGTAACCATCCAAAATATGTTGGTTTCTATATAGGTTTTGCATGTTTATTTTGCTGGTTAATTTCAGCGGCCAAGATCCTGCATTTGCCTCTACCGTTTATTTTCAAAATCTCAACTGCGATTGAGAGGAGTTTGGTCTATAATTTCTTATTGTTCGCCGTTTTTCAGCATGGGGGAATAAAGTTTTTATATTTTTCATAGCGGTGAGAGCTAACATTTTATATACAGGTGAGTCAAAAGTATGTTTGGAAAGTTTAAGGGCCATGTTCTGGGAACCAAAACAATAAAAAAGTTTCCATGAACTTGGGGTAGGAAATACTTTCTTACCCAGATATTATAACCGAATGGAGAACACATTTCTGGTACAAAGTGTTTATTACGACGTATCTAATTCGCTATGTTGCAAGAGGTGTTTAAACTTTGATCCCAGCACATTCGCATGCCCGAGCACTACGAGCAGTGGACTGGCGAACACGCTCGAACCTACCAGGGCTTGTTTCAACCGTGTTATAAGCAACCCACATACTTTGTTATGTGGCGTAGCATACTCCAGGGACTTCAATTGACCCCACAGGTAAAAGTCCAAGGGGTTTAGGTCCAGTGACGCCAGTTAACACACAGCAGGAGCTATGGCGACGTTTGTGGGTTGCTTATAACACGGGTAAAAGAAGCCCTAGTGTGTTCGAGTGTGTTCGTCAGTACACTATTCGTAACATTCAGCTGGATCTAAAAGAAACTGCATGTGAGAAAGTGTGAGCTAGGTCTTGTCCAACAACAAACCTTTTGGGTTCCATGAAAGGTGGAGAATTTTTTGACCAGTTGAGTCACTGTCAGTTTCTCAGGAAGCCAACTGTTACATTGAGTTATTTATGTTAGCCCTATAAATTATTTTTCACATATTTTCATTTCCTGCTCCGATATCAGGAACGACATTAATGTTTGCTTCCATTCAAAAATAGCATATACACTTAAAAACATGATTTTGAAGTCGGTTTGGTGGAAATGTCTAATATAAAGAATATGAATTTTGTTGTGGACTTAACTTGTTTCTTTATTTTTTTGTTCACAGTTGTCTTATTTATTCTCGTTGTGATACAATTTATTATAGTCAATTAAAGGTAAATTTGTCATTGTGTCTAAGCATCTACGCTTGGAGGTACATCTCAGCAGATTCTTTATGTCAGATGGAGAAAAGTCGTAAACTTTACGCTCCGGCTCAAATTCGGAACTCTTTGGAATTTCAGTCCACTTCAAATTGTTCTCTTAGCTACCGTGTGAAGACTAGGTGTAATGTCTTAACAGTGTGAAGCTTAGTTTAGCCGCAGTGTCGACTTGAGCATTATCCTGTGTTGGTCATCCAGTGGTGATTATCTGTTGCAAAGACCGTGTATAGTTCAGATGTTACGAATAGTAAATTTAACTCTTAATACGAGGTGCTACCTAGTTCCCACCGTATCCTTCGAGGTAGCCCCCTTGGGTATGGATATAGCGATCCCAGCATTTTTTCCATGATTCCATGCATCCCTCGAAGTCTTCAAGTGTTTTAAGCACCTCCTGCGATTCTGCGTGGATCTCCTCAATTGTGTCAAAACGACGGCCTTTCAATCGAAATTTCATTTTGGGGAACAGGAAAAAGTCGCAGGGGGCGAAGTCAGGCGAATAGGGTGTGTGGGGAATCACTGTCGTGCTTTTGGAAGCCAAAAACTGCCGAACAACGAGCGATATGTCGGCGGGCGCGTTGTCGTGGTGGAGAACCCAGCTGTTGTTCTCCCACTTTTCCGGACGTTTGCGCCTAATGTTCTCCCGTAGCCGCTTCAAAACTTCACACTAAGACTTCCCGTTGACAGTTTGACCAGTAAGGACAAATTCCTTGTGGACAATGCCTTGGATGTTAAAAGAAAAGATCAACATGGACTTCACATTGCTGCGAACTTGACGTTCTTTTGTGGCCGCGGTGAATTTTGCGACTTCCACTGCGACGAATGCTACTTAGTCTGAGGGTCATAACCGTAAACCCATGACTCATATCGGTTATGATCTTGGAGATGAAGTTGGGGTCATCTCTGGCTTCATCTTTGAGTTCAGTGCGGACAGCAGTCTCGGCACAAATTTTGCAGAAATGCGTCTCATGTTCAAATCGTCTGACAAGATGCGTTGCACGGACCCGTACGATATTCCTACGATCGCACAAACATCATGGATTGTTCGTCTACGATCTGCAACCACAGCCTCTCGCACCTTCGCAATGTTTTCCGGTGTTGTGCTTGTCGATGGTCGTCCTGAACGCTCATCGTCGTCGATAGACGTTCTGTCATCCTTAAAGCGTTTGTACCACAAAAAGTTTTACTTTGACTCATAGCATTCTCACCAAATGCTTCCACAAGCATCGGTGGGTTTCTACACCAGTTTTTTAAGCGTAAAGCAAAATTTTATACAGATTCTTTGCTCCTTAAAATCGGCCATTTAAAAAATCGCCGGACAACGTTACAACGTTACAAAACGCACGAGATTCAAGAACGCGGCCTCTCGCCTTCACGGCTGTTGGCACACTAATTCACAAAGGATACTGCTCGCCGAATCTAGCGGCGGCAGGCCATTCCACAACCGGTTCGCGCGTGGAATTTAAATTCCCCAAACTTTTGGGTAGCACCTCGTAGATGGCAGGGCACGCTTCTTTGACCGATTTTCTCAAACCAAATCTCCAGATTGCATATAGCGCGTGTATCATGGACCAAGCAAGTTATTTATTTGGATCATTCTGTTTTGTATGGGATGTAAGATTTGTAATCTCAGGTCCTATGATCGTAGAGACTGAAACACCTCTGTGAGAGTCGCTGCTCACAATCTTTTGTTGCTGTAGTTCAACTGTGGCAGCAGCTTTTACATTGTTATGCTCTTAAAGGAACCAAAATTTGATCCTTGAGATGTCGGGACCCTCTTCGGTATTTTGGCATCACCCGCGCTCCTGCCCTACGGACGGTTGAAGCACCTTACAAAGTTATCTTTCCTCCTCCCTGAATTTCCTCCTCTAGGGAACAAACTTTTGAATTCAACATTTTCACGATAATCAATAGAATTCCAAGCACAACTGTAGCAAACTATGTTCGACATTATAGAAACGTTGGTGCAGAAGTACATTCAAAGCTCGTCTATGCAGACTGTATAATGCAGTCTTATGGCAGTACTTTGATTGAATATTGTTCATTGTCTAGGCAAACGAGAACGTTCGGAACCTGGCCTTTTCTTCTGTCTTGAGATAAAAGGAAACAGTATATACATGCCTTTTCCCTGAGGACGGAGACAGACGCAGCCCAAAATGTGTGCTTATTGCAAAATATCTCCGAGCTTCGTAGACCGTTACAAATACACCCGCAGATATCCAGTTTCCAGCCAGCATTGGCATGGGCCGGGAGGTCATAATACGTCTTGCCCCCCTGCCCCTTTTCATATATACTTGTCCGTACTGTGACGTATCTCAAGCTTGCAGATATTTTGCGTTCAGCATACATCTGGCTTTGTTTCCTTCTCAATGTTCGGGAGAAAGGTTTCTGTTTTTCCACCCAAGACAGATCATTCTCAAAACCAAATAGTTCTATCTTAATTTCATGTTACACGATTTTCCTAGTAAAGTTAATATAGTTACCCAGCCAGCCAAGGAACTAGAATGTCAAATTCTAAACAGCAAATGGTTTATTGTTTTGTTGAAATCTATCTTGAGACAGCTAAATCAAGTACTTACCTTCACATCGTATTTCTCCACTAGCTCGCTAACAAATACACAAATTCATTTCATGGAGTAGAGTCCTTGTAAACTAATAGTACATTTAGCCAGCAAAGAAATTCAACGCCTTATGTGGAATCAGAAGGTCCAATACTGTGTATACAAGGGCCGACCACCGGTTCCTATCCTGAGCCAGACGAATCTAATCTACATGCACCAACCATATACTCCCTACAATCCATTTTAATATTATCCTCCATTAGTGGCTAGTACTTATTATCACCCTCCTGTAACTTCATTCGTATTAGGTCCAAATGATGTCTTAAGCACCCTGTTCTTGAAACACACGCAATCTGTTCTTCCCGTTTCTCGAAAGAAAAAATTCTACACCCATATAAAATAGCATCTAAAATTATAGTTTTGCATATTTTAACCCTTTGTAGCCGAATAATCATGCAAAACCCATACATGTAAATTCTAGAATTATCGATTGTTAAAGCAGGTGGTACATATGGGTACCACTATGCAAATATCTTAACTTTTCCACATTTTCAAAGCATGCTGCTGCATTTATGTATTTATTTTGTTGATAGGACATAAATATATGCGAGAGCTTTCACTGCGTTTACTTCTCTAATACCTAATTTGATAGTATATTTTTTCTACACCTCTTCCCTTGAGGTTTCTTAACCAAAATTGCATATTCTTTTCTCGCCTCTATCACGCATTCTAAAGGTTTGGCCTATTTCAACGTTCTTAATTTAATCACCTTAACAATGCTAGATTACGTTTACAAATTATTAAAATTTAAGGCATACATATCCGTTGTGTATTTTCTTTTATGTGAGCTATTTATTGCATTATCTACACTTAATGTGTATTTCATGTTTGTAGACTATCAGTCGGCCTCACTCTATAGTAAGCAGGCATCTAACTGAGATGGTGCAGACAAATATTTGCATGAAATTTTGATGAGTAAATCTGTTGTTAAAATGACTACTTCTAGAGTGGAGAAGGAGATCGGAAGAGAGCATTAAGATCTTCTTTGTACCGGGGTCCTTTCACGGGGATAAAACGCGGCCGGGGCGTGACGCTGACCATTCACCATTATCTAGTGCTAGGTTAAGAATGAGTAGAAGCTATGTAGCCTATCCCCCAAAGCGACTACTTGGCGTATAGCGGGACAGCTTTTTTATCCTTTTTACTTTAACTGGTTAAGTAGTTTCTCAAGACGATGAGTTTTAAAATGGCTGTCTTTTGGTTTGTAGTGCCGTGTAGACTGATCCTTGCTGCCTTCATCATCAGAGCAATGACTCCTACATTTAGACCAATGATAAAGCTGTTGGCAACGCACAAACGGTCTTTTTTAACTCGCCTGTGGCGATTGGGTAAGAGAACGCTTTGTATGGAGTCTTTTATTGAGTACTTACTTTAACGCACCATTTATTGAAGATCGATTTTAATATTATCCTCCAGATTGCGTTTGTCTCTCTAAAGATTTTTTCTTCAGATTTTTCGAGTAAAGTTTTGTATGAATTTCTCATCTCCATTCCGCGTCCTTCATTCGAGGTCAGACATACTTTTTGCATTTTCTGAATAGCTGTATGCAACTATCACAAAAAATGCAATCAAGCGTCTCCACAATGAGACGAGTGCAGTTTGAATTCAGATGCTGCAGCAGTAACATCATTTGACTTTTTGGACCGTTCCTTTTTTTCACTTTTCTTCCATGTTAAGACGAAATGACAACCATAAAGTCCCGACGCTGTATGTATTTTTTTACATTTTGTAACTGGAGGAATATAGAGCCTTCCACTGCACCTACCCAACATTAAACAAGACACATCACAGCTACCAGATCGAACATTTTGAAGGGGTGAACGTCCGATACAATAAAAACAAACTGCAACCTGTACACGATGCGTGTGGACTGATCCTAAATCATGACTGAACATGTCAGTAAAAGGAAAATATTTGGCTTCTATTGACCCCCAGATGAGATATTTCCCACAATTCTCACGATGCCATTGCTTTTTTCCAGAGATATAGCTTGTTGTTAGTGTTGTTAAAGCAATCACTTAAACGTACAGTGTGAAGTGTATTGCCATTGGGATTGTGATTAGTAGTTGTTCGAGATATATGCGTTCAGAATTTTGTAATTTTGTTACTACAATCTTCTGTACATTGTGAACTCGATTTTACAGTTGAAAACGGCGCGTTTTTAGTGTGTATCCACTCTGAATACGATTATTTAATGGCGGTGTTGTGTTTTAACGCTGGATTCCGTAACAGTAAGAAATTTCTTGGTCGGGTACTTCTGTCAGCTTCTGAAGTAACGTTTGGTATTATGGAGCTAGTAAGTTCGTTTGGCTTTCTGTGTTGCTGAATAGTACCGTATGAAAAGCGCCTGTTATGTTAAAACCCTGTCTAGTGGGTTCCATATTGAAAATCACTGTGTAGGGGGACTGTTTTATTGGTTTTCTGCGCCGCGTTCACCGTCCAAAGGAATGTTGGAGCTTCTTTCCTTGTTTGATACATGTGACCTAGAAGGCCCCTCATGCGTTCTTTTCAAAAAGTGCACGAGTATCTCAGGCATCTTGCCCACATGTTTTATGTGTTATTTTGATGAGATTAATATACATTAGCACAAATTAAAGTTGTCGAGTCAGTGTTATTTTGGATGATACAGGTCTGTAACTTTACATGAAGTTTAAATAAGCCTATAATTTTTCTTAAAGCGGGAAAGAACAAGTTATCTTTGAAGCATTTTTCAGTATTTGACGATACACAAAGGAAGATAATGTTCTGCTCTGCAGTGCACTGTGTGTTCGCATCGGAAATGAATACGCCTCAAGACTAGTGTGGTATGTAAAACCGCTAAGAATGAATATAGCGGAATTATAATAACACATGTATTCGTAAGATTTGAGGTTTTCACAGCTGTGAGTATGAAGATTTCTGTCTTCTGGGTTGTTGCGCCGTGTAGTATGGTACATCATCAGGGCGATGAATTCATCGCCCTGATGACGGAGGCAGTATGACCTCTGAAATGTTGGTAAACATCTACCATACTACACGGCGCAACAACCCAGAAGACAGAAATCTTCACATATGTATTCCATTGCAGTTCACCTTTTCACTCTGATGTTGCTGGAATGCATAACACTCAACAAACGTTCACATTTCCAGTCAGAACGATGCTTCACGAATTCGTAAGTGTCGCATTTCAGGCTAGCAATATCCTTTAAGCCACCCTGTTTTAACTGAGTTCCCATCCTCTGTAACCAGCTTGAGTTTTATGTATTTGGGGGAATTTTTATATGAAAAACTATTTATAATTTATTTCTTACGACTCACTATTTCAGAAATAGTTGTTAGCTATAGCAAGTTAACTTTGATTTTTTAAAAATTTAAAACAAGTTTTATTACTTGTATATTTAATTCTAAATGGACAATGCATAATCTTTTGATAGAGTTTTTGTGTATCAAATCCCCTTCTTCGTCGGCTTCTTCACGTTATGATATAGCTAGGCACTCAAGCCTTTCTGACTTCACATGTTTATTTCATCTAATTCGAGGTCTACGTGTGTCTTGGCGTCTTTTTAGTTTGAACTGCAGAAACTTTTTTGGCATTATTTCATCTGTTATTCTATCCAAATTGTTTATCCAGTTTTCTGTTTATGTATTTTGTATTGTACTAATTGTATTTTTAAACTCTTTCCTGTTATCTTTATTCTTGGTCTAATGCAGACTTTATTTCATCTTTGCTGACTGAGTATTATTTTTCTCTTTATCAACATATAAACTCTAGAAATAATGACTTCGTCGTTGCTTTTTTGTTATTTTAAACACCATTTTTGTAAATAGTGGTTAAAACGAAGGTCTCCGAGCATAAATAGTGTGCACTGTACCGTTCAGTTTTTTTAGTTTATCAGGCCGGAGGATATTTACACACGGTCTGAGGGCCGAATACCGCCCTGCGTACGTTTTTATAATATTGTATCATTTTATAATAAATATTTAATTTTAAGAGGTAAATTAATGTTTTTGAATGGATTGGTAATTCCTCCCCTAGCTCAGAAGTTTGCAGGGCTTCAGCTTTAATTTGATGCTGATGAAGTAGCATCCATCGTCCTGACATGTACTGAGATAACGTCATAGGTTCTGAAGTTCCTAAGGTGAGGAACAGTAAAGACACTGACGTGGATATGCCATAATTATTCTACAAGTGACAGCGTGGAAGTCAAAGGTCAACTCACATGTGAAACTTGCAGATCGATACTGTCTGTATTGATATTATATTATATAACGCAGCGTAATGAGACTGTGACGTTGTTTGGGTGCCCTTTTCTGCTTGTTGATCGTCCCAGTAACGCATACGTGTTCTGTACTATTGGACGCTGTTAAATCGACAGAAGGAAAAAAACACTGTATTTAAAACGCTGGCCGCGAAAGACTGAAGCAAAGTAATGAGCTGTAATCTCGCATAGATGTGCATTAACTGTTTGAGCCCGAAGCTCATGTAAATAATTTTTAAAAATTCAGTTTCTAGGTGAAAGAAAACATTGCTTCTCCATTACAAAGTTCAGTTGGTTAATTCTCTCTAAAGGAATGTTCGATGTTTGTTTTGAGAATCATGCGACACATAAATACATTATGCGAGCAAAATGTAGAGACAATGAATGTTATAGCAGTTGATCCATGAAATTGCCATTGATCTTTAAATGTCATTTATTACACGTTCATGATGAGTGCAATTTAACTGAGGTATGAATTCAGTCTCGATATTTTATAATCAGATGTATTAGAACAAGAAGGCAAATAACTGTTCTTGTCGTAAATAACTTCAAAGTTTCGAGAAATTTTAACATGTATTGAAGTGTAACTTGCCATTAATTTTAACGGTGATATTTTTGCGCTGCACTAGCAAGTGTTTTTTTCATAGGTTATTATCAGATATTTATTGCAACTACGATTTAATTAATATATTTCATTCACTACAAATGGTTTTAAAGTACAGGTCGCATAAGGCATTAGCATAATACGATACGCAGATATGGTATAGGTCAGTACTTCGTCACTCAACGAGCTAACAACCAGCACCTATCTGATCTGCTAATACTTCGATGGTTATCATCTGACAGAGTAATTTGTGTTTGGAAACTTTTTTTTTTGGAGATGGCTCACCGACTGCGGGCCGAACAGGTTATTTTTATAATTCCATGATTGTCTTCATTGCTTTGCGACTAGAATACTTTTTATAGCTCAGAAAGCGATTATATCCACCGTGGTTTAATGTGATATTTAGTTATCATTTTCGTTTTGTTTGACGGACGATGAAAATATAAATTATTTCCTAGATAGCTTTGAGGGAAGAAGCTTTAAAATGTGTGTTGACGCCATCACTCTGATTAAAATGCTCTGAAACATCAGTCAGCATCTACCAGACTACACCGCACAACATCCAAGGAGGCAACCACATTCTTAACGTGATTTGTTTAAGGCACAATTTCCATTTTCGACTTGCTCAGATTTTGTTCATAAACGCAGTACAAATCTTAGGGTAGCCTGAATTCAGTAATAGTCAGGTACTAATTTATACAAATTATTACTTTTGTACGGTAGTCTGTGTGGGAAATGCCTAATCCCCCGGCGGAAGTGAATAAAGTAATCTCTTTAGAATATCGCCTGTTTTCAGTTGCAGGAGCCGAAAATTACATACTTTCTTCAAGAAATCGACCTGTGGGATAATTAATTTATAATTGCTACGTTATAATAAGTGTTCAGGGCTCAGTTTCACAGGCTTCGAAAGGAAAGAATTTGTGGAGTCGATTTATTCTTTCAGCAATTTGATGTGATTAGAACAGTGGCATACGCGTTTCAGCATTGAGCACACTAATTGCCGAAACGCGTATGCCATTGTATAAAATGTAATGGTATGTCCATTAATTGGTTGTTAATTAGATTAAATTATTACGTCTAAGTAGACTCCGCGGAAAGGCGTATATATTAATATCAAAACCGCTAATTTCTTCAAATGCAGTTAAAAGTTTCAGTTCCATTCTTAACATTTGTTCTTTATAGATTATTTAACTACGCTTCTTCAGCAGTTCAGAATATATAGTGTCGAATGAGAGGATGATAGAGAATAATGAACTGGAAAGGAGGAAAACCAGTCGAAAAAAGAAAACACGAAATTTCAGTCCAGTAACATAAGATCGCTGTTTATGTATTTCTGTGTTCGTGTAGTCCTATCAAGACTCTTTGACACATTTTGTTTTATTTTATTCTAATCTATTCGCTTAAAGTATGTTGAAAACTATCGAATTCTAAATTCTTATAAAGTACTGTTTCCATAATCAGTTAAAGGTACCACTAATTCTAATTTAGCACATTGAATGTACCATTAAGTAAATTTGTTCAAGGAAAACTTATTTATGTTAATATTATCTTTTTGATTTTCTTAATTAGTTCGCGTACTACTCGACATTGGCCCGTGTACCACCATTGATCCGCGTACCATAGGTTGAGAAACTCTGCAATAGAATAATGAATTAAATAAATGCTAACAGGGCTCCACATGCAGTTTCTTTAATAACTTCTACGTCTTCATGTTATATCTGAATTAGCTACTCAGTTCAGGTGTCTTCCAGAATGGACCCAAGGATAACAGAAAATCGTTAGTGGTACTTGAAGTTCTTTTTATTCTTCATCATACTACACTCCAGTTCATGACTGAATTATCTCTGATTGAGCGTCTGTAAATCCCATTCAGTCAGGCGGCAGTAGACTCAGTCCCTTCCGTCGTCTGAAAGAACTGAGGGGAAACAATTAGTGTGTCCAGTTTCGGGGCTGTGGTTTGCAGTAATGAGGTCACGAATACGTAGGAGAACTGCTTAGCGCTGCATCCCAACAGTCATTATAATCATTTAAAGATAAGCACGAATAGTTTTTGTAAATCGACACTTTAGACAATCGGTGTGTCTCCTTTGATGGGACATCTGTTCATTTTCAAAGGCTTCAACTACACATGATGTTATCCTAACGTACATCTATGTTCCTAGATTGTAGTTTGTGAACAGCCAAACACAATTCTCATTTTAAACCTCGCGGCCACAACGAAATAAAGAATTGAACCAGCTGTACTGTTCCGTATTTTAGACCTGATTGCTGTTCACTGAATGCGCCTTGGAATCGGGAGTAGGGATTATTGTCGGTTTGTCAAGCATAAGTGTGAGTTGGTTCAATTCGTCGCATTGCGTCACATGCCTCCTCCTCGAAGCTTTTATTGGTCGACAGAAAGACAGAACATAATCCGTACAGTATGGCCCCACCTCCCTACCGCACTTCCCCTCATATGCAGCAGACACAACAGAAAAATCGCACTATATAGCCTATTGTAACCGATGGGGCAGAGTGTATCAGATTGATACTGTAGTCAGGCACGAATTATTTACGAAGTCAAGAGACTGTGGTTTCCCAGCTCATTGATTTTACAGCGTTCTGTTCCAAGGAGACATTGAAATAAACAAATTTTAAATGCTTACTCTGTAACAGAAAACCGTAAATGACAAATGCGTTCATAATTAATACGCTTTTCGTACACAAAATTTTTCGCGTAGGAAAAAACGCATTTATGAGGAAATATATGCATATTATATGCATGTGTGTGTATGCCTCTTTTTCCTAAACAAATGAGACTAAAGTGACTGATATTTATGAAACGTGGTACGATAATGCCAGTAGAGGCCATACGACAGTTGTAGACTTTGTACTAACAATAAATTCTGCATGGCAGCCATGCAGTTTCTTTTGACCTGTATGTCGTAATAAAAGCTGAAAAAATGTGCAACTGTCAAAAAAATATAAAACATTTCCACCTTACAGCATTTATGCTCAGATTGTAGTTTGAATAGCACCATAATGTTTTAGATGAAGCATAATTATTGAGAAACATTCATGGCGCTGTGCTTGAGCGCAAGGAAAACCGAACCGAACTCATGAAGTGAAGAACGTGAGAGCAGGGGAG
The DNA here is from genome assembly GCF_977971745.1 of Zootermopsis nevadensis. Classification (NCBI taxonomy): domain Eukaryota; kingdom Metazoa; phylum Arthropoda; class Insecta; order Blattodea; family Termopsidae; genus Zootermopsis; species Zootermopsis nevadensis. The sequence continues at coordinate 3,952,315 of NW_028259138.1, read as the reverse complement.
ACGATTTAATGCACCACAAATGCTAACGAAGTGTAGGTGGCGTGGGAGATCATCTTGTGGGTTTTTTACTATTCTGCACTGACATTCGATAGCTGTGGTAAACAATGCTCCCTGTCTTCCCTCAGGTTAAATACGTGACATGAAGCCTTATAGAAGGCCATGGACTATATAGCCCGTTCAACATATTACCCCACATTTGCGTGATATCCAGACGAGATTTATGATCTCGGCTTTCGAGCTGTGTGTTGGTGATCAAAGGAAACAATAGAGAATTGTTTTTCTTACATTGCCGTGCTGTTTGTGTGCTTGTATGGATAATTTATTGTCTGAAATTCAAATCATAACTGTTCTCCATGCAGAAATACATTAAGTCGTTAAACTAGAACCCATAGAATTATGTGTTCTTTGCAGGAAGTTTATAAAATAATGAGCTCGTGTCTATGTGTCAGGTCGAAGTTTCATTTTCAGTTTATTTTCTGCCTGGTAGAAACGTTGACTTTATTTCTTTTCCTCCGTTTCAGGTAAGGGCCTACTGCGAATTACTAACAGGCAAGAGAAACAGCTTTAGTCTCCTCCTGTCACTGCATCTTTAGTGGTGACGTAACAAGTGATTGATACAATACGCGACAGTTTACTTTATGTGATTGTGAATCGGTAAGGAGGTACAGTAGTCTGTGTGCTCGAGATCCGTTAGAATTAAAAAAAGGCAATGGGTAGCAGATAAGGAAGCATGCCCTCTCCATGCTATAAACATTATTTCCCAGCCGCTTTGTAGCTCGCTGTCTCGCACATTTCCGGTTTCGGTAATGTCTTTCGTTTGTTTTCCTTCTACCCTCAAGCCAGTGACATGGGCAGATTGCACAGATTCGCCCTCACTACAGTATATTCACCGGTCAAGAGACGATTTCGCGCTGCTTTGTTCGACCCATTGTTACATGTATTATATACATACTGTGCTTCTGTGGAGAAATGTTTAGGACGTTGGTAGCCTACTGAGTAGACAGTTCACATAGCGTGTCAAACTAACGTCCACCCCTCCCGCCTCACCTCTAAGGCGCTTGGATCAATGGCAACAGTACTTGCACCCTCTACACACCCCACAGATTGAATGTTTACGTCTACGTTACCGAAACCGCATCGGATTGTCTATTTACTCGTTTTCTTTGGGGGGGGGGGGGTACAAAGCTCATCGCCTAAATTATGAACGTCTGTGGAACTTTAATTCGTATTTTTAAGAACTCCAGAAGATCTGGTTTATTCACCGTTCAACCACCTGACGCGGCTTGTAACCCGGGAATCTTTCATCTCCTTGAAAACTTATACCAGGAATATATGACTTCTCATACCATAACTTTTTACGATGACTTGTTTATTATGGAGTCTTTTGGATGTTCGGCGTATCGATATGGTGCGAAGGAATTGTTGACATTTCTGAGTAATATAACTGCTCCGACAGGGTCGAAGTCAACACTGAAGTACGAGTCAGCATTTTTTTCTCCAAAACGCCTGTAATTTTTAACATATGGTCACGATTCGACACCGTTAAGGTTCCATAGCAAATAAAGACTGTTTTGAAAGTCTCGAGTCTCAAACTTCCGATGTTGTTTTGAAATGAACGGGGTTCTTCAACTTACTTTTATGAACAAATTAATACCAAACCCGTTCAGAATTGGCTTTCGATTGCTATAAAATGTTTACTGTGACTGCTGCTCAGGAGCACACAGCGGCTGTGTTTCCAGCAAGCCCTGAAATAGTCTTTTTGACGCACAGGGCGCTGATCTGTAGTTCCTAGCGCATATTAGGCCAATCAATGGTTTTGCTGTATGCGTATTATTCATGAAGGCCACAGTTTGCTTCATTCGGACCATGTAGGCCTATTGAATTCTAGATTTATGGAATCATTGGCATTCTGTGTTGGAAATTGTTTGATATACGCGATCCTGGCATATTGTATTTCATATGACGATCCACACCAGCTATTCCTGGTATTCGATATTTGCCATACCGCATGGCAAGTGCTTGGTGTAAGGAAGACATTTTTATAAAACAGACTAACAGACTATCGGACTGAGTAACTATCTACCAAACTAACCAATTAAGTAAATAACTAGTCACATAACCGGCTACGACTATCCGTGGAGCAGAGTCTCTATGAAACTGGTCAATAAATTCTAAACTCGAAGGTTTGTTATAGTTCTCACAAGATTTCGTCACTGGACCCACAGTCCGCAGCCAGTTGAAACCAATCCACGCGCTCACAATGTGTTTATTTAGATTCATATTAATATGTATTTCCTTCCATAAATAGTGCTAGGGCACTAGGGTACTATGATTATCATCATCGCCATCGGGAGGTATCTGGTTCATATCTCGGCCCGGAGACCGGCTGTTCCCACTGAATTTTATCGTGGATTTCGTTAGGTCCTACAGGTAAATCCAGAATAGTGCCTTAAATTGGGCCATGGCCTTTTCTTTTCACACTCTGTATAGTTCATAATTAATTAATCATTCCATTATTCAAAGCTATTAGACCACAATTGTAATGTATAGACAGCGTCGTAAAATCTTATTTACGAGGTGCGATCGGAAAGTTTCCAGACTGTGTCAATAGAGGGCGAACCGGATGTAGTACGAGCTTATAGGTATACAAATTGAAATTGTGTGTGATGTATGTATGCATGCACGTATGTATATTTTCGTGTTTGCATGTATATATCAAAGTTCGCTTATAGTTCGAGAATGGATAAACCGATCTGCATCAAACTTAACATGACCTTTCTTTGACACCGGGATGAGAACATAGAAAGGCCAAAACGCCGGAAGAGTATTATGAGTTCGAGTCCAGGTGCGGGCAGTTACTGTAACTCTGAAAGTAAGGTTGATAGAAGAACGTCACAAAGGCCAAAGTAGTTTTTCAGCTGGGAGATTACAGGGACAAAGGCCACAGCCACAAGAAATCTGTCCTGGCTTTGAGCCTCAGTGAAGATGCTTTCTGTAGCTAGGCAACTAATTATGATGGAAGAACGGCGCCAAGACTGATAATATATGTTTCTAACAGGAGACTACAGAAATAAAGACAGGAACTCCGAAAAGCTGTCCTGTGTTCGAGGCCCGGTGGAGATATTTTCCACAACCCGCGAAATAAACACGGTAGAAGAACGGCGCAAGAACAAAATTGTTCGGCGAGGATATTACAGGAACTAAGGCCCCAAACCGTCCTCGACTGGAGTGTTTGTGGAGATGTTGGGTTTAGGATAATTATTTTATTCTTTGATACTTAATGATATAAATATAGAAGACCATGCTAAGATTTCGGGCAACAAAGATTTATATGAAATTATAGCATTTGTCGAATTTCCCGCCAGTAACACTGATAGTCAATAATAAATACGCCATAATCATCATTGGCTTCTAGCTTTGTTAGGCACACGATCTAAGGCATGTATGACTTTGGGCTACTTTAACACTGGATTCTGCGTTTGAATCTTGCTCGAGGTATGGATACTATGTCCACCTTATACGTTGTTGTACTGTGTAGGAATACGCTTTGAGATATTCAGTTCAATCATTTCAAAAGTCTTATCAAGTTTGTGGCAGGATTTAACGTTTCAGAATTAATGATCCATCGGAACAGACCAAACGACCTAATTTGTAATTTCCATTTCATGTATGTTGGCATAATGAACGACTTTCAAGGAACACGACCTTTTTTTAAAACAAGATATCGAAATTAAACTTCTGTCGTTCTCGTACTGTATATGGAAGGTCTGTGCACTGAAATGAAGGCAGGTTCAATTAAACGTTCCTCCGCAAGAACTGTTTGAGCCTTTTTCTTATACACTAAGACAGGGTTTGGCAACGTTTTCATTACTGCGGGCCGCATTAGCTGTTCATATGTTTGTCGAATGCCGCAAAAAGAAGGCAAAATGTTTTGTCAACAGCGAGCTAAACAGTATTTCTCTAACTTAAAAGTGTACAGGTCGTATTCCCTTGAAAACGAATAATAGCTGTATTTGTCTGCAGAACTGAGTTTATTGTAAATACGTTGTTTGTTAGCTTTGAAACAGTTTTGATTTTAAGCCGTTCTTAATTTCGTATAACTTCAGTTGTTTATTCAGCAATAATTTTAATTGTTTGTAAACTTTCATGGTTTAAACAACATAAAAATGATGAAATTATCACATTTTAATGGTTATCGTCCAAATAATGTGACTTGTACATTAAAGGTGACGAGTGCCACGTGAAATCAGCGGGACTCAGGTTTCTGACCTTTGTTCTTACAATTACAGACTGAAATGAGCCGCATTAGACCTTCAGCGGTGTTTCTGTCTCAATTGAGGTATCTCCTGATTTTTTCGGTTTATTTACGCAAAAGCTGGGCGAGTACCTCAAATCGGCTGCGATTTCTACCTTTTAACATCTTTACAGTTTCTATAAGAAGATAATACATTTGTAGTAGCAACCAAAAACCCTGCCTGAAGGAGAACTGAAGCTAACATGACACCAGAAAATTAACGTCTTTCCGCTCTGTTGTCCCTAAGTTACGATGCACATCAAAGAAAATAGTTCAGTTTTTATAATGTAGTTTAGATGGGGAGGTGATAGTTCGAGTAAATACCCTATACCAGGGGTTCTCACACTTTTTCGCTGGCGTACCACAATTTATCATTTTATACATTAAATGTACCACTAACCGAATGCGTTCAGGGAAAACTTATTTATGTTAATATTATCTTTTGATTTTCTAACTCAGTTCGCGTACCATAGGTTGAGAAACGCTGCCCTATACAACTCAGATCTCTCGAAAATGTTATCCATATTATCAAGCGGATGAGTTTTAAAACCGGGGCAATTTAGTGGGGTTTGTGAATCTAATCCTTCGGTTATATTCTTAGAGTTGTCATGCTATACACAGAAGGGAAGGGTGAAAATTACGTTTTATTGAAAGGCTGTGGTAATTTAATTAACTACATGTTGTTAACGGAATAAATATAATTGGCTTTCGTTTGATTCCATTGTATAATTAAATGTTTTAGAGTCCCCTCAGGATATCTGTATTATGGCCTTTGAATGTTGCGGTCATTTGTTGATTTGCAATTGGAATGTTTTAATTAAGCAGTTACACAGATTGGCTTGTCAAGAATTTGTTTTATTCATGCACCCCTTGAATCATTATCATGATTCCTCTCAAGTTACAAAGTTCAAACGAATGTACTGAGTTTGAGTGTAAGTGTTTGGGGTCATTGAAAACAAGTTTACTTAAAATTATTTTAATATCTGCACCAGAGCGTAATTTTTTCTTTTAAACATTTTTATGGTAGGCCTCTTATTTTCCACATTTAAATATTTTTGGATCGTATGCGCTACTCCCTTATTTTCAGATGTAATCATTATCATCCGCATTTCCGCATATTTTCCTTACACAAGGAAAGATAGTTGGCTTATGTGATCACCATGTTGCCAGTGTTGTGTATGTTCCATTCAACGTTTTAACTAGTTCGAATTCTACACAATCTGCTATAAAGCTATTTCATTGTTAGCCATCCCACATTTGTATTTTTTAATTTTCTAAAAAACAATAACAACATGGCGGACTTTCGAACTTATGCGATGGAAAAGACACTAGTGTCACTTAATGTAGGAACCTCATTTGATGTACAGCAAAGGATCTTCAAAAATATGCACCTTCTATTGGAGTATTTATGGTAAAATGCAAAACAACAAAATGACTGACATACGAAAATTCCCTTTAGCAGCGATAACCATTTTATAATTAGAGCTAAGTATGTGGTGTTTGGTGTGGAGATAGATCATACATATGTGTGTAATACTGTTTGTAGTTAACGGTTTGCTATGAGGTTATACCTAACAACTTTAGCGTAGGTAGAATTTGTACTAAAGTGAGACGGTCTGCTCCAGTACATGATAATAGTAAACGTCCATGCTGTAAAGTGGATCTGTCCCACTACACAGCATAAGGCCGCTTGGGGGGAGAAGTCTAGCACGTATTCATTCTTGATTTCGGCACTAGATGGAGGTGAGTGGCAAGCGCCACGCCCCGGAAAAGCTTTACCCCCGTTACCCATTGGATAGGTTGCTGGGTAGCCCGAGAGTCGGTCTGAACGCAGAGGCTAGAAGAAAAATACGCTGCCTCCGTCGGGGATTGAACCCTGGTCGGCCATTCCGAAGTCAGACACTTCTGGCTGAGCTACCCAATCTCGTCACAAACATTCCAAATATTACAGTTATAGTTGATTCTCATTATACCTTGGGTGTGATTATGCCATAGAAGATGGGGTTTACATAGATGTTGTTCTGCTTATAATGCGGATGTTGAAAAGCTGCCTCTCTACGCCTGCGGTATAACAAGGATTTGCTGTACAACCAGAAATAAAATATGTAATTAAAATTGGAATCGATCATATGCCCATCTACTCACGAGCCCAGTAGCTAACCCGCGATGTAAATTACATGTTATTGTTGCTTATAGACTTTTAAATTCCAAAATATAGGCTAATATGAACAATACAAAATTTTTGGGACTAGATATCTCTACAGTAGAATCGTAAGTTCTGCGCGGAACTCCATGTTAACATTCTTTGTCTTCTAAGAAGTTTCGGCTGCATAACTTCTTTGTTGATTATCTTCTTCAGTGTTGCAATATATCCTACATCAGGAGTGAAAAGATGTATTCCAGTATGGAGTACGGGCAGGCATAACTCTATATCCAATGTTTGAGATTTTGCGGCCCACGTCATATGCTAGGCTTTCGTGTGTAATTATTACATACACAAGCACAATGTAAACAATGTAATCAGACTACAGCGATTGTACTGTTCAGTCATATTTTTTTTATTTCGTTAGATATTGGCCTATACGAAATAAAGCACGTCTCAATCGAAAGTTATCAATCTTAATGAGATTTGTGGTATGTTCTGTACAAAGTCTTGTAAGATGTGCCGTTTCTGAGGTGTTTCATGGAGTTCGACTTCAGCTTAATGTAACGGTGAAGCGGAACTGGTACCATATTTCACCTGAAAAAGTTCATCTCCTGAATATTGAGGTGGTACATTCTTCCGAAACTTCGGTAACCACCTACAAGACAACATGGCGCCACAACCCAGTAGGCCACCATCAACACTGCACTAATAAGTTACGAACGAAAAATATGGTAAGAAAAGAAAGAAAACAATCAGAAATAATTAAAGAGAAATGAATAGAGGAATGGCAGGGCGATAGAAAAAGAAGGCAGTTCGTTACTAGATGTATGAACTGCGAAAGGAAAATTGCTTATCATGAAGTTATAGAATAACAGGGCGAGTCAGTAAATCAAATATTTAATGACAGCGGCAAGGAAGTCTGATTACTAGGACCTACTCCTGTTAACTGAAATTTGAAACCATGGGCAACTAGTTAATTAAGTTGTGAAACATTCTTATAGGTATGTGATGTGCTGTCTGGATTGTCTCAGGAGAGACAGGCCTCACATGTCACACAAGGTGAAGACTACTCATTACAGCAAACGGGTAATATGTTTGTAAATTCTGGTAGTCCTCAACATTCAAGTGGATCGCATGCCATGTACACTGTGAAAGGATGAAATTGACGGTAGGCAGGCGTTACGAAGCACTTGAGAACAAACATGTTACACTCTGGCAGACTGCACCCTTAGCAATGCAAATTTCTCCTTTGATTTACATACGAAAGGGACGAAATCGATTTAGACCGGTGGGCTGGAATGGAAATTACATAACAGCTATAAGTTTGTTGTTGAATGACAAGTCGAAGTGAATTCTACGTAATAGGAATTTTAAAGTTGCTACATCCACGGCGATCCATATACAATTTTAGTTTTGTTGCTACAGAATCTGACTTAAGTTTGGGGATTAAATACAAACAAGTTACTAATATAAATCTAAACCCTAAATGACTGATTGAAAAGATGATAATCGCTCTGTTAGCAGCCCAAAGAAATTTCCAATATTTATAGAATCGGAAGGCTCGTCGCCATGTTAACAACAGACTGTGAATCTAAACCCTGGTGACGTAAATTAGATATTACTGGCGTGTGTTAGTATTTAAATTTATTGGCCTATAAATGCATATTTAGGAAACAAGTTTAAGAGCCAAAAAATTGTTGCAAATAATAAAATATTTGTAACAAGTGAGGAATTTTGATTATTTAGACTGAAATAGGCTACGAGAGAAATTTATGTTAATATAAAACTAAAGAATATATTTCAACTCGGCGAGATTTCATGTTCTTGACGGCGGCAAGTATAAAGATGATTTCTGAAATGTTGCGCCGAATAGTCTGATACAAGGTCATCGACGTTTCAGAGGTGCTTGCTGTCTGTATCATCAGAGGGATGGGAAACCTCTAACAGACTACACGACGCAACATCCCAGAAGACTGTTATCTTCATAGATTACGATAGATTTGTTAACCACCTCCCATTTACAAGTTTTTTGGGATATCTCCTGCAAATGGTTACTTGGAAGAGTGAGAAGTAGGTATAAGGCTATTACTGAGGTAGATTTTAAGGAATAAGGTTGTAAGATATGGGATGTAGGTGGACCTGTTCCATCACGTCTAATAGTGTTCTTCGGTATTTTATTTATTATTATTTAGTGTTTTGTCAGACGACAGGTCCATATGAACAGGATCCTTCTATCCTTTTCTCGGACTGGAACCTGTTCATATACGTTCTTGGCAGATGATCCAGAAGTGGTTTGCCATTGCCTTCTTCTATGTGTGAATGGAGTAATTGTTGGGATGCCACGGAGAAACCGGGGAAGCCCCCGGAGGAAAACTCCGTGTTGCCTAGACCACGGCCTTGCCCAACACAAGTTATAAATTCGGGCACCGCCGGGAATCGAACCCGAGACCCCAGGATTACAAGGCCAGCGTTCTAACCGCTAGACCACCGTGGCGTCTTCGGTATTAGCGGTGCTAAACCAAAGTTTCTACTGTTTTTTTTGGTTCGATAGGTAGTTAGACGTAGATTGTTGTTCATTAAGAGGTTGTATTAATTATTTGTTTGCTTTGGTAATTTAATATTGCATCACCAAAACCGTGAATAGATAATTGCCATCATCCAAGGGGTTATTATAAAACGGGTCACGACAATGTAAACTAAAATATAACGGATCTTGTCTATGAGAGCATATGAATAAGGATTCATATCCATGCACACACACAGATAACGGGTCATATAAGTTGAACTAATAACGAGTCACATCCATTGAAGCATCGTGTAACCACATAAACAATGAGGAACGTTGCTAGTAATGGATCACACCTGTGAAAATAACACATATAACTTGTCACGAACCAAAAGTAACTGGTAAAATTCATTCAAACACACCAGTGATTCTCTCATCCATGGAAACACAAATAAATAACGCGCAAACACATAAATAACGACATGGATTATAGTATTTAAGATAATGGGTCACATCCGTGGAAATAAAAAATAACGATTATGAGTCACTGCCATGCAAACACAAAAAATCGAGTCATATCGATTTGAGTGAACTTCTCTTATGAACATATCGGGTATATCTGTCACTATTACATGTTGATATTTAACTTCGGAATTCTTTTATAAGTACTGTTTTACTAACAGTGCCAACCAGAATGCGTGTTTTGACTTTTCCAATATTTGGTATGTGTATATGTACGAGGGTCGCTCATTAAGTAATGCCCCACATTTTTTTTCTCAGCCAATAATGAAGATAGAAAAGTGTACTTTTACATGCTTGAGATTTGATGTTTCCCGCGTTCGTGTACGGAGTTTCAAATGATTCCAACCGATAGCGGAGCTGTAGTGAACTGTTAAAATGGCGTCTGTGAACGACTCTCGTTACAAGCAACGAGCTGTAATTGAATTCCTTGTTGCTGAAAAAGAAACGGTGGTGAACATTCATAAACGTTTGTGTGCTGTGTATGGAAGCTGTGCAGTCGATAGGAGCACCGTTGGTCGCTGGGCTAAGAGAGTTAAAGCTTCAGGAAGTGAAGAAACCGAGCTCCGTGATCTGCCGCGCTCTGGGCGTCCTGCCACAGCCACCACTCCAGACATGTTGAACCGCGCGGATGCCATTATTCGTGAGGATCGGCGTATCACAACTCGACAATTGGCCCAACAGCTTTCAGTCAGCAATGGAAGTGTGATTGCAATTATCCAGGCTCTCGCATATTCGAAGGTGTGCGCAAGATGGGTTCCACGAAGTCTCACAGCAGACCACAGGATTCAAAGGAAAACGATTTCTTCTGAATTGTTGGAGCGTTTTGATGCTGAGGGAGAGGTCTTTCTGTCCCGGATCATTACAGGTGACGAAACCTGGATACACCACTTTGAGCCAGAGACAAAAAGGCAGTCAATGGAGTGGCATCATCCTCAATCACCGAGAAAGAAGAAATTCAAGACAACTCCCTCCGCCGGAAAAGTCATGATGACTGTCTTTTGGGACAGTGATGGGGTCATTCTTGTGGATGTGATGCCAAGAGGTGCGACCATCAATTCAGACGCGTACATCAGGACCCTGAAAACCCTCAAGAAGCGTTTTCGACGAGTTCGGCCTCACAAGCACCCAGCAGAAATTTTGCTCCTGCACGACAATGCACGCCCTCACACAAATCTGAGAACCCGGGAAGAAATCACCAAATTGGGTTGGACGGTGCTACCCCATCCACCCTACAGTCCAGATCTGGCACCCTCCGACTTCCATCTCTTTGGGCCACTTAAAGATGCTATCCGCGGAACAAGATTTGAAGATGACGAGAGCGTGATTCAAGCAGTGAGGACATGGCTACGTGCACAGGACAAGAGCTGGTACCGGCAAGGCATGCATGCACTTGTTCCACGCTGGCGTAAAACCGTACAAGTTGATGGGGACTATGTGGAAAAATAGTATGTGTAAAGGAAACATTGATTTATATTGTCACTAAATTTGAGCCATCTTGAATAAATATGTTCTGAGGAAAAAAATGTGGGGCATTACTTAATGAGCGACCCTCGTATATATGTCATATTGTGGCGAATGTGCTCTTGAAAGTTGTTCTTTCAACGAAAGTACGTAAGGAGGATTGAACAGGCACAGCCAGTAGCACCAATGGGGAAATTTTGATTGTGGAAATCCTAAAAGGAGGAGAACGCATGGAAGATCTAGTCTTAGATGAAATATACATGTCATAATTGATCTTGTAGAATGTGTAAATTGACTTTGGTAACGTCCAGCATTTGCCTTATGTTAATACGTTAATAATTTTTAAGAGAATTAATTACATTTTACAGCAATTTAGGAAAGAATGCCTGGACTATACATGCATTCATCGGCTTATAATTTGATTGTAGCCTCATGATCATTAGTAACAAAACAGAAAGTAAGTGGAATGAAAAGTTGCAATATTAATAACGAAAAAATTTAAATCGATAATACACGGTGCGATCCGACATCTTTAGATGATAATCACTCTCTCGTAGTTGCTCACTGTCCTCGGACACTTGCCTGTTTCGCTGTCCTTTCGATTTAGCGTGCTTCTACGCGGAAGAGCAGTATTTTCCCCTCATATGCATTAAAACAGAATTTCGTTAGCTCAACATTTATAAAACGAGAAGCTAGTGTAAAAAAGCAACTTTTTCAGTTATAAGGTAATCTTAAGGTAGGAAAAATAATTCACAGTGAGCTAACAAGCTCTTTCTTTCTCTTCGCTGCTGCGTTCGGAATTCCTTTGGGGCTTGCCTGTCTCCCATACCGCGGGTGTAGGTGGGTATTTTCTCGATGTGAAGCCACTGAAGTGCGAGGCTGACAATTTACCTGTGTTTAGTACGGAGTTCTAAAATGTCTGAAGCAGTAACTTTGTTCCCTATAAAGACTTTCATCGCGGGATGCATAAACACACGGGCAACTGCATAGGCTGCTTATGTGTGTTGTGCAAATTACGTCGTTATAGAGGTATGTTTCATCTCCGAAATTGCTGAACAGGATTTTATTGAGTTTGGTATTGGCAATCTACACCAACATTTGTAGAGAAATTGTATCTTGGTTTGTGTTGCTACAGTATAACCCCTATTTTGGATGGCATTTGAATTGAACGTGTAAATTTTGCTAAAAACCCGGGAGTCCTGCAACGAACTGGTACAGTTCATGACATAAAATGTAGGGGTCATTAAGATCTAAAACATTTGATGAATGTTTCCACATTGTGTAGTATAAATAAATACAAGTAACTTAGTCCCTCCTTCTTCCTAATGCTCCTATGGATTAGGCTCATTTGGCTTGTTCCAATTCAGAATTACTTCTGAAAATGTGAATCTGTTTCGAGATTCAGCAGGACTCCTTGGGCGAGTAATTAGGTCGTCGCGAGGTTTCTACCTACGCCGGACAACACAATACAGAAAGACACGGACTATCATCCCTACCTTGAGTGGGATTAAAACCCACGGTCCCGGTGTCCCAACGAACGAAGCCTACACCTCAGACCGTGCGGCCACTGTTACCGGCATAAATAACTTAGTATTGTATAAATATATTTTTTCAATTACGTGTAAAATAGTGTCTGTTAACAATAATAAGCAGTTTCTGCTGCAAAGACTTGGTAAAAGATACAGGAGACGAAAGGAACATAAAAATTGATTTGCCTCGAGCATTCAGACAGCAGAGGAATGTAAACTAGCAAAGAACGTACAACAGAAATGTTTGTTCTCCCATAAAACATCTTTTATCATCTCGTTATCACCTTTCATGTTATGCACGAGTTATTTCGCTTAGAAGCTCTGGTTCTTTTGATCTGGATCTGTTTGTTTTTAGAGCAGTGTAAGAAGCGTGTCTGTCAACAGTTGGAGCTAAATTGTGTCTTTTAACCATCAAAAGTGTACGTTACAATAATATTTTTTATAAAAACTAACATATAAAGGATTAAAGGGTTCATAGTTTGTTATTGCACGAAGTTAAAGGGCTGTACAGTGTGCTCATGTTAGGAAATCTGTTAGGGGAGGATATGCTGTCGATTGAACCAGTGACTCGGAGCCGAGCTACCACGCGAACCTGATGCAATTGAACATCCGATGGGACATGTCGAACCGAGGGGTTCTCGTCGGCTGGAAAGAATTGCAATGCAAGTAGCATAGTCCTGGTGTAAATCCCGAGCTACACAGCACAGCTCAAACCACCGGTTATAATAATCCAAGATTTTGGGATTATTTAATGATTCCTTTTTAACTTTATGTTGTATACAGAACCGTTATTGAACAGGTAAAATTTCAGTTTCTCACGGCGGCCAGTGTGAAGTTGATTGTCTTAGGGGACGTTTTGCAACGTGTAATCTAGTAGATGTTTACAGACGTTTGATAATGGAAGCAGCAAGCATTGCTGAAATGTCGATAAACTTTACCATAATACACTGCGCAAAATACGATAAGACAGTGTTCTCAATTATGAACAGATCAATTGTGTTCAGCTTTGGTTTTATTTTAGCCAGAAATGTGAAAAGTGTGCCTTTTGTAACTTGTATACATCCCAGTGGTGGTAGTCCAGTTCTATTTAAATCCACTTAAGCATGCCCTCGTTTACCTCAATACATCATGTAATCTGATTCTTTAATATTTAATGTTGTTTGGCACGGAAGCATATAGACGGAAACCTTCACGAAAAATTACAAAATTTGATTAACGAACTCTAGAAAAATACATAACAGGAAATGACTTATGTCGTTCAAGATTTGGCCATTCCATGTAGATACCTTTATTCTGTACAGTAGCTATGAATGCTGTAAAATTGAAGCAGTCTCGCTACACGCCATGCAGGTCGCTTTGGGGGAGATGAGGTATAGCTCCTACTCATTCTTGACCTCGACACTAGATGGGGGTGAGTGGTCAGCATCATGCCCCTGTCGCGCTTCATACCCTGGGAAAGGACCTCGGTACCCATTGGGTAAGAGACTTGGTGGGACCCAGAGACGGTCTGGACGTAGAGGCAAGAGAAAAATCCTCTTTCCCCCGTCGGTGATCGAACCCCAGTCGTCTAACCCGTAGCTAGTCACTGTACCGACTGAGCTACTGTGGCTCTATGAATGCTGTACACGGTTGAAATTTGTCGGCATTAGTGAAGATCCCAGGAGAGTTTTGTTGTCGGCTGTGTTGGATGGCTTTGAAGAACTCACTTCTTCACGGTAAGTCTAGATAAAAGGCCACTAGTGCTACAAACTGGGACTTTGTTTAGATGTACAAGGACCTGCGAGATTTAGCGTATTTAACACAGGATAAAAGAATATTTCAAAAGGCTCTCGCTCGTCAGAAGTTTTGTTCAAGAGATTTTAAAATTTACCGATCTTGTGATGGTAACTTCGACCTTACTGGAGCCATGGTATTTCAGTTTGCGAATGTAACTTAGTGCTTGATCTCTGAAATCTGAAGACTGATCTAATTATGTCTATGGCGTGTCCTACACTTATATTAATAATAGATTGATGCTGTTATGGAAGGAACGTTGAAAATATATCAACTTAATGCAGAGACCACGGTTTCAGCATTTGGCCAATTTGATATCTCGTTTTGAAACAGGGCTCTCCACTTATTGGCCGAAGATTGAGGCAGTGTATTTCTCCAAAACGTTGGCATCTACCTGCATGCCCACACAACGTTACAACCTAGAATCTAGATTCTAGATGACCAACATCGACGTCTTCGCCGTGATAGCCTCAGATAATTCGGCTCTCAGTCTGTGACTTTACTGAGCCATTCCGTCTCAGAAGCTTGGAGTATGACGTAAGGCAGGGTCTGTTCACAGTTCATGATACCCTTATCTGCAATTCAGATTCCGCATCAGTGATGCTGGGAGATTCCTTCCTGTCAACGATCGATAACCACTCTGCCCCTCTTTCGGCAATCACGAGTCTTGGGAGGCAGGTCGCCCTCTTGTATCGTCCTTGCAAACAGGACATAGCATTTTTTGCATTAGAACTTGATTGTCTCAGTGTTGGATTGAGTTCGACAGTGAACCCTCTTTGAGTTTCATTTTTATTTTTCCTGTGCATAAAGTTCATAAAATGATTGTGTAATGGATAAATTGTACCCTACATGTTGCATCTACGAAACAGCTGATCTAGTATAAATGGAATGTGGTGTTGCGGATCAACATTGTAAAAAGAATTTAATCTTGCTAGCAACATGAGAGAAGCCTCAAATAGAGTTTGTTTTGATTTACCGGAGAAGGGAAAAAGTATATGGTACGATACATAAAATCGGTTATAGATCTCGTTAAAGTTGAAGCTTTTGTTGGAGATATTGTGTTGAAGAGAATGAACAGATAAGCATATAAATAGTAATTTACTTGATATCCAAGTACGATTTATTGAAAACACAATGAAAATTGATTAATTATATGTTAGATAAATCTAAGATTTATTCAAGATTTAAATATTGCGCCGTGTGAATGTTTGTAGGCATTTAGGCAAGTATGAATTTTAATCCTCAAAACCGCTCATATTTTGAAAAAGATGTTTGCTTTGCCTGAGGTCCTGTAACTAGGATAGCAACCGGAAGGTAAAATAGAAGCCTGGAGAAAAGTTTTGAGAAAAGGAAACGGATATTCTATACATTATTTATACCAGTGTGAACACAGTCATTTATATGAAGATGAAATCAGTTCAGTGAAACCAACGTTCCGAAGACTGTCTTCGCCTACCCTGCCCTAATGATGGAGGCAGACACTTGCACACTTACAAGGCTGATCGCCATAGAAGACTCTCTTGCATCAGTTGCCGTGAAATCTCTAAATAAATAAATCGTGTCCCGCTGCAAGTTAACCTGTATGCATCACAATAAGTACATGGAAATTAAGTTCCGTGAAATTTGCAAAACCGAAAACAACAGATTTCATAACGTGTGAATACCAAAGTGGAGCGCAACTTCTCATTCTTGTTTGAACGCATGATAGACGACCAGCACCTTACATATTTTCTTCTGTGTCTTCAGGTTATCGTGGCGACGGGTATGAAGATTTGTCTTCTGGGCTTTTGCGCCATGTAGTTTGGTAGAAGTGTATCGACGTTTCAGAGGTATTTACTGCCTCCATTATCAGGGCGACGAGCAGGTAGCGCGTGAAGAAGTAGGTTTGCATATAGGAGCGTGCCAAACTTCTGCCTTGTCCGGCCTATGTCTTAATCTACATTTTTGCACGCGGTTTACGTTTTGGCCTGATGATGGTCAATTTATACGATTTTACACGGTAAAGCAGTGTAACCTACGGCTTGCAATTATTCTTCCCACCATTGTTTGTGGATTAACAAATAGTTTTACTGGCGTGGTTACAAGAAGTCTTGGGCCGGATGTGACACGCAGGTCACCAGTTGGACTACGGTGCGATTAACCTATCGTTTCTTGTAAAGTAAAGGGGCTATGAAATGTGTACTCATTTTAAGTGCATATTTCTTGCATTGTATATCAGTCAACACTAATTTTTCTGCTATAAACATTAGAATTTGAGTCCATTTATATTGTTGCTGAGGCTGTTCTTAGTACACTTGTTATAAGTCTGATCACGTCTCACAGTTGGCATTACTGCTCGCGAAGCATTAGCAAGCCGCAGCACGCCCCAGGGGGCTGTCTTTACCATCCCGCGCGCCAGACATGAAGTGTCAGTCTCCGGTGAATTTTTGGCAGCTGGTTCCATCCCGTAGCGGGGATTCTACGACCTGCCAGAATCACTCTCAACAACGTAGAGCAGCACGTCTCAGGTTATGTTATTAACAGGAAAATAAAATATTTTATGCTAAGAAATTAGGCCTTTGGATTCCGAAGATCTTCGAAGTTAAAGAACATTTAATGATTAATTTTGTAGTTCAAAAGGACATAACACGTCTCCATTTCAACATCAAGTGGTCAATGCTATTTATAATTGATGTTTATTTTGAAAATTATGCGAAAATCATAAGCACACTGGTAGGCAAAATGCAAACATCTTAAACTACTGATCTTAAAGGATTAATTTTGTGTGGTATTTGCCCTACTGAGTTGTTCGTTGTGTTTCGTGTAAAGTAGGGTACTACGTTAGACAGATTGGGGAAAAAATTAAATTCTTCCAACAACTCATTGTAGACACCCTGCTCTCCAACCCCACAATAACAAATGTTAATAAAATATGTTTCATAACTTTGGTGGTATAACAACGAAGACTGACGGAAAACCACATTCTCAGAACATAGTTAAAATAATGCGTAATACTGAAGACCTTCCGCTACAAAGTAAGATTTTTGACATGCGCTTCTTGTGTGCGTAAGCTGTGTATGAAAATTGTAACTTTGTACGTACTAGACACAATTGACATTTAGAATACAGGTTCTGAACAGATACTTGAAAGCAGAACATGGAGATGTTAATGTTACTACGCGCTCACGTGTTTTCTTCTGCTGGAACTACTGTCTGTTGTATAGCTGATTCCATACGTAACTGAGTGCCTCGCTTCACAGTAGTGCTTGTATTTGTATCAGAGTCGTGTGGTCGACCCAATGGTATTAAGGCTGAATCTTAATTCAACTGCTGTGTGGTTTCGTTATCAGTTTTTGTGTCCATATGAGTGTGATTATGTAACCGATTCAAATATATATGTTTCATACGTAAGATTTAAAATTTTTACATGAACAGTGGCGGATGATCATTGTAATTCAACGTTTCGGACACTGTCTCTGCCCCCATACACAGAGTTTTCCGGTGATTATCGGTCGTACACCGTGAATCTACCCTCTCATCTCGTACATCCAATACCGAGGGTTGTAGTGCCTGAAGGGCTCCTTGCATGAGCCTTAATGCTGCGGTGTGTTGGGTACTTTGATTACATCTAAATGACTTACTACGGCCAGACGACCCAGTTTTGATTCCGGTATCGGGTCGGATCGGAACGTGGAACTAACAGATTCCTTCCTCCATCTAGTGCCAATGTTAGGAATTAGAATTTGTCGTTTTACAGGCCTAATTATGCCGCTAGCGTGGTCAGGGGCGTGGGCCTTGTTCGCTTGGGCACTGGGACCGTGGGTTCGAATTCAAGTCGAGGCATGAATGTTTGTCCGCGTCTTTCTGTATTGTGCTACCCTATATAGGTAAAGGCCTTCCGACGGGCTGCTCACTCGTCCAAGGAGTCCTGTCAAATGTTCAAATAGATCTAGTAATCACCCATGTGTGAGGAGTACGAGGTCCGTCGAAGGCTGCAGAGCCACAGATGATGATGATGATAACAGTGATAATAATAATTTTTTATAATTAACTGGAGACTGGAAGAACTGCAGACATTTGACAGAAATATTAAGAAAACGTTGACAATATAAGGGAAATATCATCCCAAACCGAGTATTTGCACATAAAGCATCAGAAGGATCCATATATAAATATTATAAAATCGCACGACAGGTCCTAAGCAACAATGAATTCAATAATTAAGACAGCATCAAGAATTAAATAACTCAATTCTGAAGATGAAATCAATGACGCAAATAAAGGAAAACAACAAATTAAGTCATTGATTCAAGCAGCTATAAAGAAAAAATGAGAAAACAAAACAATGCACTGGCAGTATCTCCGAAGTTTGGACAGACAACTTATATGCAAAGAAGACACATTTCTGTGGCTCTGGAAGGGGAGACTGAAATTCAGATTATAGCAGCACAAGACCAGGCACTAAACACTAAATATTGAAAATAGGTACAGACAGCAAATGCAGATTATGTCAGCAATTTGATGAAACGACAGGTCACGTTCTGTCTGGATGCCCAGTGCTGGCAAAAGAGCAATATGTACAACGACATGATCGTGTGTGTACTCAGTTACATTTTAACATATGCAGGAAGGTAGGGGTAAAGTTAGAGTAGAAGCACATCCCGAAGGCAGTTGAGACAAGTCAGGATAACAAGTGGAATCAACAAGTCAAACCACATAACAAACCTGATATAATTCGAAACAAAAATGGAAGTTGTCTCTTAATTGATATAACAATACCAACCGACAGAAATTTAATTAAGAAGGAAGCGGAGAAAATTTTGAAATACACGAACCTTTTCATTGAAATGAATGTGGAAATTAAAAGCACAAGTAATTCCAATAATGATAGGAGCAGCGCTCTCCAAGTCACTCAGAAAATATTTTCCCAACATCCTGGGCGAACACGACATTAGGGAATTTCAGAAAACCGCTATTCTGGGAACATAATTTTTTTTTGGTACCATCGGGTCGGAGCTAACCCCTGGTGACATTATTAACAAGTTCTGTTCATATGTTACCTCAGCATATGATCCAGAAGTGGTTTGCCGTTGCCTACTTCTGTGTGTAAATGATGAAGAAAATGGAGTAATTGGTGGGATGCCACGGAGAAACCGGGGAAGCCCTGGAGGAAAACTCCGTGATACCTGGACCACGGCCTTGCCCAACACAAGTTGTAAATCCGGGCACCACCGGGAATCAAACCCAGAACTCCAGGATTACAAGCCCATCGTTCTGACCGCTAGACCCACCGTGGCGGTCAGGAAACATCATACATCATTCGAAAGACGCTGACGTAAAATATTTTTTGCCTTACACGAAATCTGTTTAATGCACGTAACACGTATTAAAAAAACAAAATGTATTTCAGAAATAGTTGCTGCACTATGTACCTCAGGGGCAAGGTTTGTCTCGGGTACATAGAAGTAAATACCTAATAAAATGGTGAATGGATGGAATAATAATAATATATATAATTAACAATTCGTGTCGTGTTTAAAACTGGTCTTTTCCTTTTTTGACTTTTGATTAGTGCATGCAATACGGGGACTATATGTTATTCAAGTACCTTTAAGTCAGGTGACCATTTTGAACCAATAAATTATCATCACTTTGATAGGCCTAATGCATTTGGAGACGGTCTCAAGCTTGAAGATTCTACGGTTGTGGCAGTTGAGTTTGCGAATATGTACAGTGTGTCCACAAAGTCCCTTCGGGATTTTGAAAAATTATGGCGTGCAAACAAATTGAGTTGGCGACATGCGGTTTACGGCAGATTACAGTGAAACTCTGGAAGTTTTTACTGACCTCAGTAGACCTCGATGTGGGCTCCTTGGTAGCACGGAGAACGTCCAGATGATATTTGAGCTCTTGCCATGTTCTGTGGAGCATGTCCGCTGGAATAGCCGAGATCGCATTCCTGATACGGGTCTTCAGGTCATCAAGTCCGTTTACTGGTGTTCGAAACACATTGCTCTTGACATAACCCCACAGGAAAAAATCCAGTGGTGTTATGTCTGGTGAACGTGGAGGCCAAGGCATTGGACCGTCTCTGCCGATCCATCTTCCTGGGAATGTCCTGTAGGTACGCGCGTACCTGCAGACCCCAATGAGGTGGAGTACCATCTTGTTGCAAAATGATGTGTGGCTGTAAGTGCTCAATTTGTGGTACTGCGTACAGTTCCAGCATATCCAGGTAGGTGTTCTTTTTGATCGTCTGTTGTCGAAAAAAGAAGGGTCCAATAACCTGGTCATGCATTACACATCAATTTGTTTGCGCGCCACAATTTTTCAAAACCCCGAAGGGACTTTGTGGACACACTGTAGAACCCTGACATAATGGAATTCTGAAAAAAAACATCGTCTTGATGGCATGTCTTATTATACAAATATATGCGCAGGAAATATTCGAAACACTAGTGGGGAATTAAAAGTGAGGTATTTCTTCGCACCATATTGACAGAACCGCTTCGAAATTAAAAAGCGAATGGATTCTATGACAGTAATATAGAATTGTAATGCATTTGAAGGGATGTGTTGTAGATATTTATAAAAATGATTGGGATGAAACTGAACGTAGGATCTGATAGTAATCTCATTGCATAAAATTGTTTATTATTTTACCACTAATCGAAAAATGTCATTATTAATGTATTTTTTACTTCATCTAAATCGAGATTATCTCAGGGGAACTGTGTCTCTTGTAGCTTGTGCCATATAAGTTGTGGATTATTTTAACGGTATTTCACTTAATGTTTATAACATACAAACAATTAAATACAACGTTAGGAAATGTTTTAAAATAAAATGATAACTATCTTCGATTAGAAATGTTGTTGCATGGACCCCTGAAGATGTCTGTTAGATCAGACGAAACATAGGGGAGACCAGGGCAGAACGGGGAACTTAATATTTGGAGGCATGTGGAAAGGACAATAACAAAGACAAACACATGGAGGAACCTTGTGTGGATTTATTGTCTATTTGAAATTTATAATGATTTATTAGTGTAGTTGTAATATTTACAGTTTTTTAAATATTAATTTCTTTACAAAAATGTAACTTGGCCCATTTTGCCCCGTGCCCGGGTCAAAACGGAGTATGGGTGATATATGTTTGAAAAGTTGCAAGAAGACACAGATTATCTAGTAATTAAAACGTAGGATATAAAATGATTTAGTATACAATGTAAAATGTCGGAACTTTACACATTTGAAATCTGCACATGAGTTATGGGCCCATTTAAAGCAAGACGAATACCGGATCCACCCTTCAATAGACTGCGAACAGACATCGCCACATTACAGGCACTTGTCATTTGATCCTCTTCTCTGGGTACCCCATTCTGCCCAGAGTATTATAATCTTTCAAATTAGGATTGTCCCACCGAAAATGACATCATAAAAATAAATAAAGATATTGTGTTTCAGCCTTTCAAGAAAACACCTTGTAACATGCATCATTCAACAAAGTGGATATGAATAATGAATAGGTCCTAGCTTCACTGGAAGTTGAGAAACATTTGTAAAATGTGGGAGCAAAATCCATCATGGGTGATTATTTCAGAAACTGTAACCACAAAATGGCGCTGACTGACATGACTTAACCCTGTGCTGTCTGCTAATGGTATTTCATCCAGTCCCGATAGATCACATTGCATTGCAGACGAAATAAAGCTGCCCCGTGACCCCGTTCTGCCCTGATCTCCCCTATAGGTTAAAAATTAATAAACTAAGCTTTAAAACATCAGTAGTAAACATTGTGTTTGACGATGGCTGTGTAATTTAGATTCTTATCATTGCATCAATATGGATTGTATATCATTAAGAAGTTAGATATAATAAGTGAACAGCAATCGACATTTATTCGTCCACGAGAAGAAGCGATCGGTTTTATTGTAGCTTAAAGTCCAGGCTATGTTTTGTTATACTGTTCTCACTGTCTTCCTCGATCATAAATAATTACAACAGGCGATTCAGCGTCCAAATATGATTCAGACGCTCTGGAAATTGTCTGGGGCCCGAGGGACTGCACCTGTCGAGTAAATCTGATGCTTAAATTGCAAGGTAGCTGGCCATCTGCTGTCTCCCAACCGTTCTCAGATTACAGTTCGATGGGAGCATCTTCCCAAAAGAACACGAGAGGAAAGTTACTGAAAGAATTTCATCACGAAAGGATTTTAGATATAGCTAAAGTAAACGCTGTCCCCATGTGTTAGCGCAATACTATGAAGGCACAGAAGGGGCACATAACACTTCAAGCATTCTGCAGCGGTTCAAAGCGCCTCTTTCCGTTAGGCAGCCTAAATTCGAAGCCCGGGAAAGCCAATTTACTGATGCAGGTGTCTATATAAAGTGGAGTTATTATATTTTTATTTCCTTCGAGTTTGAAATAACTGACGACTGTGATAGCATCCATTCTGTACACGTGTATAACAATAGCATGATTTAGTTGATATCGGGTGGGGTGTTATAGAACACATTATTATCAGTAACTAGGCGTTGAACCTATCTGGTTTAATAATTTGTATATTTACAACCCATAAGGTAGATAGGCCAGTTAATGCATGAAGTGACTTAAGTCACAGCCAGTGCAAATGAACGTTCAGCTATTACTGTAGTTATATTTGAACTACTAGTAAGTAACCAAATAAGGTATAACGTAGGATACTGAACCTTAATTGCTGACTTATCATTGTGTAGCTTTTGGATCAGCCAGTAGCTACGGTTCTTAAGAATTTAATTTAAAATGAAATTGCGTTAACTGAAGGAGAGACGATTTCTTACTTCACTTCGGCCTGAATATTCTTGTAGAGAAGCAGGGAAATGAGTGGTCGAAACGTTTGGTGAAAGCAGACGTATAATTCGTCGGTAATGATATTATTTGCAGAGAAGTTACAGGTACTAAATTGATGGATATACATTGCAAGGGTTGCCTCAGGTTTATGAAACGTTCATGCTCGCAGTTTCATTGTCTTGACCGTGAAAAGATTCCAAGTTGTGAGGAACAGCCACACGACAGAATTTTTGGATATGATGAAACCGCAATGTTTGTTTTTCTTATAAAACGAGTAACGAGGGCTAAAAACATTCTTGCATATTGTGAGAAGTTACTGACTGATGTCACATTGCAGTTTCCTTTGTGTGGTGATTCAAATTTGGCGAATGTCTTATAAAAAGTCCATTGACCGGTCTTTAAACATAATTGCTACCATTTTTCTTTTAATATTAATAGTCTGGTCTACGTTGATCGGTTTCCAAGACATTAAAGTGCAGGTTTGAATTGCGTTGTTTTAAAGAACAGTGATTGTTCCATTTTAACTATCCATCTCCATGTACTGATGGCTGTTTCTTTCGTTTGAATGTCTGCTCTAGTTCTTTATTCAGGTAGACTTCTTCTCAATTTGCATACGAAAATTGAGTGAAGCCGCGATCAGATTTCCTACCTACCACTTTGGGATTTATTTATGAGTCGAGTAACAAGAGTTACAGTTCGTTTGTGTGGCACTTTCTAACACTCGTTACGAAAGCTCCTCAAAGGGAACTGGAGAGTTTTGGCGCAGAATTATCCACGTCATATATCCACTTTTATCAACTGCATAAGCTGTATACTTGAGGGTGTCTGAGAGTAAAATACCATAGAAAATATTTGGACACAGATGAGATATTCCTGATATTGGAGACAGCAAGCACCTCTGAAACGGCGGTAAATTTCTACCAGACCACACTTCGCAAGAATCCAGGATACACCAATCATCATACTTGCCGCTGTGGAAACTTGAAATTTCACCGTTTGATATGTGTGATACTTCTTGGAGTGCAATGTAAATGTTTGTCGGAAAACCTGAAAGGAAGAGGCCATTTGAGAGAACTAGGCGTAGATGGGAGGATGACGTAACAATTGTTATTAAAGAAACAGGGTTAGAGAGTAAAGGCTAGATTAAACTGGCCGAAGATGGGGTTCACTGCTCGGCTGTTGCGAACAAGATATTGGATCCTTAGATTCCATGAAAAGCGGAATTTCTTGACCAGCTAAGCTACTATCAGTCACTTAAAAGGACTATGCTCCAAGAATAACACGGTAGGATGATTACGTATAATGTATCTGGAATGGAAGTTGAATTTCTTGTGATGGTAACTGTGGTGAAAACTAAAATATGTTGGTATGAGGGAATAAGCCCGTATTCTATGATAAACTGTGAATGAAGAAAAGGAACTACAGAGTGTTGCAACAGTCATGCACTCTTATAAGGAAGTGAGGACTGGGGTAGGAAAACAAATGAATAAATGAAGTTAAAGTATCGGAATTGAAGTTTTTAAGCCTGTAAATGGATATCGAAGACGTACGGAAGGAAATAAATGTTTGTTGGTTAAATGAAAGAATAGACAGAAACACAGGAAAATTGACAACCTACCTGAACAGAAGGAGAATAACGGACCTCCGAAACATTCTCCTGAATACATACGAAAAAGAACATTAGAATGATTCGTGCAGGGCGAAAAACGAAGTAGGTGGAGAATTCGAAATGATCTGGAGGAGGCTTTTGCCGCGACTGGGTACAACCAAGCAAGAACCCTGATAATGGGGACATACTTCCCTAAACGATAGTTTCTTTGTGTAACCATTTGATGTGGCTGATTGCCGGAGAATATTTTATTGAATTTAGTCGCCGCGAAAGCTTAAAATCATATTTAACCTAACAAGGCTTCAGGATGTCTCGTCACTGGATCGTGATCGGAACACTCATCTCTCAGATATGAAATAGTAATGTTAATTGCTATACCATACTTCGGCGTGAGATTTTTGCGTGGGGATTGGTGACAGGAAGTTTGAAGCGTTGTTCTGCTGGTGTGTCAGATGAAAAGTGTGAACGACTAGGCCAAGGCTATGAAATGTAATGAGTCGAACAGGGGATCTGTATAAACTTTTCTGCACTTACGTCTGAATTATTTATACAGGAATAGCTTTAAATGAGGTTATGGAGAATTGAAAATATTTATTGAAGTTCAGGAATGGTATACGAAGAATACATGGTATTACCATCCTGCGATATCTATCCGTGAGGGTCAAGGCTGTGTGACACCAGTGTCAAGATCTAAAACACTGCTGCTGGATATGCGTCAGGAGCTGTGAACCTGTAGTTTAGTTTAAATTAATAGCGTCTAATATTGGTTTGTGGGCCTGTAATTTTAATTCCTCAGTGTAAGGGAAGATCATTGAGAGTGTTTAACTTCGGCTTTCGGGGATGAACCGCAACGAATGTTGATAATTATCCAATTTTTCAACAAATATTGATTGTGTCATCTTTAGGGTGGACGTGTAGTGGTTGGCCTCTTTTTGGAAGCCTTGTATAAATCGGGAAACAGGTGGCCAGCTGGACTTCATAGCGCTCCACTAAGTCCTGAATTATAATGTCATTAAAATTGACATCATATTTTTGAAACATTTTTGGACATGATGAATATTTACCGTATTACAAGGTAAACTATTTTCTGATTGTAAGTCGTGCAGTTTGATGACTGATATTGCAGTTAACTTATTATTTGCAGTAAATGGATTCAATATCAATGCAGTATGCGAATCGCTGTTCATGTTTGCAACTAGTGATGTACAGAGTGTCTACAATGAAACGTCCGAATTTTATTGTATTTTCAGGAAGTAAGGAATGGAGATATGGCCTATTTATTGACAAATATCAGTCACACAATACATCAAGTTTAATTGAAAAACCAATACACTTGTACATGAGCTCCGTTGGTGACATGTAGGATATCTAGCCTGTAATAGAGTTCCGCCCAGGTCCGCTGCAACATGTCCGGAGTGGTGGTACCGACAGCTTCCACAATCCGGGCCCGAAGGTCTCGCACTTCAGTGGCGTAAATTTTGTCCTTCACGTAGCCCCACAAAAAGAAATCCAACGGCGTGATGTCAGGGGAACGTGGAGGCCAATCTGTTGCTCCATCTCCTCCTATCCAACGGCCTGGAAATGTTGCATTCAGAGCTCGCTGCATAGAGACGCAACTACTTTCGGAGAACCTTATGCACAGTTGCTCGTGGCATCTGCAGTTCCCGTGAAGCCCGACGAATTGACTTCCTTGGACTTCGGATGAACGCTTAACGGACGTTATGTACCTTCTCATCGGATACCCGTTGCCGGCCTCCTCCGTGCCCTTTCCAGACGCTCCCAGTCTCCAGAAACTTGTGCCATGCTTTAATCCTCTTCGCGTCTGGTGCTGCTTTCTGATAAACACGACGAAACTCCCTTTTCACCCTCACAATGGACTTAAACTCAGAAAACCACACAACAACCCGCGCCTTCTCCTGAGCTAACGCCATATTTGCGTGAAATGACAACAGTGCCCCAAGGGTGGCCCGTGAGGTAGCCTAAAAATTTAGGCTAGAATTTGAAGTCCTATAGTACGCAGGAGACCCTTAAGACTTGAAGAAAAACCATTTGCCTATTTTTAAAAACTCTCCAAAATCAGGGCGTTTCATTGTAGACACTCTGTACTTCGGAATCGCTGGTAAGACCGGAGGGATACGACATAGCGAGATTCCTCTTCGCCTGTATGGATCGCGCTAAAGCGCTAACAGTGAGGTTTACTTATCTTGGTGGATAGTGACGTCACGTTGATGCTAGCTATATTATGATGGATGACGTTGGGTGATCTCATTCATATTCTGGCTGCGTCGTGTCCAATCGGTTCGCTCTGCTTCTTACTGTTCCCCCGACTACTTTTTTTGCCCGCATACCAGTGGCGCTGTGCTATAACATTTTGAGTTGCACACTCTTACATTAAGCATATCACATGTTATTCACAGTGAGACGAAACCATTTCTTCCATTCATTATGCAGGGAAATTCGAAATCTTTATCCTTTCTTTCTTATCTACTTCGTCTTTTTTCTACTTCCTCTGCGTCGCCGCCAACATATTCTTTGTTCTATTATCCTCTTTCTTTGTCTTTTTTCTTCTGTTGCTTCGTATTCATTTCCTTCGTTGTCATCATCTTTATCGAATAATGTCTTCTCCTTATTTTCTTCTATGCTCGTTCTCTTATTTCTCTCCTACAACCTTGTTTTCTCCCTCTCCGTTCTTCTTTTCTCATGCTTGTCCTTATTACTACTAATACTTCTGCCTTTTTCTCCCTTCTTCGTCTTCTTCTTCTTCGTCTTATTGTTATTATTCTTCCTCCTACATGCATTAGATAATCGCACTATTCCCATTCATAATTAATTTTGAAATGCTGAATTATTTAGATGTTTGGTTTGTGTTCGTGGATGGAGATTTCGCTCTTTGTCATCTGTAAATGCTCATGACAAAACAACACAGAGAAAAAAAGGCATCTGTACATAAATGCCATTTACTCGGTGCATAGAATGCGAAGTCTGCATTAAGAGGTTTACAGTTCCATATTCGACCTTTTCCATTAATCTTTAAAGCAAGATATATATTTAAATTATGTCAGTACAATGATAACCAACCTTCTGAAGATGGAGGGCAACCGTATTCCGAACCGACGTGTATGTAAAACATGCGCCTCATACGCTGAATAATATCCAACATGACTTTGGTGTAATTAATCATGCACTGCCAAAAAACTCCAGGGAATCATTAAATAGAGGCTTGACTTGAACCCCGCTTGTGGAAATTTTATTGCCTGTAGGCCAGTAACAGGCATCATGCGAGGCATGTGTTTAGTTAAGCCATCAGTCGTGAAGTAGTATGATTTGCAGTGCTCGAGACAGGCTATATTGTTACACCCCCTCCCCCGCACTTCTGTTTATAACTGATAGGTTATTCTTTAGGAGGGGGAGGCCGAAATCATTATGTTCGTGTGTCTGTGTGTGTTCTTCTTAAATCAACAGACGAATTTTATGAAACTTGTTATAAACATCATGTGACTACAGGCAACTGAAATATTGAGTGATAAATTTTCAAAAAAAATATGCAAAATTATGTAAGCTTTCTTGTGTATGTCAGGCCAAACGAAACTTGTACTCAGCTTTTGGCTTGAACTAGTAGCGTAACTAAGCTAGCAGCGCTGTTCTATTGACTTAGAACCGCGGTATGAGGAGGTGGGTGAAGTTCTTCCATGTCCTTGCAATTTTGGCTAGTGCTCCTATAGTGGAAATTATATACGGAATTTATTGCTAAATAATAAGATTCTAATAACCTTACAGAGTAGACAGAATTATCTTTGAAATAAACTAAATGTCAAGATTTCACGGGATTTTTTGTTGGTTCTTTCTCAGAACCAATGGACATTAGATTTTCCATAAATGTGAGAAGTTTCGTTAGTATGAGTAGCGTCATACATTACAGTCGGTCTAAAATATGTTTCAGATGTTGGCATATTGCATATTAAGCTCAAATATGTGAAAATAAATCACCGGAGAAGTCAAGTGCCTGTCATGTCTGTAGCAGCAGTTTAAAGTTAAGGGACACTCGGTACGTGTCGCTTCATTATAAACAGGAAAGCTTGGCGTCCTGAATTTTAAGTACGCCTTTGTTGTTTGTCGAAATGCCTGTAACAGATTTCCAAGAAGAATCATGTCGTATTTTGGAGGTACCGGCTTCAAATCTCGGTCTGCAGACAGACTATTCTGACAGGTTTTCCTCAGTACCTTCAGGTAAATGCAGGGATATTATGTAAAATTAGGCCAAGATAGCTTACATCCATATCCTTTAAAAATCATCCTTTGATCATGCTATCATTTGATGTTAGTCTGAAATACTGACAGCGTCATTAAATAAATACGTATAAATAATTAAAAAATAATAAACTCCAGTTTATTCAGTGACATTCTGAAAACAATACAAGAGAGGAAAGGAAAAGGAAGAGTGATGGAGGATATAAAATAAGAAAATGATGGAAAGATAGGCTTAATGAAAGAATGATTGACAATTCACAACAAAAAATAAATAATTTAGATCACGATAATTGCTAATTTGTGCTATATTGCGAAAATATTCAACCGTCATTCAAAACCTCTGACCTTTCAGCTCGATTTTAGTCTCTGAAGAAGAATAACTTTACTCATTTCTGCTGTAAGTTTGCCACTGTACCTAATCAAACAGCATTACCATTGCATTTACGCGAACCGCGGCTGTGAAATATCAGACAGGAGCTTGCCCTGAACTTAGCAACTGGCTAGCCGTTGTCAGGACAGCTGAGTTAATACCGGAGTGCTGGAAAGGTTATAGGTATCTTAGCAGCCACACATTCAGAAGTGAAAGTATTACTGCAATCGCGCGGAGCATTGCGTGTCTGGATGTATTTCAGAACAGACGAAATGATGGCCTTCATTATTCGAATGTCTTGTAGATGAATTTCAACTGGACCCTTTAAAAAATATTTTAAACCAACTAGCACGCTACAATTCAGTAAAAATGCAGATGTCTTCTGGGTTCTGACGCCAAGTAATTTTGTACGTGACTATCAATGTTACATTTATAACTTCTACCCTGAAGAGAATCTCAGATCTCACGTGACTCAGTATAGAAGTAAATGTTACAAAGAAGATAGGGAAAATGTACTTTTCTTGTAGCATTATATATCCGGCGTTTATTACATGCATGTCCTCTGTCTGCTGTCTAGATGTGGAGAAGTGAAATATACCCACAGCTGCTAGCCTCTCGCATATGCCTGAGAGAATTATCCTGTATCGTTTTACACAAGAATCTCAGGATGGGGTAAAAATATATAAGCCAGAAGATGGCTGTCTTCTGGGATGTTGCACCGTGTAGTCTGGTAGAAGTTTACCGACGTTTTAAAGGTCCTTGCTGCCTCCATCACCGCCCGATAAACTTCTACCAGACTACTGGAAGCAACAACTCAGAAGAGAGCTATCTTCAGTCCCACCGCCATGAAAACCTCAAATCCTTCATACGTAAGCCAGTTAAGGCCCATGCGAATAATTGTAAGTACAATAGAAGTTCAGTAAATTGATGGAAGCAGTAGTAAGCACCTCTGAAACGTCGGTGAATTTCTACCATACTACTTGTCACAGTAAGACAGGAAACAGCCATCTTCATGCCTGCCGCCATGAGAACCTCAAATCTTGTTCGTTTTTTTGTCGATGTCACCAATATTGTTACAAGAACAACTAGAACTATATTCTACTACTACTATTAGGATAGTTTAGAACTGATGCCAGGATAAGTCATATTAAACGTGGGGAGGGGGGGGGAAGGACACAAAGTGGAATGGTAAAACAAAACAGAAAACCAGTCAGTAGAGAGATCTGGCAAGTGGCTTTTAAAATCGGAGATCGTAAGCCTTTAGTTCCTAGTAGAGCTCCCGTGTAATTCAATTCTAGTGCTGCTTTGTTGTTTTAGCGTATATATGGTGTGTTTTATTGACATTTTCCTTTAACGTTTGACAGAAGGTATTAAATTAAAATTCAGTTATTTTGCTTTCCCTAACGTAGAGCCTGGGGGCGGATTGTGAATAGAAATGGGGAAATGTTATTTCCTTAAGAATACGAATTTCAAACCTTACAAAACATTTATCTCGAGAAAGACATGTAGCTAATACATTATTATAAAACGTGAAAGAGTTAAAATATTTGGAAACCATACTACCAAGTCGACCAAAAATGAGCAGTCTAAAAATAAATTATGAGCAGAATCAATTCGTGAGATGATTGGCCGCACACAGTTCACAATATTTTATTCTATCGTGCAGACTAAAATCGGAAAGTGCTTACTGCCATGCAGTTCAGGCCATTTTATTTCCCGCCTACTATCCAAAAACTAAAATATTAAAATATACACATCTGTAATTTTACTTGTTGTTTTGTAAGGTGTGAAACTTTGTCTCTCACGTTAAGGAAGAACTGTTATTGAGGGTATTTAGTACAGAGTATATAGGGGAATATTTGGACCTAAGAGAGATGGAATTACCGGACGCTGGAGATATCGCCATAATGTGGATGTCAGTAATTCGTTATCTTCATCAAATTTTATCAAGTTCACGGAGGATAATATGTGTGTGGAATGTACCGCATATTGTGGAGATGAGAAACGCTTACAGCATTTTTTCTGGAAAGCCTGAGGGAAGGAGACTACAACGAAAAACAGATCGTAGATTGGAGGATAATATTAAAATGGATCTTAAGGAATTAGGTTTAGAGGGTGTGGATTTTATTCATATAGTTTGTGATAAGGATCAGTAGCGGGCTATTAATTGTACGGTAGTGAAACTTTGGGTTTCATAAGAGGCAGGGAGTTTTCGTATTACAATAAATGACCTTCCCAAGAAGGTCTCGGCTCCTTGATGGTGCACGGAAGCTACGTATTTGTCCGGAAAATGGAAGAAGAGATGACTACGCAGAACAAGGGTTGTGTGAAGAATGATGACGCCTGCTCCCCTTCGTATGTACCAGTTTACATGGTGAGGCCAGCCAGAACAATATATACTTTATAATCCATTTATGTGCATAATGTTCACTAGTACAGATACCGATTTTAGCTTCGTCGTGTCACCACAGATGTAATTATTGGCACGTAAACAATATTTCGGGTAATACAAAGTTTTAGGTATATTTTTGTGAATCTCGATTCCATATTTAACTCACTTGTCATCTGTGGCATCCTACAGTAAAGATAAATATATGGACATTAAACTGGATAGATTCCAAAATATACGAGAATGATCAGAAGAAATCTTAAAGACCAAACTAGGAAAGATAAACAATTAAAGTTCTATAACGTTATGGCCTTACCGATTTTATTATATGGAAGAGACTCACGGACAGTCGGCAAAAGAGATTTGAAACGACTCGAAGCAGCTGAGATGAGATTTCTGAGAGGGATGATGAGATGTAAACTACACGATCATATTCTAAATACAGAAATAAGAGACAAAATGAATATAGAGGAAGAAACATGAAAATTAACATTATATAGAGAATATTGGATCAATCATCTGGAAAGAATGTAAGACCGCATTCCTAAGCATGTATTAAAGTATTATCCGCATGGGCTTCGGGATGTGGAACGACTCAGGAAAAGATGGTGTGAGATTGTGAAGCCGGAACAGACCTAAGGTTTATACCGTGATAGGAAGAAGAAGAAGAAGATCATTAGTGGCTCAATGTAAAATCAAAGTATTTCTTGTGACCATCATATTGGAGTCTCTGGAGACATGATGTTCATGTCAAGAAACATAAAAATCCATTAGTTAGCCCTAAATTATTAGGTAAAACACACTGGGATGGACGGACTGATATGCGGCCATTACTACACGACAAGTCTTTCATTGTGAAGGGACAATAGGCAACCAATGTTTATGTTGCCTGAACATGTTCAATGACGAATATTCGAAACACTATCTTCATTGCAAAGTGAAATTATGTAGGAACGTGGGAAAGTTAACACGTGGGAGTTGTAGTAGGTTTAATTCTAATCCAACAAGGGAAGAATAAGAGCAATTTGCCACAGAGTACACCTGCCTTTTAAGAGCACGCAGTCATAGTTTACGTTGCTCGGTGGTTTCCGGTTTCAGGCACCATTAACGATTTATATCCTCCGTCTGTTTGCAACCAATCAGTTCCGCAAACGTTCGGCCAATTAGTGGTTCGTAGGCTACGTCAAAGCTCAGGCGGTTAGTCGCAAGCTTCTCACCACGTTGGCCCTGGTTCGTGCCCAGGCTAGTTCATGTAGGTTTATGGGGGACGGAGTGGCACTGGGACGGCTTTGTTTCAGAGTGTTATGGTTTTCCCCTGCCTGTAACTTTCCATTGCTGTTCCATATTTACTCGTTTATCGTGTGCAGAATGAGCAAAGGTTCCGTTATATGCCCAGTTCCATAGAGACATAGCCTTTGTCAATCTCAACATTACCAATACCGTTACAACGGTTCATAGATAGGAGTTTTTCTTCAGACAATTTTAGCGCTTTGTTATAGAGTGATGATTCGTTTGATTGCACAGCAAAAAATATTACTTTACAACTGCTCCTTTGGACTAAAATTTAACAGTGATTTATGGGCCTAACAAATTGTGTTTTTGAAGATAGCAGTCTTTACATTAGAACTTATTTAGACTCTGCATGTCCTATTTATAAAATTTCATTTATAAGAGCATTCAGCATGGGTGCGTTATATGTAATTTGTTGTAATTTCTGTATACCAAGTTATGGTTACCTTAAACATAATATTTTATAGGTGACTGTTTTAAAACACACTTAAAAACACGGCCATGATGACGACCCTCAGTACCTCTTCTAATGAAGTATCATAATTACGCACACTGCATTGTTTAAATATTAGAACGTTCTATGCGCGGAATAATGTGTATTGTACAGAACTTTAAATTATCTTTGTGTGCCAGGTCATGTGGAACCACTTGTGTTAATTCAAGATAAAGTTTAATAGTCCGTATGGAATCAATGGTTGTTGCTTTCAATGCAGTACACATATATGATGCCTGAAATATGAAACTGCTAAAGCCTCTGTTTTCAAAATATGCTATATAAAGGCAAGCCTACGATATCAATTGCATAACCAGATATTTGTAAAAGAGTTTATTGTTACTTATTTTTTTAGCGAGTGTGACCAATTTAAAGGAATCTGACCTCTGAATTAGTTCACTCATTTCAGTATTGGAGCCGTTCCCCATACCAACGATATTGAACCTACCTGCTGTCTGACCATTTGAACTGTACCTAGTTAATGAACTGGTAAGGAAATTATCTGTGTTTATTGATCCCCAAATTTGTTTATCGTGCTCTAAAACCCCTCATTGTAACCCAACCTTTACTCATGAACGGATTAATTCACTTATTTACCCATATTTGTGCCCATTATTCATACACCCCGCCCAGTCATTCTGCCACTTATTCGCCTACTCATTCATACACAAACTCGTTTACCCACTCACCTACCGAATCGACAAATTACCCATTCATTAGCCAAAGCACCCATTCTCTTGCGAAATTACCTGCCCATCCATCTACTGGCCAACTCATACACCAAAATTTTCACTCATTCACCAACCAATCTGCCATGATATCTGCCCAATCACCAATCCAGCCACTCACCAACTCACCCACCAGCTTGCCCACTTAGTTATACTCTTGTACCCATACCTTTACATGCTACGGTGTTCTAGCGGTTATAACGCTGGCCTTGTAATCCTGGGGTCTCGGGTTCGATTCCCGGCAGTGCCCGAATTTATAACTTGTGTTGGGCAAGGCCGTGGTCTAGGCAACACGGAGTTTTCCTCCGGGGCTTCCCCGGTTTCTCCGTGGCATCCCAACAATTACTCCATTCACACACAGAAGAAGGCAATGGCAAACCACTTCTGGATAATCTGCCAAGAAAGTATATGAACAGGTCCCAGTCCGAGAAAAGGATGGAAGGATCCTGTTCATATGGACCTGTCGTCAAACAGAACACTAAATAAATAATAATAATAACCCATACCTTTGCGTTCGTACGTGATGCGTTTGTAAGATACAAATATTCTATAATCGCCAAATCTACTACACATTGCACTTGTAGACTGAAATGATACAATTAACATCTTTTAAGAGTTGCATTTGGAGATGGACTGTAATGAGGAATCGAAATATCATCGGGGCGAGGAACAGTTACAGTTCATCTCTGGCTGAGGAGACCTACGCAGCGCTCGTATGTGGCACGCTCTGATATTGATTTGACTATAGAATTAATTCTCTTGTTCAAATACAATTGCCAGCGCCGGGTGCTGCTGAGGTATTTCCGCCCAGGTATGCGCTTAATGGTGGAAGGTGATGGCGTACTTTACCCTGCCTTTCACCCGGATTGACCCTTTTCACCACTGTTGATTGAAGACTCTAAAATGTTAGAAAGAGCTATTATATGTATACTAATGCGACCGCACAAAGAGATACAGGAGACCTTTATATTGGCGCGAGCACCACACGACGTAATTTTAATTCAAAATGGACATTTATAAAGTACAGTGTGTCCACAAAGTCCCTTCGGGGTTTTGAAAAATTGTGGCACGCAAACAAATTGAGCTAGCTACTTGCGGTTTGCGGCAGATTACAGTGAAACTCTGGAAGTTTTTTTTGCCGCCAACAGATGGCATAAGCGGCCATATTTACGTTTCTCAGTCAGTTCTTTGTGAAATGGCGACTGTGCAGGAACGCGCGCGTTGTGTGGGATGGCTTTTTGAGACAAAATCAGTCACACAGACTCAACGAAATTACCGCACACAGTTCAATACGCAACCTCCGAGTGACAATGCAATAAGAAACTGGCAACAGCGTTTCTTAGAATCTGGTAGCGTCCATGATCGCAAGAGAAGTGGCAGACGGGGTGTAAGCGATGAATGTGTGGAAAGAATCCGTGAATCGTTTATACGAAGCCCCACAAAATCCACACGACGAGATTCGCATGAATTGTTACTCCCACGTTCAACGGTACACAAAGTGCTACATAAGAAGTTGAGGTTATGTGCGTACAAGGTTCAGTTAGTGCAACAGCTGAAACCTGGTGATGGCATAGCACGTTAACACTTCGCAGAAGAAATGCTCGACCGCATTGACCTTGATGTGGACTTCTTGAAAAAATCATGTTCACAGACGAGGCAACATTTCATGTCTCGGGTAAAGTTCGCAGGCATAAAGTGCGCATATGGGGCACTGAAAACCCACATTGTTGTTAGGAAGCACATACGTGATAGTCTGAAAGTGAATGTGTGGTGTGGTGTAATGCATGGCCAGGTTATTGGACCCTTCTTTTATCGACAACAGACGATCAACAAGAACACCTACCTGGACATGCTGGAACTGTACGCAGTACCACAAATTGAGCACTTACAGCCACACATAATTCTGCAACAAGATGGTGCTCCACCTCATTGGGGTCTGCAGGTACGCGCGTACCTAGAGGACATTCCCAGGAAGATGGATCGGCAGAGACGGCCCAATGCCTTGGCCTCCACGTTCACCAGACATAACACCACTGGATTTTTTCCTGTGGGGTTATGTCAAGAGCAATGTGTTTCGAACACCAGTAAACGGACTTGATGACCAGAAGACCCGTATCAAGAATGCGATCTCGGCTATTCCAGCGGACATGCTCCACAGAACATGGCAAGAGATCGAATATCATCTGGACGTTCTCCTTGCTACAAAGGGAACCCACATCAATGTCTACTGAGGTCAGTAAAAAACTTCCAGAGTTTCACTGTAATCTGCCGTAAACCGCATGTGGCAAGCTCAATTTGTTTGCGCGCCACAATTTTTCAAAACCCCGAAGGGACTTTGTGAACACACTGTATAATACACAGACTTTGGTCATTAAAATCGAATTGAGGCTGGCACAAAAAACTGAGGTGCTCTGCTCCAAAACAGGCAGAAGTAGTAGATGAATTGACTTTCATTACAGCAAATGCTTTCAGCATATTTCATTACTTTATAAGGAAATGTAGACTATGATATCACAATTTTATAGGAGTCTGCCCGTTTGTATTGTTATATACTAATATTGCTTTCCATCTTCACAACTTTTATTATGAGTTACATTATGTGACTTCGTGTTTCGGCATCCGTAATATTCAGGCCATCATACTGGTTTATTCAGGTTGCTAAGTGTGCCGTTTTTATGTGCATAAATTACAAATAATCATTTAATAACTTCGGTAAATGGATCCATTCGTGATATTGTTGCTTGTTCTTATTCATCAACTTCTGTTACGTCCAGTACGTAGTTCTGGGTTGTAATGCCGAGTGGATTGTAGGTTGGTACCAGCATTTCAGAGGGACGTACTGACTCATCCAATCATTCACGAAAGGTGTATGACGTTAATTGATTTCATATTGGACAGACTTCATTGTCTGAAGTGTATTTATTATACACGGCGTTTTGGATCTTGGTTATATTTCCGTATTGAGGTGACTGGTGGTCATTTTGCATTTTATAATTTGTTACGATTAGAATTAAATCCGTATCTTTTGAATCTTGTCTTAGTATGGTAACCAGTAGACTACAGAGGCGGCATTGGCGTATTTGTAAGCATTTATGTTAAGCAATTTTTTCTATCACATGTTAGTGAGAGCTAATACGAAATTTACGTCTGCGTTTGATTGGCCGATGGATTGTTCTGGTATTCTGTTGACTATCAAAGTAGAAAATGCACCTGAAACCTTCTTTTATTGAAACGGAAATAAGAAATGTTTTGCCCAAGAGAGAGATGTGGTAAAAATTTGACCTGTTTTGCTTTACTTTTCCTTGGAGTTTTTTATTAATAAAGGGTACTCTGATTGTAAATGCTATCCCAAATATGTTCTGAGAGAACCAATGTTCAGGTTCAGCTCATTTATGTATTTTGTGTTGATTAGTCGTGGGCAATGTCAGTCATATTAGCACAAACAGACCAGCAGAGAATCAGAAATATTAACTGTGCTCTTATTTGCTTTATATGTAGCGACTGACTCTCATTCTGTAGACAGAATCATGCGCGTAGCTCTTTAGCGTTTTAGCCTTTTATGAAAAATACCCACCGACTTATTTACAGTTCGCAGAAAGCGGCTTCTCTGTCAGCTGCCCATTTGATGATTAATTTTTAGGGATACATCCAACTGAACACATAACAGCTATTGTTTAACTATGCTCTCACACCTTTTTTATTTTTACTACTAACTAGTTCTGCTCTATAAAAACATTACATTTCTCATAGGTTTCCATTTGTTGATTAGTTTTAGGGAATGCGTTTGACGGATTTTTTCTCGTTCAGTTATGCGATCAGCAATGTATGCCATATATAACCTTATCGTTAGATGGACTTTCCTCAAATAATCCCCAGACCAAACCTATTTAACGACCAAATGAGACGAAAGTTGCTTGAAGTGGTCTTGTTTAACACTGGTTACTGCAGCGTCACTGAAAGGAAAATACATAAACGTAAAAAGTAAATCTGTCCCAATATACGCCATACTAGTGCTTGTGGGGGGAAGGGGGTATAGCTCCTACTCATTCTTAACCTCGGCACTAGATGGGATTGAGTGGTCAGCGTCACGCTTCGGCCGCAATATACCCCTGGGAAAGGACCCCGGTACCCATTGGATAGGAGGCTGGGTGGGCACCAGAGCCGATCTGGCTGCATATACTAAAGGAAAAATTCTCTGCCCCCGTCGGGGATTCAATCCCTTTTGTCAGTCACTGTACTAACTGAGCTACGCCGGCTCGTAAAAGAAAAATACGTGTGAGGTTTTCGCGACGGTGAGTCTGAAGATTGCTCTCTTCTGGGTTGTTGCGCCGTGTAGTCTGGTAGATGAATCGCCCTGATGATGGAGGCAGCAAGGACCTCTGAAACGTCGGTAAACATGTACCAGACTACACGACGCAACAACCCAGAAGACAACAATCTTCAAAAATACATAGCGTGGCGAATACATCAAGACGCCTAATTCAAGACGGAAATAATTTATCGTAAGATGTTGATGATTTAGCACATTGTAGGAAACGTGTCCCGCTACGCTATAGTGGCGCTTAGAGGGAGGGATTGTGTGAGTGGTCAGCGCCACTCCCCGGACGAGCCGTACCCCTGGCAAAAGGGCTGTCAACTGGGTGGGCCCCAGAGGCTTAAAGAAGAATCCTTTGCCCCTGCCGGAGACGGAATTCCGGTCATCCACTCTGTTGTTAGACTCCGACTTGCCACACTAGATTGTGATATTGCGGATTATTGTCCCGTGTAGCCTTTTGGCTTAATACTAGCGTTCCGTAGAAATTCAGTCTCAAACTCCAGGGTTCTACCGAAGCTTTGGGATGCAACCAGCAGATTACACATCACAATAATCGAGAATACCACTATCTGATTTCACACCCGCTGTGGTAACCTCATATGCGATGTAACACTTTAATTGCATGGTGTATGTTAAGGGTAAGGAGTAGAGAGTTCGGAGCTCTTCAGGTAGTTCGTGACAGATACCTTCTAATTCTTACATAGGCATTATTCCTACCTCATTCGACGCTTTTTTCTGAAGTTTGAAAACTTCGTTATTTTACTGAAGAATCAATGAAAATCACATAAAGTTGCATTTTATAGTTAGTTGTACATTGTAATTTGATTGTAAAATGAAAAACAAATCACGAAAACGTCACATGTGACTTTGACGTATCGCTTTGTTCTGACGGCAGCTTTTCCATCTTAAGTGTTGCGCGTGTAGTTTAAATTTAGTCAGAACATATTTTCCTCTTCTTGTTTATTTATGTCATGTTAAGTATTTCAACATAATACCATGACATTATTGATGCATATTGCACTAGCTGAATTTTGAACTGTTCAAATCAGAGTCTAACCATATCCACAGGAGGCAGGAGTAATCTTATTTTAAAATTAATTCTGAGCGAAACGCGACAAGGAGCCTGATCAAAAGTAAGTTTTGTTCATAACCAGTTTAGTGATATCAGTGCCCTGGTGGCTGCAGCTTCAACAATCTGGCTTTTTGCGCGAATATCAGTGTGTAGAGGAAAGGTAAATCAGTGTTACATGGATTTTATAATAGGTATCAAGTTAGTCAAGAACAGTCGAGCTGTTAGCAAATACATCCACGAAAAGTACCTAACCCTGATCATATTGTTGATTTCAAATTAGTAATGAATTCTGCACTTAAAAATCAATAAGTAATTGAAATTGTTGTTTAAAAGACACAGAAGAACAAAAAATCACTTTCGAGAAAAATAAAAATAACATGCTAGCAGACACACTATTTATGTTACGCTTGATTGACAAGTACCTTTTTAATGGGATTGTAATTCACTGACATAATTTGCACCTAGACTTTTAAGCTAAAGCTATATTTGGGCTCTTGTTTTTACAAGTAATCGCATAATGTTGAAGGAACATTACATAACTCGTGTGGTTGTGTGTCGTCTTTTTATTACTGGGGAGACCTATCTAAGTCTCTGCGGGTTTAACTAGTTTCTTTGTGGTCAAAACCGAAAATAAATTGTTATGAGTTCAGAATTCATGTTGTTTTGACCAGAAAGAGATAAAGGATAAGGTTTCCCATGCACAGTAAAGGCTTGGATTGATGCCATTCTACACCCAATAAATTGACGTTATCAGCATATGGCAATAGCTGATGTATCCCATTCAATTGAAAACCCTCCTGCCTATCTCGCACTTTTCTGATGGCGTATTCTAGCGCAAAGTTAAAGAGCAAGGGTGACAAAGCATCTCCTTGTTTCAGACCATTCTTTTTGGAAAATGAATTTGCCTATACGAATTTTGATACATGTTTCATTTAAACACATTATTATTAGTCTCACTAGCTTCTTTGGTATACAAAATTATATGAGAATATTGTATAACACTTCTCTCTTAACAGAGTCATAGGTTTTTTTTAAAATCTATAAACAATTGATGTACGGTCCCACTGTAGTCACATTTATTATCTAATAAATGACGGAAGAAAAACATCTAATCAATTGTTGATCTGTTACGTCTGAACCCACACTGATGATCCCGAATAATTTAACTCACATTAGGAGTTAATCTCGCCAGAAGATTGCTTAATAGAATTGTGTACGAGATTGACAGTAGAGAAATTCCTCAGTAATTACCACACTCAGTCTTATGAATGGGAATAATTATGGATTCTTTTCATTGTTGTGGCATCTCTTCCTTATCGAAAATTAACTGAATAAGCTTGTGGATCTTCATATGCAACTTTTTGCCACCTCCAGCCATTGCAAGTTTTCTTGACCGGATTCCGCTACCCATTGTAGCTCCCCAATTTCCTCACGATGCTGGGTTGGCACCGGTCCCATACACCGGTCCAAAATCTCATGAGAAATTTCTTTCCCCGAGGCTCGAACCAGCGCGCATTCCGTATCGCCAGTCCGAAGCATGATGCCTCAGACCGCGCGGCTACGGCGCGGGACTCTGAGGTTGATAAACTTTCTTAAAATATTTACGCCTCTCTACAGGTCTCTGATATTCTTTTCCTTATTGTTTGTCTCAAGTTCAACAATTTTGCCCTTCGTGTATTCCCTTTTCTTATTCCTAAAGGTTCTATTAGCTTCACGTCTCACGTTACATAGATTATCCGTATTTGCTTTGTTTGGGTCCTGCAACCATTGAAATTATGTTTGCTTCTTTCGGTATATTAATTTTGAACATTCTTCTTCAGACAATGTTTCTTTTCTCCTGTAGTATCCTAGTTTCTCTTTGGCTGAAATTTTGTTACGGTTTCTGACATCTTCCCACTCCCTGTTGATATCCACATTTTCGTCATCTTTATCTGT
Source organism: Zootermopsis nevadensis (assembly GCF_977971745.1). Classification (NCBI taxonomy): domain Eukaryota; kingdom Metazoa; phylum Arthropoda; class Insecta; order Blattodea; family Termopsidae; genus Zootermopsis; species Zootermopsis nevadensis. The sequence goes on along the minus strand of NW_028259138.1, from coordinate 3,910,821 downwards.
CTCTAAAATTCGAAACCTATTCGAAATTTCGACTTGATATTGTTCCTTTACCTCTCCCTTATACATGTTTTTCAATCAAATCTTTTTGTATCGGCATTTTGCTTAATTCTTCTACTTACTGACAGCCTCTCCCTCACTTTTGCCACTATCAGATTATGTTCAGTGTCACAATCTGCTCCTTTGAATGACCAGTTGCTGGTTTGTTTATATTAATCCTTTATAAAATATTGTAATTTAGTACAGTCACGTTTAAAATGAAGGCATAGAATAAGAGATATGATAAAGAAGGGACTGAAGAGAGAAGCAATGACCGAACGAAGTAGGATCAATTCTCTATTACAAAATTTCAAGTATGTGTGTGTGGAATTGTAACGTTTGTTGCGTGGGGTTGTACAACTTATAAATGCGAAAGCACTGAATATTCATTCTGTGTGTGTACACAGACACATACATGTATATTTCTCTTATCACAATGGCTTTGCATTCTAAGGAAATACAGTCTATTCGTCTCGACTCAGAAGCTGGTATTGAGGACCCTAATTTCGTTCGTGGCATGTATGCATTTCTTATATTGTTTTTCTGTTATGTTGTTCTTACTTCCTACGATCGGCCGTTGTACCATACAAAGATTCGTTCCAATATCTAAGGATTCATTTATTCATAATAAATTCTGAATCGGAACAAGCCAGATGTGCTAACCCAGGGTGATACAATAAAACAATTTTTTAATATACAGGTAAACCTCCATTTACGCCGGGGATGCCTTCCTGGACGAATCGGCGTAATTGGAATCTGCGTAAATTGAAACTCTTTTTATGATGTAAATCAATGAGAAGTCAATGACATGCGTTCCTGGCACCCAAACATTGACGACTTAAGTTCCTCAAAAATTGACTTCGCCTTATCCGTGATAGCAATTTCAGTCAAGGCAATGTTTTTCCGGTTCATGTCATCCACCCATGGCAACAGTAATTTCTCCATTCTTTCTAAAAGTTTACTTCTGCTATGCGTTGCACTTACTGTCGTTGCATTGACTGTTTTATTTTATATGAATTTTTCATTATGGTAGTCACAGTGGAAGAAGGCAACTTCATACTTCTGCACACATTACGACGGGTATCACCACCTTCTATTCTACGAATTACGTCCAAATTATCTTCTAACGCAATAGACCTACGCAACTTTTTAGCAACACATTCACCTCTCTTACCAGACATGGTGGCTCTTCTACAATTTATAAATATAAAACAGTTGCTACTGTAGAATAGTGGTCGAACAACACCACAAACACGTTTAGCCACAGTTTTCAGCACATTCAATGTGTCAACAAGAAGCGAACTGAGCGCATTTTTCCTTACTCCCTTATCAGACTGAACGCAAATGAAGAGTGACCAATGCTCACGTGACTGTTGCGCAATGTTGGCGGATTTTTAGGAGATTATCTCGCAACTTCTTAACAATGAGTGAAGAGGTGACTGTATTTATAATTTTTATTCAAAATCAGCGATGTAAGAATTACGATTTAGTATAAGAATCAGTACTATAAACATTGTAAAACGTTATAAATAATAGTAATTTTTTCTTCTTCACATTTTGACTTGCTGGTTTTAAAAGCGGCGTTATTCTGAATCGGCGCAAATTGAGGTTTACCTGTATAAGTTTAAGATTGTCGACTTTGTCGTAGTTTCATTGTGTTATTTGCACCCTAATCTTACTATTATTAGTCTTAATAATCTGAGTTTCACAATGAACCGAAACGAGGTTTGTGCAAATGTCGTACGCAATACCTGTTCTTGCAGGGAACTTGAATAGCTTAGTTGGCTCAACTGACTCCCAGAATTAGTTCTTTCTGTCATTGTACACACCGAATCCTCTCTGTTAATCATTTTGACTTATGACCCTACATTTTATCGACAATATGAAAATGAGTGTAGAGACGCTATCAGAATGGAGTGCTAAATTCAAGTGATGGATCGACAGATATGTGCAATATAAAATTACTGGATTCAAGGGGGAATGAGAAAATATAGACAAATGTCACTTACTGGATGGAAAAGCTGATCACAATGTCCGCTCGCCACATGCAGATGGATATCGAAGAATGCGATGGCGTATTTACCCAAACATGTTCCTGTAAAGCTTACGTCATATGCTTTTATGCGTTGTTTTTAGGTCAGCCCATATTACAAAGGTAATATTCGGTTTCAGAAAAATCCATTCTGCACCGAATAGAACCTGGTTGGTTACTGGGCACTGCGCAGGTTGAAATATTTATATACACGTTATATGTGCAGAATATCACAGAATTAACGCACAATATGGATTTCGTCTGTTGGTTCGTACGCATGTATAAACTCCGACACTACTTAACAGATTTCTATCAAGTTTGGCACGGGATCTACAATACAGTTTTTCGGTGGTTTTTATTTTTATGGTATTTGTCGATGCTCTAAGTAGCTTAGACTGCACAGCATCGGATGTTTAATGTTATAGTATAAAGAATTGGAGAGGATATGAAAGGAGGTGGTCCCACTGAAGGGTCTGAGTCAAGATATCCTGTTTCTAAGCCAAGATTTGAACTCGTGACATCCCGAATACGAATCAGGAGTGCTAACCACACTGCCACGACGTTCAATAATTTAAGGCTAATGTTGTCAGTAAATTAGTAAAGAACAGCATGTATACTCCGGATTGGAGAATATATTTCTACTGTTTGTTATTTATATAAAAAGAATTTATATATGTCAACGTGTCTGCCTCGAACAGTGTTTACTTTGTACGATTTGAGGTTTTCACAGCGCTATATCCCAGAAGACACCAATCTTCAGTGTTTACATTACTTGATGATACTGATAATTATAGTATGGCCCAGTTTACGTAGTCCTGATATACGAGTGTCTCAGTGAATGCAGAACCGTGGAATATTTATTCGGTTATGTTGCAGACACATTTTTATCGTTGACTCTGTTCTTAGGTTAAGCTGCGGGAAGAATGAAAGAATGTGCCTGAAAAAGAGTTTATCGTGAAACATGTTTTCCGCTCAGATGGAACAAGAGTGCAGAGGGCGACCATACACGCAAGCGAATCCCGTACGTGCCCCACTTTATTTCCAGAGAAAGCGTATTTCTCTCTCTGCCATTTTCCTGGAACCTCTCCGCCAGATACTTACACAAAAGGACTTTTAAAAGATACCCTGTTTCATAATCCAATGCCGACTACATTTCAGGAACCAGCTGGGACGCATATACATGTATATAGCAGCATAACACATGACTAACTAACTAGATGGCTTACGGAACCCGAAGATTCATCACCGAATTAACCAAAAGTCCGGTTCGTGTCATGTGCCAGAAAAATCCAGTCTCCTTCAACTCCTATCGCCCATACATTCCGACTTAGATTTTCCTCCCATCTGCGTCTAGGTCTCCCCAGCGGTCTCTTACCCTGAGGCTTCCCAACCAATACCCGGTGCACACCTCTTGCCACATCCATGCGCGCCACATGTCCAACCCATCTCATTCCACTTTACTTTATCACCCTGACAATACTGAGGGAAAAGTACAAATGTTTAAGTTCATTATGCAGTTTTCTCCACACCCCGTCCTCTTCTCTCCTAGGCCCAAATACCCTCCTCAACACCTATTCTCAAACACCTGCAATCTGTATTCTTCCCTGAGAGTGAGAAACCATGTTTCGCACCCATACAAAACAACAGGCAAAATTATTGTTTTGTGTATTTTAATCTCCAGGTTCTTAGAAATCAGACAGGAAGACAAAATATTTTGAACTGAGAAGTAGCAAGCATTTCCGGAATTTAGTCTCATCCTACCGTCCTCATAAATATAATTTTGATTTGTTGTTGTTGTTGTTCCCAAATATTTAAACATTGTCACACTTTCAAAGGATTTATTAGCCACCCTAATATGATTTTGCCCTCCTGTCTGATGACGAGATACTAACATGTACTTAGTTTTTTTCTGAATTTACTTCTAACCCCACCTGTCTACTAGCTTCTAGTAAAACGTTTGTGTTCCTCCTTATCGTATTCATATTGTCACCCAGTAAATTAACATCATCAGCGTATGCCAATTGCTGTTGTGTCTCATTCAATTGCGAACCCTCCTGCCTATCTTGGACTTTCCTGATGGCGTATTCTAGCGTAAAGTAAAATAGCAATGGAGATAAAGCATCTCCTTGTTTCAGACCTTTCTTAAGGAAAATTAATTTACCTATACGAATTTTGCTACAGGTTTCATTTAAGCACATTTTTATTAGTCCCACTAGCTTCTTTGGTACACTCAATTCAAGTAGAATATTGTATAACACTTCTCTGTTAAGAGAGTCATAGGCTTTTTTGAAATCTACAAATAATTGATGTACGGCCCCACTCTACTCCCAATTTGTTTCTAGTACCTGACGAATGCAGAAGATCTGGTCAATTGTTGATCTGTTACATCTGAACCCACATTGATAATCCCCAATAATTTCATTCGCATATATAGTTAATCTCGCCAGAAAAATGTTTGATAGAATTTTGTACGAGGTTGATAGTAGAGACATTCCTTAGTAATTACCACACTCAGTCTTATCTCCCTTTCTTATGAGTAGGAATAATCATGGATTCCTTCCATAGTTGTGGCATCTCCTCCTTATCCAAATTTAACTGAATAAGCTTATGGATCTTCGTGTGCAAATTTTTGCCACCTGCTTCAATTAATTCTGCTAAAATTTGATCAGTACCTGAAGATTTATAACTTTTAAAATTTTCAATTGCTAGTTCAAGTTTATCTAAACTAGGTTCTGCCACTAAGAATTTGGTCATATATATTTTAATCTGTCAAACATCATCAGTCCCATCAACATATTAAATTTTTCCACCTATTCAAAATTTTGATTTAATCTGCAAGTAAATTGGCATTATCATCCCTTACCAAATTAGTCTGAGGTTTATATCCTTTCTTAAAATAATTTATGCCTCTGTACAGATCTCTGATATTTTTGTCTTTACTATTTGTTTCAAGCTCATTAATTTTGACTTTCAGATTCTTTTCCCCTAAAAGTTCTACTCTCTTCTCGTCTCACGTTATATAGATTATCCGCATTTGTTTTGTTTGGGTCCTGCAACCATTGAAATTTTGTTTGCTTCCTTCGATCTATTAATTTTCGAATATTCTTCATGAAACCATGTTTTATTCTTCTTTCCCCTGTAGTATCCTAGTATCTATTTGGCTGAAACAATACAGGTTTTTACGGTGAAAGATTGTTAGCCTCACGCCCAACAGCAAGCTGGAGGACCACCCCTTGTCGACTGTACGCGACAGCTTATTCAATATATTCGCAGCTAACCTCCATAACTGGAAGCTGTTCCTCCATCCGCAACCTGAGGACGCGCCATGCCTTCGTGACAGGGATCCACCTAACATGGACATACCACACGACAGTGCTAGAAATGTGTTTGAAAATATTGACTAACGACTTGAAGTGTTTTTCCACCGTGATGGATCTCCCTTGACTTGTAGTGGTTGCATTATGTGTTTAGACCAGCGTAATGATGGCAGATCTCTGATCGAAGTAACATGCTATGGCGTAGTTAAATTAAGATAAAATATATTGGTGACTGAAATAATTAAGAAAGTAATTCAGCAAAGCAGAGTCTTTCTGTAGAAGTTAACTCTTATTAATCTGGCCAAGAAATTCCGACCCTTTTATGAAAATAGAGTAAACCGTCACTGGATCCTATCTTAGCCAGTTGAATTCATGCTTCATCCTCACACCCTGTTTCTTTTTAGATACACTGTAATATTATTATCCTGTCTACGTCTGAACCTCCAAACTGGTCCTCTTACCTTCATATTTCAGACTAAAATTATGTATACATTTTTCATTTCTCACATGCTTGCAACATGTTTAGCATGTCTCGTCCTTCCTGACGTGATAAGCTTAAAATTATCTGGCGAATCGTAAAATTACGTATGAAGCTCTTAACTATGTCCTTTCTGATATTCTGCTGGTTCCTCTTCTCTCGTAGGTGGAAATATTCTCTCCAGAACTTTGTCACAAACACCATCAAGTTGTGTTCCTCCTTCAGGTTAGAGACCAAGTTTCTAGTTTCACACCCATGTATGGTGCAACAAGTGAAATTGTAGTTCTGTGCTATGTAATCTGTGGGGATTTAAATTTCAGTAGTTGAGCATAAAGGTTTTCACAACGACTAGTGTGAAGATGGCTGTTTTGTGGGATGTTGCACCACGTAGTTTGATAAATATTTATCGACATTTGAGAGGAGCTTGATGCTTCCATCATCAGGGCGATGAGTCGCTAATTTTGGATAACCTCAAATCTTATCTCTGAAACTTTGGTGAATGTTTGCCAGATTACAAATTGCAACATCCAGAGGACATCTGTCTTAATTTCAATAATTCTCCTAATTCAGTTCAGTTAAAATGACACGTAATAATTTATCCTCCTCTCTGTGGTAATATATATTACGTTAAGTTATCCTACAGGATAATCACATTCTTCAGCTTGAGTTAAGCACAGACTAGTAATAACTTATGTAAGGAAATGGTGTAGGGAGGTTTAAGTACCGCTGTGATGGAGTGATATTACATCAAGCCCTCAGGGATTAAAACCGGACATCAGGGAACATGCTCCCTGCAAGAGTTCTTGCTTACTACCCCATTAATAATCAGGGCCAGTGCTGGGCTATTTAACGCAACTAGCTCGCAATCGGGAGGTTCTTGTGTAATTTCCTTAAATCCCAGCAGATAAATGAGAAAAAACGAAGGGTGGTCATAATCTTCCGAGTAGAACTTAATGTTTTTGTTTAATGACACTCATTGTCAACGTTATATTCTTGTATTCGTGAGTTACCCTGGCTAAACTTTGGTCAGTTTACTGGCTTTCCTGACTACGTTATTCGTGGGATTCCTCAGTCTCTCCCGGGGAATTTTGAAATAATAATGACAATTAAGCCGCGGCGGATCTCCAAAAGAAGCTTATCTTCTGAACTGTGAAAGAGGGGATGATTGTGTAGACTTCAATCTTATATTCTAAGTAGAGTGTCTGGGCAAAAGAGAAAAGGGTTTAATCGTATTCTCGGGTATATTTCGAGAATAAAATTAGTTTTCAAAAGCTGGGGTTAAAAATTAAAATTATATCTCCAGTTAAAATATGTCTGAAACAACAAGAAGGAAATTAAACCGAAGACAAAATCAGCTGTGTGAGGAGTTAGGATTTTCACATACGTTGTTCTGAAATACTGAACTCAACAAAAAGAATATCATGCTTATTATACATAAGAAAATATGTGCTAATTATTTCTCTTAAATCGTTGTGTTCCTGCAGATTCTCGCGGGTAGTCCAGGTTTCTTTTATCGTTTCTCAACATCTTTGCATTGTTTGTAACAGTTTAATAAGGAGAACCTCAACGAGCAAGCATTGTTTCCAGCAGCCTACTTCGTACGCTCTCCCAATCCAAGTTTTATGTTCTTAATCCCAGTTGTGTTGTAGGGATGGGGATATACTGTATGATTGCGTTCTAGGCCTCCATATGGTACCACTTCATTGGATTGGGAATCGGGGAATTGCTGGCCGCGAAAAGTTGGAAACTCAAAGTCTGATTGAAAACTGCTGGATCGAAGAATACCATCTTCCTCCATTTGTTTGGACAGTTTCTTATTGGATGCCCACCCAGTTATCCTTCACGTCAATACACGTTTCGAGGTCCCACACTGATACCAACCCTACCGTAAATATTCCTCTTGTAACTTTTCAGTGAATCCCAATATTTTACATTGCTCACTGGAGGGTCAGTGTGTGCAGAGCAGCTTGACACGGTGACAGGCTGTTCTGTCCTAGGTTTTTCACGGATTTCGTCGTTCTTGTCAGGCAAATGCCTTTAATAGGCCACGTCGCTTTCAAGTAATATACTGTCACGTTATTACTGAACGCTATATAACCGAAGCTGACAATTGAAACTTTTCTGAGAGCCACTTGATGGTTTGTTTTTGTACATCCTTTGTAAAACCCTATAATGGAGTACAGTTGATTTCAGAAATTAATTTATGGAATAAGGCATAGAATTATAGGAGAGACAAAGAAAAAATAAATAAAGAATGTGATGAAATAAAGACTGGTTTTTGTGCGGGACTGCATAAAACAAAAAGTTAAAAGGCACTGAACATCCGCCATTCAATTTCATAACCACTTTTAATCCCAAAGTTGGAGACAGCATATCACTCCTAAACGTTGGTATACAATAAGAAAACTGCACGATGTATCAACCCAGAAGACCATGTTCTGAATGCGACATGGATATTCCTAGGTGTAAGACCCTCCACTAGGCTACCGCATGTGAGGCTGGTTGTCGCTATCTTCAATCAACATGGAATAAAGACAAGCTGGGTGGTTTAAAATCCTGGCAACTCAGAACACAGAACAAAGGGGCCGGGGAGGCCTAGGGAAAACATGGCAGAATGAACAGCTATTTTACGCAGGAACGAGGAATGAAGTGCACAAAATTAAGGGCGAAAAAGGTACGAAATTTCTCAAGACCTGCTCACGAACGGGAAGATAGAAGATTAAAAGCGATTTATATTCGTAATGTCTTTAAAATTAATCCCTTATGGTGGCTAGGTGTCGTCGAATTTAAAAACGACACTAACCGTACCTTAATTTAAAAGTCTCTGTCTCTTAAGACCGGAAATTCTTAATTTCACGAATAACGAAAATATTTCTGACGTGTTAAATGGTCATAAGTGCATACTCGAAAAACAGATGGAAGTCTCGTCCACTGACAGTGTCACCGCACATAATGATAATATTTATGATCACTGCCCTATTTTACCGCCCACCCAGAAAAGAGAGTGAATGAAAGGAAGAAAAGAAAAAAGAATGGAGAGAGATCGTGAGAGTTGCTTGTCAGCATTCGCATCGTTGATTGAATGCGGTCTGCACTGTGTACGAATACTGCCAGACAGAAGAGAAGGCCAGAGTTGTGTGGTCAGTAGTTTGTTTTTCTACGTACATGCTCCTGCCCGACCAAAAGCAATTTAATTATCTAGGCGCTGTACAACCAACCCCGTCCATGCATTATTCTGTGTATTAATTCTTTCTAATATACATACGAGAACAGTGAATCGCCGTGCTTATTAGTAGCCTATATACAGGCAAACATCCAATACAGAACATGTTCATGCTACGTCCGGCTTGTGCTTTCAGTTTACGAAGAAATAACATGCCCATGATGTTTCATGGAGAATGTTGTACACTCTACAGTTGTAATAAACACAGCCAATGAAAACTATTGCATGCAGTTGGCTTACTGCCTATTTGTTTTATTTGTTTGGGAAGGTCCATCGTCGAACGTACAAACTGCTTGATTACAGTTCAAGTGAAATTTTCAACAGCCATAACTCAGTTTTCTCTTTTTACTTGATCAGTAACTGATATAGGTTTAAGGTGTCGATTCTTCTTAGTCATATATGAATTCAATGAATAAGACTAGTGTAGGTCAGTTTCTAACTTCGATCTTCGGGCATGTCGTCGTTTTACATTATTCAAGAACTATGTCAACCAAAGCTGAACATTTGTAAAGGTCTGTTACCAAGCACCATATCAGTGCCATAAACCTTTACAACAAATTTCCCTTTGTTACAGTTAAATATTTTATCCCGTATTCTCTGTATTTACGAGTAATAAATAGTAATATATATTTTCAACAGGTTTTCATCCAACTGATCTGTATGTCTAGCCCATTGTAACTTCCGATATTCGACTGTTTAAACAATATCATGACCTATGTAAATCATTAAGTTCTTTATTATAAATATGATAAACTAACCACTGCTATCAATTTTTATAAACTGTTAAATGTGAATTGGATTCTAGTTGGGGGATTTTATAGACATGAAGTCTGCACTTCGGTACCTGATTAAAGATCATCTCTAGAAGACAGACCCCGTACGACGAAGTTAATAGCAGATGCAGTCAAACATTTCTTTTCTTGAAAGTAGAAAAACACGATTATGCTTCACTTTAAAAAAGACCAAGATGTGAACGTGTATAGCGGAAGTTATGACGTCGTTCCTTCTGCCTTTAAGTCTAATTTTGGTTTGTAACACTCCAACGTAACTCTTACCTTGCAGTTGGCTGTATTCTGGGTTTTTGCGCCGTGTAGTCTGGTAGAAATTTGCCAATGTTTCAAATTGCGATCGCCCTAATGGTGGAGGCAGCAAGTACCTCTGAAACGGCGGTAAACGTCCACCAGACTGTACAATGCAACAACCTAGAAGATAGCCATCTATGTGTTCATCGCTGTAAGAACCTAAAATGTGATTCTTATCTTGTATAAACAAATAAAATTCTACCAGTTTCTCAAATACATATCTGTCTTTCTTTCTTTTTCTCTTTCTCTCTCTATGAAAAAGGCACATGGCGTGACAAATACGCCTCGTTAAGATCTATAACTTTTATATCACACTCCTTTGAATGTGACGAATATTTTCTTATAACTGTAGTATAATAATATTACCTGTATAAAACAAAAATAAAAGGAAAAATAGCAGGGAATGCATTTGGAAAATATTCTTACTCCACTGCAGTGCATTCTTCTACTGTCGATTGATTCTTCAATGCACAACAGAACACTGCGGTAGCGCTATATTTCAGTTTTCCGTAACCGGTGTTCCACGGCGCAGTGGTGTGCCGCCACAAGATATTAGATGTACCGCGAATCTTTGTAAGAAATTGTATATTTGCACGTTGTACAAGTAGGTAGAAGAAACGCAATATCTTGTCTTTCGTAATCAGAATTCGAAGCACGCACACACATACACAGTTTCATTAACGATAGTTCTACTCAACATGTGTCATGTTTTGTTTTCATTCGCCATCTTTCTCAAAGAGCAAGGATTTATATGTAGAAACATATTTATGATCCTTTTGTGAGGCAAAATTTTGTTTTGTGCCTTCGTGTGTTTTTGACAAGCTAGGTTGTGCCACGGGTGAGAAACTTTGCGCAACGCTACTATTTTCCATACCAGTTGCTTGAAAGAAGAATTACATAAAAGGCTTTAAAACGTTGTGCGCGATTGCATAACAGAAACTGTTCGAAGGAATTTAACATTCGCCCTGTTATAGGGCTTTGTTGGGTGGTGAATCCGGTCAACCTCGTTCTGGCCCGGATTCTGCTCCATCTTTTCTTCCTCTTCCAAGGTTCTGATTGCTCATCTCCTTATTCTTAACACTATATAATCTATCAACTTACTAATGCTTCTTATTTAAACCTTCAAGGTGGAGGCAGCATGTTCCTCAGAAACGTTTGAATGCAACAAAAAACTACGTGGCGCAACAACCCAGAGGACCACAGTTTCTGTTCATATCGCCGTGAGAACCTCTAGTTGTACACTGTTTTTTTATCCAGGCACGTTCTTCCATGTATTTTATGGTCAAATGAAGGGCCACTTCTTCTGTCTTGTGAAAAGTCGTTGACTTCTTCGCCCGTTAATATGGCCATAGAGATACATGTTTATGTCCTCCGGAGACAGAATATCGCAGCATTTGAACTCCGTTGTAAGTTACTAATTACACTCTAGCAGAAAAGTGATATCATGGATCAGATTTGAAATTTTTCATGATGGTCAAAATACATTTATAGAAGATGTGAAATATCCGCCTGACAGAAAAAATGTTTTGTGGAACAAAACTTTACAAAACTAAAAACGAGCCACCCCAACGATTCTGTCCAGTCTTCGTTAAAGATAATGAACTCATATCCATGACGTCAGTAATTTGAACACACACAGACATGCATAGATGAGTTGCTCACTGCAGATTAGCGAATATTGTCGGGATGATTACCTGTAGACTGAGTCCACATCAGTCAACTTTTTATAAAGGTAATTAGTAGTTCACATAGTTATGACACATTACGGTTTGGACCGTAACTGAGTTCACTCGAGTTTAGTATAGAATTCACTTTGAGGCACAAATTAATACAAAACATTGACTATTTTAATGAGTTTGTGTTCGAAGAATAATACAGAGAGTTAAATTTTAACTTACTGTCTGCTAACCTTTGTTGTTTAAATATCTACTCGACCAACTGTTTTAATCCTGTAAGATTGCTCAATCAATTTTAACTCACTCACTCTTTGGTACGGGATATTTTTTGAAAACTCGATTGTATACTCGGCTTGCCAAAGAATAGCACACTTTCTTTATGAAACCCGAAGGTTCATCACCATGTTCACAAAAGCTCGCTACCGGACTCTTTCCTAAGCTACCTGAATCCAGTTTGCTCTATCGATTCCTAACTACCTAAGGTCTGGTTTTCCCAGAGGTCTCTTCCCTTCAGGCTTCTCAACCAGTACCCTGTAAACACCCCTCCCTTAACCAATGCGTGCCGCATGTTCCGCCCAACTCATCATCCTAGATTTAATCACCCTAACAAATCAGGTGAGGAGTACAGGCCGTGACGCTCATTATTATGCAATTTTGTCCATGATCCGTCTTTCTCCCTTTTAGGTCCAAATATCTTCCTTAATACTCTGCTCTCAAAAACCCTCAATCTATGTTCCTCCCTCAAAGTGAGAGATCAAGTTCCGCATCCATACAACACAAATGACAAAAATTATACTTTTGTATATTTTAACTGTAACCGTCCTTGGTTTCTACCACACGTTACACTGCTTCTCACTGTTTGTTGTTGTTTCAGCCTGGCGCTCAGGTGGTTACAGCTTTATCTTACGTAGGGTATGTGTGGAGATATTGAAGGGAAATTTTGACGTTGATGTGGGGTTGTCGGCGAGTAAGAGTCTCCGACACCCAGGGAATATACGTGGAGCAGAAGGTGAGGCGGATTCAGCACAGATGGGGCGAATTCTCTTCTCTTATGTCGCTGTGATATTTCGGAGAAGCGTACCTTTATTGTTTCTTAAGATACAAAGAGACGAATATATTCCTAATTACACTTCTCGTAGACAGCTCGGCTGTTGCGTTTGATAAAAACGTGTCTTCTCGGTGGAAGGAAGAAAACTTGAGCGAGCCCGTCCAACCAACCACCAACCAAAAAGCTAACTAAGTTCGGAGTCCTGCGCAAGCATCGTCCCTACCTAGGTGACACCATACCTGCGCATGAGGCGAATTGCTGGAAATGGTACACGGTCTTAAACTAAAAAACGGAAATTTTGCTAACGCTAACAGGGTTTCGTCGTGGCTGGAGCCTCGACCATTCAAACTGGGATCTGTTGCTGCTGATGGGAGGTTATCCCGTCAGGCAAGTTGTCCAAAATAATTTGGTTGGCTGGATCTCTCGGGTTTGAACCCAGAGAGGGAGGGGCCGTTTCGGCTGAAGGCCTCTGCGGCGTGGGGGGGAGATCACTTCAGCTGATGGCCTCCATGATCCGGGGCGTGCCCCTATTAAATTATACCCTGGCATTCGCCTTACAACTGAGGAAAAGCACGGAAAACCTCAGTCAGGGTAGCCGAGTAGTCTAACCACTCGTTGTGCCGACTTGGCCGTCTTTTGGGGACGGCCTCGGCTGGCCTGCTGAACATCGGTCCCCCTAGGTTGCTCTTGGGTGACCTCTGACAGCCCTCGTTCGGCACGAGTGCCTCCCGAGTTGCCGGACTAAGGGGTTCCCCACACCAGCTAACCTCGAGTCAAATCTCTCAGTCAGTGCTCTGATGTGGTCGGCAAAGAAAGGGATCCCCAAATCGTTGTGTATTTGCCTGTTACTAACGTACCAAGGCGCGTTAGCAGCGATGCGAAGGCACTTGGATTGTAACACTTGCAGCTGCGGGCAGCTGACCTCCAGATCGGGCATGCGTAATCCATCATGGTACGGATGAGCTGCTTATAGAGCAGCACACCGTTCCTGATGGACAGGCCACTTCTCCTAGTGATGAGCGGGCCTAGCACACCTAATCGTTGCGCCGCCTTCTTTCCCACCTGGCTGACGTGCGCCGACCAGGTAAGCCCTGCGTCAAGGGTGACCTCCAGATACCGCGCTGTTTTGACCCATTGGATCGGCTGTCCGAGAAACTGCACTGCTCTGGGCTGTTGGATGCGTCTTCTTGCCGAGACGAAGAGAACCGCGGTGCTCTTCGAGACGTTGATAGCAATCCTCCAGGCCCTGAGCCAGAGCTTAAGTCTACTGAGGTAGGTCTCCAGATACCTGACGAGAAACGTTGGGCTACGGGACGTGGCTACTAGAGCCGTGTCGTCCGCGTACTGTGCTAACTCGACGTGGCGGGACGGTGTGGGTATGTCGTTGACATACAGACTGAAGAGCACAGGGGAGAGAAGTCCGCCCTGCACAACTCCAGTCCGCATGGCATGACGTGTGGACGTGGCCGACTGGAAGGACGTCTGGAATGTCCGGTCAGCGAGGTAGGAAGAGATGGTTTTCACCAAGTACGACGGGAAATTGAAGACGGTCAGTTTGTATAGGAGGCCTTCGACCCAGACTGTGTCGAAGGCTTTGGCTACGTCCAGAAAAACCGCGCCGGTTAGCCGCTTCTCATCAACGTTCCTGTTGATCCTTTCGACGAGGCGAGCCAGCTGTATCGAGCGAGCCCGTAACCACAGTCGCCCTTTAAATACTCCTGCATTACGTAATTTGTTATTGAATTTGGCTTAAATGCGGCGATCTGATTCGTTCCCCCACAACGGCGGGAATGCGCCTATAAGCTGTATTCAAATTCAATTGGTCCGTCGCACTAAGGCGATGGTCGTAATGCAGTCTTCACCTCAAATCTGGAAAGGGTTCATTCCACGTCTGGGATGGCTTAAGTGCACTTTGTTTACGTCTCGCTCCCTCCAGACGGAATGTCGAGGAGTGAGACGCCCAAGCGACTGCGTGTTGCCTTCAAATAAGTTTCGACACCTGATTGACTTTAGCGTTAAGAAATATTTTGTTGTTCTTACTGCAGCGGAAATGAAGATGACAGCTTTTTGGAATATTTCGCCGTGTACAATAGTAGAATTTGACCGACATTTCATAATTTAAACACAAATAAAATACGTAAGAAACACCACTAAAATCATCAAATTGAATAATAACTTCCAAATCCTTCAATTGGAATTGACATTACTATAAAAATTATATTGCACGCATGGGCCGTTGCCCTTACATTATAAATGTGTTCATCTACAGGCCGATGATGGAGGTAGTACGCATCCTTGGATCGTCGGAATAATACTACGCGACTACACGGAGCAATGTCCCAGAAGACTGTCATCATCATTATTAAGCATTGTGACCGCATTTCTGGTATGCTCTCTGGGTCTCGTGGTACTGATTTTTTTTTTTTTTTTTTTTCCAGCAGCAGTGAAGCGATTGAGTGAAATAGACTTGATATTGTTGCGGTGGGGTGAGACCATGTCTCTGTGGAAATGGGCCTTCGACGTGTCCTTTGTCCAACTCCCAAATGGTGTATGAGTGAGTTTGGAGTAGCGGTAGGATGTTCTTGACGGGAAAATCTAAGAACTCGGAGAGAAGCCTGTCCACCACAAATTCCATAGAATAGCCTCCGCTGTGAAAAGCCGGTGACTAACCGCCTGATCTATGGCATGGCTGAAAGACATATCTACAGCTTCTAAAACACGGCTTGCTTAACAACTCCCTCACACCATGGAGAAAAGTCCTTAAGAAACCTATGGTTGCTCAGCTAGTGAAGAAATCCTTGCCTTATGTAACGTGTTTACAAGACCAGGCCGACCTACCTTTGAATCCAATCCACATTCTCAGACCCTATTTCTTTAAGATTCTGTTTGATGCTGCCGTCGTCGTCACATACTTAGTCCTCAAATTCTCCTTTCAAAATTTATAATACATTTCTCGCATTTACCATGCTAGCTGCCTGTACAACAAATTACATATTCTTTTTGTGTTTAATAATTACACGCTTCGCAACATTGCATATCTCTTGTTTTATGTGTGATAAATTAACTATTGTCGAAATCTGTGGTGTAATTTGTATATATTAGTATTCTAAGTTGCTACGCAACGTGGTCTTGATGGTTCTTCCGAAACGTTGGTAACCACCTTCAAGATCACACGTTGTCTCAGCTTAGGAGACCACGATCGGCATTTCACCTAAAATTTCACGGATTCTAGATTTTTTTTTTAATGAGTATCGTCACTACACTGACTGAACGACTCGAAGCCAAGTATGTTTCACTGGATAGGTTCTGAGCACAGAAGTTGTTAACGAACAGAATTCCTACAGTAACTGAGAATTAACTTGATTGGTAACATTTCTCTTTTGTTGCAGGTAAGTCGGTGTTTGTACGCAGAACGTTTTATGGAGATGGGTATTCCCAACATTCAAGGCGGAAGTAGCAGTAGTAAGTGTCGGAAAATATTACATTTTAATATTAATCTGACCATGTGACAATATTTCTGGACATTTCATTTGGTATGCCCTGATGAGAGAATTTGTAAGATCCTTTGAAACTTAGGTCAGTTTCTATCAGACTACACTGCGCACCATTCCAGAAGATAGCCATTTTCTTAAAATTGTTCTTTGATCGTTTGCATTAGCTTTATTTCTACATAGTTTAAGTATTTTACTCGCACAACGCATTCTGTCGTCTGAAATAAACCAACAGTTTATTCGTATTAAATGTGAGAACCTTTTGAATGCCTCTACAGTAATATAAGCTCAGTTAAATGAACTAATTAATTATTTGTCAACAGAGAGTGTGTGAGAGCTGGAACAAACAATTATGCCTACCTCCCTTCAATAATTTACACACACACACACGTGTGTGCACGCGCGGTAGAAATGTCAGTACCGGTTGTAGAAACATGATGTCCCCTGTGAAATATTACTTGCCTAAACACAATCCAACATTAATAAACAAAGATAAAACGAAAATTCAGTTGTGTAGCGATGAGGATACTGTTCAGTCACTGGCTTCGAAATGTTATGTTCGGCACAAGCTACGCTCGGACGTTGGAATCACATGCTAGCCGAACTACCATGTGCTTTCCTATTTCTCTCCAGGGTTTCAGGCTAAACTGTTCTATGAATTTCTCATATCCCATATGCGAGCGTTATGTTTCGCCCGCCCATGCGTTTTGATTAGCGCAATATATAAAGAAGAGTATTAATTATGAAGCCCCTAATTACACAGTTTTGTATGTCGTCCTGTTACTTGCGTTTTATTAAGTCAAAATACTTTTCTCGTTCTCGTTTTAAAAATACAGGACGAGAGATCAAGTTTCATACCCCTGTGAGACAACCATTAAAAAGATAGTTTCCTGTAGATTAAAGGCGGGAAGACGAAAGGATTTTGAATTGTAGTAAGCTTCAGTTGAATTTAATGTGTTTTTTACTTTATCATGAATGTAATTTGGTCTGTTACTTTCATATCCTGATATTTAATTTTTTTAGATTTTCTGAGGATTTGTTAACTGTCTTTATGTTATGATCGTTTCTACACTTTGGCGATGATGTATGAAGATGAACTTAATTTTATGTGCTTATTTTTGATGCCGTAATAAAATTGGTTTCGTTCTAAAGTTGTAATAATTTTTAAGAAAACTTGTTCTTTTCGAGGTATTCAACTGACCGATCACCTTGTTTGAAGTAAAAGCCCCATATTTATTTGTATGATCCATCATCTCCGTGTTGCGGTCATATATGCTTGCCAATAAATGTAGATTTTGCTTAATACATTGCTTCAAATATGTACGTGGAGGGTATGTAAATAAACATTTTGAAATCTGTAGTGAATAATGTGAAACATATTTTGTAATGAACTAATGGTTCTGAAAATGACTTGAGAAATACTGCATGCCACTCATTTCAATTGATCACTACTCACTTTTCTTATGGCATTAAAAGCACTTGAACTATATCACTACACACTTTATTAGTTTACAGATTTCCTGACTGACAGTTTTGTTTTAAGAAATAGCAATACGTATTGTGTGAACCGCCGAGCAGCAAGAGGCACGTATTTTTAGCTATTTTTTTATGGTTGTTTTAATTTTCTTTCTGGGCAATCTTGTCCGAGTTGTCTCGAATATAGAAATGTACCTAAATATAATGCGCATACCTTGCATAATATGAATTCCGTAGTTAGCAAGAGTGGCATTCAGATGACCATATTTGTTTGTATTGATCTTCTGGGTTTTGACGCCGTGTGGACTTGCAGGTAAATACCACATTTCGAAAGGAGATACTGCCTCAAGGAGAACCACAAAGAATATTAAGTCACAATATCCGATGTCCTTGCAGACATTTGAACCCTAAACCTCCTGAACACAAAAAACTTTTCCGCGACGTTCAGAAATGTCACTTTGGGGTGGGGTTCTGACTACCTTGAACTGTGTAGGTTAATTTGTGGCTTTCAGACTGCCCCTAACATTGGATGCGATGGAACTTGTGCTAGTTGTACCTATCTCAATCAGCTATTTGCGTGATTCAGTTACTTGATTAGGTATGTTAATACTCTGCCCGTCGACTACAAAGTTTCAGAGTAGTTTATCCTAAATCAGGAGAGTTTTATTTTCCTGTAACAAGGATGTTCCTTTTGATTAGTGCTTTGCCATTCCTTTCATTATTATAGGGTGCCTTCTAATTAGCCAACGGAAGAAAGCCTTTGTGCATTCGATATGCCTGTAATGACAACTACCATAACTCATTACTTGTGGTTTCTCGTTCATATGTTTGAAGTTCCCTTTCAATAGGCTATTGTCTTCTCATTACGTAACCCAAGTTACTCGGTCTTCTAGTCCATAGTCATAGACTGTACTGGCTGAGCTAACCTGGCGTTTATTTTATCAATTGTATTATCCACAAGTTTAATGCTTATTTTTAGGGTCAAATAAAATTAACATATCAGTTTAGAAATGTTGCTTAAGGCAGTTTAATTGGATTTTAAGAAGCTTCTCTTTATAAGCCAGCAAAAAGAATTTGATAAAATACCAGGAAAAGACCCTCTGCATTTGCATGCTATTGTTTGTATTTCAGGAATTTTTCTCTTTGCCACCAAATTTGGGGGCCCACCCAGATTATTATTCGAGCCCAATTAATCACTCATCAGTCAATCACATATTGCCGAATCAAGCACTTAGTGTGTTATGATTGTGACATTCGGTGAACCATTACTGATTACTCATTGCTTATTCAGTCACTTACTACCAATATAAGTCACTTAGTATTTTGGGAAAAGTGAAGTTTAGTGGTTTACGATGGCCTGCCTGGGCTTTTGATAAGGATTTCGGATGATCAGTGTATACAGGATTTTGGTGAAGAAACCTTCTGGAAAATGTCCACTTGGAAAATCGAAGAGGAGATGGATGAGAAACATTGTAGATTTTGGGAGTGTGAGACGGTTGAAACAGGCTCAAGATCTTGTCCAACGGAAGGAGGGGCTGTGGTGTTAGCGCCGTTGAACCTTCAGGTGTTTGATGCCACAGTGTTGGTTACTTAGCTGGCCCTCTGATTATCGAAGAAAACGTCGCTTGATGGATGCGCAATCTAATTTCTGCCGTATATAAGAAATATTGTGGTCTAATATCCTGCTACACACGTCTTTTGGTTTCAAATCTTCCCTATTCGAATTTTCCATCAGGAAATTGACGACTTATTTTAACTTTTCAAA
Organism: Zootermopsis nevadensis; assembly: GCF_977971745.1. NCBI lineage: Eukaryota > Metazoa > Arthropoda > Insecta > Blattodea > Termopsidae > Zootermopsis > Zootermopsis nevadensis. Next base: position 3,891,197 of record NW_028259138.1, on the reverse strand, counting down.
GAGAAATTTGCACGCATTGAGTTCAGCTACAAGTGCTTGTCAAATTAGATAAGCGATTTTCCCTTCGAATATTTATAAAACATGTTACAGCTGGTACTTGAAAGAGATCGAGACACTCATTGGCTACTACATTTTGTCTTGGATGTGAACCTTACTCATAATTGGGAGTCCTAGAACATGCCAGTTCCATTAATTGAATTAGTTGGATTATGAAGCGGTCTTTGATTTCGCTTAGAATTTAAAATTTCGAATTGGAAACCAGTATACTTCATACCGAAAGCATTTCCCTTGCTACGAAAAGATATATCTCTTAGAAACGCCGATATAATTTGATATGGAAGCTATTGGATTCTTGCCATGTAAGCGAAACTGCATCTCACGCGAAGTTTTGACAGTTAAAACTGCCAGCTGTGGCTTCCTGTGTACCAACAGGCATAAAATATCGGCTTTTATATAAAAACAATTCAGCATGGGAAGCGTAAGAAGATTCTAACCTGAATTTCTTAGCACTTCTCCTACCTGGTAGTGGTCTATGTAAGTGGGGAATCGACATTAAATAACTTAACAAGCTAATAATAAACATAGAAGTCAGCAACCATTTCCTTTAGAAACAAAGGAATTGTTTATTTGTAATTATTTTATTGTTTAATAGAGTAAATGAAAAACAGTATCCTCGACTTCGTACTGTTCAAACGTATTTTTAGTTGCTATGTTAATACAAATTGGAAGGAAGAAGGCTCAGATAAAAAGATAATAAAGTAGACATGAGTATGAATATATTTTAAGAATGGGATGAAAAACACCCTCAAGGATAGCATTGAATTACAAATCGCAAGAACGCACGGGTACGAGAAATTACAAGAAAAATTAATTCTTTTGAAGATGGCACGGGCCTGAGGGCCTAAGACTTGAAGAACAAAAATAAAGAAGATAATTCAACGCGGAAGAAATAAAAGAAAATCTAAAGAACAAAAATCATAACAGCAGACTTTACAAACCTTTCATTGACTTTTTAAATGCCTTTATGGATTTTGTTTTGCTCCAGTAAGTTGTTTTCATGAGAAATTGTGTTGATAATCTCCCATAAGAGTACATTTGAATTGTACATTTGATGTCAATATTTTCTGTACGCAAAGGAATTTGTCGAGCTGTCTTATGCATACCAAATAGCGAGATGAATATCACTTAAGTGCTGCTTGAAGCACCAAAATCTGTACTAATTTTACGTATATATACATTCGACCCTTAGACTACGGGAGCTCTAATGATTATCTACCTTGAGCAAGGCTTGGACTTTCACTCCTCCTACATGTTTTTACAGTACCTTCGCACACAGAAATATGTATAGTACTTGATAAAGTGTGAGCCGGAATAACTCAATCAGTATAGTGACTAGCTACGGGCTGGACGACTCGGGTTCGATCCCCGACGGATTTCTCCTCTGGCCTCTGCGTCCAGACTGGCTCTGGGCCCCACCCAGTCTCCTATCCAATGGGTACTGAGGTCCTTTCGGGGGGGGGGGGGGAGTGCGGCCGGGGCGTGATGCTGACCACTCACCCACATCTAGTGCCGAGGTCAAGAATGAGTAGGAGGTATACTCTCTCTCTCCCAAACGTCTTACATGGCGTATAGCGGGACTGATTTACTTTTTACTTGATATAGTGATTATTATTAGATATTTAACAACGTTGACTGTGGTATTCTGGCTTCTGACGCTGTATAGCCTTGTAGGTAAGAGGAACATATCGCCCCTACTTCAGGATTGACCGAGAATCGAACCTAGAACCTCCAGTGCATCATGGAAAAGTGATAACTACAGAACTACAATCTTTGGAATTTTAGTTATCTTACGTACTTACTCCATGCGGTCAAGTCGTTACTGAGAAGCCAACAGTCGGTCAGCCACTGACGAATTCTCAACATTTTATGAAAGTTTTTGGTGAGGAGTACAACTTATGAAACTCCTCTTTATGCAACTTTATCCAGCCTCCTAGAATTTCATCCTTCTTGGGTTAAATATTCTCCTCAGCATCTTGTTCTCAGAAACCCTCAGTTTACATTAATCCCATAGTGTCAGAGAGTAAGCTTCACACCTATAAAAACTACAGCAAAATTGTAGTTTTGTATATTATAATTTTTGCGTTTTCAGACAGCAGGCGACAAGACAAAAGGTTCTGAACTGAATAGTAGCAAGCATTATCGGAATATAATCTGCTCTTAATTTTCTGTGAATCAAATTTTAATTTGTTATTGTCACTCCCATATATCTGAACTTTGCCACAATTTCAAAGCCTCCAATATCGACCTTTATGTTGCGATTTTCCTCTGCAATCTGGTGACGAGAAATCGACATATACATACCTTCCTCTGTGTTTACGTCTAGACTAACCTTCTTACTAGCATCAAGTAAAGTATCGTTGTTTTTCTTATGGTATTTATGTTCCCCCCAATAGATTTACATCATCAGCATAGACCAAAAGCTGATGTGCCCCATTCTATTTCAGTTCCACCTGGTTCTTTTGGACCTTCCTAATTGCATATTCTAAAGCAAAGTTGGAAAGCTATGACGGCAAGTTTTAGACTATTTTGAATAACACACGTGTTGGACAAATATTTACCTATACGGACTTCACTATAAGTTTAATTTAAACACTTTTTAATAAGTCTAATTAATTCCATTGGTATACCAAACCCCATGAGAATATTGTACAATACTTCTCTTGTAACTGAATCATATACGTTCTTGAAGTCTATGAATAGCTTATATACTGTACCATTGTACTCCCATTTTTTCTTTTGTATCTGACGAATACAAAATATCTGATCAGTAGTTGACCTATTGCATCGAAACCCGCACTGATGATTCCCAATAATTCGTCTACGTGTAGACTTAATCTGAAGAGACGGATGTTGGATAACATTTTGTATGAAGTTGAAAACACTGATATGCCTCGATAACTACTGCAGTCAGGTTTATCACCCTTCTTGTAAATTGGTACAATAATAGACTCCTTCCACAGATTAGGCAATTTTTCCTTATTCCAAATAGAATTAAGGAGTGTTTGGATCACAGAACGTAATGTTTCACAGCCTGCTTGAATCAGTTCTGCCGGAATTTGATCACTACCTGGGGATTTATAACTTTTCATATTTGAATAGCAATTTCAACCTCAAAATATCTAGGCTGAGGTGTACGTATTTCTGTCTGCCTAACATCACTAACCCTATGTACATTCAATAGCTGAGAGAAGTTATTCTTCCAGTTATTCAAGATGTTGTGGGAATATACAAGCAGGTCACCATTCTCATCATTTACCAATATACGTCTAGGTTGGCAGCCCTATATAAATTTATTCGTATGCCTCTGATTAAGGCTCTTATTATGTGTTGCAAGTTCATTAATTTTGTCTTTCAGATATTCCCTCTTTTTGTTCCCGAAATGTCTTCTACCTTCATGTCCTACATTGTTCGGATTCTCTCTATATATTTGGCTCGGATCCTGTAACCATTGCAATTAGGCTTGTTTCCTTTGAGCTAATATTTTTAAACATCCTTCGTCGAACCATGGCTTCTGATGCTTCAATTCATAATAACCTATACTCTCCTTGGCTAAAATTTTGATATTCTCTCTAATGGTTTCCCAAGCCCTATTGATACCCACATCGTCATCTGAGTTTTCCAGAGCTGCAAACCTGTCTGAGATTTTAACTCGATACTGTTCTTTACCTTCTACGTCGTTTAGTTTCTTGAGATTAAATCTCTCCACATCTGACTTTTGCGTTGCTCGTTTACTTACTGCCAGTAACCCCCCCCCCCCCCCCGAAGTTTTGCATCCACCAGATAGTGATCGGTATTACAGCCAGCTTTCCTGAAATATCTGACATCAAGTACACTTGAATGCTGTCTCCTATCTATCAAAATGTGGTCAAACTTTTGTGTGTTTTTCCGTCATAAGATGTCGAAGTGAATTTATGATTACCATGATGTGGGGAAATTGTATTCTTAGCAATTAGATTTTTTGATTTGGCGAAGTTTAGTACTCAGACTCCATTTGGTTATCTTCTTTATACTTTCATGGAAAGATAGATTTAAGGTAGCATTTTATAATCCTTGGACGCAGTGACTCTTCTTTTATTATCTTTCATTGGAAATTAATTTTTATCTATATTGCAGTAAGATCCTCGACAGAGATTCCCCCACTATGGGATCATTATTCGCCCCACAACATAGAGTGAAGAACTTTAAAGAAAGTAAGTCCTAAGTTCTTCTTATAAGTTCTTGTTCTGATAATATACCTAGGCCTGTATATTCTCATCTCGCTTGTAAAATTTGTTGTATGCGTGAGGTAAAGATAATCAGATAGCTTTTTAATGTTAAAATAAATAATATGTTTCAAAACAATTGTTTTGATTAAAATGCTCTTGTTAAATTGTTATTATCTCGACTACAATAGAGCAATTCTTGTTCATCGGGCTGTGAAAAGTTATTAGGAATTGCAAACGCAAGTTTGAAATCCCTGTGTTGAGCGGAAACGCTGCGGAATTCAGTTGAATGCGTTTATCGTGTAATATATTTGAATGAAGTTTTGCTGTGATAATAGAAGGGGTTTGGATAAAGCAGTGGCGGATTGCCAGGAATTGGAACACTGCGAAAATTGATAAACGTCGCAGAGGGTATTTCCAAAGTTCTTTCACCAGCAAGAATAAAAAATATTGCTTTTTGATTATTCTTGGAAAATAATTTGATTTCTGCTTCTCTGCTTAACGTATGTTTTCTTTAAGGAAATATTGTATAGACCAGCGTTCCGTAAACGGTGTGCCGCCACAAGATTTCAGATATGCCTCGAGTTTTTATAAGAACCTTCTTTTCGCATGTTACAGTAAGGAAAGGGCAGTAATTCATCACCCGTAATTAGGATTCGTAACACGCACGCATGCACACACACTCTGGTTCATCATCCATGGATTTATTCAAGATGTGTTGTTGTTTTTTATATCAATTTTCGTGAAGCAAATTTTAGTTGTGTACCGTCATATGGTTTTGATAAATAAGGGTCTGCCGCGGGTGAAAAAGGTTATGGAACGCTGGTAGAGATTGCCAACAAATTACATAGTGAAAAGAATAAAAATGTACCCTCCAATTTAGTGCGCCCGCTTTCAATATGTATTTTTCGCTATTTTATGTGTCGTAGTTACCTTGATATTCATTATTACTGATAAAGATACGTATATTGTTACAAAGCTGTGTTCACATTGCAAGGTATCAGTATCAGTATCAGATAGTCATAAATATTACTTTTATTTCAGTTATGAAACTGTCTGGCTACCACCACATAGAGAAATGTTTAGAAACATTTTATAAATTTTATTATATATATATCTTATGTCATGTACGTTTGTAATATAAGACGTTTTTTTAGAAAAGTCTGTGCAAGATTGATTTGACCTTTATGTGAAGCAGGGATAATAATTACTTGACATTAAAATTGCCCATGTATACGGCTCTATAATACAGAAGAGAAGTCGAATTCGTGACGATATGGTAAACCATTACTTAATACAAATTTTAATTCAATTTTATAAAATGATTGGAAATTATCTCCACCCAAGAGTTGAGTAACACAACAGGATTGATCGAGATTACAGTGAAAATTACAGGAAGACGGTGGAAATTACATTAAACAGACGTTAAGGAAGGAAATATTAGCGACAGAGAAGGATGCACTGGAATAGAAGTACAGGAAAACTAAAAAGAACGTCGAAAAGAGTACTTGAGAATGAAGCTCCGTAATAGGGCAAAATAAAGTTGAAAAATGAAGTTTAATAACTGGCCGAAAATGGGGCGCATTTGCGACACTTGTGAATCCTCTTAGGACTAAAGGTAAGATTAAGCACGGCGCCATGCAGACATAAAATTGAGGTATAGCTCCACGCATTCTTAACTTCGCCATTAGTTGGATGTGGATTTTAAGAGCGTACAGCATTACACCAGAGAAAATAACCGGAAAACACATTGGATAGGGGGCAGGATGGGTCGCATAACCGATCTTGGACGTCGTGGCGAAGAGAATAATCCTGCGCTACCTATGAGAACTTGTACTGCATACGCCGTGTACTCCGTTACCACCAGAGGCACTTTTACGCCATAGATAAGACCCCCGTTTTGCCGTACGCTCCTGGGGACATTGAGTCCGTCGTTGAGAACGACAAATGTAAAATTTATTGGAACTATTCGTTCCCCACTACCAGGCAGTTAACAGCCACTAAGCCTGACATCGTTCTCATCGATGCCTCTGGATGCACCATGTATGTCATCGAGTTTTCGGCTCCGGCTGAAACAAACATAGTTGTGAAGGAGGCTGAAAAACGGACCAAGTATCAAGACCTTGTGTTTGAGCTAAGACAATTGTATCCAGGATTTACTGTTAAATTAGTCGTCCTTGTAATCGGAGTTCTTGGAGGAGTCAAGTCGTCACTGCTGGCTAACATCAAGCTTATTCCGGCATGCCAGCGTAACGCTGAAGCATTACTCAGCCGGATGCAAAAGGCCGTGCTTCTTGGGTCGCTCCGACTACTAGTGCGCACGACCCCAACTCACTGTAGCTGCACATCTCGTGGTTCGAGCCGTGGCTACAGTTTCACCTGGTCTGCAAGCAGTCGAGTTATGACGGCAACATGCCTGAAGTTTTTGGCTGCTTGTAAACCAACCTAACAATTGATTAATAATAATAATAATAATAATACAATCTCTTGAAAATATATTACTATTTAACACGTCGCTTACGGGTTTGGTTGCCACGTATTATGGTCTTTACGGACTTAATATTAATCATGTTTTCCACTTGAGTGTATTCCCAAATTGTCTGTTTGATATCGCAGTCACTCAGTAGCTTGCTTGCTACTTCGCTGGGCGCGTCGGCGTTCCTAATAATGAGTTACCGGTTCCGGCTGCCATTCCGTGCACGGAACGAGCCAGCTTTGTGGCCTACACGAAGAGCGGTAATCCTACAGGATGCAAGATTCGCGACGCCGGACCTGCCTAATCCTAGATACTGTTACATGAATCATAAAACAACTTCAAGGGATCAGGGGAAAACCGAACGTTACTGCAGTGTTTCTCTACCAGGGGTCCTTGGCACCAAAAAAAGTTTAGGAACACTGCCTTGGAGGTTAGCATTGCTGTTTTAGTTTTCGGGAGTTCATTTTATCAGTGCAAACAGAAGACATCAGATAGATTTCATACGTAAACACGTAAATGTAACAGAAAAGTTTACATTTGTCCGTTCTTGTTTGTTTATACTGGGATAATACATTTGCTCAGGGGTGATGGGTTGTAATGTGTTACGAATTACATTTTTCTTCCTTTCTTGTTTTCAAATTCCTTTTTCAATTTCGAGTTTGAAGACAGGTCGATGTCGTTCAGTTTCGCTGACTGACGTGTGCGAAGTGTCAGGGATCATAAGCACAATTCAAACGTGAAGTTCGGTGATTTAGTTCTTATTTCGGAAGGAAACAGAAACCGTAATGGTAATACTGGGATATTTTCATTGTCTGATTGGCAGCACTTCTGAGGCTTGGTCATGCTGCGCGTGTGGTCCGGTTATTCTTTGTCTCTGCCGAGTGGGCATACCCATGCCGTAAAGATGACTGCTCCACTAAAGCAAGTTGTACTTCAGCGTCATATCGGGATCAAATTAATCTTCTGTGTTACTCTCAGTCTTTAATGTCTCCAAAGTATGTCACAAGCAGTTGTCTGAAGATGAGCGGTATTGTCCAAAACGTGTCATAGGGAAATATTAACATGAAATAAGTAACACTTAAAGGTTATTTGCTTTCAGTGTTGTGTGCAGACGTTCCACTAGAGATTTTCACAAAATAGAATAAACATGCAGATGTGCGCTTTCTGGTGTGTGAAGGAATGAAATGGGCAGAGATTCATGAACTGGCTACCAAGTATGGACGAAACTATTTGTCACAATGGAGTGTGTTCAAATGGATCGAAATGTTTAAAGCAACCGAGCTGAGCCAGTGTTGTTGATGCAGACAGGCAATGACACCTATCCACATTCACAAAAGAACAAAACACGAAGCGTGCCCAAGCGATGATCCTAGGAAAGTGTAGGGCAACTTCTGAGGAAACTGCTGCTAACCTCTACTGCAGCAAGCACTTTCACGCCTCACTCGGCACAAATGGACTGTGCTCGCAGCGTGCCAATGTCTGCCCTTGAGCTATATTATGACCAGGCATCAACAGTAGTATCAATCATACAACGGAAGTATTCTAGTATTGCCCTTACGTTTTGAATATCCCTCGTATTACGCAATTTATAATCATATTTCTTCTTGATGCGTCACTGATCTTAGTTCGAATCGATGTGTGTGGGCCTATTACAGCGGTACAGGCCTACAATTATTTTCCAGTTGCGCTGTATAAAATTTTTGTTTATTTCATTGGTTTGTGTTAACTTCATACAAATATGAACCTGCTTTTGCTGTGTTTATCACACATTAATTATCCCACTTAAGCAGACCCAAATTGCTTTTCCTTATATTTAGTTAAATATTTACGTGGAAATTTTTTTCAAATAAAATATGAGAGATTTGATGTAATCGCGGCAATGAAGATGTCGATGTAGGTCTTCTGGGTTGTAACACCGTGTGGACTTTAAGTATATTCCAACGTTTCGGAGGAACATAGTGTCTCCATCTTCAGCCCATTTATTTAGCAAATATCGCACAAAATTACAATCACTTCAGCGAAGTACAGGCGTTTAAACCTAAAGGAAGCTATGACGTCATGTTCTAAAGTACACGGAATGCAGAGAGAATAACACAGCGTACAACTTGTTTTGCAGAAAACAGCAATTAAATCGTAAATTAAAGATTTAAAACGGTATTAATACCTAAGCGAAATATTGTTGGCGTTCTGCTTCTTTATAGCTTTACGATACTTCTACTTACAATCAGAATCAATTGAGGGAAGTCTCAGAATGTTTTGAGATTTAACTTTTGATTGTTTTTAACTTTAACGCGCTCTTTTGTGAACTTCGTTCAAATGAGGAACTTTTACAAAGAGAAGGCTGAAAGGTTTTGTTGTCCTGTCGAACTCGTTGATGCTGACTGTAGGAAAATATTGATTTAACTACAGGCAAATTGTACTCGATCAATCGATTTAATACAGACCACTCACCGGAAAAGTTGGAGGGTGTATGCCGGCGTTTCTCAACAGGTGGTCCGCATATTCTAGTTACCACAACTGGAAACATGTATTATTTTACAACTCAATTATTTTCAGCAACTAATTAGTTCTGGTTTGTCATTTCCATCTCTCCATCTGTTTTTCTGCATTTAGTGTTGTGACCGAGACACTCATATCTTTGAAGACTGATTCATCCGGTAACTGAAATTATTAAAAAATCCCTGTGCATGATATTTAATTTAAAATGTTTAGTGCAAGATTATTACTAAGTACATTCTATTTTAATACCTCGTATAGGCGTTAAGGTTTACAATACAAATAAATGGAGGAGACCTATTTTAAAAACGTTATAAATATTTAGATTTATAGACTTTTATTTGTGTAAAATATGACGTATTATGCTCAGAATTAGACCAGACTCTCGAAATAGCGAAATACAGATATAAGTTTAAATTCCTCTCATAATTTGTTCGGAATAATTTTAAATCAACTAGTCAAATAACTAACAGACATGTCTAATCTGATCAAGACATGTTCTGCTTTAGTGGGACCCTACAGTTCAACATGTATTTACAATTGTTCGCCATTGGATCGTATAATGACCCTACACTGAGATAATTTAATCGAGTTTGAACGTTGTTTACCTGCGATTGATTTTAATATGTTCCGCCCACCTATGCCTGCATCTAGCCCACCTAGACCTTAGGCACAAAAAATTGTTACTTTGCGCGTTACTTTCCCCTTTCATCTCATTTTCTTCGATTTAGTTACCATAAAAAAATTAAGTGAGGAGTATAAATAACAGGCCTGAAGACCCAACCCATTAAACTGATAACAGGAATACACGTAGCAATAACACAAATACGCTGCCTGTTGGCCATTTCCAAAAGGTAAAAATAAAATGGTTATGGTTGACATTATAAACGATTCGAATAGAAAAATTGTTAGATGAAATGTTATGCATGCCACAATTTTGAAATAATGCACGACACTGCTATCTGTCCTGTGCTTGTACCAGAACGTAAATTCCACAATGGCGTAAGTTATGTTTACATCTGTAATGTTGTTGCAGCTACAGTAGAAGCACGTCCAGATGTTATCATTTGTCTTATGGCCCCCATCTGGGTTGCCTGGCCACCAGAGGTGGACATTGAGGACAACCTGAAAGAACAATATTAAATGACAGCTGGTTTGAGTTGTCATATCTGCTCCAACAATATTCGCTACCTGCAGACCAAATACATCTCTCAATTCTACATCACTTCTTTCAATTTAATATTTGCGTTGAGATTTTGTAATGTTACAGAATTAAGATGAAGGATTTTTGTTGACTTCAGCGGATGGCAGTGTAGCTTCAGAAGGACAATAAACTGCATTGTTTTAGTCTGTGTATTTAGAGGGGCTAGTACGATTAACCTATACTAAATTCAGTTTGCAACATTTCTTCGTGCAATGTACAAAGTATTCCTCGCAGAATGAAGTTTCTCATTGGTGATTTATAAGCCTAAAATTGTTTCGAAGTACAGAGTTTTTAGATGTTAACGTAGTGCACATTAACGTCATATTAATGCTACAATTAGGTTTACACAAACCACTTTCGAGATTCACAGCCTGATTAGACTTATCAGTTTTAATTTATTATAATTAAATTGTGAATTCACCTTTACATTATTAGTTAATATGGAGAGGGTATGAAGAACTGAAAATTATTAATCATGAATTGTGGCTTTTGTGCAAATATGTTTTACTGATACAGATTATGAAGTACCTTACATTTCATGGATATAACTCAAATTTAATACATTCCTCATTTTTGTAATTTGTTTATATGAAACATTTGTTTTGTAGGTATGTTTGTGAGTTACCTCCATTAAAAATTTCACATATTCTGTACTTAATTAGTTTTCGCCACCAAAGAAATAGCTGAATGTTTGTTTTTGTCTAAAAAATACAGCCTTAGAAAAGTTGCAAATTTTAATGTGTAAACTTCACAGATATTCAGAGCCCTGTATTAAGTGATGCTCTTGTTGCTTCGATTTCATAAATTCTCTCACCGGCTATGTAGGTAGTACCGATTATACTGAATTAAGCAGCAAGACCTGTTCATAGCAAATTTAATAAAATCCGTCTGTTTGTTAAAATTTATTAAAGTGACAGAAACAAGGCTGTAATGTCTTAATCCGTTTTGTGGCGAAAGGATTTCACAAGCACGGAAATTTCTGGTGTTCTTAACTCCCAAACATTCCGTTGGAACAGGCGGTTAAGTCGCGTCGTTCAGTCACCGGAGAGAATCAAACTGGACGTGGGCTTTGTTATTTCTTGCTTCAGCAGCAACGCGCGGAACTTGTCATAATAGACTGTCCATAGTGCAACGCGTGAAAGTGTGGTTATGTAATTCACGGCAGACCAAATCAGCTCATTTCTATATGTATGTAATCTATGTACGTATGCATACATTCATGCGTGTATGTATGCATATAAGTATGTGTATACATGTATGTGTTTTGTATTATAAATGAAAATATGTGTATGTATTATGCGTGTATTTATAAGATCGGTTAGTTCCAGTTGGCTGATTGCTACCGTTGCTTCGTATTCAGGAAAACTGAGATTACCTTCGTGGCCCTAAGGCTATGCAGTCTAGCTGAGTTTTTGTTATTTTCTCAGTTCCTTGAGGAAATGTGCCTTAAAATATGTTACCACCACTACCTTTTACATCCTTCGCAATTACCCATTCACATTATTTTTTTTTAATTTGTAATTTAAGAACAGTCGTTGAATGTACTCTGACAGAACAATAAGATTCCTACCAGACAAGTTAGTTGAATTCTATTTTAAATAGTTGTAATACCATTTCAAATCAATAAATTCAGACCTACCTGTCTAATACGAAACTATCATTAAGTGGAATCCTTACTTTATCGGAGCATTCTTTTGGTCTCGTGATTATAGAGTTTAAACTCATGTTTAATTATCTTTAAAGGCTGGAAAGTAGTAAATTTTATTAATCATTTTCTGTTCTGCAATTTACCTGAAAATAAATGTTTCTGTAGGATTAGGAAAGAAAGAGTATGGCCATCGACAAAATATATGCAGACTAATTTAATAACAAGAATGTAAGTAAAAACGAAAAAAAGTAATTTAAGAAAGACACGCAAAGAAAACAACAGATAAATGAAGAAATTGTGGAAGGAGGGGAGAAAGAACGAAGAAAAGGAAAGGGGCCAAAGAAAGAAAAATCTGAAAATGTGTTTTGTTTTTTATGAGGTACAGAAACTCCTATCATCGGACTTGGATCATAAATACATGGAATATATACTGTACAGTGCAATACTTGTAGGGATTTGAGGTTTTCACGATGATGACTCTGAAGATGACTGTCTTCTGGGTTGTTGCGTCGTGTAGAGGGTAAAAATTTAACGGCGTTTCAGAGGCCCTTCCTGGCTTCATCATCAGGGCGCTCTGATGATGGAGGCAGCAAGGACCTCTGAAACGTCAGTAAACTTACACCAGACTACACGGTGCAACAACCCAGAAGACAGCCACCTCTTTAGATAAACTAGTTAAAAACGCCACATCCACAATAGCATTTGCAGTGTCACATAACAATATTCTACGAGTACGTCTGTCTGTTCTGTTTGAAGTGACTTTTCTATCTTCTAACTTACTCTGTCAGGTTCGGATTTTACAAGCAGTGAATTCAAAACGAGTAATACTACGCTCAGAATAAAGAGAAGTACAAACACGCACAGGCTCATCATAAAACAGCAAAACACTGAAAGGATTTATAGGAGTAAACATGTTTTACAAATTACAGTTGCATTACATTTTGAATGGAGATCATTGATTTGGCTTGAACTCCAACATTTTTATTATTCATAGAGCACATTTTAAGCCAGTCGGAGTGAAAGTTTGTCACGACATCTTGAGAATAAATTATGAGGCGAACTTAATATTCTATTCTGCAACGCATTTAGTTCGAGTAGAAGATCCAGTAATCAGAAAATTATCAACAGCAGCAAGTGTTGCTTTCCAAGAATTTTACAGCCATTCTTATTGTTTTTCCTGTGCCTGGTGTAATTGAACTGAAGTAACGATTCAGTGAAGGTCACATGAATAAACTTTTACTAAAAAGATTGCTGTCTTCTGGGTTGTTGCGCCCTGACCTGATGATGGAGGCAGTAAGCATCTCTGAAACGTCGGCAAACTTCTATCGGATTACGCGGCGCTACAACGCAGAAGAAAACCATCATACACTCTGCCGTGAGAACCTGAAATCGCACTCAGGCTGTTACTAAACTAAAAAATTCATGCTTTAATTTTTTTTTTGCTATTGTGTATTAACCTCATCCAGACGATACAACATAATTTAATAGTTTGTTCTTATAACAGACGTAAATTAGGCTAGGCCTTGAACTGATCAGTCTATTATTCCGGCAACGTGATTTTCTTAGATCTCTCCAGGCAGATACTGGGATAATACGTAAATTAACCCTACCGCGTCCTTCCACAGCCTATTCGATTCGTAATTCATATTCATTGTATCATTTGACCCTATATAGCGTGAGTTACTGACAGTGTCACAGATAACGTCGCTCAAAATTATGTAATATGGTTGGCGTGAATATGTGAGTTTTGTTTGCATCACTGGCTTTTGGGTAGAAGGAAAACAAACTTGTATGTGATACAAAACCAGAGACATACCGACGTAGGAAATGAGACAGCAAGCTACGAAGAACTGACTCTGCGAAATAATGTCTATGGTGTGTGCAGTATATATGCTTCCTTACCTCCTACTCCTCTGATCTACTTACCTTTTACTTCTAACAGAACTTGAGAGCACTCTTCACCTGTAATTCATATGGCAACTGAGTCAAGGTAGGATGAGAAGGGTTAATCAAGTAGCACGCGTAGGGAAAATAAATAAATGGTGCAAGATTTTCATGGAAAGATGTATCTCAAATGAAGATACAACATGGGAGATGCTATTAAAATGGATCTTTGAGAAATGATATTTGAGGGTGTGGTGAACTTGGTTTTAGTTAGCTCAGGACTGAGTCTTGTTGCTGAACAGATAATGAACCTTAAAGTTCTTTAACAGCAGTAAATTTCTTCTCTGTCTGATTAATTATCGACTTTGCTAGGAATGCTGTGAGCCATGGAGTTAGACTGTGTGTTTAGTGAACCCTTGCTTATATCATGCTAAATTATTTTAAGACAGAGTAGTGTTTTCATAAATAATTCAGAGCGAAGCCTGTTACGTTCCTTCCAGAGATTAAGCAGGATAAGCGACAAAGGTTCTTTGTAGAAGAAGGCATCACGTCAGCGAGACATCAGTGTACGAGAATAGTATTTGTTTTAGGAAGTACGAAGTTAACTTGTGCTGACACTGAAGACGTGAGAAGCAAGAGGAAGAACTGTAGTAGGCGAGGGAGATTTGCGAACACACTCTGAAGATGAGTTAAACAGTGTTCTCGCAACCGGTGTGTCGTGAATTTTTATAAGAAATTGTATATTCGTACATAATAGTTATAAAAAGAGACAGTATCTTATATATCGTAATTAGAATAATTAACACACACACACACACACTGGTTAGTCAGTAGTTTTATTTAACACGTGTTACCTTTCGTTTTCATATGTTTGCATTCATATAGGGCAAGGATTTTTATATAGAGACATATTTGTTGACCTGTATAATTTTGTATCTTTTTTCGTGAGGCGAGATTTTGTGGTGTGCTATCATGTCTGTGATAAATTAGTGTGTGTCACGGTTGAAGAAAGGTTGCGGAACACTGGTCTAACAGGAAATAAGGAGAAATATTACTGTCCAATTTTACTGTGGTAGAACACGAGAAACCAATGACAAATACCGCGTCATAGCTAACTCCATATTGCAAGAAGTTGACTGTCTTCTGGGATGATGCGCTTTGATGGGACTACAAGCGCATTCGAAACATCATTTATCTTCTACCAAATATCCCGGAAGACATTTCTTTTCTTACATACTTGTTTGTCGCTTTCTTTCGAATGGCCCTGATTTTGTGAAGGCATTGGTCACGCATTTCTGCTTCATTTTCTTTCTGCCTTTACCGCTTTTTTTACGTAAATACGTCTATATTTTCGGGTCAGTGTCATTCGGCAAAAAGTGAAACGAAAAAGTGGAACGAAAAAGTGAAACGAAAAAGTGAAACGAAAAAGTGTAACTGCATTGTTATGTTACCTTGGAAACGTCAATTGTTTACTAGGCATTATTGTTAAAAAGCAAACGTCATCTGTTTACTTAGCATTGTTGTTACATATAAAACAATTTCATTACATTACCTTACATTTCATTACATTACATTACTTTACATTACATTCAGCTACCACAGACCCATCTTAAGCGTAACTAATTCAAGTTGACTAAGCAATGTCTCAATCAAACTTATCTCAATTGTAAAGCACGTATAAAGGAAATATTTATAATAAAGCAAATATATAAACTTCCTTTCCGTATAGACGTATTTACATCAAATTCTCCGGAACCGTGGTTCCACTATCACTTTTTGTCGTTGCTGGCTGTCAGGTTTCCACTGTTCTGCGTTTTGTGATAGGCAGAGTCGGGCTGCAGACATGCTTTGCTGATTATTAATTGCGTAATTTATTCTTGGTTTATTTAACGCCACGTTGAACTAAACGATCGTGATGCGTCGAAAGGTGGAACATATGTTTGGCGTTCGGTAAAGAGGGCCTAAGTAGGGCGTAATTTGTATTGAATTAAGTTTTTCTTACTGAAAACCGAATATAAAATGAATGCTTAGGAATGAAAAGGGCATATGCCACTTCAAGTAAACTTTTGACAAAGTGGAAATTACTGTTCATATTATAGGATTCGAGATTCTCGCGGCGATGAGTACGAAGATGGCTGTCATCTAGGTTGTAGTGCTATGTCGTATGTTAGAAGTTTACCAATGATTTAAAGGTTCTTGCTGCCAATATTATCATCGCCCTGAAGAACGAAGCAGCAAGATCCTCTGAAACGTCGGTGAAATTGTATCAGACGACACGGCGCTACAACCGAGACGACAGTCATTTTGCGGTCGGTTTTTATTAGGGTATAATGAAGCCTGAAGTTGTATGCGATGAAATCTGTGTTGATGATTTCTTGGTTTTTGAGAGCTATACTTACATATGTAGTAATGTAAAATGGAAAAATAACTTTATGGACCCTAGAAACAGTAGGAATATACTGCCATTGTGTTCTTTTGTGTAACTTTGGCCACCATCATTTACATTCTGTGCTGAAGTAGTTGTTGCACAAGAAAACTTCCTTTTTCTGCTTGACTGCTCAGTCGATTTGCAGTATGCTTCTGGTGAACAGGCCCTACCTATTTTGCATATACCTTTTTTTATAATTCCAAGGTTCCTTGTTACAGTTCATAAAAGTGTCCTCTGACGGGGAAATGCTGGAAATGCTGATCTCATATTAGCAGGTACGTTTTCAATGAACAATAGTATTGAAGATTTCTGTCTTCTGGGTTATTGCGCTGTGTAGTCTGGTCGATGTTAACCAACGTTTCAGAGGTCATACTGCCTCCGTCATCAGGGCGATGACGGAGGCAGTATGACCTCTGAAACGTTGGTTAACATCGACCAGACTACACAGCGCAATAACCCAGAAGACAGAAATCTTCATACTCACCGCTGTGAGAACCTTAAGTCTTACAACAATAGTATTCTTTGTTTTAGCCAGGAAAGCTGTCGAAAAATAATTCAGTTCCTTGACAGTTTCTGATATGTGGTTATTGATGTAATCCAACGTGTTCCAGCTGGTGTTGGCCCGAGAAGACTCGAAATTATTTGTTACTAGTCACTAGATGCTTATTTATTTTCTTTACTCGGAATGTTTTGAAATAATATTGTGTTTCGTACCTCTTTTGCTGTTTACATACAATTGCCACATGCTTCTGACTTTAACACCCTACGATAATTAGAGAAATTCATGCACATTTCACTAAAATTTATATTTGAGCATATACTGTGGTGGAATATTTTGTCATTTATTAACAATTACGAGTTAAAGACAACGAAAAGTGGCTATTAGTTTTCAAAATGGTTGTAGGAGACGTTTCCCTGGCCATTGGGTCCAACAGGAAGTCTATAAGTGGCCCGAGGAAAGTTTCACCCCCCTGTTGTAATACAGGGATACAATTTGTCCTTAGGCTGACCGGCTAAAAACTGCTTGTCGACGCATGCGCACAACTTGCCGCCAAACTGTCTCTTTGCCATTCGATACTTGCTAGCATATCTCGATAGCGCTGCGTGTTAAGCATTCGCAGTGTTGTGAAATATAGTGTTCAAAAACCAAGTATTGTGTTGAACATAAATTATTCACGATACGTTTGTACTGCGTTCTTCATGGAAGAAATGCCGTAGAAAGTTTCGTAGGAAGTATCCTGACGATACAGTGCCATGTAATGCAGCGATTTGCAATATCGTTCCAAAATTACGTTCTACGGCATCGGTGCTGGACAAAACGAAATCTCGAAGTGGTTACGTAAACAGCCAAAATAATATATGCTGGAGCACAGAAAATCCTCATGCTGTTCATGAAGTGCCATTACATGAGTTAAACGTTGAGGCTTGGTGTGCAATCAGTGCGCGTTCTTTTACGAAAGAAATCAATTCCGTTATGTGGGACTGAATCTCTCACTCTTCTTCGAGCAAATGACTTCTGAAGAAAAAACGTACGGGAATTTTATGCAAGATAATGCAACAGCACATTGCGAAGAATTCTATGCTTGCATTACATGAATTGTGGCCTTCGCGATCACACGATTTCAATTCTTGTGACTGTTATTTGTTGGGCACGCTGAAAGAGGAAATGTATGTGAACAATCCTCACTCTTTGGAAGAACATTAATAAAATATTAGGCATGAAAGTTCCGCTATTTCCATACAGCAACTTCGGCGTTCTAGGAACATATTCTCACGATGTGACGCATGCTCGTAGCAGAGTGTCGTCACTTTGAGAGTTAAATTAAACTACAGCGGGAAAGCGGACCGTCAATAACCGGCTACCTCGGCGAGTCTTGCCGTGTCAGCAGCCTCGTACAGTGTAACGGTTAACGGTATATTGTGTACAAAAGAAGGAACACGTTTCTTCGGTAGTCTCTTACGCTCTCCCTTCATGATTCAGATAAGAACATCACTTGTTATTTTCTGTGTTGCTTATTCAAAATGTTTACACCCTGGTGGAAATAAAATAATCTGTTGCATTGGTATGTGTGGGAGCGACAGGTTTTTAATGATATACAATGCTCAACTTCACGCGTGTCTACGATGTACTGAAGCTAGGGAAGGTAGGAGGCGGTTTCTAGTAAACATGTGTGGTTCAAGACACCACCACCAGAATACAGCTGTGGTTATGACAGCGGCATAAGTTAGTGGCATGTGACTTCACGCAATTTGTAAAACACCTGAGAACCTTTAGCAAGCTGATTTGAATGGGATATTTGCCGTTTCGTATGATTTCATGGGCTTGCATTTACGGAATATTATTCCATGAAGAACACCATTTTTGAAACAAATGGCCCTTTTAATTCCCACGTATTCAAATGAACTGGATAATTAGGTGGAAGGAAGCGCTTGTCCACTTTAAGGTGATGTCCCGGTATTTGCTTAGACGGGCAGATGATGACCTGTTAACCTTGGACTGAAATCTGAACCTGGGAAGTCCCGAGTGCTTATCGCTCAGTCGCTTAATTACATAACGACGAGCTTAAAATTTGTACTGTTCACCTCATATTGTTAGGATGCATAAGTAAAGGTGGTTAGGATTAACGGAACATATAGCATGCGATAGGAGAATGAAATATACATTAAAATTTCTTTTCGGTACATCTCTTGCGGTTTATGTCACATGGGGTACCTAGGGATGGAGGATAGAATAATATTAAACTGGATCTAGAAAACTAAAATGTGCTTCATAATTAGTAATCTTCATTAAATATTGTTAGTGCTTGGCTGTTATTGGCCTTTTTGGCTGTTGTCAAGCACTTTAATAAATGAATTGAATTGAATTGAATTGAATTGAATTGAAAATCAAAAAGCATGGGGCGGGTGGGGACTAGATACAACTGGCTTAAGTTGGATCTAGTTACGGGGTTTTGCGAAAACAAAAATGAGCCGTCGGGTTCCTTTAGAGCAGTAGAATTTTTTCACTGCCCGAGACTGGATGTTATCAAGAATGGATAAGTATTTGGAAGAAAGCGATAGTGTTCCATTTTAAGATACTATCGGTATTAGGCTGAATACATGAGCCGGATAGCTCATTCAGTATACTGACTGACTACGGGCTGGACGACCTGGGTTAGATCCCCGACAGGGTCAAAGGATTTTTTTCTAGCCTCTGCTTCCAGATCGGCCCTGAGGCCTATCCAGCCTCCTCTCCAGTGGTTACCAGCGGTCCTATCCCCGAGGGAAAAGAGAGGCCGGGTCTTGAAGCTGTCCACTCAACCCCATCGAGTGTCAGGTTGAGAATGAGTGGGAGCTATACCGCTTTTATACCTTTTATTTCGCGCGTAGCGGGATAGCTTCACTCTTGCTGTTTATTAGACTTAATAGAATGAATAGTCATGAAAACATCTGTCAGGGTGCCCTTCCTCTTGCCCGACAACGAAAACAGGAGCCTTGAATAAGCAAAATGCTAACCACTGTGTTGTGACGTTCTCTGTCGGTGTATTCTGAACACGTGGTTCCAGTTTTATTCGTGTTAGAATGTTTGGTATCCGTTACATATTTTTTCGTACAAATTTGTTTTGTTTTATGTTATGAATTGTTACTGCGAGGCTTTTGATGTTTTTTAAGATAGTGTGGCGATGAGAAGGCTACCGTAACAGTAATAGGAACTCATTAATTAACTGGCTAAGTATCCATCTACTGACCAAGTATCTCATTAACTATTTAACTAACCAAGTAACTAAGCAGAAACTAAATTTTCCGAGTAACTAGTAAAGTACTTGTGATACAGACAGCTTTGTAACAAGATAACTTAGGGTAAGGTTGCTCAAGTCGTACCCCTTAAGGAAAAAACCGTATAAAACTTAGGATTTATCAAATAAATAGAAATTAAATGTGTTATTCAAAACTTGTGTTAATATTGTTGTTATTTATTATAACGAAATTAGAAAATCTATATGCTTTCACGTAAAATAAACTAAATCTTTAAAAACTTACATCGGTACGACTAAAGTAACTGGTTTCCTAAGTCGTACCACCTATAGCCTAAGTCGTACCTAAGAATTCAATTAAGCAACAATAATAATTAAAACGTATTTTTTATTAATCTGTTTACATGACACATAGGTATTCAGTTAGTACAAACATCACATACAAATTTTTTTGTTCTTTTGTCAACTCCAGCGCATACATCGTGCACCCATGATTTGAATTTCAAGCATTGAATCATGTTTTCCTCCCGATCTTCTCCACAAATAAAACAAAACCAATCGCTTTTCTTCTTTTTAATTTTTAATGCCAATTCCTTTTCATTAATTACTGCGTTTCTTTTATTTGCCGCATTTTTTATGTTTTCTTTATTCTGCGTTGACGTTATTTCGACTGACGAGGTAGAGCATTCACGGAACTCTTTGCTTTGGTTTATTATTGGAATAGGAGCTAAAATATTTAATTGCAGTTTTATTTGGTTTATAGGCGCGTCCGTTTCTTCCTCATGGATTTCTTTACTTTCTTGTGTAACCACTGCAGAAAGCTCTTCTTACCAGTACGACTTAGGAATCTCATATGGGTACGACTTAAGACACGGCACAAGTTAAATTTAACAGTAAACATAACCTAACATTGAATAAAATTAATAAGATTTCGTTTCGACCAAACGATTATGTAAATTCTACTGAATTTATATTTAATAAGGAATATAATTTTATCAATAATTTACTTGCAATATTAACTACCAAACATATGCAGAAAATTATAAGAAAATTGAAATAAACTTACTTGATGACAGGATTTATAACGAGGCTGGTTTATGGCAGACAATAATACGTAAAGCAACTTGGTTGACTCAGATGTATATTTGGTTGCCGTTGTATGTGCTGTTGTCGTCGTAGTTCGTTCAAAATTCAAGTGGTACGACTTAAGCACTGGTACAACTTGAGCAACCTTACCCTACTACTCATTTGTCCATGTAACTACAAATCTAAGTAACTTCGTAGCTAACCATTCCTCTAGGTGGCTTCCGACCACCTAACTCGCAACCTAGTTACTACACTTTGTAACTAAGCGTTTTTTAACATTGAACCAGAAATCAAATGCCGATATTCGTTTTGTTCTCAGACATTTTCTTTCTGATCATTTATTATGTATATAATAACTCAGAAATATCCTTTTGAAAATGTATGGATTATAATTATTGAGTGTATCAACACAAAACTGTAAGTAAACATTTTAGTCTAGCTCTTTGTAAAATGGAAATGTCTGATTCAAGAGCGCTGTTTGTAGTGCTTCTGCACTCCGCTGTGGAACTGCTACAGAATTGTTTAATTTTTACTCGTACATTTACAAAGTTCTTCTATTATGTCAGTCTGATATCTAGTCCTTCCTTCTGTGCCACGAAACATAACAATTCTCGAATTAAACTATAGAATTATTTCCGCTGTTCTGATTAACAAAACACGCTTCAAATGTCAAGAGTTCACTGTAATTCATTTGTCAACTTTGTGCATTGTGCAGCGATATTGTACGCATAGGTAATATGCTTTTACTGTCTGTATGCAGTGTCCTTGTGTGGGAGATCAGTGGTATTGCAATTGTTTTCTTGTCGTCACCTCGAGTACGAAAAACAAGGAAACTAGAGCCTGGTGTATGAAGCTAGATTGCCACAAGTATTTGATAAGGAAACTTTCTGTTCTCACTTGAAATTGAGTGTTGGGGAGGGAGGGACATTGTTATACCTCTGTTCGAATCACTTATCATATTCAGTTGGAACACCTTTTATGTAGAGGAAGAAGATATTTTACATATATTATTAAAATTAAAGGATTCAAGGCAGTGGATGGGACAATTCCTGAGCAGAAAAAGGTTATTGTTAACGAAGAGGTGGCTTGTAAGAGAATAATAAATTGTACTAACGCTGTATTAAGGTGTACAGGAAAATTCTTCAGTATAAAATCAGTAAAAAAAAAATTGGGAAGGGGAGTAGATTTATAGTTACGACAATAAATATTGTATAGTAAGAGAACAGCATTCACAGAGGTACTCTATATAGGCCTACATCATCTACCTCCAATCTACCTTATATCTCCTTTTGAATAAGTATTTTAGCAGTCAAAGGCTTTGTTATTGATCTCAGCACCGTCTCAATACCAATCAATAATGTATTGTTTAAAATATAAGCATCTGGCAGCAAGAATACAAATAGTAATGATGTTACGGAATTAGGAACTTTTTTTTCTGAATCTGTAATTTTTTCGTTTCCTTTCGAAAACGCTGAAGATTAGGATACGCAATACAATAAGTTTCTGAGTTGTTTACCATGGATGTCATACTTTCTTTAAAAAAGAACACAAACACAAATTATAAGTGTCTGAAAAATAAAAGAGTTTAAAATGTCTGGACCATAGGGGCTAGAATTAAGTGGGCAGTTTAGAATACTGAATAACAAGGGACATCTAAGTCTTAATTTATCTGAACTCGTTATTTAGCTAGTTTGTCTACCAATAAAAAAATAACAAATTTGAAAATGATAAAGATAGATTTCCCTATGGATTTTTTATGAAACTTTTTTGTGTGTTAAAATTTACAAGTGGGGTGTAGATGATAAATGTTAATGTTATTTCTGAAAATTTTTGTGTGATCGGTATATATACTGGTGGCTATTATGCTTAAAATATATTAATATGTTGATTAATTAAAATTAAATTAAAAATTAAATCCGTGGCGTAACAGCTCCAGAGAGCCTAAGCCGACTAGCTTGACTGCTGGCCTCACGTTCACATGCCTAAGCAGAGGTGAACGATCATCCAACCAGATATAGGGTGACGTGTGGTCAGCACGACGATCCCCCAGCCATTGCTAGTTTTCATGACCGGATTGCACTACTCATTGTAGCTCCCCAATTTCCTCATGATGCTGGGTTGGCACCGGTCGAAAGCTCATGAGAAATTTCTTCTCCCCCGAGACCCGAACCAGCGCGCATTCCTTATCGCCGGTCCGAAGCATGATGCCTCAGACCGCGTGGCTACGGCGCGGGACATGTTGATTAATTAGTAATTTATAATTTTATTGTCGTTTGTATGCAAGTGGGAGAGTGCTCAGCTATTCCCAGAATTTAGTGTTTTGAGTTGATCTCCATTTAAGTTTTATCCAGAATAGCATGACTTTCATTTACAAAGACATTTATTTTTATTTGATTAGTATTGTGACGTAGGCTGGTTCTTACGCCCTTTATTGTCAACCCTTGCTGTTTGGAGTCTGCTAACTTGAATACGATCCGACAAACACTTTTACATGGGGATCTACACACTAATCACACGCTCAACGCTTCGCGGTCTTGCTGCCGCGGTGCCCTCCAGCTCACTCTCTTGCATGCATCTTCACCACTCGGTCGCACCCAGGAATGCGACTTTGTTTATATCCCCCTCCCAAGATGTTGAAAGATCCAGACCAGGCAGCCCCTCCCCCCCAGCGCGAGGCCTCGGCACCCACGGCGACACGTCACAGTATTATACAAAACAAACTAATTACCTGATAGGGTCTTTTCTTGGGGGTTTATCGCTGTATTCACAAAAGACAATTTTAGCCTCGTCCTAATGCAGCTGGATCGATTCCATTTTTCACATTTAAAACTGTATTTCTATTAATGTGACTTTCTTCTGGGTTGATGGCGTCATGTAGTTTTGTAGAAGTTTACCAATGTTTCAAAAGTTCTTGCTAAAACCCAGAAGACAGCCATCTTTACCCTAAATTCAACTCGCAATAATTTTGGTGTTTATCAATGCCAGCAGAAACCAGCCTCTTATTTAACAGTAAAGCTGTTAGTGCGTGTTCTAATCCCTATTAATAGAACACGCACTAACAGCTTTACAGCTAACAGTTACTCTTTCTTACATTTTCCTGGCAGTTTTAAAGCTTTCGTTTGTGGAATGGTTGGTTGCAGCTGTCAAGAGGTACAGCTTAGATTTCTTCACTCTGCAAATGCCATGTAATCTGCGATATTCAGTGTAGAATATGCATTTCCAAGCAGATATATTTCATTAATACCATAGAAAGTTTAAAAGGAATGGCCATGGCGAGAGCCTTATATCTTTAGGCCTGCATTTTATTTAATTAATCAAATGTGAGTAGGCATACTCTGTAATCCTTCCAGAAGTTTCGTACAGCTATATTTTTTAAACAATAAGGGATAAAATGTAAGCTACTCCGATCTGTTGTACAGACACTTTCCAAATGCCTCCACTCAACAGGTTAATGTAACTGTTACTGTCTCGACTTGTATTCTTTTGGCACTTAGTTCGAATCTCATCTTGTTACCATCTACCCCGGCTGACGATGTTTTTCTTCTGGGTTTAGACGTCGTGTAGACTCGTAGATAGATACCAACGTTTTGGACAAACACACTGTCTTCACCTTCAGCTCTTGAAGATGGAGATAGTTTACTTTCCGAAACGTTGGTATCTAAATACGAGTCTACACGTTGTCTACATGGCATCACAACCCAGAAGAACATCATTATCTTCACCGCCGTGATAACCTGAAATCTCACATACCCTGCCTGTGTTTCTCCGTGGTTTACCTCAGTTATTGAAAAGAATTCCGGGGTAGAAACTTATAATAGGCTAAAGCCGACTTCTTCTAAATCCTTAACGTACTGAACATTCAAGTTCGTCCTGATGCCTTGTCGACGCTGTGACTTACGCAGTCATGTCACCGATCAGTGGTCCCGCTTTCTTGGAAAGCCCAAATACTAAGGTCTTGGGTGCGAATTCCGCTCGAGGCTTGCATGTTGTCCACGTTTTTCTGTTTATCCTGTTTCTACGTACAGACCTTGCAGTGGGCCTGTTCCCGCCCAAGGAGTACTACTACCGGATGCCTAAGTAAATAATCGTATTTTCATAAGTTAATTCTAAACTGGAACAGATGGGGATGTCTATTCCGAAACGTTTATAAGGCAAGAGTGTCTGTAAGTGTAGTACTTTATGTGTTCGATAATGGTGGCGTTTGACTCGTATTAACTTCCATGGTAATTCCCTTTACGCCGAACGGACTTAGCGTAGTGTTTACCGTGCGAACGGTAACCAAAGTTCGTGATCCGAGCTCTTATTGAAGCAGTGACTTTCTTGTCGGACAGTATAATTAGCTAGTTCGCTTCTGTCAATACACATGCAATTTTCATTCTGTTTTTTAAAGTGAGTTCACTTAAAGATGGCCTTGGAATGATAAATTTAGACATATCGACGTCTTTCGGTTGGTTATCGTCTTAGTGAGGTGGAAATGTTCGTGTTTTAAGAAGGGTTTTGAGAAGACTTGAATTTTGAGAAAACTTTGCCTTTTATCGATACTGAAGTTAAAAATTAATCTTTATTCTGTGGTAAATGTAGGGTGTAACAACCAGGAATGACTTCCTGGTAAGGTGAATTAGTCATCACTTGATGATTGCCGTTTTCTGGGTTTTTACACCTTGTAGTCTGGTAGAAATACTCATCCTCCTGATGATGGAGGGAACAAGCGTCACTGAAACGTCGGCAAACTTGTACCTGACTAAATGGCGCAACAACCCAGCAGACTACAATCTTTATTCTAGCTACCATGAGAATCTGCAATCTCACTAATCATCACTTAATATCATATATAAGAAGAATTTCTGGGAAGATCATTTATTAAAAGGTTTCAGTCTAGTTAATTAGTTTGTCGAGAATCCAAGACCTACGTTAACAATAATTGTTAACGTAGGCCTTGGATAATTATTACACAATTTAGTGATTCATTTCTCTTCATAATTTAAACTAATAAAAATTTATGATGCTTCCAATGTGTTCTTTATAACACCAGAATGGGACCCCTCGTCATAGTTTATAATTTTATATACAAAAACCAGTTAATGTCGAATTTATGGATGTGCTTGTGACCTGTTTCCAAAGGAAACTTTATATGCTGTTGTAAATAATTCGTCAATTATCGCTGTTAAATACTTAGCTTATTTTCTGCAATCGTCATGTTGTTTTGTTAGTTTCTGCTAAATTAACTCAACAAAGGTTGCATATTTTCGAGGATACATTCCCATAAAATTTTATGAACCTACAGTAATTGCCGATATTGTCTGTCACACCTGAGAAATTTACAATATCCGTGTTTGTACTGTTCAAAGACACAAATGTGGAGTGACGTTTAGTGGCTAGATGTTCATAGTATCTGTAATGAAAATTCGTCCATTAGTTATGAATTAATTAGGGGGAACACAAGCTACGATGACAGGACTAATATGAGCCTGTATTTTTCTTTTTATAAAACAGGTTGTAGACTAACTTGTTCCAATTATGTGTAAGCCTTTTAGTTTTAAAAATTTTATAAGCATTTCGTGTTTTTAATTTAAGTTATTGCGGTTATCATCTTTATGTTTTTCAATATTTTTATATTAACACAAATCTGTATTTATATTTAATGAACAGATTCTAAAATGTAATAATCAAATACAGTATTATAAGACTTTTAGTATAGGCAATGGAATGTTGAGGATTGTAGTGAATTTGGCAAAGCAAATAGTACCTGATAAACTAGATTGAAAAATATACCGACAACGATTATGTTAATGGACGCAGCTGATAGAAAAATCAATAATAAATTAAACACATGTTGGAGGATATAAATGAATTGAGCATTAATTGAATATATTTCAAGTGTTTGTGAATGTCAGAATTTTGTACACTATATAGGTCTGTTTTCTAGACACGCTTCATTTCTACTTATTTCTACTTATACAGTGTTTAAGTTGCAGGTTCCGCCCACTACTTCGTACAATTACATTACAGTGGTATGAGACTTATCCGTTTCGAATTCAATTAGCAGTACTATCTACTTTAATTAATTATCGTGTTTAAATGGCATGACTGAAGTCGTCTCTGTCACTCGCTCTATTCCACTTCACAGTTTTGCATTACACGGAAGACACTGAACCTGGTGCATTATATAGAAAGGCAATAGCTGTTGTCGAGTTTATTTTTATAATGGCTGCCATCCTGTAGTGAGTTCATCCGTGCATAATATATTTCTAGATTTAAAGCTGGAATTTGACAGTTATATCACTGTCGTAGTGATTAGTAATTGGTATTAATCCGTGATGATTGAACAGACTGCATAAAATAAACTCATAATCGGAATGTTGTGTCCGTTCATCAGCGTGTTTCATGTCTGAAACCATAGACCGGATTTAGATTACTTTTGGTACCCAAAATCTCTGGAGGAAGTTAAATTTAGGGTTATTTTATACGATGCCCAAATTGAAATTTGTTCATTGCCTCAGAAATATCTGACATATGGAAATGTGAGATTTGAGGTTTTCACGGAGGTGCGGCGGTTAGAGTGATGTTATTCTTTAGGGTTCTGGTGCCGTGTAGACTTGCAAGCTTGTGCTAGTGAGGGATGATAAGGGATTTCTATAGGCTTAGAGGAATGGAAAGCCTTCTCTTCTTTAACTTTATATAAATCCCTCCGCTTCCGAGTATTGCTTCTTTAGCCTTGAAGATGGAAAATGCATGTTTCTTCGAAATGTTTACATCTACCAACGAGTATACACGGCGCCAAAACTCAGAAGAAGAACAAAATAATCATATAAGAATTTGTACATGTCGTTGGGTTCTACAAATTGCATTTGTATGCTGAATATTTATAGAATTGCAAAGAAAAATTATTATAAATTATATTTCTGTATCAACATAGCGGTGTCCGTAGTGGCCTGAGGCGTGGGGCTGTGGGTTCGAATCCCACTCAAGCCATGTATGTTTGTCCGCGTCTTTCTGTGTTGTGCTGTTCTGTGTACAGGCAGAGGCCTTGCGACGGGATGATCCCTCGTCCAAGGAGTCCTACCGAATGTCTGTAGATGAAGCCAACGAAAGTTGTGACCCGCAGCGCTCATACACTTGAAGAACGGGTCGTTCCCAGTATCCCAGTATCAACATAGTGAAAATCAAGGTCCTTGATGTGTGAAAAATCGAAGAGTGCACTTGGAAAATATAAATACTTCAATTTCGAGTGAGCTAGAACTTTCCACTGTTGTTATCTATTCAAGGAAATTAACTTCTTTGAGTGTTTAATGTTCAGATGATTCAGAAACTCCGTCTACGGGACCCAGAGATTTATTAGATACTTTAATTTCAAAATCCTGTCACTGGACCCAGTTCTGGAGACCGTTAAACCTGAATTGTGGTCTTCTTGCCTTGTGCGGAACAACGTACCATATTTATCGTCAGGGTATGTGGGGCTAGTACTTTTTCCCGAAATCATACAATTTCGAGTTCGATCGCCCTAATTCGATTCCCAGGAAGGAAATGCTTTATTCTCGTCTAGATCAAATCCCCACCGAGAGCTCTTTCTCCGGAATTAATGCGGCCGGAGCGTAAGGCTGACTACTTACCTTTATACAGTTGCGAGGCATAGGATGACGGGTAGCCTTCTCTAAATTCTCATTATATTCCGTTTTGGCGTGGTATTTAGGTAAAGGGCTACCTAACATGTTTAGTTTCGTCGCACTTGTTGTGAAATAAGTTGGCACCTCAAAACTAATAACTACTAGTTCAAAATAATACGAAGGGTCTGGAAGGAGACGTGCATTGATTATTTTAAGGTGGGCCTATTATCATGGAAAATGTCTCGAGGGACTCAGGAAAATCGCTAATGTTCTTGGTCAGGAAGCAGGTCTCTGGGCCAAGAATCGAAACCGAGACTTCACTCTAAGGAGTTTAGTCATGGTTTTCATCCTTGATTGTTAGGTTTATTGATCGAGTTTCCAGCTTATATTTGTGCAAGAATATTCTGAAACCTCAGACTGCTGTAAAACAAAATAAGCTCTGGTTGTGCACCGTGTGGAGTGTAGGGAAGTTTGAAACTTCTTGCAGCAATGAACGTTGAGTGGCAACAACATCCATTACGTGTTCTAAATTACTGTCGGCTGTCAAGTCGGGCAGTTACAGTTTGCGGTACCAGCGAGTGCATGTTCCATCTAAATTCATGTAAACTATAAGCTAATTTTAAATGAAAAGATGACCTTTGGATAAAGTAGCAGCGCAAGACAGGACTTCGTTCATATTTAAGATGAACCTCACATCACGTTATAATGTCGATTGGTTTTACACTTCTAAACTTTATTTGATTAACGTTGGTCTTAAATGTCTATGTAGACTAGTGATCGAAATGAGAACAAAATTTTTGTTGTTTTGTAAGGGTTTGAAGCTTGAAATCTCACATTGAGGGATGAGCATGTAGTGAGGGTGTTTGAGAACAGTGTGTTGAGGAGAATATTTGATCCCAACCAAGAGGAAGAAACAGGAGACTGAAGAGAATAGCATACTGAGAATCCTTCGTAATTGGCTATTTTCATAAAATATTATTAAGACTATCAAATCAAGGAACGTGACGTGGAAGAGAATGAACAAGCATGGAGGAGGTGAGAAATGTATACAAATTTTAGTCGGGAAGTCTGTATGGATGGGACCACTTACAAGACCTAAATAAAAAGAGTGTGAGGATGTGGGCCGGATTAAACTGGCTGAAACTAGAATTTAGTGGCAGGTTCTTCTGGCCTTCCGGGTTCCGGAAAGGGCTCAGAATGTAATTTAACTAAACGAGCGACTATTTGCTTCTCTAGTAGAATTCTGCTCCATGTGTTGTATGCATTTCCGTGGTGTATTGTTATGTTGTAATTTTATACGAATTTCCATCTACACTTTACTACAAGTTAATCTTTATTCAGACGCTTTTCGGCACAAATATGCCATCATCAGTGTTGCATAATGTTATATCAGGTTTGATTTTTCTATTGCCAGAATATCACTAATTATCCATTTTAATGTGTTATACTGTTTTATACACAATTATTATATAAGCTTATTTGTGCAGTGTGAATATGTCTGACATACTTGCTACACCCCGTGTCTATCAAAGAAATCCAGAAACCCATTTGTAATGTTTATAACAATTTTAACACCACCAATGATCATATTATTAATCTGAGATCCGTGAATAACGTTGCAATGAAATTTATTCCGATGAAGCTGAAGTGTTGTGTGTCGGTGACATGTAGTGTTCTGCATTGATGTGATAATGCGGTTGAGTTGGCAGCCATTGTCATGTCGCTCTCATACCATTGCCTTTGTCTCTGCGCCTGGATAACTTAATAGCATCCCCACACATTCAAGACATCTACAGGTGCTTCGGAATTCACCTCCATTAATCACACGATATTAAAGTAACACGGCAGGTGAATAGGATTCTGTGTGCAATATACGAAGCTTGATTATTTCCTCAGGAAATCGGACCGTGTCATTATGGTAAGCACTGTCGACGTTTCGAAGGAACTATCCGGTTCCTCCATGATCTGTGCGACAGAAAAATAGTGTCGTAGATTTCCAATAAAAACATGGCATATTGCGATGAATTGTGAATTTCGTTTTCTCAGGCCTTCCAGACTAGTTTTCTAAACTCATAATGATTAGTGCTTCTAAACGTCTTCACATGTATCTTGTTTGTAAAGCATTGTCAGTGAGGGATATATTTTAATAAATGACGATTGCATTTCTTTATCTCGGTAAGGGTTGTTTAATAACATTGCACTAAGGAGAATATTTGGAAATTTGTAGGGTGTTAAAATCGAGGAGGATGAGGTAGGCGGGACATGTAGCGTATGAAGAGAGATGAAAAATGCTTCCAATGTTTAGTGGGAAAATCTAAACGAAGTTACAACTCGGAAAACCTAGGCGTAGTTGGAACGATATACTTAAAATGAATCTTAAAAACAGATTATGAGTTACGGACTTGGTTCAGCATGCGGTCCAATGGCGAGATCTTGTTAACACGGTAATGCAACATCTGGTTCATTAAAATAGAAACATCTTGACCTGCTGAACTGTTACCTACTTCTGAAGAAGGAAGTTTGTTACTAATTTGTGCCTGGAGGCACGCCTAGTATTTTAAATTATAACCTTATTTCAACCTGTTTACGTGTGGTGGTCGTGATGGTGGATTAGTAAGCACGCTGTTTTAATATTGAACCGGGTTATCTGAGTCAGCGTAGTGACTAGCTTTTGAGCTGGACGACCGGGGTTCTATATCCCCCACGCCAGTATCTTTTCTACGACCATACGGGCTTTGGGGCCCGCCCAGCCTTCTGTCCAATGGGTACTGGGGCTTCTGCATAGCATGGTGCTTAGGTAAAGCACCAGGGGCTTTTTTAAGTTTCCTTTAATTTACCGTCCCATTAAGCATACTGTTGTGTTAAGTGGGCTGGATTAAACTGTTGAGGGTCTTTGAATTTCGGTAGAAGTCCTGCTGTTGTGTGACTTTGTTTCTATTCGTTGTTTTAGTTCATTATTTTCAAGCGTTCTTCACAGCTAACGTGGGCGAAGAACACATTATGGGCCCCTGCCTGTCTGTCGTGTTTTTCTTAGGAACTATAGGCAATTCATATGACCCAGGACCATTGTTGAAACACACTATTGGGGCAATGGGAACGGGCCTCATTGTTGCGTCTGAAACGCTGGATTAAAAAGTGGGAACAATATCATTGTTGACTGAGCAATGATCTCTAATTACATTGCAACAATAACTTTGGATCCACTGGTGCCTTTCATATTGTTGCTTTTACTATGCATTTCGAGTAACAGTGATATGTCCACTGTACCTGTGACTGGATATTAAAAGAGCTGATGTCATCTTTCGTGATGCGGCATGAATTCTTGTGTATTCAAGACTCTCAGTCTTGTTTACTCAGGACTTTATATATTGGAATTAAACTGATGGCTGATCAGAGGTTTGGTGTTGCAGAAGTTTTTCTGCCTCCATTTTTCTGAGTCGAACATTTACTCCATAATGAGTTTATATGTCATACTTGCCCGTGTGGTCCTTGCAGATTCAAAAGCGACGTACAATACAGAAATAGTATAATCTGTATTTTAGCCTTTTCAGTTGTTTCATAATGTTTATCCCCCCCCTCCCCCCCCAAGCACATTACAGCAAAGAGAGTATTAAGATTAATAAGCTGCTTCTATCGAATGTCCTGGCTCATTCAGTCGTGTTATGCAGTCCTCCGTCAGTGTCACCAATTTGTCAAACCATTCTGTTAACGTGTGCAGCTGGAAGAAGGTCGAAACATAATCTGCGTAAGATCTTGGTTGCACTCTATTTCCTAAGTTATAGAAGATGATTGTGTCGGTTACATTTGAAAGGACTTGCAAGGAAGCGGCTGTGGCCTGTATGGGGGAAGCAAGACAAAATCTTTCACAACGTTCAGTGTGTGGGCGACATTCGAACTTAAATATATCTCGGATATGATTTCTAAAGTGCACCAGTAGAACTGTTCTTTTAATTCATTTTGCCTATTTTGGGGCCCAGATATGCGTTCCACGTGAACAGTTTTATTAGGATTCCTATCACTTATGAATATTTTGTGTTCCTTTATTAGTCTTTCCTTTCATGTGTCTTTTTGTGCACTAATCTACATTTCCTTATCATTGACAATATGTACTAATAGAGCGTGGAGTAATTATGCACAAAGTAGAATTAAACTTTAATAAGATAAGAAGCAAAATAATGTAGATGGGTTATACACAGAGGAAAATCAATCGTTTTCATAATACTGAGAACTTTGATGCACTCGAAAAGCGATGTTGGTTAAAATTGAAAGTCACACCCAGGGTCACATGAAAGCTTGATGCGCAGCTGCTGTGACACGAAACTGAGCCGCTTCTTCGGTAACACTGCCGTGTAGGTACGTGCTTTACAGTAACACTGCGAAAGGAGGTGTCCCATACCATCAGAAGCTTCTCTTCCGAACTAATTGTCCGTCAGCTTTAGCTGAACTAGACGCACAAAGTCTTGAAAGTCTTAACTCAACCTGTAGATGACCGAATTTTTTCCTTATCTGCGTTTAGTTCTGCGATAGTGTGCGATAAAATCGCAGTGTTGATATGGTGTACTCAATGAGTGACTCACCGCCCTGATGATGGAGGCAGCAAGGACTTCTGAAACGTTGCCAAAGATCTACCAGACTACACCGCGCAACAACGCACAAGACAGCCATCTTCGGACTCACCGCCGTGAAAACTTCAAATCCTACTATTCATGCAAATTGTTGACTCTGTCCACGACCCGTCTTAATGTCAGAAAATCAGGTAGTTGCAAGTCGCGAAATACAGTTATGGTAGTTCGCCGATTACAGTGACAGCTCGGACTTAGAAATCTTGTTCACTGAGATCGTTAGTTTCAGTACCGGCCATCGCTTAGATGTGCGTTCGAATTCTGATCCTATGATTATGGATAACAAGGACCAAGTTGTTAAATCCTTTTTTAAAAATTAATAACACATGAAAATAGGATCCTCTTTAGGGAGGGGCGTCACGATAGACCAGTCCTCCATCCAAACAGCCTTATTCAGTAACAGACATGAAATTAAATATGAATAAAACAAAGACTTCATATGTTCTGTGTTTTTTAACTTCAACTTCATATATTGTGCAATGTGTCATGTTGTCTTGATGAATCGGAGAGAAAGTGAAATAAAGTACTTCTGGTATCCCAGCATTTATTTGCAGTTGGAGTAGCTAGTCACCAGGTCTAAATTTGAATACGGGACCTTGGAACAATTTCTTGAGTATATGAGCGACTACTAGCTTTTAAAATTATTCTTTGTCAGGACTTTTTCCATCGTCTGTTCTTTAAAAAACACAACGTTCCGGAGGCTGGTTCTGTCTCCGTCTTCAGGTGAGAGATACCTACTCAGTTGGGTCCCTTAGATAGAGTTAGTCTCTGTCACTGGACGAAACGTCGTGATTTTTAAAGAACAGACGATGGAAAACGTCCTGACAAAGAATAATTTTAAATGTAAACTACCTTCGTCAAAACCCTTTAGAATTGGACTACTAGCTTCTTACGAATGACTATAACGTGATTGTATTTGTAACATAAGTCTCTTATTTGCAATAACTAAATGTCAAGGCCAGTGCAATATAGAAAATTTGAGAAGATAACGAATTTATGCTCTTTTTTGTATGGTACAGCATAGTTCGCAATTATCAGTTTTCAGCGCTGTGTTAATTTCCCGTATTTGCTCTCTCATTGGTGATGTGGATCGTTCAGAAACCCCATTTTATTTGGTTTTGGAATTACGTCTATTAGATCATATTTATTTAACGTATGTTAGCCTTACATATGGAAACGGGATGAACATAGAAAGTAATGGATCTTTTATCGAGTCAGTTGTGATGAGAAAGGGAACGTGTAACCTAAGTACGAAGTTATAAAACGATGGAATCTTTACTCACCTATATGTCGCACCTTTATTTTAGAGTTTAAAACAAAAACTTAGATCTTAACAAGGATAAATGCTGTAACTTTTAAACGTTCTCGCCTTAATAACCTCTATAGTTATTGTATAGTGACGGTTTAAAAAGAAGCCAGTGTCTCTTCCAACTTCAGAAAATCCAATTTAAGCTACCAGTGGACCGTGACTTCTTAATTACTTCCAAGTAAATGAACTTCTAAGGTTTGGTTTTCCTGCGATATTCACTGTGCGTTTAAATAAAAAACAATGATGTCATACAGATTCATCTGTTTAGTCTTCCTGGAAACGTAGGAAAACTTGTACTAACGTCGGTTTATTTCAGTGGATGATTATGAATGTTTATTGTGTACTGCAATTATTAATATCCAGATTGTTTGCTGTCGCCCCCGGTGGTCTAGTGGTAGGTTTTCGGGTTCAAACCTGGCTGAGGTCGATGGATTTTTAAGGGTGATAAAAATACGTAGCACGACTTCCTTCCGAGGGGAAGTAAAGACGTCGGTCCTATGTCGTAGATTTACTGAATGTAAAGGTATCTTACGAGCATGAACGAGATGTTTCGCAAGAAAATTCAGCGGCCATTTCTCAGCCATGACTCTGGTAGAGGCCTTGCGATGGGCTGTGATTACTCGTCCAAGAAGTCCCTACCAAATATCTACAAATAGATCAGAAACCTCCGAAAGGTAGGAGATAAAATGGTATAAGAAGAAGAAGATTGGTTACTGCGTAACCCCGGAGAAATCTACTGCTTAGGCTAATCTGAGGAAAATTTCCATTAATGTTATAGGAGCTGGAGTGCATCTTGACGAAATATAATGTGAGTTTGCTGAATGGATCCGTCTGACCTAGAATAGGGCGCAGTAGCTCATTGTAAATGAATTCTTGGGTTAGGCTGCCATGAAAGACGGGAAATAGCCGATTTAGAGTTAGACTAAGATTTCTTATGAGAAATCATAATGCCGTGCTTATGTACGACATTGTGATTTGTACCTGCTGCAAGACACGTGGTCACGGAGCGAAGAAAATCATCCCTTGGCCTACGATGAAAATATGCTGAACAGAAGAATTCCTGCAAAGTGTAATAGCGAATTAAATGTAATAACAATTGTATCCTTTTTGTGAACTAATACGACTCTGTATAATAAAACCTGTATTACAGAAATTAACTTTTGCGTGTTGTTGTTTTTAACATAGTTTCCTTATCGGAGTTTAAAATTTGCATGCTATACTACTTTTACAAATTTATAATTTTACCTTTGTAATATTCTTTACAAAATTAAATTTTCGCAAGAGATGAATATCGCGATGCCTGTAAGGTATTTAGAATCGCAAAGAATACACTGAAAAATATGTGTAGGCCTTCCCACTTAGGAGAGACTTACACAATTCCACCACCGAAAAGTACTATATGTTAATTATATCTCGGGCAATGGGCTAGGTAAAACGTAACTGTAATTAAAATCATTGACACGAATTCTTAATAATGCAAATTATATCAGATACTTCATACTGCTTCTGTGCTCATTGACCTGGATCAGACAATTAACGGAAATTGCGTAACTTGCTTAGGGCAAGACTTTGAGATGTAACGGATTTATCGGCTTGCGTGAAGTGGCAAGGTTGCCATGAAACAAAATGAATCACCAGATTTCATGTCTGTATGGTCATTCGTAATCATATACCTTCGCATAATATTGTGAAGAAACAAGCGACTATATCAGCCTTATTGCTTCGTTGCATGTTTTAGTATGCAGAACAGCAAGTGATTCGGACTCCTGCAAACAATAAGTGGATACACTTATGTAGCCGTCTGCAAAGAATGAGTGTTGAAAGGAAGAGAAGAAACAAAGGAGAAGCTACAATATTTACTGTGTAGGATTTGAGGTTTTCACGGCGGTGAGTCTGATCACCCTGATGACGGAGGCAGCATGACCTCTGTGAACGTCGGTGGATATTACTAGACTACACGGTGCAACAACCCAGACAGCAATCTACAATATTTACTGTTTTGCTTATTGTTGTCTAACTTGCTACTTACGTAGTTATCTGCATTTCGTCATTACGTTGCTTTCTTTTCTTCTTCCTTTTCTCTTCATTTTATCCCTTTCATAATATTTCTTCTCTCTTTGTTTTGCGAACTGCCTGCTTCCTTCTATCTCTCATTGCCACTTCGTATTTCTGTCACCTTGTAGTTTGTTTTTCTTGTTTACTTTACATGCTTCATTTAATAACACTGTACCAGATACCGATTCTGTATAACCAACAGCCGACAAACGACAGCAGCAAAGCGACTGGTGATTTTGGAAGGAGGTATGGAGATTTAAATGACTACTTGTGACTTTATTATTGCCTGGAGGCACTTATGAAAACCGTGATAACCTGTCATGATAACTGGATTTGCTGAAGGGATGTGAGATGGTAACTTCCAGAACACGAAGCCGAGAGTTACCAGTACAGGTTAATTTAATTCTAGAAATAAATAATTATATAGTTTTGTCTGTATAATAGTTCTATTAGTGAGATCTATAGCTACAATAGTTTGTTTCCTTTGAAAAGAAGAATGATTGTGAAACAATGTTTTAAGGATGAGTTTGTTGATGAGGTGCCAAGTCAGTTTGGTGTCCGGAAGGAGCGAAAGAGATAAATAACAAAGTCATTATCTTCAGAAGAATGTGGTTTTATTGGGAGGTCTCGCCTGCTGATTTCTTTAGTCTGGAGTTAATGGAGCAGTCAGCTTCTCTGCCCATCAGATGCCTAGAACGAAATTTTCACGAAGTGTGCTGTCGCATGTAAAGTTCATACTACTTCCATTTATTTTGTATTAATTTATTAATTTACACTATTATTTGAATGGGATTGTTAATGTTGTAAGTCCATGTACTCTGTCGCCAAATAAATTGTTTTTTGCGTCCTTTACATACCGAGTAAATATTGGTTTATATGTTGTCATAAAACTATATTTTCTCTAGGTTTTCCTCTTAAAGTAAATAATGACATATATTGTTTACTAAGTAAATTATCATTTATTCACATATATTCGGAAACATAACTTTTTGATAACTTGATTTTTTTTCTATTGTTTGATTTCTGAAAAATATGATTTATCTTTTAAGTCTTCATATAAAAAATAATAATTTCTAGATGTTTACTGAAGATAATTTAATATTAATACTTTATCTCCGATGTCGACGAGAATGAGAGTCTGTATCCGTTAATACCGAATTGAGTCTCACTGAAATTCATATTACAAATTTATTAGTCCTTGCCATTGTCTGAGAGCATAGGCGAGTTCTTGGGTCTTGCCGCAGCTACCATGTTAGTTCTGGACAAAAGAGAATGCTGCTTCATGTCTACTAAATGGTACATCGAAACATAAGGATTCAAATATGTAATTATAATCACTTTACATAATTTTCAAAATGCATTAAAGACTCAATTAATAGACTCCGGTATTATATTGGTTGACACTCGGTTAAGATTGAGTTTAATGAAAATTAGGCTTCGAAAGCACCATTAACGTTAATATATAAGCCTTGTGGATGCCTGCTCACAGTCTGTAATGTAGTCTACAACGTAATAGATCTTCTGAACTTATCCACCAAATGTACGAGTTCTGACAAATAAATAACAAACTGATGTAGTGCCAACGCAACTATAGACAGAAAATTCTGAGAACAACTGAAGTGTATATGAAGTACGTAAGTCTCTATAAGCAATAAAACAGTTTATTCAGCTCAGGCCTATGCGACATATTGTACATTTCACTCACTGTTCAAATTATATATTCTGAGAATTGTTTTTGAGCAAGAATTTTTTTTTTTATATCTTAACTGCGTCATGTTTGTGTTTAATCAATATAATAATTCATTCACCGTCCATACACAAACTTAAAATGTTGTTAAAATTTACTTAAAATTACATAAAATTACAACATTTTTTAGAATTAGATCTTGATACATTTCACATTTGACGACATGTTTCGGTGTATTACACCATCATCAGGTCAATCAATTTAAAAACTGTTTTAAAAGCTGTTGTACATCCTGCTCCGCGTATATTGATACGTTTGACTGTTTTGATTTTCTTCCTTTTAATGCTTGGATGTTTATATCTGTAAAATTAATTTTCAAATCATGATTTTTGGAATTGACATAGGAAATATAAATTTACAAATTTAAAATTTAAAGGGTTATTACCGTAATATAACGTAATACAAATGTAGAAGAATCATAATATAGTAGTAGATGGTAGTAAACATACCGGGTTGTAAGTGATGCGTTGTACGTCCGATATTATGGGGATGTAGATTGCAACTGAGCTGTGTGTGTTGTGTGTGGCTATATATATTGAGTGAAAGTTGTTCAGGTGGTTGGGTCGATGGACTGTAGAATATTGGACATTATAAAAATAGTACAAAACAAACGACACAGAGACACAATAGAGAAATATCATATACAAAGAACACATAAACAAAACATAGCATTAAACGACAGCAACATCTACGCAAACAATCCAATATTTAATATTCTACAGTCCATCGACCCAACCACCTGAACAACTTTCACTCAATATATATAGCCACACACAACACACACAGCTCAGTTGCAATCTACAGCCCCATAATATCGGACGTACAACGCATCACTTACAACCCGGTATGTTTACTACCATCTACTACTATATTATGATTCTTCTACATTTGTATTACGTTATATTACGGTAATAACCCTTTAAATTTTAAATTTGTAAATTTATATTTCCTATGTCAATTCCAAAAATCATGATTTGAAAATTAATTTTACAGATATAAACATCCAAGCATTAAAAGGAAGAAAATCAAAACAGTCAAACGTATCAATATACGCGGAGCAGGATGTACAACAGCTTTTAAAACAGTTTTTAAATTGATTGACCTGATGATGGTGTAATACACCGAAACATGTCGTCAAATGTGAAATGTATCAAGATCTAATTCTAAAAAATGTTGTAATTTTATGTAATTTTAAGTAAATTTTAACAACATTTTAAGTTTGTGTATGGACGGTGAATGAATTATTATAAGAATGTTTTGTTTGTTTCGTGTAAAATATGCGTTAAATTGGATCGATGTTAGAATTGACACAGTAGATTTGTGCCCACAATTCCACATTCCATTGAAATTATTTGACTTTCTTCGAGATGACATAAGAACGGACACGACTTTCCCATAATGCGTATTTCTATTAACTTTTCACAGATGCCTCATAAAGTCGTGTTTGTGCTGGAATTAACAGGAGGCCGATGTGAGTGGCAAAGGCTGGGTACTGTGCAAAACATCGTTAAAAGCAGCTGACCACCGACATTGCCATTGGCTCGTAAGTTTTAAAGAGAAGTCACCAGGGGTGAAGAGTTCATATTATCCATGTTAGCCATTTAACACTCTGACGTACTGAAAATCAGAAATCTTCTGTGTTAACGTTATGGTTTAGTGGTACTCCACACACAAGAACCGAGGAAGACCAATCAGAACATATGCGTCGTTAGCTAGTTCCAGCCAGTCTCGGATGCCGCTACTGTTGACAAGACAGGATATGATATACTTCGAGACACGTTATTGCGTGTATGTTTCCGAAAAAATTGACAGTGGAACCACGGTTCCGGAGAATTTGACGTAAATACGTCTCTCTATTTAATTTATATTTACGTCTCTGTTATGTAAGGTAATGTAATAAAACGTAATGTAAAGTAATGAAATGTAATGTAAAGTAGTGAAATGTAATATAATGTAATGTTATCTTCAATGTCATCCATCTTGTTACGAAAGCGGATTGTTTTTATTATTATTATTATTTATTATTGACTGCAAATGGGTTTATACCCGGTGGCAGTGACCTACAATAATATACAAAACAATGAGATACATCAACACAATGAGACAGAACAAAACAATAAACAAAAGGACACAACACAAACAATAAGACACAACAAACAATGAGATATATCAACACAGAGACAGAACAAAACAATAAAAAAAGGACACAACAAAAACAATAAGACACAACAAACAATGAGATATATCAACACAGAGACAGAACAAAACAATAAAAAAGGGTACAAAAAAACAATAAGACACAACAATGAGATACTTCAACACAGAGACAGAACAAAACAATAAAAAAAGGACACAACAAAAACAATAAGACACAACAAACAATGAGATACATCAACACAGAGACAGAACAAAACAATAAAAAGGACACAAAAAAAACAATAAGACACACAAACAATGAGATACATCAACACAGAGACAGAACAAAACAATAACAAAAGGACACAACAAAAACAATAAGACACAACAAAACAACACATCCCACTCAAAATCAACCAACTCATAAATTACAAAACCATCCAACCTAAAGTACTTAACTTAAAAAAAAATTAAAATTAATACCACCTAGACATAAGACAATAACTGTAATGTATTACAAACGTCATGAACTGATGCACTCACACAACAATACAATGAGACACAACAATGCAACATACCGCACTCAAAATAAAACATCTGACACACCATACAAAACACACATCCACTAATTAATCACAATACTTAGAGTAGAATATAAAATCCGCTCTCAGTACATGAAAATGTTATCCCAAAGAACTACAGCCCTTCATCACTTGGAGACTAAGACACTTCACTTCCCTTATCACCATTTATTCCCAACTTAATAACCCTTAGCTTGTAACTACTTTTCTGACCCTTTCTCTAAAGGTGCCTAATTTACAGGGGAAAGACTCTAGCACGCCTGGAGGTAATTGGTTCCAGCTTCTTATGGTCCTATTTACAAAGGAATATTTGCCTACATCCGTTCTTTGTTTCCTAGTCCTAATTTTCCGAGTATGATCGACCCTGCCCAGGTTGACGGCAGTAATATAACACAACAATGGCGAGTAAACAGATGACGTTTCCTAGGTAACATAACAATGCACGCAAGCTAACCATTGTTGTCGATTTGTTGATACGGATCTTACACATTTTCGTTACACATTTTTGACGAATGACCCTTCCGTATAGACGTAATTACGTCAAAAAAACATGTGATTGAATTTTAATAAAATATACACGTAATTTTTTACATTGAGACGGAAAATGTTTTGTGTAACGTATTAACTGAACACCGTAACTCTCTTTTTGTACATGTACTTAGTTATGTTCTATGTAACTTATACGAGTTTCACTCAAATCCTTAAAGCCGTTTCACTGTACGGTTTTTATAAATGCCATTTGTTTGCGTCACCCGGAATATTAGGTGTATATATACTGTCTGTGACGAGGTTGCTGTCAGGTTTTATCATAACATTCATGAACTCGGTCATTTATTCTCCACTGTTGCAGCCTACTTTTTTTTAAAAGAAACATCTCTGCCTCAATTCATCATTGCCACAACATTCAGATCCAGATAAGTGAAATGTACCTCTGGGGAAGTTTCGATAGCAGTAACGGCCAGTGGGCGGATGTTTTATTGATTGACGATCTATCTCCAGTATTATATTTCTTGGCTTACATGTCTTGCAGCTATGTCTAGTGGTAAGAGTGTTCTATGTTCTTGCGCTTCGATGTGAAATTCTTTACTCTTTTTTTGCTAAAACATTACCGACATTGTGTCGGTAGAATTCTAGGCTTTTTTCGGTAGGTATCTCATTCGAAACTTGGTCAGGCTATCGACTGTACTGACTGATATAATTCGTGGTTTTATTCAACCTCCCAAGCGTATGTGTAGGTGGTACATGAAATTAAACGACTATCGTTTTTTTAGTAAATCTTTTCCTACTCACCGTAGTTATAAAAAATTGGTTTCATCTTTTATTTAGAATGAGACCAACATAGTGTCATAATACATAAGCTATCTTTCATAATTGTAGGAAAAGTGTGGTTCTTTCAGAAATAAAAGTTGTATTTATTTAGTATACTTTTATTGTGAAACGATATTTTTTGGCAACTGTGTGTTTTATCACACACGTGCCAGCAAAAGACTAGAAGGTCCTTTAATTACCTTGGTTACAAAGTGCGCTTCAATTCTACAGGGTGGGTGGGAAGTAAGTAGGCATTGAGAAATGGTTATAACCTCCATATTTCCAATGTATAGCGATGATTTAATGCCTACTTACTTCCCACCCACCTATATACATAAATGTTTAAAATTGGTTCTAATGTAGTATAGTGAAAAACTATTAACTTAGGTCTTCTCATACTATTATAAAATGTTTTAGCCCCATTAACGTCGTTTGTTAGGCGCAGAACCATTAACAGAGAAATGTTAATAAATTAATAATAGTAAAGAAAGATAAATATATAAAGCACACGTGTAGTCATTGTTGTGTTATAAGGAAAGTTAATTAATGTGAACAGATCTGATAAGATATTTTGAAATAAAACTTTAGAACCTGGATCGCGATCTCCTGGCCTAAAGAGCTCGTAAGGATTTACATTTAAAGAATTATGAGATTGTACAGGTCAGAAACCGTAATGCGTAAAAGGTGTTAAGTAACAACACGATTTCTTTCGTGCACCAAGCCGCCAACGAACAAGAAAGTGGAGACTGGATGTGCGAGGAGTGAGGAATTGTGAGCAGGTCTAAAAGCACAAGGCACGATTTTGCGCGGAGATTAAATTCACATATCTAGAAAGTAAATTTCATTTTTTCAAGGTCGTTGTTACCAAAATAATTTAACGTTGTGTGTACAAAATGAACTGTTAGATTATGTTAAAATGCGTGTATACACGCGCGCGCACACACAAACGCAAGCTTAATATAAGCCTGAGCTTACGTGGTTTAACCGTTTGAGGGGTAGAGCATTTTCTCTTAAAATAGAAATTTGGTTTACATACTACAGTATGTTGAGTGTGATACGTAGGTCTGTATGGTCAAACATAATTCTGCGCCAGAAATCTACGAAACCGAGCGTACACCGTTCCATGATAATCCCCTGATATGTAGGGGAGCCCAGGGCAGAACGGGGTCACGGGGCAGAACAGGGCATCGGCTTTATTTCATCTGCAGTGCGATTTGATCTATCGGGACCGGATTAAATACCATTAGCAGACAGCACAGGGTCATGTTATGTCAGTCAGCGCCATTTAGTGGTTACAGTTTCCGAAATAATCACCCATGATGGATTTTGCTCCTACATTTTACAAATTTTTCTGAACTTCCAGTGAAGGTAAGACCTATTCATTATTCATATCCACTTTGTTCAATGATGCATGCTGCAAGCACATGTGTGCCGTCTGTGTTAGGCCTAAGTAGATTTCAAAAGTGTAAAGTTTCGACATTTTACATTTTATACTAAATCATAATTATTAGATAATTCTTACAACTTTTCAAACATATGTCAACCATACCCCGTCTTGCCCCGGAAACGGGGCAAAATGGGGCAAGTTACATTCTTGTAAAGAAATTGATATATTTAAAAAACTGTAACTCTTAGAACTAAACTAATAAGTCATTATAAATTTCAAATAGACAATAAATCCACACAAGGTTCCTCCATGTGTTTGTCTTTGTTATTGTCCCTTTCACATGCCTCCAAAAATTAAGTTCCCCGTTCTGCTCTAGGCTCCCCTACCTTATAATTACTAGACCTTCTGGTGTGAATTCATTTGATGTTCAAGAACAAATTTCTTTCTCTGTCTGTTCTGCTCGTGCATTTTCACCATACATGGTCTTCTGAAAACATACTAACGGGTTTAAATTAAACCAGCACAGAAATAGTGTCTGAAAGAGTTAAAATTAATTCGATTTCCAAAAATGTGAAATAAAGATAAAACATGATAGCTCAGTCATTGTAATGACTATGGGTTTAGTGGCCGAGATTTGGAACCCGGTAGGGGCAGGGATATTTTCTTCCATTCACTCCAATATCTGTTCTGGTGCCCGCCTACATTCTCTATTAGATGGGTACAGAGGATGTATGATCTCTGAACGTTATGGTGAGCAGGAAATCAGATAGATCACTGGGACACGCGGTTTACAGAAAGCGACGCAAACGGATCTATACCTTTACGCTAGGTCTGAATATCACCCGGCACAAAAACAAGCC
This sequence comes from Zootermopsis nevadensis, assembly GCF_977971745.1. Classification (NCBI taxonomy): domain Eukaryota; kingdom Metazoa; phylum Arthropoda; class Insecta; order Blattodea; family Termopsidae; genus Zootermopsis; species Zootermopsis nevadensis. The sequence continues at coordinate 3,846,370 of NW_028259138.1, read as the reverse complement.
GTACTAACAACACTAGTCTGACGTACCAGACGTCTTTGTGATACTGAAAGTATCAAGGAATAAATTCAACATCTTAAATGCGTTTTTCGGTACTGTTACAGCAAGGAAGATATCAGCCGAGAGTGCTCATCCGAAGGAGAAGACGAAATTAAAACAAGAGAAGCCCAAAGGTGTAGCCGTATAAACTAACTAACTAAGTAGATGGCTTATAGAACCCGAAAGTTCATCGCCGAATTCACCAAAGCCCTCCATCGGACCCTGTCCTGGGCCAACAAAATCCAGTCTTCTCAACTCCTATCTCCCATAGATCCCGCCTGAGATTATCCTCCCATCTACGTTTAGGTCTCCCCAGCGGTCTCTTAGCCATATTACCGTGTCAAAAAGCCGTTTCGAACAAAATCATCAGGCTAGCGAAACGACATCAAGACGTTTCAAGTTCCGCTAAAGAAAAATATGAACATGCTCAGGCCGGTTAAGGATGATTTTGGTCTGAATGTTTCCGGCATGTACCGAATTCCGTGTGAATTTGGAAAAAAATATATGTAGGTCAGACTGGAAGATCTATCGGTTTCCACATAAATATGAGACAGAAACGTCTCGAGCAGCCTGAGAAATCTGTGGTCTCGGAGCACAGCATAAATACTGGACACCGCATTGACTTCGTGTTAGACAAGACAACAGGTTATATGGACCGCCTCGTGAAAGAAACATTTAAAATTCAACTTGTCTCAGGGAACTTCAACAGAGACGGAGGTTTCTCTTTGAGCCGGACCTGGTACCTGGTGACAAACATGTTATCCAATCGGAAAGCTGGGCTAAAAATAGCGATCACGTCATTCTGCACACCAGGTCCGATTGGCTAACGTTCAGCCAGTAACACGAAACTGGGTTAGGTAGATACTGAGAACGGACGGATCTCTTACAACTACAGTACCCTGAGGACGAGGATGAAGATGGTTCACGAAACGTTGGTTTTTTCTTCAGTAAGCAACCTTACACGGCTATTAGCCCGAGATAAAACAGCCGGAGTTTGGAGCTGACCACTCGCCTTAATTTACTCCAAAAAATATTATTTGTTGACCTGTACGCCTTAACGGCGTGGTGATTAGACCCAGGGACAAATTTATTTTAAGGAAAAGCAGAAATAATGAACTTGGACGTTTCAGTATGTCAGAATGTCACGGTATTCTTATTCTCCGGAAAACTGTATTTATGATCGAAATGTGAAGGTTTTTATCAGTAGTGCGACACATCGTGTTATTGGTAGGTGTTCCTGAAACCACAACGTTTCGGAAGTTGATTCTACTTTCACATTAAGGTGAAAGGAGGACTCCATAGTCGAGATAGCCCTTCTTTCACCTGAAGATGGGAATAAAATCAAATTCTGAAACGTTGCGATTTTAACAAAAGCTAGACGACGTATAAGTGCGAATAACAGTTGAACATCACGTTATTCTGGTTGCAGCTTTCGTGTCCTAGGGGTATCTTTTCATAGGGCATCTAAATACTTGGTATGTTGTGAACAAACCCGTTCTTCCCAACACCCTTACGAATTTAGACCTAACGTAAAGGGGATTCCTACCCCTACAAGGGTGGGAAGTATTCACTTGGGGGAGTTAGTCATCGTATTTGCCAGTAATTTCCGTTCCTCCGAGTACTCGTTTCCCTGTCTAGGTCCCCTTTTCTGTCATTCTTCCACTTCGTTAGGTACAAAGTGCCTTTGTCTGGATTCGATGAGTGTTTGTAATGTGCTGACCTCAGTGCGATTACTTTGAACCCAGAGGAGACTAACACACTCCCCTGAACGCATTACCAGGTCTCGCAGTTTGATGAGTCATCAAGCGTATTTGGGGTCTCAATCTGACATAATTAAGATGGCGGTATTTTGATTATTATGATTATTGTGATTTGACTGCATATGTATACGACGTTACTGCGCAAAGCGGAGGTCGGCATGTACATTTGTCCACAGGTTTCAATTCCTAAAGTATTGAATGATCATCAACTGCAATTTTGTGCCTTTTCATCTCCTCCGATTTCTATGTTAGTCGAATTTATCCTTCTCTCTCTTCGGTAGTCTTTCTTAGCATGGTAGTCAAACAACTTCTGAGGAATTCAGTAAGTTGGCGTTATTAAAATATATTCTAGGTCAGGGGTTCTCACCCTTTTTCGCTGGCGTACCACTAATTGTAATTTAACACACTAAATGCACCACTAGACAAATGAATACTGGGAAAACTTATTTATGTTAATATTATCTTTTGATTTTCTTACTTAGTTCGAGTACCACTCAACATTGGATCTCGTAATACCAGTGGTACGCGTACCATAGGTTGGCAAACGCTGTTCTAGGTCGTTCCGTCGGCATTCTTTTACTTCCTTTCCTAGGTTGAAGATATTTTCTTTTTGTCCAATATTATATTATTATATTTATATATATTATTATATTTCTCTTTCATCCATTATCCTGTAATCTGCCACTGATTTCAGGATTCATATATCAGAAGATTCAGTTTCTTATAGCTATTGTTTATTTGAAGTCATATAAGAGAGACTGTACTGCTAAGACTGTAAGAGTTTCTTGATGAGACTTATTAAGCAATGTGAGTTTAATTGGTCTGCACCGAAAATATCCATGTGTGTACTGAACACCAAATATCTACGAGCCTGCTCTGCGTCACAACAAGATGGGAAGGGAAGTTGGAAGGGTATAGCGGGTAAAGAAGCTTTATGCGCTATAGCTTCCCCACTCTCCCCGTACTCCGGCTGGCTGGCAGACAACTTATGTTTGTTTTGGTTAACGAAGCTGGGAGCTATCTTGCGACAAGTACACTGACGTGTAACGTTTAACGTACCAGTATTGAATTTAATGTATCTTTCAGTTGGGTGTATTTTCTTCTCCAAAAGTACACGATGGATACATAGTGGGGCCTAAGCTCGATGTAGGCCCTTTGACACAGGATACAAGAGTTTTCGTGAAAGATAACGTGGTTGAAGGAAGTAAATAATATGGTTTACAGTTGGTTTCATTTCAATATCTGTCTTATCTGACTAATGTTGCAGCAGATTCTACAGACAGACGACTATTTTACTTCTTCTAAATGAAATTAAATTCTACAGTCAGTAAAAAAATACTTTTTGCGCCAGATTTTACTGCAGTGTCCCTCTTTGTTTCGCTTCTTTGCCGACGCAAACAAATTTCAAACCAAGAGCGCACGTGTTAAAATTGTGTAGTGCAAGAAAATAGTTGCCTCATAAATCAAATAATATATTTAATTGCAAGTAATAATTGATTGAACCAGCAAATCAACGGTCTCTTAAAGAACATTATTCACTATATGGACCTGCTTGTGATATTAAGTTAGCGGCATCTTTAATATATTGCCATGAAGTTTCAATACCTTATCGCCATGTATAACCCAATAATGAGGAAGAGTGAATACGGCCACATATCATAACAGGTTGCGAACCTCTGAGTTGACCGATAACACACAAGCAGATTCGGATGTCATACTTACAACCTGTGTGTTTCATTGAAGAACTATTTCTTGTATACGAATAGGTGCTTCATTTCCGTTTCTTTCCATGTGTATTGCCTTTAAAAATAAATGTGATGATGAGCAAAGTTTTCAGTATCCCTGTTTAAGTCTTTTAAGGAATTGTCCAAACCAGAGGCCAGCAGTCTGCTGTCTGCGTCCCCCGGAACCTTTTTTTTAGGGGACCGTCACATTATTTTGAATTAACCAATGCAAGAAGAAGGGAAAACTTTTTCTGCTACTGAGGGACACTGATATAAATACATACATAAGTATAAAGGCAAAACAGTCACAAGAAAATAAACATAATGAAACAAGCAAGAATTTAAAATCGAAGATTTCCGTCTTCTGGGTTGTTGCGCTGTGTAGTCTGGTCGATGTTTACCAACGTTTCAGAGGTCATACTGCCTCCGTCATCAGGGCGATGAGGTTTTCACAGCGGTGAGTATGAAGATTTCTGTCTTCTGGGTTGTTGCGCTGTGTAGTCTTGTAGATGTTTACCAACGTTTCAGAGGTCATACTGCCTGATGACGGAGGCAGTATGACCTCTGAAACGTTGGTTAATATCAACCAGACTACACAGCACAACGACCCAGAAGACGGAAATCTTCATACTCACCGCTGTGAGAACCTCAAGTCTTACAATTTAAAATCGCTTTATTACACAAGACTATATATTATAGTTCAAGTTATACGAAATTCAACAAAACAATGTAAACAGTATTGTAGCATTTCATAAATTAGGTTTTATAAACAAACAACATATCTTCAGTAAACTCGGTTGTAACCAGAAATACAGCGAATATAATATTTTCACTTCAAGCCAAGGAAATAGTTTTGATTACTGTCCATGAAATTATTAATTTTTTTTATGCGCCCGACCATACGAACAGCCCGCGGTAATGAAAACTTTTCCGACCCCTTGTCTAAACAGAATATCCGAGTGAGATAGGTGCTTGTTGCACTAGAGAGACGGGCGACGTGGGCTTTCAAACGACACACTCGGAAATGTCGAGAAATGTAGCAGAATTTAAGATAAAGAAACAGGCAAATATCATAGCGACGGAATTTGCCTGCCTGCTTGCCGCTTGGTTCCACTTCGATATCTGTCACGTCTGACGGTTGTTGCTGCAAATTCCCCGGACAGAATACTAATTTACTTCTTCTAAGTGGAATGAATTTCTGTGTTCAATTTTACAAAATGCTTACTGCGTCATGTTTCACTGCAGTGTCCCACTTTGCTTCTCTTATTTACTTATTCTTTCCAGTAGAAGCGGAATAATAACTTCATGACGTCTTTCCGTGCTGTAAACAGAGAAAGTGGCTCTGGATAACACCGAAAGACTTTTGTACTGAAGATAATTTGTCATTGGCTAGACATATGTTTCCCAGAGCGAGAGCTACAACCCATAAAAGGGTAAATGACCTGATCATGACACATAAATTTAAAATAAATGCCACATTAAATTACAATATTGAATTAAAGAATACTCCATACTATATCTGAATACCCCTCATGCCGTTTGGATATTCATATACAAATTACTAAAGCTAGTAACTCTTTGCTTTTCATCTAATATAGTGTGTGAAAGGTAGCTGACTTATGCAATTTGTACTTCATATATGATTAAGGTTCTGTAGTAATTATTATGTGTAATTAAATCGCATTAGGAGTAATTTGTACAGGTTAGGGATTTGGTGACTAAGTGTCTTGGAAATGTTTGGTTTGCATTAGGATAGTCTCAGGGCTGAAGGAGTTTTGGAACTACTGGACTAAACTGATGTATGTAATGGCCAGACACTGGTATGCCTTACGCGTTTCTATCCGAATAAACAGAAAAGAATGTAGTATAAAAACGAAATGACTGCTCCTTAGCCCATGGGAATAGATTTAATTTTTGAAAATAGCGTACATAAATATTAAATTTCTCAGACAGTTTTTGAGCGCATGCTACATAAATTGTAGAGACTGTCAAATATTTTGTCGTCTGATGACTTCTTGCAGTATTAATACCGCAGTGTCGACTTGTGGAATGTATGGGCATGTGATCCGAGCCCAGATAATGAAGGGTACAGCAACCAGGCACAACTCAGGAAACGTCCTTTCTAGAAGTAGCTTTACTCCGAGACCAGCGAAGTGCCAGGTCAGAGAGTGAGGATATGATAATGTGCTGTTTGGTCAGGCCATCGCACATCTTGTGGGGCGGTGACAACAGTGATGGAATGGCCATATGCAGGAGAAAGTAGACGAAATCGGAGAAAATCCTTCTACAGTGCTACTTCATCCACCACCATGTCACCACGGGTCTCCGTGGTGAGAAGCCAACGTCTTGGTATTGATATGAATAACAATAACAGTTGAATGTTATTGGAGAAAGTGATTGGTTCTTAAGGCTTAAGGAGGATAAATTGGAAACAATTTGGAAGGAAGTGGTCGTGGTTTATTTTAAGGAACAGTTCTAACATTGGTGTGGGGGGATTTAGGGTATCAGGAGAAACGTTAGTCCGAATAGCCGATCCCCTGCCCGAATATCGAAGCCAACTCCTGTCGAAAATGATACAGGAGTACCACCCTAATACGCGCCATATGCCTCGTCCTTCAATTTTGTGTTCACTTTATACCACGCTGTTCCAACGGCCGGTCGGTATGAGACGGTTTACTAGCTGAGAACGAAGCGAGGCCGCTGTCTCTGTATAGTTTTTACTTAACAAAACACTTATAATCGTCCTGTACATTCTTCTTTAATTGTATGAACTGGGTAAGTTGGGAGCCGGTGTTTTAACGTACAAGGGAACACTTTAGGGTTTGAGGTTTTCACGACGGCGAGTCTGAAGATGACTGTCCGGTAGACTACACGGTGCTACAACCCAGAAGACATCCAGCTTGAAGGGAGCGATGGTTTCTTGAAGATATCCTTCTTCTTGGATGTTTCGCCGTGTAGTCTGGTAAAAGTTTACCGATGTTTCAGAGGTGTTTGATGCACATATGATGGAGGCATCAAACACCTCTGAAACGTCTACATACTTCTATCAGACTACGCGGTGCAACATCCCGGAAGGCAGTGATTTTCATACTAGCCTCTGTGAAAACCTGAATTTTGACACGAGTTTCTTAGTTCTTACTTTAATGACGCCCTTTTGATAGGTTGCAGTAGTTGTAAGAATTATTCTGAATGATTAATTTGGAAGGCATGACCTGTTGCATTAAACCGGGTGCTTTCCAAGTGATTCAAGATAGGACAAACGGAGATGGCATAAAACTGATGTACATAACTGCCTTTAACTGTAACACTTATTTGTATTATTCATCTTGCATCGGTTTTGTTTGCGAGCAACCAAACCCACTATCAAATACAAGCACGTTTATGTTCGTTCAAGCGCTTTGTTGTTGTGATGAAACGATAAATAATGAAAAGACAGTTCCTCCCTCCCCAAATCTTTCTACTCTGCTGGCGCAAATGTCCATTTATTACATATGCAGATATACCGTTTTGGGATTCTTATGCTGTGTCTACTTCTGTGCAATCTGCTTTAACAGTGCAACGCAGCAAAGGATGCCAGGTTTCATGTGTGGACGATAACTGTTCGCATTCTATCGAACGCCCATACTTGTTCCGGTGTCAAAACTTCATTCTGTGTTCTCTGAAAAGCCGACAGCAACGTCGATCGGACATACCGTGAAACCGAGCAGGAGCTAATGCTGCAGCAAAGTGGCCCACACATGCGCAATGACTTACTTTATGGCAGAATGCGCAGGTGTGGACCTGGCTTTGCTGACAGTCCTTAATAACATAACCCCCACAAGGTTCCCGAGATTGATGGTGACAAATACAGGTGTCTATAAATTAGCGATTTGTGAAGGACCTGTAATTACTAATTTATGGCACATATGAAAAATGTAAACTATAAATAATCACACAACATTGAAGTTTCTTTCACGTGTAGTGACGGAAGTTCATACAAAAGTGTTCCTATGTCTTATAAATAATTAAACCCCTTCTAATCGCTAATTTTTGGGCTCCTGTATATTTCTGATATACAAATAATGTTACAGATAACGCCAGAAATTATATACATCCTTGTATTTCGTTAAAATAATGCGTACCATAAATGAAGTATTTCAGAGTTAATTTGTCAGTTTTGTTGAGAACAATTTTTTCTGTCATCTACTGTCATGTACTGTACGATGAGCCATTTTTGAGAAAAATCAGTACAATTTGATTCGGGTTTCATGTAAATTGGGGGTTATATTGGACCAACGAGAACAAAATTAAATTCGCTCAACAGGTTGCAGTTAAAACCGAATGACAAATGTAGGCCTAATTGAAATTCATCTCGGGGATATAACGTGGGGAGAGACGACATGCATTAATTTATTTATTGTAAGAGGCTGTGTTTTATATCAATAACAGAACTAGTGACAACAATTTGTTGTGTTTGATAAGTCAGTCTGACCCTAAATAAAGTGTCACTGGAAGAGCATTTTAGTTTACTACCGTATCAGTAAAATTAAACAAAACAAGGCAGCACGTTTTAAAACACTCACGGCCTTATGTTTGCATTGGGATCTTTTGGTTGAATCCTGCTGAGCGTACACAATTTTTAAAGCTTTTATGTTCTTCTATTTGTCGATTAAATTAAACGAGCAACTTCGTGACTGGTACAGACAAGCTACTTTTATTAGAAGATGGTTGTTTTCTGGGTTCTCGCACCGTGTAGTCTGCGGGGCTGTGGAGTCGATATTAAAACCTCCGACTCCGACTTCTTCATATAAGCTCAATATGTATTAATAGTGGTAATCCTATTACAATGGTAAATGGTATCACAAGAGATTTCAACACCACCACGTTAACCATCAGGCTACTTTTTAGACTTGTAACATATATTTAAATTTACGTATAATGGTTATTGCAGAAATCATTTGATTTGTAGACAGTTTACGTATATTCTTAAGGTACCGGAGCCAAAGTTACAAAGCATTAATCCCACACAATGTGGCTCAACGCGTCGTTGAATCTCCCTAAGCGTGAGGCCACAGGCGGCTCACACGGTAGCGAAAGTGTTCCTAAGATTTTATATCGAGTCGGAGTCGGTACATTTTTATCGACTCCGACTACACCTAAAATTGCTTCCGACTCCAACTCCAACTCCACAGCCCAGATAGTCTGTTAGAAGTTTATCAACATTGCCTCCATCATCAGGGCGACGGTGATGATGGAGGCAGCAAGGGACTCTGAAACGCTGGTAAACTTCTGCCAGACTACAGGCCACAACAACCCAAAAAAATCACCCATCTTCTGACTTACCGCCGTAAAAGCTTCAAATCCTACTTCGTATTATTAGGGCTGTAGTATAGAAGGATCGAAAAATCTCGTAACCTATCTCAAAATGTATTGATGGATGCAATTCAATACAATTAGATCAAATTTAGTACACGTAATATCCCTGTGACTTTGCAAGAGCTCACGCAGGTCACGTGATGTAGTGAACCTGCTCGCGCCAGTCCGTCGTTTGTTTTTCAAGAGCAAAAATGGAAGGACGTGTTTGTCTCAAGTACAGCTAATGTTCAATGTCGAACGCTACCAGGCATCTCATTCTTACTTGTTAGAATGAGTTTAGGGATACAGTTCTCGATTCTGTGCCAAAGAAATCGACACTATCGTCTGGTGAATCGTTTCTGGTCACGGCAGAAACTCATCACTGGGTTGCACCAAACATGAGAGAAAGAGTGAACGGGGTGGACATTTCCAGCACTTAATGTAACATTATTTTTTGTCTTTGATTTCGGTGTAATTTATTATTTTGACAAATAGAACGGGTATCCGGAATTGGATGCGTGACTTCTTGAACTTTCTGTATAAAGGGGACTTTTAGCTTTACTTGAACACAAAGATATTTGCAGATTTTCTGTGGGGAAACGTCTTTGAAGGTGGCTATTTGATAGATTGAGAGGATTATGATAGGCTAATATTGGTGTGAATTTTATAGAAATAAGTTGTGAGTGTGTAGTATGGATAAAAGTGAGTAAGGATCATGTATGTTGCGGTCTATGACGTTAACGCTGCTGAAACTATGGTAGAATCATCGAATAAAATACATAGTGTTTTTACTCATCATTAATCTATTTTTTTAATATTATAGAGTTAGAAGTAATTTTATGTTATTCTCACTGTGTTGGAGAGGGTGTAATCAAATACAGTTTTATTTTTCTATTTCCAGGTACGTGACATTTTCATTATTCCTACAATAATTTTGACATCGCTGGGTGTGTGTATTTACAACCACATGTGACACCATTGTATTTATTAGATTGTTTAATTTGGATAAAGTTCACTTCTTTCAAATTATGTTATTCTTCTCTTCATTCCAGTGTTTTTGATCTTTTTCTTTCTCGTTTCCCTGCTTGCTGTCTATCTCCATCTGTCTATACACATTCTCTAAGCACATTTTTTTAAAACATTGCTAAGCAATTAAGGGCTAGAGGAGAAATTTCTATTCTCTTTGGGTCGGGACAGGTCTTCATCAGTTATAGACCTACTTTAAAGCCAACTAAATACCATGGGGAGTTATCTGTTTCGTTTCGTTTGCACTTTGTAGTACGTGTTACACTGAAAATAATTTATTTTATTTTAATTGATTACATTTCGTGACTATGACTGATGGACCTTGTTACTACATGTCTCCTCCTCCAAATCATTACTCAGCTAATGTGTATATAATAGTTCTTTTCAGTTCCATCGTGCATCCATTTAAGTGTGTACTATTTTCTTTCTCGTATAATCAAATTTTATATTCATGTTAATATTTAGAGTGTAAATTCTCAAAATAGATATTCGTATTTCCTTTGACCGACTATCTTTGATGTAACTGTGGTATTTTTTAAGTATTAACGTTCTGTGTATTAAAATGATTCCATTCCGCAACGTAATAAGACAAGAGAAAGTATGGCATTTCCTAAAGGCACGTTCCTACATAATTGGAGATGCCCAGCCAGTTTGTTAGTCACACAGGCAGCAGACAAAGGGCATTAACACTGTTCTGCATTACTTCGAGTTTTTGACTCTTTTATTTCATAATACGATAATGAAACAAGTTAATCTTGTCACAAAACATTTACAGTTCTGTTATTTTATTGTGACCACTGGTCTGCACGAGAGCGAAAGTAAACAACACAGAGTGCTTAGATATCGGCAGTGGGGAGGAAGAAATGGCCATAGTCTGGTCATGGATGTATTTGGAAACAGATGTAACATCTGACATGAATTTTATTGCTACATCACTAGATTTTTACTATCTTTATTGCTTGTGTGCCCAAGATTCTGTGTTGTAGGTGGCATAGTTTGAAGAGCAAATACGAAATGTTGATTTAAAAGTGGATTCCAGTTTTTCTACGCAGCCAAAACAGCGGCATGTATAAAAAAAGTATGACCGTGACTGAACGGACTTAAGTGTAAGGAACGTAGCAAATTTTAGTGTAATGGCTTAATTCTCACACATTTTGTCTCGAAAAGATTAGGCGCGTGCTCTTGATTTATTGAAAGATTCTTTAATGACGCTATCTCAATCGCAGAGTTTAAAATAATTAAATTAAATTATTTATTTTAATGTACTAACTCAACAGCTACAGGAGCCAATTACAAATAATAATAATTAAATTAAATTCATTTATTTATGTGCTTTATAACAGCTAAATAAGGTCAACAGTACAGGATAAAATATAACAATAATAAAAGTAAAACATTAAAAATACAAAAACAAACAAACAAACAAACAAACAAACAAAACTAAATATATAAATGTACCACATTAATAATGATAATAATTTAGTTCATTTATTGCCTAATAATTCACAAGTAAATGAGCTAAATAAAATGCCTAAGTTATAAAATAATTAAATTAAATCAGTTAAATTATAAAACAATACATAGATAACATACAAAATAAAATATTAATACTAAATAAAAACTATAAACAGTAAAAACCAAAAACCTTACAAAATGAAAACCCAAAAGGTAAATATTTAAATACAATAATTTCTTCAGTTCAGTTGTTCATTACAAGTTAATGGGCTATGTAAAATGCCTAAGCAAAATATAGTCCTTGTTAATAATAATAATAATAATAATAATAATAATAATAATACCTAGAAAGAAATAGAGCGAATGATGAAGTATACACAAGTTGCAGTAGTTTACTGAAATATTTGCACAGAACCTTCATAGCAGCATCAAAGTATCAAAAGACATCTACTTTCAGACACGAAGATGCTTAGGCCTGTATTTCGCATAGAAATAACCTAACATATTTCATATATACAATTTTTCTTTTGTACATTTATGAATGTTTGTCGTAGTCCTGAAACACTTGGCATTTCCATGTCAATGATATCCATTTGTGCTGGAGAGTAGTTTAAGTAAATTCGACTTATTTATGTACTTGATAGTTGCAGACAAGGATGGGTAATTACAGACAAGCAAATAATAATAACAACAATAAGTCAGGATAACCAAATAACTATTTTGTGGAACCAACAAGTCAAAACAGATAGAACCATTCCAAATAACAAAGTGAATATTATAATCCGAAACAAAAATGGAACTTGGCTCGTAATTGATATAACAATACCAACCGATAGAAATTTAATTAAGAAGGAAGCGGAGAAGATCTTGAAATACAAGGACCTTCTCATTGAAATACAGCGAATGTGGAAAGTGAAAGCAAAAATAATTCCAATAATTAGAGGAGCAACTGGAACTGACTCCAAGTCACTCATAAAATATTTGGCCAACATCCCGGGCGAACACATCAGGGAGCTTCAGAAAACTGCCATTTTGGGATCTTCATACATCATTCGAAAGACGCTGTCTTAAAATATATAGCCATATCTAACAATAAAGATATGTAATACATGTAGCACATATTAAAAACAAAATGTATTTTGGAAATAGCTGCTACACTATGTACCTTAAGGACAAGGTTTGTCTAGGGTACATATAAGTAAATACCCTATAAAGTGGTGAATAGATGGGATAGTAATAATAAAAACAAAAACAACAGCAATAATAATATGGAAAAGTGTACTCTTACTAGTACACTGAGATTCTAAAGGCGTTCTTTAGTTTACATCACTAACGTTGACATCAGCAGGGCGACAGATGTCATAATTAGTCTTTATAAGGCATCCAGTTGTGTATTCCAATATAATGGCGTATTTATACCGTATTCACAATCACATTCTAACTATAATATTAAGTGCTCCAAGGCTCAGACTAATGTTTCGGGTTTTCAAACGACCACCTTCATGATCAAACGATAAAATTGAGCTCTATGACCACGTTTGAATATAGTTTTATAAACGAATAAAGTCACGACTGTAATAGTATGGGTGTATACATAAGATTTCGTTAAATTTAGTTTGCACAATTAATATTTATTCTATGAGTTACGAGGTATAATATATGCAATATATTCCATAATAAAGTCAGTATTCTCGGTTGGTATCCTAAGTGTTGGAACTTGTTAAGGCCGAGGTTTGTATTATTACGAGGAGATAACAGCTTAATGGGATTGTCTGGGAACGAAATCTAGAACATTATTACACAAATTATGTGTCACCTGAAGACGGTTATTGAGAGGCCGAATCATGTAGTTGCCTTGAATTACATATTATTTAAATAAAATTTGATTATGTAGACAGTATAAGTACTTTATTATGTTAAAAGTCACAATAAGTGTGCTGTTTTAATATAACTAGAGCAGAGCGCTCCTTTCGGAGCTCCTCGTGGGGGTTGGTCATGTTTTAAAATCTTGAGTAAGACACTAAACTACCCCCCCCCCCCCCACGAATGGGGCAGCAGTGGAGGCCCGTCCATAAGAGCTACAGAGCTAAAGCACCCCCTATAATTTTTCAAAAATTGAAAAAATTATTTTCTGTGTTAAATAATTTGTAACACTTTATTTCCTCTATATCATTATTTTAATATTGCCCCTTACGTTGTCATTATCCACTAATCGGCTGAACTGATAGTAAGTCCGCGGGCGAGGAGTGCGAAGCAGAATGGAGCTGTCATCCGGCTGCAAGTATTTCAGCGCGGCTAGCCGGTCAAAAGTAGGGAGCGCGGTGTGAGGTGGGGTGAGGGGCAGTTCACTGGTACAGCGCGTATCGGGGCTGCAGTCCCCGCTCCCGGCTTATAGTAAACACGCTTGCCCGGTACCACGTGTTTTAGACTGGTTTCTGTATCACAAACTGTTTCGTGGTTATTGTTAATTAGTGTTCAATAATTCTGTGTGCTGACTATTTTTTGTTCTGATAATAATAATGAGCAAAGGCAGTGTATCATAGTTACAGCAAATTACTTTTTCTAAATTGTCTATGAGTGAAAAAGTGATGTAAAAATCATGGCCGCCCTCTTCCGGACTTACAAATAGTTAAAACATCGTCGAGCACGCATGGGTTTTTTCCTGACCTAAATTTACTTTTCATTTATTTATATTGTTATATGTTGAAAAACTATTCTGAGTTTTTCCCCTTGCGCAGCCACTGTTCAGACTCACGAGCCGCCACTGACCGTCAGTTTGTGGTAACTACCTACTTGTGAGTGTCTCTTGTTCTCAACACGAAAGTACTGAACTAATAACAAAGTACAACGAAGACTACCCACCAATAACAAAGATAAATTTTCATTATGTTCGTTACATTTGTTCTCTGAATGTCTCATTTTTATTTCGGCTGACACCTTAATTTTGAATGCTGTATACTAGAGGGTTTAATTTTCTAATTACGAAGCCTGTGGAAGAAAAACAAAGAATGTAATCTGAAGTCTCAAGCCAGACAAAATTACGCTAAAGCGATACCATCCCTAAGGTTGTAAGATGCTAAGGCATTACAAAAGTTTGTCACTTTACTTGTTTTTGTGAAACAAAAGAGTGGCTATGGAACGGTGAACGTTGACTTCCGAAAATGTGCGGTAGCATGGGAATATTTGGCTGAGTTCTGAATCAGACATGGCTTCTTACAAGTAGAAACTTGTGTGAGATTAGCCCCTGAAAGACTCTTTGTTTTGTGAAACAGAACATTGATTGGTTTCGTTTGACTACGCAGTATACATCCTTACACAGACTTTCTTCACGGCTTTCAACTTTCTTGAACAGACTACAATTCTGGTTTCTGGCAGTAAAACGGCATTGGATTTTCCGAAGACCAGTACCCTATATGCCTCACATTATGTAGCGCAAATAATAGTTTACAGATTTAATTGTTAGTAAGGAAAATACTGTCATTGGTCTTACTGCAACAGCGTTACAAATTATAGCGGTGTAATACATAGCTACATATTATAGGAGTGTTTCGGAATCTTTTAATGTGTGTGACACACTTTGGTATAATTTTGAAATTGGAGGTACAGAGGGAGTCTTGTGGATGTGGAGCATACCCCTGGTAACATGGGCGGCCACGGGTTCCTCCCGGGGACAAGTTTTAAAAAGAGATATATTAAAGTTATGATGATTTTTGAGCATAACAAACTTTACATTTGAGTTGGAATAATTGGTCTAAATTTATGTATAATAATAATCATTCAAGTGGGGCTAATATATTAT
Organism: Zootermopsis nevadensis; assembly: GCF_977971745.1. NCBI lineage: Eukaryota > Metazoa > Arthropoda > Insecta > Blattodea > Termopsidae > Zootermopsis > Zootermopsis nevadensis. Next base: position 3,831,236 of record NW_028259138.1, on the reverse strand, counting down.
TTAAATAAATTATTATTATTATTATTACTTAGCAAAGAAAAGTAGGAAGCCTATAAAAATTTTGGTTCGTGTGGAGTATGGGATCATAAACGGCTTGAGGCTGTCAACGGCTTTGTTTCCAGTTGCTGCATACATTTTTAACAAAGTTAACACAGAAATATCAAATAACGTGAATTTGCAGTAAAAGAATACATAGGTATGTAAGTAGATACGCTACACATTAGTGCTCCTCGCACACTGTATTATAAAATGCAAATTAAACGAATGACGTCTACTCACGCCGTGAAGACGTGGAGGTAAACCTTCGAGTGTCATTGACCCAGGCAATAGATGGAGATGAGTGGGCGACTTCACGTTTCGGGCACTTTACCTCCCGGGTACAGAACCCACGATGCTTACACCAGTCTTCTCAAGGTGGCGACGAGAAAAATATTTGTCCCTGTCAGGAATCGAAACCTGGCCGTTCAGTCCATGGCTAGTCAAACCATGTTTAGATGTAGCCTTCTAGTAAGCCTAGTAATTAGGGGCTTGCATTTTATTTCTACTTATTGTTCAGACAGACCTGATTCCGGCTCTAAAATCTGCTATTATTTTACCGGTTCTTGAGTCTGAAAACGTTGAGAATCACTTACTTCTAGAATAATAGCAATTAAAGTTGTACCATCGGAAACGTCCACACTTGTCACCTAGTCACTCGTCCTTTATACGCTAAATTGTTGTCGTACAGTAAAGTATGCAAAGAAATAAACACGCGAAAATAGACCGCGAAACCTGACGTCACGGATTAGTGTCGCTTCTTATTCTCGATGCCTTATGTTCTCTTTTCGGCCCGGAGGCTGGTTGTTCTGGGAATCTGCCCGGCTTATACAGTCCCTAGGTGAACGTATTTTGAACTATAATAGGAACATTTCCGCATCACTCCCACTTCATTGTTGACAGTTGCCATGCCATTTGGCGCTGTATGGTGTGTGAACCGAACGTCGCGGCTGAGTGGTTCGCATTCCTGTTTTATATACCAGGGGGAGGGGGGAGGTCCGGATTCAAATTATGGCCCGGAGACCGGCTAACCTGACTGAAATTTTTTCCTTCGTCCAGACAGGGACATTTCGGGATAGTGCCTTAAATAAGGCTTCGCACTCTACCTTCCATTGAAACCTGCGGTCCCATGTCGTAGATTTACGGCATGTAAAAGATCCTACAATATGAACGAGATGTTTCGTAAGCAAAATTCAGCGGCCATTTCTCACCCAAGTCTCTCCTGATTCACTACTAGATGGCTCTTGCAGTCAAATCAGGATTGAGTAGAAATTGTGCAGAGGCAGTGGGCTGGTCACTCACTACTCACAAATGCACGCTTCAAAGACTAGGAACACTTCGCAAAGGAGGCGTCGAAGACCCACAACTGGGTTGTAGAGCCAAGGAAGAATAAGAAGAAGAAGAAGAAGAACTCCTCCTTCCATATCCTTCCTAACTTATTAATTAACCTATTATCCGTCGAAGTATAGGAGATAGTCTGATCGACCGACGTCATTAAATAACGTGAACCAAAAATAAATAGAAGTAAACGGAAAATGGGCGCACTGTTGATTATCTTTCTAGAGTAATGTTTCCGAATTGTGGTTTTGCTTACCACCGGTTGTACGCGAAAGGATTTCAAGGTATACGCGGCAAAAAGTAAGTTATTAAAATTTGTTCTTTAAGTTTTATCTGTTGTTATACGAGTTTCGATATAAAGACAAATTAACAAATTTATTAATACTGAGAAAGCCCGTAAGTTTCTGTACATTTTTAAGCTTACCTCATGGCTCTTTCCAGTTCATATCTAAAGCTTAATGATAATGTGGTACTTCCGCTTACGAGTTACCTGATTCTGATAGGATAGGGGTTCGTCAATAAGAAAGTGATTCTTCCGAAAGGGGTGCGCAAATATTTGGAAAATACTGATCTGGAGCATTTGCGTTCAAAAACACTTTTAGTGTGCTCTTCCTACCACATAATATACCTTAATTTTCTTCATTACTTAACCGTTACTCAGTCAGCAAACTGGCTACAGACAGGAAGGCCGGAATTCGATTCCGAACAGAAACAGGCATTTTCCTCTTGAACATCATTTCGAGACAATCTGTTAGAGGCAGCCCGGGATTTTGTGTTAATTTATGCAGCAACGTGAAATTGACTACGGGGGGGGGGGGGGGAGATACTGGGAATTACCCGTTCTTCAAGTGCCTGAGCACTGCGGGTCCCAACTCTTCGTTGGCTTCATCTATAGACATTCGGTAGGACTCCTTGGACGAGGGATCTGCCCGTCGCAAGGCCTCTGCCTGTACACAGGACAGCACAACACAGAAAACGCGGACAAACACCCACGCCTCAGACCGCGCGGCCGCTGCAGACCCCGGAAATTGACTACTGGCCTATCAACTGACAAATCGGAGAATGCGCAGACTCGGTCCGGAGATCAACTCTTCTGGCTGAGGTTTATCGTGGCGTTTTGCAGTCCCTTCAGGGTACGCCGGGATAGTACCTAAAATCAGGCTACAGTCATTCCTTTCCGTATCTTTTTCAAATCATTATTGGTCGTGCTGTCATGCGATTGCATGTGGTCTGAGATACTAACAGCGTCGTTAAATAAACCACAAATAAATGAAAAATAAGCGGATACTTAATCGTAAAAGTAGTTTTGGTTGTAACTGTTTGCTCTTTGTACGAAACGTGAACACATACGGGAGAGTCGTGTCTGTCGGCATGGGCATATTAATGTTTAATATCCGAACGTTCAGGAAGGATTTAGATGAAATGTGGTATTGGAAATCCACGCTAGAATTTTAATTTTAATTGCAGTCTGTTCAACATCGTACGAGAAATCAGTGCAATAGTAAATACTTATCTGTGAATATTTAAAGAAATACGATTTGTCTGTGCAGAAATGTCTTCTTGGATCAGGTTTGCAAAAGCAGATTCGTTTGTATATGATTTAAATGAACCCCGAAGGCCAGTGATGTATTCTATATAACTAATAACATACAGTATTTGGAAAATGCTGTATGATAGAGGCTCAGGCGGCCATATGCTGGCTTCTCACCGTGGATTTTTGTTGGACGAAGTGCAGCTCCAATTGCTTCGGTTTTCCCCTGATAATCACCATTCCACATTTTATCCTCACAAGTTGTGCAATGGCCCTCAAGAAGCACATTATCATCTTCTCGGCCTAAGTTCAGGGTTTCATGTGTGACCCGGAACATTGCTGGTTTCGGAGTAGTTTTAGTTCAGGCTTAATCCTCACCAAATGAAGAAGGATGAAATAGTAGGGACATGTACAACGCACGGAAGACATTACAGATGCGTACACTTTCGTTCAAAACTCGAAGGGAAGTGATCACTAGAAAGACGCAGGCGTAGATGGGGAAATAATATTAAAATAGACCGGAAATAAAGATGAGTGCTGTGACTGGATGTAGTTGCCAAGATAGGACCCACTAAACACAAGATTGAACCTTCGGGTTTCATATGTTGTGGGGAGTTTCTTAACCAGCTAATAGACTGCCAATTTCCCAAGGACTATGCGTAATATAATGTGGAGGTTAATATACTCCACCCAAGAGCAATTCTGCACTTTTGTGATTCATGTGGTACAACTGTTTGACATGTTCTTGGAAATTTTCATCTCGCTTATCATATGTCACGACAGAGAATCTTTTCAAGGTCGGAGGCAGCGAAGGCATTTAAAATGGGCCTCTGTTTTAGTGATTTAAATAACAGTTCTGTATTTCTCACTGGATCTGTTTTGTAGCACATTTTTGTTAAACAGGCAAAGGGTAGTCGCCATTTTGTACAGGATTTAATGTTGTTAATGTTATAAAGGGGGCGCATTTATACCGCCAATAAAGGACAGCCCAAGTAATGGTCCCTATATTGTTAAAACAGTCTTGAAATGTAGACGGTGTAACATCACTAGGCGCATTAAATGAACATTTCTCTGGTGATGTTTTTTTTTTAGAATTTGGGAAGGGTATTATGTAGTCATGTGAAAACTCTTCTGTAACTGGGCCGCATAAGGGAATATATCGACTTGATTTTCAGAAATGTATGCGATTTATTTTCTCCCTGTCAGTAGAGTTAGTTTAAGTTATAGTTTTGGCTAAAGGTTTGGACATTATTCATCGTTTTTTGCATCTCATAACTCGACGATATGCTCCTACGTATATTCTTGAATTTTTGTTCAGGTTTAAGGTGTTGACGATTCTCACAGATGAAATGCGACACAAGGAGTATATATACCCGGCTTGGACTTTAGTAGGAGTCCAGGTATCGAGACTGATTCCTTCTAAGGGACTCTAGAGAGTAGGAACCGTTTATATTACCTGATGACGGAAACAGATCGAGTCCTCAAAACACCGGGTTATGAAAAACAACAGACGCAGACATCAGAACCCGTCTCGACGCAGTGATGAAAATATCTAACTCTGACCGGAATCGAACTTCGGTCACCCAGACTGCAGCTATCCAATTGTCTGGAAGTAGTGGTGAAAATATCTAATCCTGGCCGGAATCGAACCTCGGTCACGCAATCCATAGCCATCCACTTTACTGATTTTGTTTTTTGAAATGAATTGTTGTCCTTCGAACTACGAAGATTTATTTCACCTTCTTACCAGTAGACCCGTTGGGTAACTGTGTTACAAAATACCCGTTAGCTTATTTTGAATTCAATACTTTAGCAGTTTTTATTCAGACTAGTCTGAAATAAGAATTTCACTAGTGAGACGGGACATCTGTTACATATTTGCTTGACGACCGCGGTTCTATTTTCGACTGTGGCGGTATTTTTATTCGCTAACACATTCATACCGGCACTAAGACCCATTTTTTCGATCGGTATTGCGTGAAACTGAACGCCCAGATTCATCTAGTAGATAGTTGAGAATATGTGGATTATACACTGCGTTATCTCTCATTCAGGGCTAGGTCGTCATAGTGGATTAACGCTTTTCTCAACACAACTTAAATGGAAACAATTTGAAATCAATAACCTTTTCATTTTCTGATCATCATACGAGGTGCTACCCAAAAGTTCGACGAATTTGAATTCCACGCGCGAACCGGCTGTGGAATGGCCTGCCGCCGCTAGATGGGGCGAGCAGTACCCTTCGTGAATTAGTGTGCCAACAGCCGTGAAGGCGAGAGGCCGCGTTTTGTAACGTTGTGTTGTAGTTGTTCGGCGATTTTTTAAATGGCAGATTTTAAGGAGCAAAGAATCTGTATAAAATTTTGCTTTAAGCTTAAAAAACTGCTGTACGAACCCACCGCGTGCTTGTAGAAGCATTTGGTGAGAATGCTATGAGTCAAAGTAAAACTTTTTGTGCTACAAACGCTTTAAGGATGGACGAACGTCTGTCGACGACGATGAGCGTTCAGGACGACCATCGACAAGCACAACACCGGAAAACATCGTGAAAGTGCGAGAGGCTGTGGTTGCAGATCGTAGACGAACAATCCATGACATTTTGTGAAGTTTTGAAGCGGCTACGGAAAAGCATTAGGCGCAAACTTCCGGAAAAGTGGGAGAACAACAGCTGGGTTCTCCACGCGCCCGCCCACACGTCGCTCGTTGTTCGGCAGTTTTTGGCTTCCAGTGATTCCCCACTCACCCTCTTCGCCTAGCCTCGCCCCCTGCGACTGTTTCCTGTCCCCCAAAATGAAATTTCGATTAAAAGGTCGTCGTTTTGACACAACTGAGGAGATCCAGGCAGAATCGCAGGAGGTGCTTAAAACACTCACACTTGAAGACTTCCAGGGATGCATGGAATCATGGAAAAAACGCTGGGATCGCTGTATCCATGCCCAAGGGGACTAGGAGTTATGATAAGCAATTTTTTATGGGCAAATTCCCTGAACTTTTGGGTAGCACCTCGTATTTCTTCTACTTTTTACTCTTACTCTCTTACTTAGTTTTAATGTTTATACTCTCATTTCTTTTTCATCTCATATTCCTTGTGCGCTTTTCTATTATTTCCACCGTCTTTATTATTCTGTTTGCCTGTGCGTTCGGTGTCTGAAATGTTTATACAGTTTCACGGCCTGATTCTTTGATACTGGTGAAAGACTGCCTCGAAAAACCTTAATACTGGAAGGAAGCAGGCAGAATTTTGCTAGAATTGTTGAGATTCCCGGGGCCGTACTTAGGTACAGGCACATGAGGCGCCGGCCTGGGGCCCTGCAGATATCAGGGGCCCCAAATAAAGTTAATTTTGACAAAAAATAAAAAAATAAAAACGAATTTTAATACGTAAAAATCATAATGATAAATATCAGGGTCATGCAAAGGTACTTGAGGCCCGGGTGCAAGAAGAAATCGGGGTCCAGTTACTTATTTGAGATAAGAAAATATTAAACCGCGCCGCAATGAGTAAACCAAGTCGGGAGAACGGGCCACGCCAAAAACTTCCTTTCGTCTTATTGTGTGCAGGTTTCTATATTTCTGTGGCAACCAATGACAATTATATTATTATTTCTAATTAAAAATATTAAACGTTTTGTGCTTTATCGATCGGGGTCCCGGTGCGCCGCACTCAGCGCACCCCTCATTTGCACAGCCCTGATAAAGACGGTATTTTTTTCAAAAAGAGGGTGTGAAAAGAGGAGCTACTTGTGACAGGGTAGCGGACGCTGATGACGAAAGCCAGAAAAACGGTGATGGGAGTCGATGCGCTGACGACGTGAAGACCCTCCGAGCTGTTTCGACACAGAGTTTAGTTCAGTATTGTTCTTTATATTTCGCAGTATTACAACGTTTGTGTTTAAACAGATCGGTGATTGTTTTCTCTGATATCTTTAAATGGGTCCTCACAAGAGGTTGGCGCCTCGGGCCCCGAGAAGTGTAAGTACGATCCTGGAGATTCCAGGTTATCGTGTTGTCGAGTATGAAGATATTTGTCTTCTAGGATGTTGCGCCGTTAAGTCCGGTAGGAGTATGCCGACGTTTCAGAGCTGTGCATCGCCCTGATAATGGATGCAGTAAACACTTCAGAAATGTAGGTAAACTTTTACCGGACTTCACGTCCCAATATCCCAGAAGATAACCATCTTCAAGAATGTGTGTTATTTATTAATACGTGCCACAATTTTAGCTGACTGTTTGTCTTAATTGAACTGATCGTTTCCGAATGCATAATTCAGTTTCTAAGCCTTCCGATATAGTTGTTATCTTTTCGCTGGCAACAAATTACCGGACCCTGTCTCCTCTTACGAATCTCCGCCTCGAGCGCAGCGTTGCGAGACAGTTACAGAAATCAACTAAACCTTATTGATTGGTTTAAATCGGTTTCAGTCTTCTACGGAAGTCTTGAGAATCTTCACGCCAAGATGGCAAGGAGTGTCTTTCTTTAGATAGAAAAGAGGGTCTGAACTGTGTTCTAAGCTCCGTTTTTTACACATGTAACTTGAGCGAGGCCTGACAAATAACCGGACGGTTTGTGCAGTATCTGGTAAGACAGTTGAGTTGGCGCGTGTTAGTTCATGTGGCTATATGATTCAACAATTTTTTTAAACGGTCTCTGGGAGTAATTTTGTTCTGTAGCTGAAGTAAGTGTTTTATTGGTATATTATATTGCTGTTTGCCAGAAAATGAGGGTGTAAGTACTTGGATATTTTTATAGTTTTGCTGGAACAACGCGATCTTTATGAAACTTTAGAGACTGGCGGGACCCGAATCTTGTAGAAAGCCCCGACAACAAAACGCCAAAGCCTCTAATTGGAAGTTTAGAACCTTAAAAATAGAAATAATATAAATGTCAAAATCAAAAGTAAGCTGTGATGTAAACAATAAGTATTCTGATATCAGAGCATATGTCGGACGAAAAATAATAAATTGAATTACGAGTATTTTAGAAAAGAATGAATTTTGTGTGGAACAAAATTATACAACGGTCGGAAGTTATAAATTGTTAGTTCGCTAGTGTACCAACAGTTTGCAGTGTCATCGCTCAAGCGCTGTGGTTAAGTTGCTAAACATTATGATTTACACTGTGGATCTTTTCACTATTACGTCTAAACAAATTGTGTGTCAGACTAGCGAGGGGGCTAATTCAGGGTCAGTTACTACCAGGAAGAACGTCCGTAGAATTTAGGTCACCAAGAAAACTCCTGGCCGGATGAGTGAGTAGACATTGCAGCTAGTGCCTGGATTTCAGATAGTTCTCTCTGGCTAACAATGAAGAATGCAGCTCCAATTTTAAAAGAAAGGGATGAAGTGGAAAATAACTTGTTTTCTGGGTTCCTGCTTCCTGTAGTCTAGAAGTTTACTGACATTTCAGAGGTGCTTGCTACCTCCATCATCAGGGCGATTATGATAAATAGTTTGTAAGATAAAAGAATAGGGTATAGGTTTTGGCCCTCGTCAGTTCGAGGTTCACTTACTGGTCTACATTATTGATTGGTCTTGATCATTTATTGTAGGTACAAATGTATAAATGTGGATGATAATCTGTTCTTGGAAAGCTAATCTAACTATCTATCACATTATGTTATGAAACATTATTTGTTGTGTTTATTTGAATATTCTTTATATCAAAAATGTTATAAATTACTGCTGAAGACTTTAGTAATATTAGTGTTTATACTAGGTACCAGTACATTACACAATGAACAACTTTCTTTCTACTTTTATGAAAACTGTAAGTTTAATTTTAGTCCCTTGTGCAATGTAATTTGTATTGTACTGATAGAAACCAAAGTTAAATCCGTCATTCAATTTTTGGTGCACATTCCTGAACACCAAATTATATGGACGTTTGAGCCTATTGAATAGTTTCGTAGGTGAAACATGTGAGCGCATAGACATGACCACGCCATCATGTTTTCATTTATGCATTTCATGAAGGCTCACTCTGACATTTTGTCTTGCTGACATGGATACAAGTAAGTCTTTGCTTTGTTTCCCCTCCCTCCGACCCGTATAATCCAGTCGCTTGAATTAAACTCCACTGCATGTTTAGACTCTTAAATGATTATCAGGTGGTGATAAAACGAAAACCAGTGCCGAATATGTAAGTGTTGCAGCGTGAAGTATAGAAATATAATAGATGCATATTTGTGTATAAGTACGTTAATATTGTTTTAGATACAGTATATATATTCAAATGTTGAGATATTAAATATGAGAGTTAAAACTCATTACACTTAAGTCGTTGTTTGTCTTCTGTGTTGTAATGTCATACATACTGTAAGTATATCAAAGTTTCGGAGAAACATAACTGTCTCCAACATTAGGACTGAAGCTGGAGACAGTAAGATTAGATTCTACGAAACCTTGGCACCTGCAATACAACACAAATGGCCAACATCGACATCCTCACTGCCTTGAGAACCTCAAATCTCATGTCATATGTAATACTTAATCGTTAAAATTAAAGCTGAAATAAAATTATCGGTAAAGGATTTTGTCATTACTGGGTTCAGGTGTTAAACATTCTGGAAACAGAAATAAACATGAAGATTGCTGTGTTCTGGAATTCTGATTTCCTGTAGCCTTATAGATATTGCCTGGCGTTTCATAGGTGCTTTTTGCTTCCATCATCAGGATGATGCACCTCTGAAACTTCGGTCATTATCTAATAGTCTATGTGATGCAACATCCCAGCAGATAGGCCTCTTCATATTTATCTCCTTTACAGCCTGAAATCTCATTATAAGGAAGCCTAATTTTGAACAGACTATGAAGGCATGTTTTATGTGGCCACCCAAGCAAAGTACAAAATGTTGTTCCTTCTTGCTGATGTGGTGTAGGAAAAAATATTCCAGTGCATTTTTCGTATAGTTCAAAATGGAAATATCAGGATGCACGGACTATATTCACTTTACGTTGGTTTCTGATGTTCAATCTGTCGCTTCTGTGAATCTGAAAGTGGAAGCGTATGGCAGGTCGATGTGTTACGTTCAACGGTTAGTAACTAAATCCCATTGATCTTGCCTCAGGTCTCACGAACGTTGCATGGGAAGGAGTGATGCGATGTCAAACGCAGTTGTTTCCTTCGTACTCTGTTTCGTATGAGTTGTCATCTGTTAGACTAGCATCGCCAGTGTTTTTAAAAACAGAAAAGTTTGCGTACAGATTTTGTGCTTCATATACAGTGTATAATGTCTCCTGATTATGAAGTGTACCTCATTTTACGGGGAATATACAAAGTGATTCAAAAGTCCCTTTGCACCTGTAAGAACATCTGTTGGAAGCGGAAAGCGGTTGAAAAGTCCCTGTGCCCCCCCCCCACACACACGTCACTTGCGTCACTTCAGGCATGTGTGCACAGGGACTTTAGAATAGGCTCGCACATCCAATACGTGTTCTTCCAGGTGCACAGGGAATTCTGAATCATCTTTATTGCAAAATTATGAGCTTCAAAATTTGTACTCATGACCTCATTTTTTACGGTGACAAATTAAAAACAATGAAATGGACGGGACATGTAAGATGCATTGGGAAGTAAAAGGTGTATATAGAATATGGAACGAGAAACGCCAACAGACAAGGGCACTTGAAAGTGACATAACTCATTCGTATCGTGGAAGTATTTAAGTCGGTTTATCTTATCGCATATCCCTTGATACATATAAATTGTATCGTTTACATTACAACCAGATTTGTAGGATATAACATATTATAAATATAATAATAATAATAATATTAATGCAATTCTTTAATTCAATTCAGTTCTATATTATTAGTGTGCTGTATCAACAGCCAGAAGGCCAATTACAGATACAGCATGAGAAAGGAATGAACACAAGAACATAATAATAAATATAAAAGGTAACAACAAAGATATTGTAAAAAATTATATGAATGTGTAGCTCATTAATTCACAAAGGCGAATTTCTAACGAACACATCAGTATATTTTTAATTATAATTTTAAATTATTAAGTAAATTAGATTATATTAGAATGTGATTAAGGGAAACAATTTAATAATAATAATAATAATTCAATTAATTTATTATTGTGCATGACAACAGCCAAACAAGGCCAATTACAGCCAGGCACAAAAACAGCAGTCACTAACAATGGTACAATACATAGATGACATATAAGATAAAATATTAGTACTAAGTGAAAACAAATAAACAATAAGAAACCAGAAGAAACTTACAAAATTAAATATCAAAAAATATGGACAAAATGAAATATTTTAAATATTATAATTTCCTTAATTCCACTTTTCCTTTATTAAGTTGTTAACCACCATAATAATTCAATTACATTCAATTCAATAATAAAAGCTCATGTAAAATATTTAATGCCTTGAACACGTATTAAAAAACAAAATGCATTTCAGAAATAGCTGCTGCATTATGTACCTCAGGGGCAAGGTTTTTCTCAGGTACACAGAAATAAACACCACTTAAAATGGTGAACAGATGAAATAATAAATCATTCGAAAGACGCTCATGTAAAATATATATACGTAATAATGTCTCACACTAAATCTCTGTAATGAATATAACACGTTTTAAAAAATAAAATGTATTTCAGAAATAGCTGCTGCACTGTGTACCTCAGGGGAAAGGTTTGTCTCAGGTACATAGAAGTAAACACCGCTTAAAATGGTGAACAGATTGAATAATAATAATAATAATAATAAATCGGATCAGCAGCCTCCTCGTGGCGTGTCCTGGACAGTCTTTGTACTGACAGATGCTGCCGTCTGTGTGTCGGGCCAACCACCCGGCACGCAGTCTAAACTGGTTCCCAAAAAGAATCATAGTAAAGCCACTTCCAGCCGGCCTGTTTCGGATGTGGGCCCTAGAGGCGCTGGGAGTAGCACAAACCGTGGGGCCGTTCGCATGGTGTGGACGGACGATCTACGGCGTGGCCTTCTTGCGTGTCACGCCACCAGTGATCCTTCGCGGAGAGGATACATGGCACGGAAGCATTCCCTTTGGTGCGAGATGCATCCTGAGCACTCCGGTCTCTCGCAACAAAACCTGCGAGACTATGTGAACCATCTGCGAAGGAAAGGCTTTGACTTTGAGCCGCAAGATCCAGTTGCAGCTACGCCGCATAAAGCGGAAGAAATTAAAAATATCGCACCATGTCCCCCAGCTGCGACTGTTGATATCGACATTAAAACGCGGTTCTACCAATTGTTGAACTCCTGTGAATATCTGAAGGACAGGCAGCGAACAGTTCACCACAAGATATCGCTGCGGGCCAAACATCTGACCGAAATGAACGAAATCCTAGATGAATTACTAAAAAATAATTCTGATCTGCTTACTATCAATCGCGCCGTTTACGCTGCAGCCAGGTTATTAGTAACCCCAGCCCCGTTTAGGGTGGCAGAAAAAGCTGAGCAACAAACAAAACGTCTGGACGCGAAGTTAAAGTTGGAAAGGCAACTGGTATCCAGAATTCACTGCGTGATTGAGTATGTAAACTCTGGTCGGAGATTTACCACCAAGCTGAGGCTTATCGCCCGCTCTCTCAAGGCCAAGTATCACACACTGAACAAGAATACGCTGCTGACCATCAAGCAGCACTCTCTGGACAAAATACGGGCACTAACCGCGGACAGGAAGAAGTTAGTGAAACGTTACAGGGCCGTAAAGGAGAACACCATCTTTCGTGTATGCCCTTCCCGTCTCTTCAGCAAGAACACTCCAGTCGTTCATACCCCACCAACAGCAACGCAGGTCGAGTCATTCTGGAAGAAACTCTACGAAACTAGATTTCCGTTGAACATAGATTCTCCGGCCATTGGCCTCTTTAGGCAGTTCTGCGATCGCCATTTAGAGGATGATGATGTGCCCCTAGTGGTCACCGAACAAGATGTGAAACGTGCCTTTACTGGCAAAAAGAATTTTTCTGCTCCTGGAATAGATGCCATCAATAATTTTTGGTGGAAAACTTTCACGAGCACACACAAACATCTATCTCGTATCTTTACATCTTTTTTGTGTGGTACAGAGCCCATTCCACCTTGGTTAACAGAAGGGCGCATCGTTCTTATTCCGAAGAAAGGAGATTTGTCTAATCCGGAAAACTACCGACCTATTACCTGTCTTAATACTGTATACAAGGCGTTCACCTCCATCTTGAACGAACGCATACTGCACCATATTGACCCTATCTGGAAAGAGGTATATGAGCAGCGGGGTTCGAAACGTGGCATTGCAGGTTGCAAGGACAATCTGTTGATTGACAGATGCATCTGTCAAGATGCGGTCCATTATAAGCGCAACCTGTCAATGGCCTGGGTGGACTACAAAAAAGCTTTTGACACAACTTCTCATGAGCTGATTGTCATCTTGCTCAAAGCGCTGAAAGTCCAACCTGACATAGTGAAATGCATTGAAAATCTACTACCGCTCTGGAAAACGCGCTTCATTCTAACATCTGGGAAGCGTGTAGTGTCAACCGAGTTGGTATACTATCACCGCGGAGTGTTTCAAGGTGACAGCTTGAGCCCTCTTCTTTTCTGCATCACGCTACTTCCTCTTTCCGTTGTGCTAAGACGTGAGCGTGGCTACATGTGCGGTGCACCGTCCATCCGTAGGCACAAAGTCACACACCTTTTCTATATGGATGACTTAAAACTTTATGCTGCCAGCGACAGTGGCATTCAAAGTGCACTGAACACCGTGCAAGTATACACTCAGGATATCGGCATGGAATTTGGATTGGACAAGTGTGCAGTTCTGCATTTGAAAAGGGGAAGAAATAGGGATTTCGGCGAAGACGTGCAACTCGTGGACGGAAGTATCATACACCATCTTGATGCCGAAGAGTCCTATACATATCTTGGTGTGAGTGAGAGTCATGTCCAAGATGTCTCCAAGGTCAAAGAGGCTCTGTGCAGCAAGTATAGACACACCCTACGACAGATTTGGAGTTCCGAGCTCTCTGATAGAAACAAAGTCACTGCCACCAACATGCTTGCTGTTCCGATCCTGCTCTATACTTTTGGAGCAATGAAGTGGACAGTTAACGAGTTGAAAAACCTGGACAGGGCCACCAGAAAAATGATGACCATGCACCGAAGTCTTCACCCTAAATCTTCTGTCCAACGCATATACCTCCCGCGTCATCTTGGCGGTAGAGGTCTCTTGGGTCTGGAGAATCTTCACAACAGGATAGTTCTGGGCACAGCTCATTCCATCATTAATAGCTCTGACCCCCTTTTGACATTCGTATGTTCGCATGAGTCTGCGGGTGTAGGGGCGTTTATATTTCAGGCGGCAAAGAGAGCAGCAAATGACCTCGGACTTGACTTCGACACCAGCTCAGTTGTACAGCGAAGACAGTTGCCCCTCTTGACACTGACGTCAGATCAATTCAAGGGCACTGTTAAGAAGGCTGAGCAAACTTTGTTGCTCAAACAACATGCAGATAAACCCATGCATGGGGCCTTCTTCAAAAATGTAGAAAAAATGGGCTTGTCAAAAGACCTGACGTTCGCCTTTCTACGGTCGGCTGGACTAAAGTCTGAAACCGAGGGTTTCATCTTAGCGTGCCAAGATGGTGTGGTAAACATACTTGTGTACCGCCGAATGGTGATGGGTGTGGGGGTAGTGGATACTGTCTGCAGGGCATGCCGAATGCAACCAGAGACGTTGATGCATCTTTTGTCGGCATGTAAACATTATGCCAGCTGCGCCTACATTCATCGACATAACGCTGCTTTACGTATACTCTACTACCACCTGAGACACTTTTACGGCATAGATAAGACACCCGTTTTGCCGTACGCTCCTGGGGACATTGAGTCCGTCGTTGAGAACGACAAATGTAAAATTTATTGGAACTATTCGTTCCCCACTACCAGGCAGTTAACAGCCACTAAACCTGACATCGTTCTCATCGATACCTCTGGATGCACCATGTATGTCATCGAGTTTTCGGCCCCGGCTGAAACCAACATAGTTGTGAAGGAGGCTGAAAAACGGACCAAGTATCAAGACCTTGTGTTTGAGCTAAGACAGCTGTACCCAGGATTCACTGTCAAATTAATCGTCCTTATAATTGGAGTTCTTGGAGGAGTCAAGTCGTCACTGCTGGCTAACATCAAGCTCATTCCGGCATGCCAGCGTAACGCTGAAGCACTACTCAGCCGGATGCAAAAGGCCGTGCTTCTTGGGTCGCTCCGACTACTACGTGCGCACGACCCCAACTCACTGTAGCCGCCTATCTCGTGGTTCGAGCCGTGACTACAGTTTCATCTGGCCTGCAAGCATCCGAGTTATGACGGCAACACGCCTGAAGTTTTTGGCTGCTTGTGGACCAATTAAACAATTCATAATAATAATAATTTACTTCCTGTGTGTTTCTTCACTACATTCACACAGATCGTGAGGTTGCACCGCAAGACGACTCGATATGGAAATTTCACGGTTGCTTGTTTCATTTTATTACCATCGAGAGACTATACCCGTGTAAAGAATCCACATCTTCTATTGTTCTACACAAAATCATAAAAATTAAAATGTAGAAAAGTGGGAATATTGGCCTGATATATCTGTTTCTTCATATGGATGTCAGTGATGATCTGTTGCATTGTCGGTGTTTGAGACGAAGATGCTGAGGAAAGTACATGGCCCCAGGGAAGAATAAGTAACACATTTATGGTGAAAATTATACAGCAGGGTGATTCATAATATGTTCTCTTTACCAAATATTGTTGGGTTGATAAAATCAAGGAATTTAGGGTAATTGGAGGCAATGAGAATGCATTTTGCTTGCAAATCCTGAGGGTGAGGAGCCATTGGGAGACGTGGGCGTAGACGGTAGAGTAATATGTAACTGCCTCAATATAGATTTTATAGTCGACTGTTGTGAACATGGCGTTGAAACTTTGGGTTTCGTAAACGGTGGTGAATCACTTTGACCAGCTGAGGTATTGTCAGGTACTCAAAATTAACTGTGATTCGTGAAGTAGTATGCCTTAATATTTGTGGTACGTTTGAAATTCGAATGCGAATGATGTATATTAGTTGTAAATCATTCTGAAGCAGAAACAGGCTACTGATTTTGATTGTAAGATTTTTCTTAGTGTAAATGTTTTTTTGTAATTGTATGATTTACTTCCACCATTTGCAAGCGATTGTTAGCGGTGAAGGGCTGTTCATATTAGTTTGCTCGCACGACTGTTTCTTTTGTTCGCGTTGACATTGTAACCATGGTGACCTGTCAGGAAGGAGAGGGGACGCAAAGTTGAGTAATGTACTGCTGATGCTGGCGAGACAAATGACACTCAGTGTTCTTATTAATCGCCCGTTTTTATACGATCTATGCACAGAGTGAATGAAATGAAAGCATACTGGGAAAGCAGAATTTGTTTGTCCGCATGCGCCATCTTCTAATATACTCAACAAATTTAAATAATTTTTGCGGTTCTGGTACGTAGCTGTCCAATGTAACCACCATTTTAAACAAGGTTGGACAAACCTGTGATACCCAAAAAATTTGATATTTCACCGTATGACAGATACACATGCAATATAAAAATACTAAGTGGTTTTCAAATCTTTCCTGGAATTATAAAGTGCTTATTAATAGGCAGATGCCTTATGAAAATCTTATTAAGCTCTGTACAATAATAGCTGTAACTTTTGTCTACTTTTATATGGACCCTAATGTTGAATTTTAATTAAACAACAATAAAAAAGAATAGATATGACAGGAATGCGTTTCTTCAGAACAGTCTTACGGTACGGAATGATGGACCATAAAATCGGGGAAACGTAATACTGGATACTGGATATTGGGAACGACCCGTTCTTCAAGTGCCTGAGCACTGCGGGTCCCAACTTTTCGTTGGCTCTATCTATAGACATTCGGTAGGACTCCTTGGACGAGGGATCGGCTCTTCGTAAGGCCACTATCTGTATAAAGGACAGCACAGCACAGAAAAACGAGTGGGATTCGAACCCACGGTCCCAGAGACCAAGCGGCACAAGGCCCACGCCTCAGACCGCGCGGTCACTGCGGACCCCGAAGCAGAATACATGATGTTATAATAAAACTATGTTTTTATCAAAAGCAGTTTATCACAGAAACACCATGTTAGACGAATTATAGACCCCATTTTCATGTATAATTTAGATATGAAATATTTGTATGCAGTAAATATTTATCCATATTACAGGTATTATTGTCTAGCGGTTAGAACGCTGGCCTTGTAATCCTGGGGTCTTGGGTTCGAATCCCGGCGGTGTCCGAATTTATAACTTGTGTTGGGCAAAGCCGTGATCTAGGCAACACGAAGTTTTCCTCCGGGGGCTTCCCCGGTTTCTCCGTGGCATTCCAACAATTACTCCATTCACACACAGAAGAAGGCAATGGCAAACCACTTCTGGATCATCTGCCAAGAACGTATATGAACAAGTCCCAGTCCGAGAAAAGGATGGAAGGATTCTGTTCATATGGACCTGTCGTCAGACAGAACACTAAATAAAATATAAATATCACGCAGAGCGCAATACGTAATGTGATTAGCTTTAAAATAACGATTTTAATGGTAGTAAATGAACATAAAGGCCAGTAAGCAGATCCAAGAATAACGCGTACGGGTAGATGGAAGAATAGCATTAAAATTTATCCTGCAGAAATAAGATTTAGGATGAGTTTAAGTAAAAGAATATTGTCATTAGGTTGTGAACAAGGTAATGATGCTTAAGGTTCCGCAAGAGATGATAGTTTTTATCTGCTCAGTAATTTTTAACTCTCCGAACAAGTCTCATCTCCGTCTTCTAGTTAATTCGGCTGATTCGTAATCGTTTTCGACGAAGAATAATTATCTGTTTTGCAGTTTGTTAGCGTGTATTTACGTTGTATTTATTTTATTGATATAATTTCCCGCTCTGGCATTGCCGAAGCGTGTTTGCTATGTCGCATCTTTCCATGCACCAGGCGGTGGAATATCTGACATCATATTGTCTTCCGTTTGTTTCTCCTGCTTCCCGTAGCTCGTCACAGGCTGAGGTGGTTGGAAAGACCGACCCGGCGTTGCCAGGCAACGGGTTCTCGGAAGAGGGGCTCCTGGAAGTCTTCTAATTATTTGGCCCATAACATACCTGAGGGACCTAAATCATGGAGGGAATCATGACCTTCGTCCGACGCATTCTTATAATAAGGTAATAGGTCCGTTTTCTTGCTGTGGGTAGTCCAGATGGCAGTTGTTGTTCGGTCACATTGCATTCGTTGTTGTCCGAAGTCACCAACCAACTAACTAAATAGAGCAGTCATTCCTGTTTCGCTTTGCTGAGCAAAAGAATCGTCTTCTTTTATGGAACCTTAAGACTTCATTCCGTGTTCTCGAGCTATGCCTTGAGCAATTTTTATCCGGTTTTTGCCCTCTTACTCTAGTTATCTAAGCTTAATTTTAATATTATCATTCCTCCTGTGCTTAGGAATCCATAGCACAGGAAATGTAAATATCAAATTCGAGCTGGCGGACTCGTAGTGCTATAGCAATTAAATTTTAAATTGAGAAAATTACATTATTGCCTAATTTAATGTCACTGGGTCTTGATATGAAGAAATTCAACTTCTGAAATTGTCAATTTGTGTTAGGGTCATGGACATTTCTTAGATTTTTTTAATTTTTTTGTCTGTTTTGTTGTTCATAACCACGAGAAACATACACAGCTGTGCTGAATATAAGCCAAGAAACAAATTTACAAGTAAATAATTATAAATGGAGACCGAGTAACCTCTGAAAATTGCCTACAAGCAAGCAAACGCCTTGTGAACTAAACAGTTCTGAGTTAAAATTTTAATTGTTTATATGACTAATAGGTCCAGGTACGTGAATAGGCCTGCAACCATCGGGAAAGTAACTCTATAGCTACTGGCTAGGAAATCTCTTGCTCTCTGTTTTACGGGAAGACAGTAATCTTTATATATGTGTGATAAAAAGTAAAATGAGCTGTCAAACTACACGCTATGTGGGCGCTTGGGGGAGAGTTGAAATAGCTCCTCGGCATTAGTGGTCAGCGTCACGCCCCGGCCGCGATTTACTCCCTGGAAAGGACCCCGTACCCATTGCAAAGGAAGCTGGGTTCGCCCCAGAGCCGGTCTAGATGCAGACGCTAGGGAATAAAATCCTATGTCTCTGTCGGGGATCGAATCCCAGTCGTCTAGTGTGTACTTAGTTACTCTACTGACTGAGCTATCCAGCCTTAGAACTACGTGTGATATGAATCGAAACTTGAATTAGGCTTAGTGTCAAATTTATGTTTTAATGTAGCTTGTTGTCTTTTTGCGATTGTAGTAGTCTCTGAGTATTGTGAATCAAAATTAAAAATTTGCCATTTATGCAGATATATGCATAACACAACCTGTTTGTTGTTTACAACAGTTATGCCACAATAAAGCGTCGCGGCGGTAAATTATAGAAAAGTTTTCGGATTTGGAACCTGAATTAAGGATAATTTGGCATTTATTTCTTGTAGTGCGCTACTTACGTCTGTGTCTCTCCTGTCATTCGTTGCATTATTTATTAATGACATTAAAAGTTGCAGGTAGCAGATCAGTACACGCCTGCACGTAGTATCAAGCATGAATCAATAATTATTGAAATGTGTGATTTAAAAAAAAGGAATATCATTATTTGAGTGCACAATATGGTTTCCTGAATTGATTCACTATTCTTTATCCAAGTTTACCGTGGTTTGAAATACTGTCCTTCCCTCCTGGGAGACGTCGGGCTTCGAGTACCTACTCGGTATCTCAGAGACTTTTCTATGTTTAATTTAGGCTCTTCATTTAAAATCGTTTTGCTAGATGCGTATCAGCTGCCAATGTTGTCTACAGGGACTTTGATATGTTCAAAACAAAAATAATTGTCCTTTGTCAAATTCTGTAACAACTTTGGTACCATCTATACATTATATACTAATTACGTTCATAAGATAAGTATACAGTTTTATTTTCTCCACACGGCATTGCCTTATATTTTATCTTAATTATATAAATTCCATGATTAATGTCTTCTTTGTTTGTATTTGTTTTGCATGTGTTCTGCTTCTTTTAATCTAATTGATGTAATTCAATCGAATTATTATTTCAAAGATTTTATTGTATTCACTAATAAGTTTCGTTGTGCATTATCGCACCCTAATATCATGTTGTTTTTAGAAAATTTTATAGTTATTTTGTTATATTTATTATCGCGTTTTTCTCTTGTGATGTATCTGTAATTGGCCTCCTGGCTTTTGATGCAGCCCACTAATAACAGTTAATTTAATTACTTTAAGAACAATTGATTACTTCAAACAGTTTGTTAATTGATGTCTCAATATTTTTGCTGACCGAGGTTTGATCATCCTCACTGTGTTTTATTTCCGTCGTCAGTCTCACGTTTGAAGAAAGTTCTTGGCACAGCAGAACTGCTGCATTTGTTCTCTAACGTTGACGGGAACTGAAAACAGCAACCATCTGACAGAGTAACAAGCTTTTCCTGGGCATTGTGTGACAAGAAACAAACAGCTCTGATGGTACAGGATTTGAGACTTTCGCTGCGAGTACAATCAATAAAATCTTCTCGGCCAATCAGCCGCGTTAACTGGTTACCGTAGTAAACCGACGTTTCGGGAACAAGCTGTCCACATCTTTAGGGTTCTGATGTGGGCACAATTTGTTCCCGAAACGTCGGTTTACTACGGTAACCAGTTAGGGCGGCTGATTGCTCGAGAAGATTTTATTAATTTAGCTCTGATGATATCGCAAGGCTGTCATATCAGGATTCCGAATAATAATCCTAACGATACAAAACGTCTCGATACTTTGACAGGTAGCGTAGGAACGCACTTTCTTAGAAAGGAGAGAATATTGAACAAACAAAAAAAGCATCACGATCAACGTAACCAGAAATTTGTTGCCTTAGGAAGGATGTGAGACTGTTGAGAGGTTTGCCTACTGCACAGGAGAGTAACGTACCTGTGTCGTATGCGGCCCGGGAAGTCACGTGCTGCACACTAGCAGACCAAAAAATGTCGTGTCTTTTCTAATTTGATATAAATATTACTGTTAATTCTTTCTACAATGGAAGTTATAAAATAGTCACAATGAAGGTCCATATTTTTTAGTTTTCTTATATGATATCAAAGGCATAATAACTCTTAATTGCATTTGTAGTGCCGAATGGGAGTGATGAATTGGAAGGAGTGTGGAAGCAGACGATCATAGTCTGTTCTAAGGTACTGTCTCAGAATTTTGAGCGTAAACATCTCAGGGATGACGTTTGTAGTGCCATGGGTTGATATTGGGAGGGTTAGGGGGAGGCAGGGGCTGTCGCAGTAAAACCAGTATCTCGCATATGGAGCAACAAGTACACAATAAAGTTTAAATTACACTTCCATGCTCTACCTTGCGTTCGCCGTTATATTTTACGAGGTTGTGTAACATGTTATTCCCTTTTGCTGTAGTTATTTTATTGACCAAGCATTCTTGAACTGTCGTATAATCGTATTGTTCAGACTCTGATTCGCTACAAACGTGTGTAGTATGTGAACAGAAAGAAGACGGCACATTTTAATTTTATTAAAAAGTGCAACTCTAAAATATTTTAGATAGCACATAACACTGAATTAGTTTATTCACATGGGAATAGATTATTCTTTCTGTTGTTCGTATATATGACGCCATCCATTGCTTCTCTGAGTACAACATGAATCTTTAATATTAAAAATATATGGACGCAGGCGAGAGTACTGTTATTGGTGTCAAGTGCGACTGTGAATATTGATTGATGTGGTAACACATTCGTATAGTTGACTTAGTTTGTATTAGGCGAATCTAGCGGTTCCCATTACAACAAGCTACTTATGTTGCTCACATATAGGCTGTTGTGGTGACATGTGTTTTGTTCTTAGTTGAATATACCAGAAGCCATTTAGTATAAGAATACAAACGTTTTAAAATGGTTGACAGATCAATCACCATACACAGGTGTTTAGTCATGAGCGGATTGTTCATGTTAAACATGTTAGCCCGGCTAACACTTTGAGAAGCGTAAATATAAAAAACGTCTTGTCTCATTTTCATGGTTCTGTGGTAAATGGAACACAGCAGAATCGATCAGATAATATGAATCGTTAGCCAAATCCACTGTTTCTAGAACTCGTAGCCTAATTAATCTTCCTGACAAATGTGAAATTGTTCTTTTGGACTTTGTCTTTCGTCTGAATTATACAGTTTGAAAAATAACATTTTGGAAGTTAGATTCTGCTTTCGTCTTCAGATAGACATGAGGTTAGCTTAATCAGGGGGCGCAATATATGGGTCAACCATGGACCCTCACCATCAAAATATTATAAACTAATGACACAGACAATAGTAGAATATAATAGTACTAGGCGTGGTGAATTCCGAAATGGCCGAGACTAGCGATAGGGAAATACAAGACAAGGGACAAGACCAAGGTTTAGATTAAGCGATTTGGCACCTTGCACAAATTGAGAGTGTGGCCACACAACCTGACTTCACCCTCCGGTTATATAACATGCCAATAAAGAGGGGACACTGCTAAGACTGACATATGTAAACAAATTTGGTTATTTCTTACACTTAGTAGGGCTGAGCGTACTTACGGCAGTGAGTACGAATATGGCTGTCTCCTGGGTTGTAGCGCCGTATAGTCTGGGCGATGATGGTGGAGGCAGAAAGGACCTCTGAAACGTTGGTAAAATTTTCCAGACTACACGGCGATGCAACTCAGAAGACAGCAATCTTCGTATTCCTTACACTTATTCTGATGATGAAGACAGAGCTAGTCTCTGAAACGCTGGCATGTGATTAAACATTGACGCTGCTCATTGCCCGAGAAAAAATATATAGCATTCATGTGCCATGAAGTCGTGTCTAGATTCATAAGTACTTCTACAGGAAGTACAAAAGGGACAGAGGAAATGAAGAATGGTCAACGGATTAATATACAAAATAAAACTTTTTCGCTGTATTTAAAAATGTATTTTTATTAATATGAAAACACTACTCATTAAGTGCGCTGAATACGTATAAAGCGTTAGGCAGCCACTTTCAGTTTGTTTGCTGTATAGCTCTTGTCTGCTTGGTTTAACTACTTAACTAACTCCTTGAAGCAAAGTTCACCTTCAGAAACTAAGAGTCTCTCAACTAGTAAAGAAACACTCCGTCTTTTATACAGCTTGAATGTTAATTACCGAGTCTGCAAAAGCCTACTAGTGGGGTTTGATTCACTGCTTATTGCATATACATAGGCTAGAGACAGACGTCATACGTGAACAAAAGGCTCAGTTTTGATGCCACCCCAGTTGTGTATTTTCTGTTTTTGTAGTGTATGATAATCATGTGCACACACCCTAGATCTTATTGACATCGTCTTTCGCAAGAAATTCATTTTCAGAACATCAAATGTTTTCCATAAATATTCAGATTGCTGGTAGAGAGAAAAGGTCATTATGGTTCCATAAGATAATGTTTGCTTTGAAATAAATAAAGTAGGTTGTGCTAATGAAAAATATACTAAGACTTTGTATGTGTTAGTAAGGGCACACTTCCTTGGCACAATATGTGGGATGATTATAGCCTGTCACCTTTGCATATTTGATAGGCCTATGCCCAGATACTGTGAGGTATCCAATTATAGTATCCCATATAGGCTATCGCTGTTTTTTGACAGGCCGAGTATTCAATCGACTTTTCAAAGAATATCCTGCACCACTGAGTGCGTGAGTGAGCGAGTATATAGTCTATAACATAATGGGATACTGGGAACGACCATTTCTTCAAGTGCCTGAGCACTGCGGGTCCCAACTTTTCGTAGGCTTCATCTATAAACATTCGGTAGGACTCCTTGGACGAGGTATCGGCCCGCCCCAAGGCCGCTTCCTGTATACAGGATAGCAGAACACAGAAAAACGCGGACAAACATCCATGGCTTGAGTGAGATTCGAACCCACAGTCCCAGCGACCAAGCGGCACAAGGCCCACGCCTCACACCACGCAGCCACTGTGGACCCCTGTCTATAACATACAATCTGTATATTCTGAATGTTACCTGTCTCGCTATGCTTTCATTTGAATCGTGTGTGATGTAATTACATTTTTGGTAGCAGAACCCCAGGGATCAAACATCTAATACTAAAGTCACTATTGGATGCAATCGTGTACTCCTTAAACCCTGTCTCCCTAAATATGTATCTTAATATTAGCCTCAGATCTCCTCGGTCTTTAAAATATTTGTTGTACAATTGAAGTAGTA
Organism: Zootermopsis nevadensis; assembly: GCF_977971745.1. Lineage (NCBI taxonomy): Eukaryota > Metazoa > Arthropoda > Insecta > Blattodea > Termopsidae > Zootermopsis > Zootermopsis nevadensis. The sequence continues at coordinate 3,807,002 of NW_028259138.1, read as the reverse complement.
TAGAAAAGTGGAAGTGGTATATTTCTAAAATTAATATTACACTGTAGGAATATGTTATCGACTTTTATCAGTGGCGAAGACAAAGGACGTTGGGTGATGAAATATGGAGGAACTGTGATATGAGAGAGCGTGGTAATTTATGTTCTAGAACTTAAAGAATTTAGCCTAGCTGTAATGAAATAATGCTTGTCTAGAATGTACGTGGTCTCCATCTGCTTTCAGCTCGTAGCATGAAGTTAAACAAAATGGTATGCGTCGGTGGCTTGTGACCGAATGCCGCTATCGGTGGTTAGCATTCCTACTTAGTCTCTTGGAAGTCCGGGTTCGAGTTTCGGCCTGGATATCCTGACTAAATTTATTCACTGTTCTTTTAAACTTGTCCGCGACAGCTTCCTCCCATATTTCTTTTACAATTTCCGCAATTTGACGCTGTATAAACCACGCATTATAATATGCTATTAAATAAACTAAGAATTAATTAATTAATAGGTACCTTGCAAGTACTTATTCCATTAAAATGTTTCTGAAATTTCTCGTGAAGCAGAAAATGGATCCTACATGTCATCTGTTTAAATGCAATTTATGTTGTAAAACTGGTGTAGCGCCTTCCGAAAGTGTAATCATATGACGTGGGTAAAATTAAATGTTTAAAGTGGTACTTTCTTGTCACGAATTGTTTGAGTGTTTTAGCACTTATATTACTAGGACTCTGTCACCTGTCCTCTAGTCTTACAAACCTTTCTGAAACACAGCAGATCTGACCATAAAAGAATAAGAGAGTGTCAATATGTCTGATGGATGTTGTTGCTATACTTTCCTGTCGGTCGACGAGATTTGATGGAGGCCAAAACGATCTGGAATCTAAATCCCAGGACGCGGGGAGTAACATGAAGACGTCTGTACGATGCTGTAACCTTATAACAGCGTACTGATGCCGCATCGCTTATACAAATGTTGATGATTCCCATAGCTCATAGCACTCTGAACTCTATTTGGTCTTCATGCAAATTATATTTTAGCGATACGAATCAAAACTCAATACCTTAGGTTCTCGCAGTGGCGAGTATGAAGATGGCTGTCTTTGGGTTCCGGAATCGTGTAGACTGGTAGACTTTAACGACGTTTCAGAGTGTTTGATGCCATTATCATCAAAGTGGCGCAAGAACCGAGAAGACAGGCATGTAGAAAACTGAGTACTCCCCAGAACGTTGCTGAATATAAAGTTTAAATAGAATTAGTTCAATAGGCTAGATTCGTAAATGATATACAGACAGACACACGGACACTACTTCCCCATTACTTGATCATTTCATGCACTTTGTGGAAAGAAAGCGCACAAATCATTCTAAGCCTGGTTAATATTTGAATTCTGGCATTTTAATTGCAAATAAGACGGTTATGACCAACGTAATGATAACAAATACCTGAGACGTGTTTTGCTTACTCCCTTCAAGAAAATATTGGGATAATATTTGATAATTCGTCGTACCCTTTAAATCCTAAGTAACCTCTGAAACGTAGTAATTAAATAACCAAACACTGGGGAAGTACTGTAACTTTCTCCATAAGTTTCTTCAGTTTAGATCTGGTCTGTAGCCTGCAATGAACAGCCGAGAATGCCCAGTTGAAGTTTGGCGCCTGTACGGCACAAGATTAGACAGTTTGGAAGACGGTTCGTCCCGCCTTGTTTCACTCCACCCGCACATCAATCTCTTCTCTCCCTCGTAACCACATTTATCTGAAACGCAACAAGACGGATACGTTGTGTAGGGGGGGATGGTCTGGTATATAAGAAAAATTGAATAAAATACGAAGGATCGCACAAAACGCAGTTTTAATACAAAACAGGATCAAAAGAGACGTCGCTGAAGAAATAAAAGGTATGATGCATTTTGGGATCATCTCATAGGCTCAAGAAGCTCCGACTGTATAGACATCGTAGAAACTTGTTAAAATGATTCGTTCCAATTGGCTGTACACAGAAATATAGATCAGACTGATCTCATAATAAAATAACTAACGAAATCTATGTAACATATTTTTGAGAAGGTGGTAGTAACTTAGCCAGTCAAGAATTCCGTTGCCTTTTATATATATATATATATATATATATATATATATATATATATATATATATATATGAGAAATTCACAGAGACTGTGGTGTTGCTTTCAGTGTTTAAATATTTAACACACGGAAAATAGTGCGTCGTAAGACAAATAATAAAGTATGCAAGGCAATGAGGCCCGTAACATTCTTTATAAAAATATTACAAATGTATGTTAAAAGAATTAAAGGCAAATATTATACGTTTGAGAAAATCGTTGTATAATAGTGGTTTTTTTACGTAATCACGCTGCTTTTTAATGCGTTTGGTCTAACGATCCTGAAGTTTCCGAACTGTGTGAGAATAACTTACCTTTTGCCTTAAAACATTCTTGTGTCTCGTCTTTACTCAACTGATGCTTATTCATATTTAATTAAATCAATTCTGGGAATTCGGTTGTCCCGGATACATTGATCCATCAACTTCTTAGCCCCAACACATTCTATAATGTTGGCCGTCCAGAACTTGCGTGTTAAAAACACTCGTCCACGTTTCTTTGAATTGTTCCACCCATTTCGTAACCTTTCCTGAGCCTCGTAAATTAAACGCCATATTGAATTGTAATTTCGTAAATTTCGTTCTTCCAAGCGGTGGATTTCCGAGTTTTGTCTGCTTCTTTGTTTTTATTTTTTCCTACGTAATTTGTAGATAGTGTCTTGTATTTAGCCAAACGATCCTGGGTTCGAGATTTGTCAATGAATTTGTCCACTATAGCATTTCTAGTATATTGGTGTCTTGTGACTGCTGTTTGTGACACTTAGCCTCATTTCCTGGTTTAACGATGAAAGTTATAATAAATTATTCTCGGGTTACCAGCCGTGAAATTCGGTTTGGAGAAAAACCGAGAAGAATTTATTATACTTAGTCGCCGTGAAAGCGTGTTCTTCTGTGTGCTTATATTTAGTAAAACATTTGAACCAATAGACATATTTTCGTGAACACACCAGCAGAGGGCCTTTCCTCTTTCCAGTCATCAGTTGTGACGTCCTTGGGAACGAAACTGTCTGCGTTTGTAAACTTTCTGGGACGTTTTTTGTAGGAAAATACTGTGCATCTTTATGGTAGATTTTATGCAGAACAGCATGACTTTCTTGCGAATTTGTATTCAGCTTGCCGTTTGATATCGGTAACTATCGAACTAATTGAGCTAATGACGTCAATTTCTGTATGCAGATTGATTATAAATACAGCTGCAATTTTGAGGTTATATCTGAAATATTTTAACTAATTGAAGTCTTTCGGCTACTAGTGTAAATTATACATATAAATATATTACTAAATTAAATAATTATCACTTTACAGTTCTTGACTGTGTTATCATATATACCAGTGTATTGGGTAAGTAAGCGAGTAAGCGTCTTATTGTTTCCAAAACTTTCTGTAGGTTTTTACGTCGTTAAATCATCCCTAAGGCCACGTGCAGACTTTAGATTTCAGGTTGGTCAATAATACTATAAATACGTTACGTTTGTCGGATGACGTACTGTAATACTAACAGAATTAATTCCAGTTTATTCAAATGTCTGTGTTCGGCGGAGCCTCTGTTGTTGATATGCGGATTGTATGCACTGTTTGCACATAAGTACATAAGCTCAGGCGCTAATGGAATTGTAACAGCTCTATATACAAGACATTGCTCAAATTACTGATTTCAATTCAAGCGATCTAGCGAAATTACTAGAAAAACTATTTTCAGTTTCGGATTTGGTTCTGTTGCCTCACATACACCAACACACAGGCTTTTGTAAAGTGTTTTGAATACGATTTGTTGGATCCATATAGTGCACATGTAATACCTTTTGAAGTATTTGCATAAAGCTCATTAATATCAGCAAAAATGTCTCTCTTTGCTGTTGTGTGCAGACCAGCTTTGGTTTACAGTTTCATCCAAAGCAGTTGGTTCCATAGGATATTTCTCATGGGATAAAGCGTAAAACTGAGTACGCTCAATTCACCTCCACCTGTTGTTTGTGTTAAGAATTTGTGGAGCTTTACTTTCACTCCCTCCAACGCCAGCCAGACAACTAACAAAAAAGCCAACGAAAGGCCGAGTTCTGCGCAAGCGCGATACATCGTGTCCTGCTAGGTAACACCATTCCTGCGTACGAAACGTATTGCTGGAAAAGGTAAACAGAGCCTTATAACTAAAACGGAAATTTGATTACGCTAACGGGGATTTTGTCGTGGCGGAAAGCTTTGATTATTTTAACTAGGGTCTGTTGCTGCTGATGGGAGGATATCCCGTCAGGCAACTTGTCTCTTGTGATACTCAAACGCCGCGATGTTGTTTTTTCCCATCGTAGAACTGGCAACTGAAGACTGCACCAATCACATGTGCTGTAACTTGGAAAGAAGTAAAGGATGGACAGGGGAACAAAGCAAGGAAGTATAGAGCATACAGTTAGTGATCTGTAATGAATGCGAATTGTTTTGTTAAACGTTTTTTCATGCAAGGAATCATCTACTCTTGAACACTTTTTATTCGGGAGCTTTGCTATACAAATCCACCTCTTTCTTCCCTATCAGAAAACAAGGTTATATCACTACGCAAGTAACAGGTGCGAACTAGCATCACCGCAGTTCAGCAGCCGATGATTCTGAACAGACTCAGCTCCTGCTGATTATCAGCAGACCGGCTTTGCACTGATTGGCCACTCACAGAGAGTAGACACTGACTCTGCGCCACAGTTCTACTGAGGAACACAAAGGTACAGAGGCGACTATCTCGACCTAAATTTTTACTGGTTGCGATTAGGCAGGCTTACAAAGTGCAACTACGCCAGGGGAATATCCTCGAGGGAAACACTGGAAACAGAGAACGGCACTGGGGCCCTGATAGTTTGCGGTGGGGAGAAGAAAAAAACTGAAAAGTGATGGAAATATTGGGTCTTGTGCTGGGGTTCAAGATGCGTGGGGACTTGAGAGAAAAGTGCTTTACAGTACGATTTATCGCACAATGAGAAAGTTCAAGAAAATTATCCCGTTCCAAGTTTCAACTTTAAATTGATCTTCCCGTCTTTTGTATGGTCTGCCCATCTTCTGCGTGCTGGTGCAATGAAGGCTTTTAGCTCAACTGCTTCTAAGCTGTTAGAACCAGTTCGTTTGATATTCAATTTGACTGGGATATTAAATATGTTTAGCTCATATATGTGTACATTATCGACCGTCATTACACAACTTAAAAAAAGCTATTCACTCAAACTTGAAGATGGATTTGTCGGTCCGAAACATGCCGTGATAAATTAGATATATAAGACATGAGTGAATATTTTGTGAAGAAGTTCAACAATAATTCAGTGTGTCCCAAAAAGGTGTATACGTATTAAAATATGGAATATTAAACTGGTTATCGAGCTACGTGTGTTCTGTTTACACACATTTGGCACCAAGTAATTGAAAGTTTAGTTCTTGTTTGATTGCCTGGTTTCTGATGTGGTGTGTTATATTATAACCTTCGCTGTTTCATTGCTTTTGGTAGCGTTCATATATGATCCATATAGCAGTGTGGTAACCACTCTTTACATAGGCTTTTATGCGTCGTGTCTTTGGCATCCCTTGGCTCATCAGTGCAAATATACTCTGTCGCGATGCTCGGCTTCGTTTACCGAACGCCATGTATAATGGAATCCCAAGGCTTATCTTTGCTAATTAAGGAGTTTTTCGGTTGCTTCCAATCGATTAGCATCCCGACGCATGTCGTCGGTTTGACGCAATTTTAGAACATGGCGTCTCGAGACGTCTGTTGCCTTTATTTGTGTTTCGGAATCAGCGTCGCTGCGATTTGAGTCGATTTGCTAACATCGTGTCTTGTGGCATTCTGAAGTCTTCGCCTGCTTCTAATGTCGGAGTCGAGACGATTATCATCGCGACGTTGTTCATCGATTTTCGGCGTCGCGACAAGTGACGTTACGATGCTTGGCATCGGTTTTACAGCGTCATGTCTTACGGCGTCCCTGGTCTCATCTTCACAAAAACTGAGTCTTCAGTAGGCGTCTCATAGATACACTTCACAACGCGCGTTAGTTTGCCAGCGTCCAGTCTTGTGGTTTCCCTATATCGTGTTCGCTATCGATATCTTTTTGTGTCGGCGTCGCTGCAATGGGTGTCGGGACAATCGGAGTCCATTTGATATTATCGTGTCGGAGGGTATACCTAAATGAATAACTAGCGGCATCCCTATTCTCATTTCCGCAAAAGGTGCGTCTTGTGTCGACATCGTAACGCTTAGCGTCAGGGTTGTTGTCGTGGGTTCTTATGTGTTACGTGTGTTATCTCGAGGGTAAAGTATCGTCGAATATTACTGAAAAAATTATCCTTGAACCCAAGATAATCACCAAGTCTCGAACCCAAGTTAGTTTTCGGGATTGTGACTTTAGTTCCTATAATATTCTTATCGAATCGAAGAAATTTTTCCTTGACGTCATTCTTCTCTTGTGCTTAGTTTCGGAGCTACATCAGACTTCTTAGTCAGTACTGTAACTTAGAAATTTTTTATTGTTGTGGTGTTATCTTCTTTTCGAAACAAACATCGTTGGTCGTGGAGCCATTGTTCTGTCATGCGTAGTATCCGAGCTACAGAAACTCTCTTCGCTGTAAATCGAATTCAGGTGTTTTTCGGACTTCTGATATTTGTTTCTGTAATCCCGTCTTCAAAACAAATAACTTCAGTCCTGGCATAATTCCTTCATCATGTTTGGTTTCCGAGCTACGGGAAACTCCCCCCGCCGGAATTGAACTCAGCACACGTTTTTCTGAGTTTTTACCCTCATTTGGTCTCTTCCTGGTCAGAAAAGTTTAGCATGTCAAGTTGGGTACAAATCGATATATTCGTTTTCGAGCTAGAAGCGAACAAGCACTTTAACACAATTTCTACTTTTGTGTGTGCGACTGTGAGGAGAATTTCGGCTTCAAGAGGTTGTGTGTTAGTGCGAGTGTTCAACGCAGTGACGTGTGGCACAATAGAAAATACGATCCGTCACATTACACACCATTGAAGTAAATTCAGCGTACTGTGATTCGGTTTTTGGGCGGAGAGAGCTCTAATCCAGCGGAGATTCACTGGCGGATGCAGCAAGCGTGTGTGTGTCAAGAACAACTGTTAGAGATTAGCGCAGACTGTGACACTGTAACATACTCCTCATATAATGTTAACCATCGTTGGGTGGTGGTGGAGCATCCAGTGCACAGTCCGGATCGTCCCCTTTCGTCCTTTATGTTTTTCGGTTAGGAAACAGGAACTCAAGGGCCGGTGATTTCTGTGATACACTGAAGTGGAAAACGCTGTTAGCGACATCTTTCAGGAGTAACTTTCTGATTCCTTCGAAAAAGGACTCCGTGGTTTTTGACCCATTGGGACACGTCTAATTATGGATGCGCGACTTTTTGAATGGGCTCAGTAGATACAGGTGTATTCCGGGTTTCGATGACCCCATAATACGTCCAATCCGCCAATGCTACCATAGTGCAGTGATAGCATGCCCTACAAATACGACCGATCGGTTCCAATGTTAGGACAGATGATTTTGTTCTGGTCAAACAAGTGGACTCGCCAAATTTTTCCTTTCGCCGTTTTGTACTATGCGCGTCACATAATGACCCAGAAAATTTCTCAACGAAGACTGAAGGCGGTCCAACCCTTAAAGAATTCTGGTAGGGCTAGCTTACAATATATGGAATGGAGTAATTAACATAGGAGATTCCTGAGCTGAAATTAAACCATCCACAATCATGGGGAAAGATTTCCAACAATTTGTAACAGACTTTCAAGATCTTAAAGAGGCAGATTACTGAACAGACCACAAAAGTTGTTGATATGGGAGGCAACATAATTTACAAATGGACGCAAAATTGTTAGATGAATTGATTACATGTCATTCTAAGAATTATCGTCCAACGAAGACCTCATCGGACTTCAGCAATCCAATGCCCAACTGCAAGACGTCGAATCAGATGAACATAGTGGTTTCTTCGTCACTAGGAAAGATCTTTGGATTGAAAAGGCATGTTTCAATTTTGCAAAAAGGGAACAAATTTGTAAATGTGATTGATCAAGAAGACCCTAATGCAGAAAGGAGTTCTAAAGTGCGCAAGATGTTGAAAAACAGGTGGCATTCTAGAAAGTGACGCATGAAGAAAAGAAACCTGCTTTAAAACTGAAGTTGGTTAAAATTTCCTCTAAAGTTGAGATACCATCACTGTAGTGAAAAGAACATGCCTCCATTTCTGGAGTCCCTTGTGGAAACTCACAATTTGTTTTACTAGGTTTCTATTTTAATGTAGTTTTTTATTATTCAGGGTGATTTTTATTACACATCTAGGGTTATTATTAATTATATTACCTTTAATAATTTTTAACATTGTTAAAATTTAATCACTGCTAGGTCACGTTTATCATTATATAGCATTAAAAGCAATCTCAAACTATTTTTCTACAAGCTCTGGAACGTGTCTTACTTTAAAACACAGAAGTCTGTGGGGAAACGTACCCCAAAAATTGACCATTCACAATACAACCACACTTTCGAGGAATATAATGAATCCTTCGTGTCGTGCTGTACGCCTGTCTTATGTAATCGATCCCGGTCGAGTTTTTATTAAACTATCTTCATGTATGCATGAACTCATACAAATAATCACGAACATCAGGAGTTATTCGATTACCTTGAGTCAAGCATAATTTGCCTTAGATGTGAGAGAAATCAAATCTTTTTAAGCGTCGAAACTGTAATCTTTTATCAACATGCAAGTGCAATACTATCTGAACATTAAACGTACTTCAGGTTTTACCAGGGCAATATTGTGGCGAGATGATCACAGTTTACTACACAGATAACTTTGACTGGGATTTAGAGCAACTCTCTCTGAAATTAGCTGTTGTTTCATTAAACTCGTGGCGTGTACACGAGGCATGCGAGTTATCTGTCGTAATGAATCAGTCTTGCCGATGGGTGTTATTGTGTTAATATTGTTAGTTTCTTGTTCATGAAGTTAGCTTCGGAGCCACGTGTTGTAAACCACTCTCAAGTTGAGATGGATGCCTTTAGAACACACTAACTTCATAAAACACCCTTTTCAATTCCATAGCTGAGTTTACTGCCATTGTGGTATAGGCTCACATTTTATTTTCCTGTGATCCTGTCGTATGTAAATGTATAACAATTTTTATCTCTGAACATTTTAGCTTTCGTCTTTACCTTTTTACATGAATTAGTGATTTATTTTTATCAGATTCCACTTCAGTATTTCTAGGGCCTTCTGGGTTTTTTTCACTGGAATACAATTTATTATTTTGCGTCCAGAAACAGATACGTGTGTGTATTTCATAAATTTTTCTAGCTCTTCTGAGGTTTTGCTGTGAAATTTTTTAATTTAATTTTTTATGGACAGGTGTTCTTTCCAAAATTAATGAACAGCAGTGTTTTTAAAAAAACATTGTAGAAGTTGCCGGGTAAATTTTATTCTACTTTGTATTATATATTAGATGGAGTCGAAATCGAACTTAATCGATTTCCTCAAAAACGGCAAATCGTATGAAAACCTACAATGTTTATTGGAACAGATTGATTTCACACTGTAGACACTAAATAGCAAATATATTGAATAACAATTTTCCATTTTTCGCCCTTTTATATCAGGTCTCAGTATGTTAAGATTAACATACTAAATTAGTAGAAGGTGGTTTGAACTATTTCTTACTCTCTCATCAAGGCTGCATGACTAGGCCATTGTAGCATCTTGGACTTCGCTGTTCTGACAATAGCAAACAACATATATAAATAACGAAGCTCCATATTATGTAATGTTCTAAATTGCTCACTTCGTGCATCTTAGGTTCAAATGTTTTCAATAGCTTTTTGTTTCCAAACATCGTGTAATTTATATAATTCTCCAAAATACAGAGACAATGTTTTACACGTATGCAATAAAGTGGCAAAGTTATTGATTATATATACACACACACGCATGGATAAAGTTGGCCTTCTGGTTTGTAATGCGTTATAACCCTGAAATCCATCTTCAACGCCTTGAGAATCTCAAATTCATACGTGCTTATACTAACTTAGTATGTAAGTTTGAATAAATATTTGTTTAGCCTGATTATTTTATTTATAGTCTCAGAAGAATTTATAGTAAGGATGTTATTCTAGGAGGCTGAAAACACCAGCATACCAATTAGGTGAAAAGTGGATAATTGCTGCTCGAGTTAATTACCGTATCTTTTAAGAGCTTTTACTTAGGTAATGTATAGCTATAGGAGAGCACTATAGCTCGAAGTTTATTAAGAAGAGCAAGATTTGCATCTCACTTGAACATTAATAGCCCCTTAACTCCGCCTTTACTTCTCATTTTCCTTTCCTGTACAGTGACTGTTTATATGTTGTAAGGCTAATAAAGTTGTATGCCTGTATCATATCACTACCATGATTTTCATCCGTACACACAATTTTTAAGTTTATTAAAGAGCCAAAATTACAAGTGTCTGAAAAGGATGTATTCAGTGGAATATTGAACTAATATATATGAATATGTATTAGGCTCCAGGCAAGAACTAAAGTGTCTTTTCAACATAAGGTTTAACCATTGAATCGTACCCACTTATTGTCATATCAGTCTTCCTAGCAATAAAATAAACGAGATAAATGCAATCAGGTTTTCAACATGTTGCACCAAAATACGTGAACGTAGATTTAAATATAGTTTTCTTTCTTCTCGCCTCGTTTAGATATTTGATGGAAACTGATTCTTAACACAATAACAGACATTTACACGATATTGACTTTGATTGCGAATTGAGTTTAGAATTTAAAATTCCGAAAAATTGGGCACTTTTAAGTTTCGTAATATTAAAAATATCGAAAAACTTGAAAATGATATAATTTGCGAAATTTCTAAACAATTTTAAATTTAAAAATTAGCAAATTTTGAACATTAGGACAATTTTAAAATATAGGAATTTTGAAAACAACTATTCTTAAAATGTTGAGATTTTAAAAATATTTTCAGATTTGTATAGAAAGTTGAAATATCTAAGAAGTTTGAGAAATTTTGAAAATTTCTTAAAATTTTAAAATTTCTTTTAAACTGTGAATTTAATTTATAATTTGAATTTTTAAGTTTCTTGAAAATTGTTGGAAGTATTTTAAAAGATTTAACATTTTAACAATTTTTAAATTTCTAAAAAATCTAAAATTGTAAAATATGAAAAACATTAAGAATTTCGAAATTTGTCAAGGTTAGTTTAACTTTGCTTAGCGTATCGTAGCTTTGCGCTGCGCAGCTTTACATATCTCAGTTTTGCGCATCGCGGATTTGCACATCACAACATTGTTCTTTGCTGCTTTCTGCATCGCAGTTTTGCTCAGTTTAAGTTAGGTTATGTAAGATTAAAATAGCTTACGTTAAGTTATTACAGTTTGGGATTCGTTAGGTTAGAATTGGTTAGATGAGGTTGACTGGCGTTAGTTTAGTTTGTTGGGTTAGGTTAGCTTAATTTCGGTTAGATTGGTTCGGTTTGATTAGGTTTCGTATCATCCCGTTCGGTTAGGAAAAGTTAGGGAGGGTATGGTCGGTTTGGTTTGTTATGTGTGGTTATTTTAGGTTAGGTTAAGTCGTGGCTTGTGCCATCCTGAGACTTTTATTGACGATATTTAATATTCTGTCTTCGTAAGCTTGGCGTCGGTTTGCTAATGCATACATGGATTTTTGTCTGCGTAGCAACAGTAGGCGTCGGTACGTTCGTCCTCGGTTTTTCAGCGTCGAGTATTGTGGCATTTGTAGTTTCATCTGCACAAAGGATGGCGACATGGATCAGGGTCGCAACGCGCATCGTCGGACCTCCTGTAGTGGTTTCGTGTATTGGGAATGTCATTTATGGCTACCCGACAGTCGCGTGTCGTTGAATATTGTAGAAAGAATTGTACCTAACTCTAAATATCCACCAAGACTCGAACACAGGAGTATTTTCAAGTTTGTTACCTTAGTTCCTCTCATCTCTTCTCCGAATGGAACAAAATTTCACTTGGCCTCCTTGTCTTGTGCTTAGTTTTTGAGGTACATAAAACTTTCTCGTCACGACTTGAACCTTTGACAGTTTTTGTGGTGTGGTGTTTGTTTCTTTAACCCCTCTTCAAAATATACAACTTTGGTCTTGATGCCTTTATTCTATCGTACTTATTATGCGAGCTTAAGGAATCTGTGCTGGGAATCTAAACCAATATATTTTTTCAGGGGTTCTGCACCTTGTTTCTGCAGTCCCTTATTAGAAGCATACTACTTCGGTCTGGGCTTCATTCTTCTTTCGTGCTTAATTTTCGAGCGGAATCGAACTCAAGACTCTTTTCACGGAGTTTTTGTCCTGATACAATGTCTGGCTGGTCTCAAGAAAAATAAACATGCCATGTTCGGTGCAAATCGATATAACCATTCTCGAGCTATAAGCGAACAAACATAAAACACACAATGTTGATGAAAAATTGTGCAGCCGAGCTTCGGCTGTAAGTGGTTAATTCCTTCATACCTTGCCAAAGAATTAATGTCTGCGTCAAACCCTTCAGCGTGTATGGAAAATGGCCGGATTTGTTATATAATATAGTGTATTCCAAGTTCATGTTATTTTATTAGATCCTCTTCTGTGAAAGAAGGAAACGATCTTTAATAACAAGCCAAGTCCATGAATGAGATGGGATGGACCTCGTAATTTAACCCTTTGCTGTTTACTTAACCTTAGCCTCTTCATGTTAGCAGATAATAAAGTCTTTCTTCAAAACCTTGATGTAATCGGGCAGTGACTGTGAAACCTTATCTCTATAAAGTAACTTGTGTTCAATGCACCGTGTCGCTTTTAAAAGTATTGCATAAGGACAAGTTTTGAAAAGCGACGTTGAATATGCCTTATGGTCTATTCACAACTCGTAGGTAGATCGACTCACGGTCTGACCATGATGTTGGTTATGAATACGAGTTAAGTAACAGACTGCATAACTCGGTGGAGCAGAGTACGTTTCAAAAAGATATTAATCGCTCACCTGCTTAGAAAATTCCTCGTCTTGGATAGAATTCGGAGGTTTACAGCACTTCGCCAATGGCCCCTATCCAGAGCCACATGAAATCAGTTTACACCCATAAGTTATACTTCTTAAAATACGTTTTAATATCATGCTTCAAGTTACGCCACTGTCTCCAAAAGGATATCTTTCCGACTGAAATGTAATGCTATACTGCGTGCTCCTTCGTCTCATCCTCCTGGGTTACATGAAATGTAGAAACTACAGATGGGCCACTTAAGGGTGAGGCTTGTTTTAATTTTGTGTGTTGGAACTTGAATTCTATTCTATTCCGTTGTAGTATATTTCACAATTCTGAACATATGATCTACTAGAAAAGTGACAAAGTAAATACAGAATTTATGAAAATGTTGTAGGATTTGGAAGCCACAAGCCGAAATGGAGAATTGTACATGGGGCCTTCTTAGGGACCCAAGACTCCGAAGGTGGACTGCCGGTAGAATTATTAAAGAATAACAAGAAACGTTTTAGGAAACATGCATGAAATTTAAAAAATCTTAAAACCTTGCATACCGTGTAGTGTATTTAAATATAAAGTATGTATACAAACAAAACTGTTTACACTTTGAAGGACACTAATGTCAAACACGTTTCGACCTCAAGAGGTCATCATCAGTGGCAAAAAAGTTAAATCACATAATACAAATCAAAAAGATTATGGTATTTAACAGGGCATAAATGGTATGTATTTTACAAAACCATATTTATATAACACCTCACAAGACGGTTATTGCACAGGAGTTGGTGTATTATATTGGACACTTAGCTCTTATGTCCACTGGTCTGATTGCCGTTGCTGGTCTACGGCGAGCCGTGGTTGCGTCGTCTGTGCCTGTGAACTTCAACGATGCTGTCAGTTTTTAAAAATGTGCAGGGTATATATAAACTCTGAAATCAAGGTGAGGTCGAAAGGCGTTTGGCATTAGTGTTCTTCAAAGTGTAAACAGTTTTGTTTGTTTACATACTTTATAGTAAAATAATAAAATGAAATGCACTTTAAATACGAGAAAATGAAAAAGGTACTGCACACTTTACCAAATTTGTTCATATAGCTGCATTCAATTACAACTGAATAGTTTATAAAAGAAAAGCCGCCTAATAACAAAAACACTGTTAACATTGCTAGCGAAAACTTTCTTTTATCCAAACACGCAGGAAGATAAGAAATTTTACACCCCGGGCCGCCTTAGGTACTACATGTTTTACCACATACGAATATTCTGTTGTCATTCGGCTTCGTAATAAGGAACACCCTGTTAATATACTATAAAGTGCATGAAATAAGCTTTTTCTCATATGTAACAACAATTTTTATCGCAATTAATTATACGTAAACATTAGAAAACCTGCTTGCTTGAATTTTCGAGCGTCCTTCGTCATCAGTACTTCTTAGACATCAGCGTCTACCAGCAGACTGGAACCGATCCCCTGCCCTTGTTCCTGTGTGCATAAAACTAGATGGCGAGCAGGTATCAACACGCGCTCCGCTTGTACGTGCCCTTAATTATTACTAAATTGAAATCTTGGGCCACATTGCGAGCTCAGTCCATCTTTTGCACCAGCAACTTATTTTATGAAGGATATAAATTCTGAAGTATATGGTTATATAATTTTTGCATTCCGTGTCACTACGTCTCTTAGTCCAAATATCCTTTTCCATTGCATTGTTCTGTAACATTCTCAAATTGTGTCTCCGTTAGGCCAGAAGGAAAGTCACACCAAAAAACTAGTGAAATTATGTCTGTGTTTTTATTTTTCTTTATGTTTGGGGATGGGGTTATAAAAAGTCTGAACTTAATTGTTGCAAGCATTCCTTTAATTTAATGGGCTGTTAACTTCTGTGTGAATAAAACTTTAATTTCTTGGTCCGAGGCTTTATGTGACGTTAATTTTGATGGAGGACCATCCCGTGTTTGCTCTTGGTGACTGCTGTATTCAACATATTAGCACTTGTCCTACATATCTTGAGTCCATGTGGCACCGAATAGAGCGAAAATGCTATGCAGTGTCTACAAGGGACACACTTCGGTCATCTTTGTATGTGCTGGGATAGAACCACAATATGGATATTTTCATCATCAAAGTTATAATATTATTAAATTACAACGTTTCGAGAGCCGAATTCTGCTTCCATCTTCAGGTATAAAAGAGGAAGAGGACAGAAAGCATAGTTGTTGGGTCCCTGGTTGCGCTGGCCTCAGATCTGAACCTTCCAGGGTCCTGGAGAGTCCAGGCCTGTAGTTTTATAATTGAATAATTTAGACTATGGACAAATTCCAAAACAACAATTTTGGATGTTACGTATAACGCACTATTGTCAGGAACCTTTACACTTCGAATACTACGATTGTGTATAATCTCCATGTCGTCTCTGACTTGACGCCATATAAATATGCTGTTTACAATTTATATACTGTTAGACAATGCAAAGATGCTAAATAACGTATGAATCAATAAATCAACATAGAAGGAGCTATTGATTTGTCTCACCACTTTTCATAACTACTGATCTTTATGGTATCAGAAACTTATTATCGTTTTAAACAAGAGTGAGAAGGTGTATGCAGTGTATTGGAGTACGCACATGATTTAAACTGCTTATTTTGCGATATTTCATACCACATTGGCCTCCAAGTTCAACTGTTACAGATTAAACTCTGTTGTTACGAAACTTATCTTACTGAATGTATAACATATAAAATGTATCACAAATAATGAGATGTTTTATACACCAATTTTTGTAAGATGATTGAAAATTATTTAATTTTGAGCTTGGACTGACACGGACCAAAAAATACAATTTTCCATAACTTGTAATGTAAAATTTCTATACCATATTCCACCAGCGTCCATTGACCAGGTTTGGAGACACGACTTGCCCGTTGTGCAAACAGATCATGAAAGTTTTAGGTATGAAGTTACAGACGCAAGAGTTTATAGAGCCCGTCCAGCGCTGTGTACTGCATAAGTATTCTAGAGACAGTTTCTCCTTCAAATGACTGCGAAGTAATTTATTCTCTCTGGAGATATGACTTTCTGTTGATGTTTGCTTGTCACGCTTTATCCTTAGTTTTCTTTAGGGACACTTCATAAATAGGATTTTTATTAATCACATTAAACACGCTACCTTACATAGTGTTCTATCTTGTAAATAAGCCCGTGTTAGAGTAAAATGCTTGTTGCAGTTTCCTTACATGTGCAAATTTTAAAGTGTTTAAGGAAAGTTGGGGTAATATTTTTGCTGAGAGAGACAACTTTCCTTTGATATTAAAATGTCCGTTTCATATGGAAATACCAGATAATGAGTGAATCTGCGTTAATGTGTTTCCGGAACTGGTTTTCTGTAATACGTATGTGGACAATCGACAACATGAAACCTAAATGATAACAGTGATGACTTTTGTTTCATATTTGAAAACCTAAACATTCCTTTGCGTGGCTTAGGAACAAAATTCTGAGAAAGGAATCTGGATCTGGGAGAGAAGAATTGGCAATGGATTGGAGAAATTTACGTAATAACCTTCATTATTTGTATTCACCAAATATTATTAATGTGATCATATCAAATAGTTTGAGATGAGTCAGACAGAAGCATGTAGAGGAGCCCAGGGCAGAACGGGGAACTTAATATTTGGAGGCATTTAGAAGGGGCTATAACAAAGACAAACACATGGAGGAACCTTGTGTGGATTTATTGTCTATTTGAGATTTATAATGAATTATTAGTTTAGTTCTAAGAGTTACAGTTTTTTAAATATATCAATTTCTTTACAAGAATGTAACTTGCCCCATTTTGCCCCCGTTCCCGGGGCAAGACGGGGTATGGTTGATATATGTTTTGAAAGTTGTGAGAAGACACAGTTTATCTAATAATTATGGCGTAAAGTAAAAAAATGATTTAGTATACAATGTAAAATGTCGAAACTTTACACATTTGAAATCTACTTAGGCCTAGTGCAGATGGCACACATGTGCACCTCTTCATCATCGTGTCTACCAACACCTGCACATGAGTTATGGGCCCATTTAAAGCAAGACGAATACCGGATCCACCCTTCAATAGACTGCGAACAGACATCGCCACATTACAGGCACTTGTCATTTGATCCTCTTCTCTGGGTACCCCATTCTGCCCAGAGTATACTCTTTCAAATTAGGATTGTCCCACCGAAAATTACATCATGAAAATAAATAAAAATATTGTGTTTAAGACTTTTAAGAAAACACCTTGTAACATGCATCATTCAACAAAGTGAATATGAATAATGAATAGGTCTTAGCTTCACTGGAAGTTGAGAAACATTTGTAAAATGTAGGAGCAAAATCCAGCATGGGAGATTATTTCAGAAACTTTAACCACAAAATGGCGCTGACTGACATGACTTAACCCTGTGCTGTCTGCTAATGGCATTTCACCCGGTCCCGATAGATCGCATCGAATTGCAGACGAAATAAAGCCGATATCCTGTTCTGCCCCGTGGCCGCGTTCTGCCCTGGGATCCCCTATGGGTGAAATGATAATAGTATAAACAATTTTTGTTTGAATATTTGAAGGAAAACCCTTTCTTTAGAGGCATACGAGTAGATTTTGGTTGAGATGGTGGAGAATTGCTTAACATGTTAGATAACAATGAAGTTTTCAGGAGAGTCGCTAACTAGTAGTTAGTTATCGTTGGTCTATCATCGTCTGGCACACGGTGTAAACAAGAAACCGTTGAGAAATTGAGGGAATTGAGTCCAGGTTCGAACAATTCCTGGAGAATCCGTTAAGGCCATCTTAGAGACAAAAACGGAGGGATGATGTACACTCGTTTATAGTAAATTAAGTTGTATTCATTTGTATCTTTATCATATGCATTTGTACACACGAAATGTTACAGCAAACGAAGATTTAATTAACAAGGCATACTTTAACTTCTGTAATTCCCTTCATCTCTCTTATTCCGTTTGTTTTTAGCCGGCAACGTTTACGACAGTTGTATCAGGAGTGCAGTCTGCATCAACATGAACGAAGGCGGGTGGCTGAGAGAGATGCATACAAATGGCGTCCGCTTTACGCTGAAATCACTGAATACTTTATACACCGTCTTCCTTAAGCTGATTGGTTCACGACAACATGTGACAGTAAATGTGCAGAAGCGTTAAAATCAGCCGCATTCGTTCATTAATTTGAAACTGGTTCCTAATAACATTTTGTTAACATATGGCTCCGTCAGTTACAGGTCGACAAGATGATGTATGGTCGAAAAACATTTATTTATTCATCCAAATAGCTCTGTTTCATGACTGTATATCTGCTTCTTAGGTTTCGAAGTGCCAGTCGATACATTCTTGGATTAACATTTGTCAACGCATCGCAAGAAGCTGTGGTCTAATTGAAGGTACCATTCCGGCATTTGGCAATACATATTCAGTCCTCTCATTTTACTTTTTACTATATTTTTCTGTCTTTATAAATTTATCTTCTTTAATTTATTTTCATGTCTTGTCTGTCTTTTTCTCACATTATTTTTCCCTTCCGTGTTTCCTCCAGTCTCTTATTCATTTATTAATTTCTTATTCGCTTGTTTGGGTGTGTTTAATTCTTATTATGTTTGTTTGTTTCTTTGGTGCATTCTTTCAGACTCATCATCGCCAACCGACTGGGTGCAATAAGAATGTTAATTGACTAAACACGCATAAATCAATGGAATACAAACCGGCGGAAAACGCGCAGAATGCACCTCAAATTCCTTATAATAACGTCAAACCCGTGTTCTGCCCCGAGGCAGCTTCAAGTCAGTGCTTTGCTTGTGGTTCTGGTTGCTCTCAGTGTGCGTCGGTCCTCACAGATACGGGATGACATTTAATATTGCGGGGAGTTGGTATGTTGGTAGACACACAGACAGTCGGCCGAACCTGTGTTTCGTGTTCTGCAGACTAGACGAGACTCGTTAATTTCCTCTCCTGCCTTCTCATGGAGTTGAAGACTCGACAGCATCTCAACCAGGTGTTTGTATTCAGTGTGAATAAGATATTGGAGAGTCGTGAGTTTGACTTCCGTCTCACATATCTCTTGATTGAAACGTGACCAAGAGTTTAACGTTTTACTGTTTTGTTTAAAGCTTGGATATTCTAGAATCAATAACATTTGTGGCGAATGAGATTGACGAAGTGAACGCAAAAGGGAGGTCGTATCTGTACGTCTGTCACTCCAAATATACTGAACTGATTTTGGCGAAACTTTGTTCTGGAGGTAAAAATCAAAACTGTCCTTAAAAATAAATTTGTTTCGCATTGGCCCAACACAGGGTTCACTTTACATAAAGCTGAAATTGACATATTAAACTGATACATATATCAGAATTTATTTTAGCCAAAATGAAGGAAAGAAATCTAAACCAATGAGCATCTTTGTCTTATGATATTTGCGATTTTTGTGACGGTGAGGGTGATTTTAATGTTGTTCTGAGTTTTGCTGCCATGTAGATTCGTCGGTAGATGTAAACTTTTCGGATACACAAACAACCTCTATCTGCAGCTCTGAAGAGGGAAACAGTATGTTTCTCCGAAACTTTGTTATCTATTGACGGGTCTACACGACGCCAAAACCTGAAAGAACATCAAAATCGTCCAGTACCGCAGATGATATTTATGAAACTTAAATCGTTAGGTTATGTTGATTGGAAACGCGTGTCAGCTAGTTAATCCGTGTATTTATCGAAACCAGTTCCAAATGAAAACCTTACTCTGCATTAAATTAAGATACTATTAAAATTCAACGCCAAATATTCAGTTCAGAATCTCTCATCTTACTGTCTTCTGTTTAACACAGTAAACATTAACATAAATTATATAAATCATTAATTTTACCTGCTTTGATCTGTTACTCCGTAGAAAGAATATAGAATAAGGGTGTTAAAGTCAAAGTGATGTCAAGAGTATTTGAACCAAAGAGAAAGGAACAGAAAGATAGAAATAATAATAAAGTCACTCAAAACATATTTGGCCAATAACCAGGGCGAACACGGCATTAGGGAACTGCAGAAAACCGTCATTCTAGGATCATCATACATAATTCGAAACACTCTGATGTAAAATGTATAGATTATATATAGATTCAGAATAACGCCGATTTTGAAACCAGGAAGTCAAAGAGTGAGAAAAATCATAATTCTTACATCACTGATTTTGAATAAAAATGATAAATATAATCATCTTTGCAATTACGCATGTTTCGTTAACGCGAATTTGCTCCAATGAGATCGATGAATCGGTAAAAGCTGTTTGTGAAATGCAAACTTTTGCATATGCGAGTTTGCTCTTATGCAGTTTCATTCCTGGCACTTTAAACTTTCAAAGGACTAATTTAATCTCTGCGGAGGTACCGGGGTTCTTTTTACTATGCGATTTTCTATAGGTCGGCGTCTTACATGAATGCAACTATCGCATAACTGCAGAGATGACTGTACACATCAATCACATGAAAGAATCGCGGGACCAACGAATTGCCGATTGTAAATGTATAAAATATATTTTGTAAATACCTTTATTTTATTTACGTTATTTCAGAACTTTAATTGTAATGTTAATATATTACTCGTCAATATTTGGGTGCCGGGAACGCATGTCATTGACTTCCCATTGATTTACATTATAAAAGATTTTCAATTTACGCCGATTCCGATTACGCCGGATCGTCCAGGAACGCATCCCCGGCGTAAATCAAGGGCTACCTGCATATACCTCACAATAAATCTTTATAATAGATGTAACACGTATTAAAAACGAAATATGTTCCAGAAATATCAAGGTTTGTCTCAGGTACATAGAAGTAAATACCCTGTAAAATGGGGAATAGATGGAGTAATAATAATAATAATTCAATTCAATTCAATTCTTTATTATTTGTGTGCTGTATCAACAGCCTGATGACCAATTACAGATACAGCAGAGAGATAAACTCACAAACACAGTAAAACATAAAAGGTAAAACAAGCAATATATAAAATACATTGATACGGAAAAAATACACAAAAATTACTACTAACTATATTAGGATATTTGTAAATTAAGTAAATTATACTATTATAAAATGTGAAGAAGTGTGACAATTTTCGTCTCGAATATGTCCAAATCCCTGCAGATGACATTAGCAGCTGATGCGCATCTAGCAGAAGGGCTGTTTTTGATCAAAGGGCTAAAACTGAACATAGAAAAATCTCTCAGATTCCGAGCAGGGATGCGGAGACCGACAGCTTCCAGAAGGGAAGGACAGCATTTAAAACCGCGGTAAACATGTGCAAGGAACAGTGCATCACTGCAATGCCTTCTCTTACGCAGGGTATGGAGTTTTAAAAACTCTAACGCATCAGCATAGCTGTAATGCACTTGGGGAAGGAAACGATAGTAGCAAAGGGCTGCAAACTTCTGCTGAATACGTTCCAGTTTGTTGGCATCAGTAGTCGTAATAGAATTCCAAACGACCGAGATATACTCAAGCTTGGATCTAACTAAGGTTACATATAACATATACAGGCAATCGAGAGAAGAGAACGAAAAGGTTAATGTGCGAACAAGACCCAGCAACTTAATACAATGTGAAAATATGTGGTCAACATGGTTGTGAAATCGGAGCTTGGAGTCGATAAATATTCCCAGGTCTTTAATGGTATCGGTACGTGTTATGGAGGACTGAAAAAGTTTGTAATGAAAGATCAAAGTAGTGGTTTTCCTGGAGAAGGAAATTACTGTAGTTTTACTAATATTGAGTTTCATGAAGTTAGCAGTGCACCAACCTTGTACCGAGTCAATGTCAGTTTGAAGTTCATTGCAGTCGTTGGGAGATTTAATGGCACGAAAAATTTTGATATCATCAGCAAAAAGAAAGCATTTAGAATAATTAATTACTTGGCATATATCATCAATAAACAAGTTGAATAGTAGAGGACCCAAAACAGATCCCTGTGGAACACCAGAGAGGACCACAAAAGGAGAGGAAAGAGTTCCAGAAACGCGAACCTGGGATTGTCTGTTGGTTAAGTAACTACGAAACCAGTTTACATAACCATCAGAGAGCCCAAAAGCACTGAGCTTCTTGAGTAGAAGAGTATGAGGAACAAGATCAAATGCACTGCTAAGATCAAAATAAACAGCATCAGCTTGACCCTGGGAGCCAATAATAATAATAATGATAATAATAACAATATTATTACAGAACGAGAATGCTCCAATCCAAGTTCTTCATGTGTATTCTTCCGCCAAATATTTTTAAGGTGATCGAAGCAAAGAGGTTATGATGGGCGGATGCGTATTTCGTGTGGGCGTTAGCAGGTGAACACAAAATTCTATTCGCAGAGCCTCAATAAAATATAGAATTAGGAAACGTGGGCGTTGATTTCATGACAATGTTCAAATAGATCATAAGGAAGTGGGGTATGATAGAATAGAATTCCGTGTTAGAATTTTAAAGTAAGGTATGAACGTACGGCTTGCATAAAACGGGGAATTTGTTGTTCATCTGAGTATCTAGCAATTTTAATTAACGATCGTCACTTTGTAGTTCTGGTTTTTAGCTGATGCCTGTTTAATAGGCCTGGGTTTGTGACGTGGCTACTCTTCTGTTTGCAGGTCGCTGTGGTCATGGTAGTCCTTGCGAACAGCTGTGCTACGAGTTGCATGACGGGATGTTCGAGTGCGACTGTAAAGACGGATTTGTGCTGCACCAGAATGGATACAGCTGTCTGGGTGAGTAGTCGTTCGATATAGCGTGCATTTCTGCCACAAGCTCGCGTCTTTATTATCACAATACGCCTTGCTATCAAAGCACTGAATCTGGACAGTATTCATAATAAACAAATTTTCAGGGAAGAACTTACGGCGCATATTTCTAATGATTAAATCCATACGATGAGGTAGGAAAGAAATATAAATTAATAACTGTGCGATTTTGTTATCTTTTGTGCATAATTTCCACCTGAACTGATTCTGAGTACATTTCATTAGTTTTATATAACCCCAAAGTTTCCGCAACGTTAAAGCAAGGTTAATGCAGGCTATGAAATAAGTATGTTTATGAAGTATGATTTCGTCGCCCAAAATATCTCTTTCCTCTTGGTTTATGTTCAAGGACCTGGCCATAATTTCGAACATAACTGTGGCAGTGACATTTTATCTTCATCAGCTCTAAAGATTTTACCGCCATTATGCAGTGTTCTGGAATTACGTAATGGCTTTGTAACACACTAAATGTAACGGTTATAATGTCAGAGTTCGGTCTTCTGGAGCTAGGTACTGAAATTGCATGCCCAAGTGCTGTACTTCAGTATTCCGGAATTATCTAGTTTAACTTCTTGCAGATATAGTTATACAGCCACAAATCTGTTGTCAGTTCCTCGTTCATGATTATGGAGTGTGTACCAAGTTAATGTGGTTGGAATTAAGGATGAGATGCAATATACAGGGCATCTTACTTCTTAAACATCGTGAAATGGTTCGTACTTCAGCGTGGAGGGTAACTTGTACCGGCTGTTAATGTTTATAATTTGTCTTTATTTTTTCTCCCTTTTAGTTCATACGTTAATATATATTTTACACAGCTTTTGTACTTCATTTTACGGTTGTGATCATTTAAGTTGTATTTTATACCTCGTAATTTCCGATTCATTTAAAAATATGTAAAGTTTCCCTCAAGTTATTTATTTGTCATTTGGCTAAAAGGTCACTCTATAAGCGTGGCAATAAAATCTTCATGACACTATTGTAGTTTACACAGCGATTTATGTGTGTCTCAAAGCAGAGTGGGATGATAAATTACATTTAATTAGCATAATTAGGATGAGGTTTTTTACGTACGGCGCTGCTCACAAACCTCAGTGTGTTGGTACAGGATGTTATACAACATTATTCTCTAACAAATGTCTCCGGTTCCCTGTTGCGGTCAGGGTTTGGGATTGCAGTAATTTACTAGCCCTGTGTTTTCCCATTATCAGTAACAAGAATGGACCTCATGTTAACTTAGGTCAGTGTCATGGACTGAGTCTAAGGGCCCTTTCACACGTGGCCCATGTGAGCTGCTCACGAGAGCTGAAGCGACTCTCGGCAAAATGGGGAAAATAACCCCAGAAAGTAATTAGAAATGGGTACTATTTATTAATTATTGATAATTATGCTATAAAATATTACCATTTCATATAATATGTTAAATAAGTAGTTGTACTTGAATTGTTTACCAAAAGAAATATAGAATTGCATTCGACGTCGAACCCTTTATTATACATGACGTTCGTGATTGACAATCCATTTTGGTCTCCAGTGTTACAAAAATGGAGTACTTTGCTTGCCTCAATATCAACAATCCTCCCTTCAGGCGGAATACATCGTTACTTAGCTGTGTCTCTCCCACAAAAGCAGCCCTTTAAGCTATTGTACAACTCATCAAATTATGCAATTCACATTCAGAAGTAATTAAAATCTTCTTATCATCTTCCCTCAGTCCATTTCACAGACAATGGGATGCACCCAGACTCACCTTTTTCTACGCTTTCTTCGCTTTTGTAAAGCCAGCACAATCAAAGCGACCTCTTCATTAAGTTCCAACATTATGTGATGAACGCTACTAAGACACAGGCACATATGTCGTTGGACAGACAGAGTGAAGTTGATAACTCTAGTGGAGGGTCATGCGAGCTGACCTGCGAATTGTGTATCGGCTCCGCATGAGCTACTTACCGGCACAGCTAGCCGCTCAGCTGAGCGGATCACGTGCTCACGTGTGAAAGCAGCCCAAGTGTGTCGCGACGTATTCAATTTAAACTTGTTTCTTCGTGTGTAGAGTTGTCTGGGATGTTGCTACGTGTAGTCTGGTAGATATTGACGGACGATTAATGGAGTTTAATGTTTTCATCATCATTGTGGCCAGTGTTTGCGGTCATTATCTACCAGACTGTACAATGCAACATTCCGAAAAAGAGCTGTCGTTAAGTGTTGAAGGTCTACAACTCTTATTTCAAAATGATTCCGAGCGGTACGTTTTTAACGAAATACAAATAAACACATCTTCTGGCTCTGTGCAGTATGATGTGATTGTAGTGCGATAATGCTTTTAATGACTAATTTGTGTTTGTAATAATCGAATTTCAGGGCCACTGATGCTTGAAAAATAATAAAGATAGCACAGGTACGTTTTTATATCAGCAAACTAGACTTTGTCCTGCTGTTATTCCCATATTTGACGAAGGTATAATATAACGCATTTCAGAAATATCCTTTGCATTAGGAATTTCGCATTGAATTATATGCAAAGAGCACTTGATGGAGGGAGGGTCTTGTTTCAAGAAGTTGTAGCACTTCCAGTCTCCGAGATGAGCTTAATATTAGGAATTTTTTATGAGTCTTGAAAGTGTCGGTTGGTAGTAGGTTGTCTCCGCAAGTTGCCCGCTCTTCCCCCCCCCCCCTCACAC
The DNA here is from genome assembly GCF_977971745.1 of Zootermopsis nevadensis. Lineage (NCBI taxonomy): Eukaryota > Metazoa > Arthropoda > Insecta > Blattodea > Termopsidae > Zootermopsis > Zootermopsis nevadensis. The sequence continues at coordinate 3,781,392 of NW_028259138.1, read as the reverse complement.
CCCGCTCCAATCCCTCTCGACCCGTTAATTAAGAGTCATAGAACATTTGGATTGTAATGGTGACTTATTACTGCAATAAATTATCTCTCAAGATCTTATCTATACATTCTTAGGCCTTACACAAAACTGCTTATTAGGTTTCAAGATCCAACATCTTGTTGGGTCGCTGTGTCCTCTGCAAGTCGTGATCACTTAGAAATTAGTTACGATCGGAGGAAATGGACCAGCATAGCTTTCCTGTCATCTGTAATACAGTGTTCCTCAATCTGGCTGGAGTAAAGGTTCGAATTCAAATGTGCTTCTAAACGTGTAACGTTATCGGTTGTGGAAGTCTGGTTTGTTACGCAATATAGTTTTGTAGATGGTAACGACGTTTCGGTGAATCGTCTTGCCTCCACCATGTGGGTATACTTATTGACACTTATGACACGTTACCTTCGCCTTCAAAATAGAAGGATACCTGAGGATGGAGTCAGTATTTTCCTTCTAAACGTTGGTATCTTCCTACAAGTCCACGTGGCATTACAATTCAGAAGATCAACATCGACCGTTTATCCTTTTTAACGCTACGCCTCCACATGGCGTTAAGTCATAAACACCAGACCGAAATTTATTCCTTATTGTCTTTTGCGATAGTATTATATTAATACTTTCTCTATTTTGGGTTTTATTTAACAGATGCTACAAAAAAGTCTTAAAAATCGTAGGTGTCACTACGTTTCGGAGGATGGATCTTCCCTCGTCATCAGGAAGAAAGGGGCGAGATACCTGTTCTGTTGGATCCTGTAAGCCGAGGTATTCCAGATCTAACTTCCAAGAAAGATCACGGATAAATCTAATTGCTTAATGCATTGAACTGCATGTGGTTGATTACCTAGTGGCGAAAAAATGATTGGAATTATTGCATGATGCATTCTAGAGGGTGATTCTGAAGAGTAAATTGCCTGGTGGGATCATCCTCCTATTAACCAGACCGACTACTACTCTGAGCAGATCAAGGCCTTCAGCCCGTTTATCGACAGCACATCTCCAGTTACAGTTACAAAGGCATATTTTATCATTTCCAGCCTTGGGTCTCGCACGCAGGAATGGTGTAACCTGGCAAGGGACGATGCCATGCACTCCGCCGTTAGTAACTTTTTGGGTGGTTGGTATAGAATAATTAAAAACCTCCTATGAACGTGTAGGAACAAGTGCCGAAAGTGGGAGCTGATAGAAGGGTTCCTCTGTCCTATATGGCGTACGTGACATGATTGTAGTATGGCCTTGACCAATACCCTTCAACTTGTAACCAAAGCTCACTGTGCAAATTTATTTGAGTTCTTGCAGCTGACTCGTGGTTTACATCATTCACTCTCGTCTGACCACTTAATAGTATCTGTGTATATATCACAGTACTAGAAACTTCTAAACATTTACACTTCTTAATTTTCTACCATCAATATCAAAGTTTCATTGCGATCATGTGAATTGCAAGGGTTCTGAAATGTTGTTTGCTGCAACTTCTGCTGACATAAATTTTTAATATATTAACATCAATATGATGGCCTGTATTTAACTCTTTGCTTAAGGGAAATAACTATTGCACCAATGTAGCTAGGTCTGTGATGCTACACATGGAATAAGATCGGAAACATCTACAAATTTCTTACGAAATGTTTTACCAATTACAAACATGTAGATTGTGCGAAATTTAGAGATTGTATCTGTTAACCTGAACACAGATGAAATAATTGTTATTGAAAATTACAAGCAGAATTTAATTGCTAAAGAGTGTGCCTATTTATTAATCTATAATTCTTGCTGTCTTTGCCACATTGATTTGCATATATTTGCCATATATTTTTACTGAGATTATTGGCTTACATTAACGTAATTGAAAAATCATAACTCTATTGTGTGTGCATTTTGATCAAAACCTGTTAGACCTAAAACTTGTTTACTGGAATCAGTGAAAGTTCTATACCACTCTGTCGTATTAGTGTGCTTTTATTTCTGGTTTGGTGATGTTTTGTGTCTGCGATACGACTAACAAACATATGTGCCTACGTCTTGTAGTAAACGTTACCTAGTAACACGAATCTTCGTAAACGACACAACGAAGAGGTTTTACTGCTTTTTTGAGAATGAAGAATAAATGTAACTGAATGGGCAACGGGATCTGTTTGCTGTCTCAAGGACGTGGGAACGTGAAAAGCTGTTGCCAGCAGACGATCTCTCTTTTGATCTATTTGCTGATCATGTAATCAGAAGTTGACCCAGACTTTCCCAGATGGAATTACTGTATAAATATAGTAATACATAGATACAAGATATGCTGGAAGTGCATGGCTAGGAGACCCTTATTACAACTTCAAGTTTGTGATATAATAAAATACTCTCTCTCTCTCTCTCTGTAGTTTCGCAGTCTCATGACGCAGTTATGGGTGTCAAGACATCATTTATTTTCTATCATAACACCCAGGAATTTAAATTCGGAATGCAAAAGCATATGGATCTTTGTTTGCGTCAGAAATATTTAAGATTTCTGGCACAAGGATGCGCCACAGGTTGGAGAAGAGTATGAGAAGAAGAAAAAAAAGAAAAGCACACGACGAAGAAATCGAAAAGGAGAGAAAGGAATAGTAAAAGAAGAAGGAAAGCGCTAGAAAGAAAAATAAAGTAGAATGCGTAATAGAAGAAAACCAACTGTATCACATATTACATTACTTTCGTACTTATGCTCTAGTAAATAATATCTGTTGGCTTATGTATAAAAAAGTCATTCAGCATCGTTGTTTTACCTGCACAGAACGTTGAACGAGAAATGATAAGATTTAATCTGAAGAATTTCAAAGCCTTTTCTTCCTGTTTTCAGGAAATATTGCATCGTCCATTGTTTCTAGCGTCCTGAGTCTCCAGTGTCCAGACTTTCCGGCGTCTCGTTTTCTCCAACTTCTTGTCTTTCCAGCTTTACATGCTTACACCAGACAAGGTTTCCAGCGTAACTAGTTTCAAGCTTTCTAGTATTCCAGCAACCAATGTTAAGTTAGATTAGCTTAACTTATCTTAGCTTCGGTTACGTTAGGTACGGTTAGTTTAAGTTAAGTTATATTAGGCTATGTTAGGTTGGGTTGAGTTAGTTTAGGTTAGGTTATGTTAATTTATGTCAGTTTCGAGCAGGTCACATCATGTCATGTGAGTTGAGGTTTCACTTCCAGCATTTTATATATCGAGTCTCCACGGTTACCAGGATCTAAGGTTTCCATCCAGTATTCTAGTTTTCTAGCGTTTTGGCTTCAAAGTGATTCTGGTTTCCAGCATACTAGGTTTCCTGCGTCCCGTGTGTCCAGCGTTCAGTTCTTCCATCGTAACGTGTGAACAGCGTCCCGTGTTTGCATCATCCCGTGCTTCCAGAGTTCCATGTTTTATGTCTCCAGTGTTCCTATCGTTTTGTATTTTCAGCGACCCGTGTTTTATACGTAAGTCTTTGTGGCATCTTCCATCGTCAGCATCCTGTCCTTCCAAAATCTCATACCTCTAACGCCCAGTATCTCCAGCGTTGCATCTTTCCAGGGTACACGTTGCTATGTCCACTAAGTTTAAATCATTCCAGGTTTCTCGATTTCCAGCAACACAGGTTAACGTAGCTTAGCTTAGCTTAGCTTAGGTTAGGTTAGGTACGTTTAGAAAATGGCTGTCTTCCTGGCTGTAGCGCCGTATAGCCTGGAAGAAGTTATCTAGCTTTTAAGAGGTCATTGCTGCTTCCATCATCAGGGCGATGAGTAGACCATACGCCAATCAACGAACCAACCAAAACGTTAACTAAGGGCGGATTCCTGCAGATGCGAAAGACATTGCCCATCGCTAGGCTACACAATACTTGCCTATAAGGTGAATTGCTGGAAATAGTAAACAGTACCTTAAAAATAAATGGTAGTTTGCTTACGGTAACGGGAACTTTTTGTGGCAGAAAGCCTTGCCTCTTCAAACCATGAATTACTGCGACTGCTGAAAGATTATCCCACCAGGCAACTTATCCTTTGTGAGAAGGATTTTGGTTGGATGGCTTGCTGGGATTTGAACCCTGAAGCGTTGGAAATCGCTTTTGCAGATGGCCTCTGCGTCTTGAGGGGAATCACTTCAGCTGAAGGGCTCCATGGTTGGGGAGGGTAGACCGTGCCCCTTTTGAATTACACCCTGCCATTTGCCTAACAGCTGAGTAAAATAACCGAAACCCCCATTCAGGATAGCCGAGTAGTTAGACCAGTCGTTGCGCCGAATTTGCCGTCTATTCAGGGACAGCCTCGGCTGACCATCTGATCATCAGACCTCCTCGGTTGGCCGTGGGCAACCTCAGTAGACCTTGGTCGGCACAAGTACCTTCTTACTTGCCGAACTAAGGAGCCCCCCGCATCAGCTCATTTGGAGTCGAACACAGTCATCGCTCTGATGTAGTTGGCGAAGAATGGAATCCCGAAATTCTCATGAATTTGCCTGTTACCGGCGTATCAATGCGCGTTAGTCGCTTTGCGAAGACACTTGGATTATAACACTTTGCAGTTTCCGGATGTGGCTGCGGGCAGCTAACACCCGGATCGGGCATGTGTAATACTTCATAAGACGGATGAACTTCTTCAAGAGCAGCATGCCGTTTATGGCGGAGAGGCCGGTTCTGCTGTTAAGGAGGGGCCAAGCACGCTCAATCGTTTAATTGCCTTTTTCTCATCTGGCCGAAGTGCGACGAACAGATATGACCGGTGATAAGGGTCACCTTAAGATACCGCGCTGTCTCTGGCCCACTGTACCGGCTTTACGAGGAAATGCACTGCTCTGGGCTTCTGGATGCGTCTCGCAACCTTAACTATGAGCACCTCGGTACACTTAGATACTTTGATAGGAATTCTCCAAGCCCGCAGCCGGAGCTCCAGTTTACCGAGGGAGGATTCCAGATAACCGACGAGAAGCGATAGACTACGGGACGTAGCTACGACAGCTGTCATCCGCGTAGCTCGACGTCGCGGGATGTGTAGGTATGTCCTTCACATGCATCTGAACACCACAGAGAAGACGAAGCCACCCTGAGCCACTCCAGCTTGCATGCCACGACAGGCGGATATGGCTGACTGGAAGGACGTTTGTGACTTTGGGCAGTGAGGGTATGATAAAATGATTCTCACCTGGTAGGACGCGAAGTTCAGAATGGTTAACTTGTAAAGGATGCATTTAACTTACAATGTATCTATGGCTTTGGTCACATCCAGGAATACTACTCCGTTTAACCGCTCCACATCACGATTCTGTAAATTCTTTTAAAAAGGCGAGCCAGCTTTAGCGTCGTGCTACGTCTTGGTTGGTACCCAGACTGTTCGTCACGTATCAACCCATGTTCATTTACCTCCCGTACCCTAGCAAGTAGGATCGTCCGAAGATCTTCCCAAAACCGTAAAGAAGACTGATGGGTCTGTACGAAGATGGCATCGTGGGGTCGTTCCTCTTATTTATTATGGATACCACGCGTACGTGCGAACCTGTGGCTGCGTTTGCATTGAAGCGACTTTTTTGGAGAATGGTACTTCTCCACCTTTACACGCAGTACTCCACATCACGTCCACCCACATCCCTAATATCGGGTGATTCACCTTTCGGAACCCGTGAGCCCTTATAAGGGCCGCTTTCTCGGACCTGTCTGTTTTCATGACCTTCCTCTGCCTACTGTCCAGGCTGTGGTACGCCCCCCATTTCCATTGGAGTCGTCGTCCCATTCCAGTGCTTAATTTTTCCAACGTTCCGTTTTTCCCGCTATGCGTTTTCACAACGATCCATATTTCCAGTGTACCGTGTTCCCAGCGTCACGTTTTTGCAGCATCCAGGCTTTCAAGCGTATCGTGTGTCCAGCTTTACTACCGTCCTCTTTTTGCACAGACTTTATATTTACAGCATCCCGTAATTGCAGCGTTCAATGTATCCTGCGTCCCATGTTCATGTTTCCAGCATCCGAGTTTTGCAGTGTGCTAGGTTTCTAGCAATTCAGCATCCCGGGTTGTCGGCTTAGCATAGCCTGGCTTACGTTAGGTTAGGTTAGGTTAGGTTAGGTTATCTTATGTTAGTCTAGGTTAGGTTATTTTAGGTAAGGTTAGGTTACGTTGGGTTAGGCTGTGTTAGGGTATGTTATCCTTGATTTTGGTAGGTAAGGTTACGTTAGCTTGGATTTTGATAGGTTAAGTTATGTTCGGTTAGATTAACTTGAGTTAGGTTAGTTTCAGGTATGTGATACCAGGTCAGGTGAGTTGAGATTTCGATTTCGGCTTTGCACTTTACCAGGTGTTCAGGATCCAAGGGCTCTGGCATTCTACGTTTCTAGGGTTTCAGGTTACCAGCGATCCAGGTTTTCTACTTTTCCCGTTACCAGCATTCCGTTTTCTCAGCGTCCAGTTTTTCCTTGTTCCCGTCGTTCCAGCTTCCTGTGTTTACTGCGTTCTGTGTTTACAGTGTCGTTTCTCCAGCATTCCATATTTTTAGCGACCCGTGTTTTCAGCGTAACATGTGTCTCTCGTCTCGTGTTTTTTGTGTAAAGTGTGTTCGGCGTCCCGTGTGTGCATCGATTCGTGTTTCTAGCGTGACAAGTTGAGATATATTTTTAGAACATGCAATCACGATATCCGCTGCTGTCACTGTGGAGATACGACCCGGCTTCCTCCCTGATATTCGTAACACCAAAGTGATTGCATGTAATAGGAGCGAGGGCTAAAATAATGGAGATTCTTCCAGGCTTCTGTCCTTAATTTGGAGGTCAGGTGTCTCTAAAGTGCGCAAAAGATGGCTGTTGTATGTTTATCCAAAACGGTGGTATCCGTTTACTTGAGATTACAATCCAAAAGACGAATATCAACATTTTCACTGCCGCGAGAAAACTCTCATAACGAGTACATTAATTACTATCTTGTAAGAAAATGCTCTGAAACTGGAATTTTGCGTGATATTCAAGGTGTTTGTTCCTTAACAGTGCTACTCACACACAAATTGCTTATGACACTTCCAAGTGCAGTAAATATTCCAAGTCAAAGCGGAATTTTAATTCCTGTCATGCCGAGCCAGGAAACGTGCTTGACATTAGGGAGTAGGACTCACAGGACTTTGTACTTTCCAGAAACTTTTCTCTCCGATATTACAGCAGTTTGGCAGGAAACTAAAGTTTCTCGTATCAACGGTTAGAAGCATACACATAATTTTTAACAATCCCTTCTGATACTATTGTCTGTCCAGCTTAGTGGAGCTCACTAAATCCAACAAATAATATAATGTGATAGCTTAAAGATATCTCCTAACATCAGGGAGTGCTGATAAACCGTAGAACCGTTAAGATGGACGAAGACCGAAAACTTGACAAGTTATCTTTTTTTCGTTGTTACATAAACGGTATCATTGCGAAATAACATCTTTAAATATGGAGTCATGAATGGTAACACGTGCAATAAATGTTTCGCTTTTAAAGGAACTGAAGTAGTTAATGTAGTTTTATGGATATTTTGTTTATAAAATTATCTTATGGTGTTTAGTTTTAGGATATTTGTGTTTGTGGAGATTGCCAATCAGTTCACGAAATTTAAACTTAGCAAATTGAAATTTGGTGTTTAAACATTTCATATAGAGTTATATGAATGTCTTTTTGAACGTTTCTTTAGATTTATTAACCAACTGAACAACGATAAGCTTTTCAAGAAAGATCCTGCTTCGAGGTAAGGGGATTGATACCTCATTGGCGATGATATTACTTTGTTTCAGGTAACAGACAGGCGGGACTAGCCTAAATCGACATAGCTGAGTTAAATGACACAGGGTTTTAATTTCGTGGCGTTAGGTGTATCATGTTGGTGCTCAACTCTAGTGAAAGATGGGTGTTACGAGAGCTCGGTTTTCAAGCTTTATGTGCGAAGTATGTTTTATGGTGTATCTCTTAGGAAATTAAGGTTACAGTTTGTTAAAATTATCAGCCCATGACTTGTGGTTAACTTATTGAACAGATATCCAGCAAAGACTTTGGAATATGTCATATTTAAAACTAATTTTTCGATCAGACTTGTTTTTAGATTATGGTTTGGAGATAAGTCCTGCCGTCTTTGGGTTAAATGATATAACAGGTTTGTCTGTGAACTCTGCACACAGACAAAGAGCATTTTCCTTTGTCAGTCGCTAAGTTTTCTTGCTAATGTTCGATTATTTGTCTTAAAACTTTGCTATGAAGAAGTCAGTTTTTATCATATTTATAACTTGCTTATTTTAACGTGTCATTAATTTGTTATTAATAGTAAGGAGGTTCTGTTTGTAGAGTGTTATATTGCTCTGTTTTATGTTTAGCTCCTCTGTGTCCAATGATGTTTGTCATGATAAACTTACGTGTTTCGTAATCTGTATTATTAAACATAATAGTAGTTGTAAGACTTGAGGTTCTCACAGCGGTGAATATGAAGATTTCTGTCTTCTGGGTTATTGCGCTGTGTAGTCTGGTCGATGTTAACCAACGTTTCAGAGGTCATACTGCCTCCGTCATCAGGGCAGTATGACCTCTGAAACGTTGGTTAACATCGACCAGACTACACAGCGCAATAACCCAGAAGACAGAAATCTTCATAATAGTAGTTCATGAGAAGAGTGTATGCATGTATGTCATTTTACCCGGGCTGTTGGACAAAATGACAAATTGTAGACATTTCGGTCATTTTTAAAAACAGACCACAAGAAGACGTTGCATGTGTAACAAATATTTCATTATACTCCACATACAACTGAAAGCATAAAAAGTCAATACTAATACATTAAACATTTATATTATATATATATATATATATAATGAAATTTTTGGCCAGTTTACCATATCACGCCTCACGGAGTAAGAAATTAATTTCCCTTTATTTAGTTACGGATCTACCACACAACAAAAAAGGTCATGTATAACACATTTATACATAAGCTATTTTCGGGAGAAATATTAAAATGTAATTTGAGTTTTATATATATTGGACCGATTATGGACCTATTTATTGTATTGTACACTGTATATTGGACCAGTATGAACCAAGATCTTATTCGTTCGATAACTTGTGCTTCCTTTAAAAGGCGTATTTAGAAAACACTTATTTCTTACAGTTTTAACTCTTCAAATGACAGGCGTTCTGATGTTTATAAAATTGCGGAACCGCGACTTTAGTTTAAGCCTATCAGAAGCACACGCAGGCCTGTGGTGATAAACACATTGCATTGCATGCAATTAAAGTCTAGCCCCTGGCTTAATAGATAATGGCTAAGTGGATTTTCCACAGCGTGGAAAACAAATAAAGAGGTAGCAGCGATGTCCCCATGACAAACTTTCGTCTATTTATTCTTAAGAGGGAGGTGCCTAGAAGAAGAAAGCGACAGAGAGAGAGGGAGAATTTGAAAACTTTGTCCAGTGACAAGAAAGTTTAATTCCAATTTTGTATGTTAGTAAACTTCTAGAGTGTTCACAGTTAATCATCTACCCCTAATATAATAGCCAATGCCCGTCATGACCGACTTTACGAGTGCACCATTCGTACGACTCGGAATAAAATGAAATTAGTTTTTGACGGTGGCGACTGCAATATCAGGGAATACAAACGATGTTGTGGTGGAACCTGGCGGAGTCTGCATTTGGCCGGAGTCTAAAGTCGGTTTCTTGTATGTGCGTTTCAGTCGCAATAAGAAATTTTCATTTAATTTACTTTATAAATAAATGTTATAAATGTTGTACTTTTAGTGTGATTTGCAAAGCTAATGCTGCAATAAATTGTATTACTGCGCAAAACAAAGTTGAATACGAATAAGGAGTGTTCATTTGGCTTTCCATATTTACGATTTTATATTCCTATATAATAACTAATAGGCATATATATACAGTTTTACTTGTTGTTTTGTATAGGTGTGAAACGTGCCTTCTCACTCTGAGGGAAAGCATGGATTCGGGAAATTTTGACTAAGATCTGGGGATGTCATTTAAGCCTGGTTTGTAATAAATAAATAAGAAAGGAGCAGTGGTAGAAAATTAAAGAGTATTATGTTATGAAGAGCTGCACAAATTGTACTGTTTGCCTAATGTGAGAACACTTCTGAGCCTGTTGATACTCCTTTAATACGTCAATTGTATCGAGTCTCAAATTTTAGAAATAATTGTAAAATGCCCACAAGAGTGTGGTTCGAAAGCTTGAAAATAAACAACTTCAGATAAACATGCTGGTGGACCAATATTAAATAGAGTCTTAAAGAAATAGGCCCATGAAGATAATGGGCTCTTAATTCAGCTGGCTAAAATTAGGATTCTGCAGATGGATTAGCCTATGTGGTCTTTGTTATAATTTTTGGGTATCAAAATAATATGGAATTTCTTGATCATATAAACAACTATGCACTGGTGACTTTATTACTGAGTTGCTTATTTACTATCTTATTTAGTGAGTTAGTTTTAAACTTAGTGCTTTAATACCAACTAGTTAAGGTAAAACTGTCATGATTTTAGTTAATTATTTGGTTAGTAACTTAGTAAGATAGTTTTTTAATTCATAAGTTAGTAATTTGTTTCTCGTTTATTTAGATGCTTAGTAGCATAGATACTTAGGAAGTTACTTAATTAATAAACATGTTAGTAATTGTTACTTTTGTTAGCTGTAGATCTAAACTTCATAATTGTTCGGTTCAGTTACAATGAAAATAAAATTATCTAATCACTGTAGACTAATTTACACTCCACATTCTATGTTCCTGTCTAAAACATTATGGACTGTGAAACTCTACATTTTAAATAATTAGTCTCTACTAGAGAATCACGGATGACTGAGGCCACCGCTGCAGTGCTGATTCACAGGAGTAATTACAACGCCTGGTGCCATCATTCTGTCCATGGCTTTGTCTTTCTTTAGTTCTTTTGCCGTTATATCCCTTCTTCAATTTCTGTTTCTTTGTCTTTATTCTCTCATTTTATTTTCCTTTATGTTTCTTAATACCTTTCCTCTTTTATTTTAGTTATTTCTTTAATGACGCATTTCGAACAAAATACCATCACACCAGACATTCTTACTACGCGGTCCGCGTTTCGCTTCCGTGCGATCGTCGACATAACGGGGTTAATTTCAATGTAGACCTAACGCCTTTGCTCAGTCTACTTGACGAGATGCAGAAATGTTACGTGAGCGAGGGTGAAGGTTGTTTTGCCACATCACGTGCAAATAAAAATATTATTTTGTTTCATTGCTTCAATATTTATAGTGTTTATTACTAATCTTTTAGAGTTTGTCCTTCTTTCCAGATTTTTAACCATTATCTGTCTGAAAATTACGTAACTCTATTTCCCTCATCAGAAGATACGATAAAAGTTCTACTTTTTGACGTGAAAACGTCTTTAAAATCGATGCCGGGTGTGGGGAGGCAATCGCGCCCAAATGAGCGACAGTTTCTGTCGAAGTAATTTCAAACTTCAATAACTCGGCTAAAACTAGACATAGCGCCGCCATCTTAGTCTCGTTTTAAAGAGGAAGGATGAAAGTTTGTGCCAGTACCACTCCGACATTCGTGGCGGCCGGACGTCGCGAACTGCGCACGCGCAAAGTGAACCCACGATTTTCGAATTTCCGGATTCGACACGTGTCCATAAACGGGATCATATCTCAGAGACTAATTATCCGATACAAGTGAACTAAGTGTTGTTTTGAAGAGGAGTGTATATCTTACAACTCATCCTGGCCTCCAAGTGTGTATCTCAAAAACTCAAAAAGATACGAGGCTGTGAATTTGAAAAAGTTTGAAAATTTCCCGATTTTCTTAAAATGTCGCGATATATGAGGGCAAAGTACAACCAGAATTACAAAAATGTTCAATTTCAATATACTATACACGATTGACGTTTTCACGAAAATAACTTCGGCAGTGTCCGACACTGCCTATCAAATTTTTTTTTTGGGTCTCTAGCCGGAGCTAGTTCAGGGTTTGAGGTGTTGTATAATGTGTGCAGTTTTTTCTTGAGATCGCCATTAAAGAAATTAAAAAGCATGAGAAACATCGCTGTTAACTGTGATATAAGCTAGGCATAGTGCCTATGCCTTAGACCCCTCAGACTCTGCTTGCTGTGTGCTGAGTGGTATTAAGATAAAGAAGTGTATGAAGAGTTGATGTAATGTGCTTTTGTGCTATCTCATATCGAATCAGAATATGAAATGAAGCGCTTGCGATGCGACGTCGATGATAAAACGTGCTTATACTCAGCGACATTACAATACAGCCTACATCCACTAAAGATGCCTTCTGCATATCTAAATGGTGGCAGAAATATCTCATTGTGGTTTTTATTGTTCAACATTGATATGTAACACCACCGCATTAATGAGCATGAAGTGTTGATCATCATTAATGAGTAAACGCATATGACATATAGCTCTTAACCCTGTATGTGCTGCACTCTGGATAGTAGGGCAATATTAACTTCTGTGGTCTGTATTTATACGTGTTTGTTGTTAAATACGATCAATGAAAAACCCATTCGCCATCTGTCATTAATTAAAGCTAATTATTCGTGTAATTTTAACAGCAGAATTTGTACGTTAAGCCTACCATTGAAATATGTCAAAGTAATAAATGAGTGAATAAATTTATTCTGTTACAAGTGGTCTCGGGCCGGATGTGGCCCACGGACCGCTAGTTGTATCACGCTTATGCAGAGAAAACGCTCGATTTGTGTTACGAACATGTCTTCGAATTTTTAACAAGTTAGTGGCTATACAGTTGATGTTTCTCTTGGTTTACATAAATTTCTCCACGTGACTTTTAACACAGGATATCATGCAAGTTGGTGGAAGCGTAAGGATAAACTGGTCACCCCTCGAAAGCTGCCATTTTTAATTCTTATTAGTAGAGTATTTGTGTATGAACCTGTAAAAAATATTTGACAGACATGAGAAGTAGTTAAATTAAATAAGAAATCGTAAGGAAATAACGTATTTATTTTCATATGCATTTTCATGTCAAGCGTGTCAGATTTTTACACAGCTCCGTTCAAAATGTTTCACGCGATAAAAATATTTTTACTTAGTTCTTATACAAGTAGACTAAAGAATAAAAGTACCTATGTAGGGTGATCTCCAATAACAAATGCCAGTTATAAAGAGTCTACAATATTGATCTCTGTGACTGACTCATGGGACTTCCTTTAATATATAAAATATATTACGTCTTCTTATATTATTAAAATAATTATATTTTATTATGTTATATATATTAACATTTTCGGAATCAATTGTGTAATTATTGATTATTATTAATTACCAAGAATCTGTCATTTAATTTATATTATTTGTTACTTATGTTATTTATTTTGTTTAAGACAATCTGAGTTTCGTGAATTTTAAATACTTACTTAGTTAACCCATCGTTACCATTAGCCAGGATAGCTCAGTCAGTATAGTGACTAGCTACGGGCTGGACGACCGGGGTTTGATCCCCGACGGGGGCAGAGGATTTTTCCTCTAGCCTCTGCGTCCAGACCGGCTCTGGGGCCCACCCAGCCTCCTCTACAATGGGTACCGGGGGTCCTTTCCCGGGGGTAAAGCCGGCCGGGGCGTGATGCTGACCACTCACCCCCATCTAGTGCCGGGGTCAAGGAAGAGAGGAGCTATACGTCCACTCACCTCAAACGCCTACATGGCGTATAGTGGGACAAACTTTACTTTTACTTTACCCATCGTTACCAAGTACAATAATTTAATCATATATATATATATATGTTTAGACGTGATTAATGTTATTACTACTTTTAATTATTCTAAAAAATTATAATTTTCGACACGAAGTATTACATGTCCCGCTTTATTTCAAGGATCCCTTTCATTATTCATGCGCTCGTGAATATTAGCGAAGGTTGTAACCAATTATTAAGTCTACACAAACGAACCTTCCTTGTCTTGTGTTCATTTTCGTACATGAAATATATACTGTTAATTAAATTATTGTAAATATGCTGTGTTGTTACAGGACTTACTACTAGGGTTCCGAAGAGATAGGCCAACTCTAAAATCTGTATATTTCTTATACAGATTAAAACACTGAAAGCTGTGAAACTTATATATAACTCCATGTGTCAGAGTCCTTCATGAGAAGCTAATAATCGCCCAGCTTGCCAAGATATTCTCTCCATTTGTGGATCCCAAAAGTTTATTACAATATACACAAGAGCCCACTACCCGTCCCTTTCCTGTGCCACATTAATACCATTCACACCATGCTATTCACTTTATTTGGCATTTATTTTAAATATTACCTTTTAATATTATCCTACCATACGTTTCTAATTCTTCGAAGTGGTGGTAACTTCGCTTCAGATGGTCAGACGAAAATGTGTATGCATTACAGATAGCCCTCGATTTACGCCGGGGATGCGTTCCTGGACGAACCGGCTTAATCGGAATCGGCATAAATTGAAACTCTTTTATTATGTAAATCAAAGGGAAGTCAATGACATGCGTTCCCAGCACCCAAACATTGACGAGTAATATAATGGCATTACATTTTAAGCTCTGAAATAACGCAAATAAAATAAAGGGAATTTAAAAAAATATATTTTATACACTTAAATCCCGCACCGTAGCCGCGCGGTCCGAGGCATCATGCTTCGGACCGGCGATACGGAATGGGCGATGGTTCGGATCTCGGGGGAGAAGAAATTTTCTCATGAGCTTTCGACCAATGTATGGGATCGGTGCCAACCCAGCATCGTGAGGAAATTGGGGAGCTACAATAAGTAGCGTAATCCGGTCAGGCAAGCTAACGATGGCTGGGGGTTCGTCGTGCTGACCACACGTCACTCTATATCTGGTTGGATGATCGTTCACCTCTGCTTAGGCATGTGAACGTTAGGCCAGCAGACAGTTAGTCGGCCTTGGCTCTCAGAGGGCTGTTACGCCATGGATGAAAAAACAATCGGCAATTTGTTGGTCCCCACGATTGACTGCGATTCTTTCATGCGATTGATGTGTACAGTCATCTCTGCTGTTATGCGATAGTTGCATTCATGTAAGACGCCGACCTATAGAAAATCGCGTAGTAAAAATAAACCCGGTACCTCCGCAGAGATTAAATTAGTCCTTTTTAAGTTTTGTTACAAGAAAGGAACTTGCATTTAAATATACTTAACTAAGTCAGTACAAGAACAAAATATAAAATGTTTCATTCAAATAGTTTGTCTCCTTGTTTACTTTAAAATTAATGAATCTATGTGTAAACACTGTTATGATGTCCACACTTGCATAGCGTAGGCGTTGTCACAATGATCATTGATGCTCGTCTGTTGTTATTTTACATGTTTCTTTGTGTGAATACGTCATCCTAAGGGAACGTAAATTGAAGATGTGTGAGGAAGGAGTGATAAGCAGGTTGTTTGTTTCTATGAGAGAAGTAACAAAAGGATAATACAAATTGTAAGATTTTAGGTTTTCACGGCTGTGAGTCTGAAGATTTCTGTCTTCTGGGTTGTTGTGCCGTGTAGTCTGAATCATCGTCCTGATAACGGACGTAACATGACCTCTGAAACGTTGGTAAACATGTACCAGACTACACGGCGCAACAACCCAGAAGACAGCAATCTTCTGATAATAAAAATTACGTAATGAGAAGCTTTGTAATCATGTAATCAAGTGGAATGAGATGAGCGGACTTGGTGAAATGAGAAACCCTTACAAAGATTTAGTTGGCAAACCTGAAAGGAAGAGATAATTTGACAGAGGATACTATTAAATTACCTTATTAGGTTCAAGTAAAGATCTTAAATTTGATTTGAGTGTGTGGACTGCATTTAACGGATTTAGAATAGGATCCAGTGATTGCCTTTTGTGAATAAATCGGTGAACCTTTAGGTCCCATAAAGGATGGAGAATTTCTTGATTTTCTGAGCTGTTTTATCAGCTCCTTACGCTAATTTGTTATTCTATTATTATTAATCCCCCAAAAATTTATACTTTTATTATTGCATTATTTTCGAGTGTGCTAATGCAGTAAATAGCATTAGCATAAGATGATTTCGGAAGGGAGCACGCTTACTGTAATTTGTAAATTCATTATTTGCCATATTTCGTACAGCATTTATCTCGACGTTTATTTATTGCTACGCTTGGTCTGTAAGTTCAGTTACATCACTTTATGGTTTCGTTATCTGGTGTTTATTAACCAAAAATACGGTGTGTTGCTGAATACGGGCAACAGATTACATGCAACATGCAGCATCTCGGAGCATGAAAATACAGCAGACGCCTGCACCTGATACTATCTGTACAGTAGCTTTAAACAATTAGTAGATTAATTTTCTTCCCTCATTACTCCTGTTAACTGGAAGATAGTTGAACTTTGTGGGAATACCTAGTGAATGGTGGCCCTTCTTTATGAGTTGGGAGTAGCCTAGTTAAAAGCCGAAGACGCCTTACTGTACGATTTGAGGTGTACATGGCTGTGAGTCCGAAGTTGGCTGTTTTCTGGATTGTAGCACCATGTTGTCTGATAGAAGTTTACCAACGTTCCAGAGGTTCTTGCAGCCTCCATCTTAAAGGCGATGCAAAGCGGTGACTCATCACTCTGATGATAGAGGCAACAAGGACCTCTGAAACGTTCGTAAACTTCTACCAGGCTGTATGTCACTACAACCCAGAAGACAGCCATCTACGCATTACCGTTTTTACAAGATTCTGCCAGAAGACCCTTCTCTGAACCAGATGAATCTTTGATGACTGTCTTCTGGGATAATGCACCGTGTCGTCTGGTATACTTTTACAAACGTTCAGAGATGCTTGCTGTCTTGATGGTGGACGCAGCAAGCACATCTTTAACGACTGTAGACTTCCGCCTGACTACACGGCACAACATCACAGAAGACAGTCATCTTTATACTCGCAGTAGTGAGAGCCCAAAATTTCACGACGGATGAATTCAGTCCACACCAACACACAACCCACCTCATACTCCATTTTATTCCTCCTAATTACTGTTTCGTGAAAAGTATAATTATGGAACACCTCATTATACAGTCGTCCTGCTCTAGTCACTTCCTCAGTCTTGGCACCCTCAGTCAGTGATATTTCCCTCCATACGTGATATCAGATTCAACACTGGGTACCGAACAAAATTACAGCCTTGAATACTTTATCCTTCAGATGTTTAGGTAAAAGATAAAAAAATAAATTATCGTGCAGTGAATTGTAGTAAACTTCAGCGAATTTAATTTGCTCTTCTATTCTATATGGATCAAACTTTTGTTACTGTCGTGAGATTTCAGATTCTGCCTGCGGAGGGTATGAAGATGGCTGTCTTTTGGGTTGTTTTGTCTTGTAGGCCGATATAATTATACGACGTTACCAGACTACACGGCGTAGGAACCCAGAACACAGCCGTCTTCATTTTCGGTTATCGTTTCTGAACATGGCTACATTTTCAAAGAGATTATTAGTTTTTACATTATAGTTACATTTGGTCCTGCGTAAATAGTTATAAATATGGTACAGCTATCGCAAGATTTTTATGCAGCTTTCAACTTATGTAACTTAAACGGCGATGTTGATTTTCACAGCCACACATAGTACGCTGTATTTTTGTACAGACTGTTTGTTCTGTTCAGATTATTATCTTGGTACCGAAATCACTCAGTTGTAGGTGTTTCAAGATAATGGTGTAATTTTAAAACAGATTATGTTTCCGTATTTTTATATTATGACAGTTACGTAGAGCGTGTTGATTCAATATCAATATTAGATTTGTAATTATTTTAATTATACATATAAACATATGTATATATTGATTAGATTTGTTATTTATTTAAATTAAGACAAATTGGTTGTAATTTTTTTCGAAACGTGGAATATATGATGCTTACAAAATTTCAGAACCTGACATTTAATTTGTTTCCGGTCTCAAAATTTCTTGCATCTGCCAAATGTCTATGGGTTATGGTAAACCATTAAAATCATTTAAATCACTTACACATTCTGTAAATTTGGTTAAAATGGTCTAGAGAATTTCTCCAATATTATGGTCCCAGTGAAGTGGAGACAGCAGGTCGAAACCTGTTTTTAAACTCGTAATGAATGTGTCATTATAAGCGAACTAAAGAAATCAATGATTATTAGGTTATGTTTTAATGTCCGGGGTAACAGTGACGAAGCATCTTTGGGGTCCATAAACGTTTGTTCACTAAACTTTCTGACAGAACCCCACATCAGAATAAACAAGAGGGGGTACGTGGTTTTGTTCGGGAATTTTAGACCATCAAATTAGCTGTAGAAGTAGAAAGCGAAGGAAAATAATGAGGCCGTTGGTACGTAAATATTGAATAAGTTTACTTAATATTCATATTCTGGTTGTCACATCTCAGGGCGTCATATTTTACGCATTTCCGATTTCTCGAGTGGCTTAAATAATTCGTTTTCCTTCCCTGTTTAATCATTCCGTTGACATTATTTGTAAACAAATGGCGTGCTCAGTTCTCAGTAAGGCTGTGGAGCTGAATTAGTTTCTATCCCAATTTCTTCCATTTGTTCACATCTCACGTCACATTCAAATCTCCTTCATTCCGCCATAGTGTACAGGTTGCACCAAAATAACAAGACATTTGATTGAAGTTATTTAAAGCATTTCCTTTGGCTATTACGTACGTGTGTATCAACTGCTGAGGTTGTGCAGGATCAGGTTTGTTGAAAGTCCGGATTTATACCGCAAAAGGGGCAGGGGTAACAGATACTGTACCGCAATCCGCCATGATTTAATGACAAAATCATGAAACTCAGTGTATCCTGAGCTGTAGCATATCAGAACTAAATTCTTACGCAATAAAATTTAATTTTATAAATTAACAAGTTAGGAAACTAACGCAGGCGATATCAATTCTGGCATTGTGCGAAAATTTGACCGTTAAACTTTTGAATGTCATCAGTGATGACGTTTTCTGGGGTTAGTGGCGTCCGTGGTGTCTGCCTGGGCATCTCCCACGCGTAATTCCCCGACTTGGTGTTCCTCACGTGGGGATTCCCACGTAGTGATTTGTACTCGCAGAAACGCATGTAAGTAAGTCTCTGTGTAAATTGCCTGATGTTCATGTCGACGGATTAAAGTAAAAGCCATAACTATTATATCGGCCTATCACGGCTCTTATTTAGGTTGTTGCCGAATTGTCACGTTCGTACACAGGATGGAGTGATTGGCACGTCGTAGAGTTGCGAACGCGCACCTACAACGGAAGGTAAGAGACTACTCTGTGGGATCAAGGTACAGATGAAGGATAATATTAAAGTGTATCATGAAGAAGTAAGGCGTTGTTGAGAGCTAACATAGCGCACGTGTTTATGATCGAGGTCATATTGCAGAGCACTTCACAATGTATGAGTGTCGCTACCACTTGACAAAAAACTGTTAACTCCCCAGTGACATCGCAACTTCTTGGTTGCTGTCTCCTGTATTACTTGAACAATGGGGCTCGCCAAGCTGTCAAGTGACTGGCACTGTTGGAGTGCGAGCAGGCGTTGGAAGGTACTACAATTACGCATATGTGCAATCGACCTACCGTGAAGACGCCACAGGCCGGGTGGCTGGGAGAGGAAGGAGGGTGGCCTGCTCCTTGTAGTCCGATTTTGTTACATTGTTAATGACTGCCCTTCATGTCGTACCCTCATTTGCTGCCGTCTGTCCCAATTCAAAGGTAGTTTAGCTGGTCTTGACACTTCGTTGTCTATGGTAGCCAGAACGTTGCCACCTGTACCACATTCACAGGAGACCGCTACTGGTCCCTAAAGTGAGTCAGTTGAATCCAGTCCACATCCTCTCCCAATTTCCTTTAGGATCCATTTAAATATTATACTTTCTTCTTCGTCTGTATCTCATAAATGGCCTCTTCCCTTCAGTCTTCCGACTAAAATTATTTTTGCACTTATCTTCTCATTTGTGCTACATGTCCCACCCATTTTATCTTCCTTGATGTCATTACCCGAAAAATACGACGATTTGGTGAAGAGTTATAATCTTGTGATGATCCATTTTCCACCATCCTGTTTCATGGCTCCAAACATAGTCTGATTACTCATCAGCATTCTGTTTTCAAACACCTTCAATCGGCTCTCTTCCTTTAGCTTGAGATACTTCTTCGAGCTTCTTTGGAAAGTTTTGTAAAAATTTTGGCACTTATTTGAAAGCTCTTACGCACGACACGTCTTCTTTCCCCTTGAATTGTAGGATGATAAGGAGAAGTTGCGGCTTGCTTTCTTACTTGTGACACTAACGGGCTTCGAAAATATCCCTGGAGCTCGTTACGTATAAAATAGGCCCACATCATACTCTATTTCACGGTAACAAGTCTTTCATTTTAATTCATATTGCCGTACCATAATGACATCAAGAGGAAAGACTTTTCCCCATAACAGCATTTTATAGGCCTGTTATTAAGTGATGGCGACAGTTTGTATTTTCGTGACGTAGTTTGTGCTTCCATGTACATGGTCTCTCCGCCGTAATAACTTGGTTTCACTGTCCCTTTTCTGTCTATCGGAACATTTGTTTTTCACCTTGTCTCACTAACGACAAGCCCGTCAGCCTAAACATTTAAAAGTATATTCTGATATTAATGGAAGGTGTAAAATGTAAAGTTGTCTATGAGCCTAAAAGCCACGACTTCGGATTATACATGGGACAAGGAGGTAAAGATTAACGCTCTAACCTTGGGGCCCACCCAGCCTCCTCTACAATGGGTACCGGGGTCCTTTCCCGGGGGTAAAGCCGGCCGGGGCGTGATGCTGACCACTCACCCCCATCTAGTGCCGAGGTCAAGGAAGAGAGGAGCTATACCTCCTCTCCCCCCAAACGCCTACATGGCGTATAGTGGGACAAACTTTACTTTACTTTAACCTTGGAATTATGAGCATCGTAACGAAAAGTCTTCAGGAGAATTAACGTTCAGGTTGTAATATTTTCGTGAGAAAAATAAATCCACAAAAGTTTTCTTTTTTACCTATACGTAGGTATACACATATAATGAAAGATAATAGATGACCAAAACAAATAATTCAGTGGGCACTGACTACAAAATGTGATAGGAGTAGACTGAAAACATTCCATTTCCTTAAATAGATTACTTTAGTAGAAATGGTGTCTATTTGAATTATGCATCACAATGCAGACACTCCAGTTCCTACACTGAATGATAGAAGTTCTGTTTTCATTTCATAAATTTCTATGGCTCCGTGTTGATATTTCACCTGACATAAATTTAAAAGTTATGATGGTGTAATTGTGTGGCGGTCTGTTATGAACACAGTAATCATCACAGTCCCATAAAAGAAGCTAATTGCTTGACCACGTGAGCGACTGCAATTTTCGCTGCACTTCACGAAGATTGTTAATTAAATACTTTGTTATTAGTGGTGAAATTACAGTATGTTATAAAACTGTTCAAGATAATTTCTTCATTAAATAAAGAAGTCGGTTTTGTGTGTTTTGATCATGTATACTTTTATGTAAGTTTACTCCACTACGATTGATAGCCTGTAGGCCCATGCTAATTTCGTCATTCCGAGATGGGCCGCATCGAATCCGTATCTCCGAAGGCTAGAGTTTTACATTGAACTCAGCTGCGAAAACCTGAGAACGATAAGATTATACAGGAGCGTCAAGCTGTTAATTGAAATTTATATATTTATTAGTTCTGTCTTTGAGGAAATAATAAACATAAAATTGGGGAGAGTAATGTACTAACTCGTTCAAGAAAGATTTTCTTATCTTTTCATGCACACATACGGGGTGCGATCGGAAAGTTTCTAGACTGCGCCTATAAAAACCCGTACACTTATCTCAGGTATTAAATTCATCCATCACCCTCGAAGTAGTTACCCTGGGAGTGAACATAATGATCCCAGCGCCGCTGCCAAGCCTGGAAGCATCCCTGGAAATCTTTCTTTGTCAGCCTGTCAAGCACCATCTGCGATTCTGCCTGAATCTCTTCTATCGTCTCAAATCTCCTTCCCTTTAAATGAATTTTCATCTTTGGGAAGAGGAAGAAGTCACACGGAGCTAAATCCGGCGAATAAGGAGGGTGCGGGATGACGGCCATGGTGTTTGAGGCCAAAAACTGCCGAACTTTGAGGGCGGTGTGCGCTGGCGCGTTGTCATGATGCGTCGCATGTGGAGTTCTTCCCTTTAGAATCAGCTCACAGGTCCCATAGCCTATCCCAACAATGTCGCACAAGTCGTAGATGGTACGACGTCGATCTTCGTGAATGGCCTGCCGAATCTTCGTAACATTTTCGGGCGTTGTGCTCGAAGATGGTCGTCCAGAACGCTCGTCATCATCGACAGAGTTTCGGCCATTTTTAAAACGTGAATGCCACACAAAAGTTTGTGCACGACCCATTGCGGACTCCCCAAATGCTTGCTTTAGCATTTCATAGGTTTCCGTAGCCGTTTTGGCGAGTCTTTGGCAAAATTTGATTTGTTCATGAAAATCCGCCATTCCGAAATCGCAGGAGGGTCGGTGTAATGCACTACCAAAAAGCCCGTAACTAAGAAACAAATGCTAATTCGATGATGCCGGCTGGCACACTGATTCACTGTGAATGTAGGCCGCACCCCCTAGCGGCAGAAGCTCGTACTACATCTGGTTCGCCTTCTATTTACACAGTCTTGAAACTTTCCGATCGCACCTCGTATACTTTTCATTTATCTAGCTTAGTTATTTTTCTTTCAGACCTTTCCACATTATTGAGAATATCGATAAAGCTTCATGCACAGAATATTTTATGTTGAATCGATATGAGCTAAAATTAATCTCGCCTGACAACTTTCAATATCCCTCACTAAATTCGTTATTTCGTTATAATCGTTTTGAGAACAAAGATTTCCTCAGACTGATGGACACAGCATCCCTATTGTGCATTCATATTATGCAGGCCTACATAGTGCGTAGAACGCATAATAAATTGGTGATGACACCAACAACTTTAAAGTGATTAATTCAAAACTAGGGACCGAGACTAACATCAAAACAGTAAAACTGCGGTCGATCAGTGCGCTTTTTATGGTTTTGTCGACACAAAGTTAAAAAAGATCCTACCTCGTCCACGTTGTAATGGACACAGTAATTATATTGTGTAATGGAACATACCACGATAAAATAGATGTGTAATCAGTGTTGTTAGCTGCTGACTTGCTACAATAACTGCTGAAAATGAGAATGTTGAAAGCCAGGAGAGGGATAATATTGGCCTCTTCTGATCGAACACAATGACATAAAAGTCAGGCGATTTCTTGGCTAGCTTTGAATGATTATTTGGTTCTCAAGATGTACTGTACTTCGTTGAGGTAGATACTCGTGTTTACTTATATATGCCTATTATATATTATTAATGTGGGCTTCATAATACATAATTGATTTTTATCTTATGTTTACTGTATTTAAATGTTTGTAAATAATATATTTACTATACGAATAACGTAGAAGCAGTTAATTGTGTGGAATGTGTAAAGGACTTCACTTCCCAGCATCACCACTTCCGCCCTGAGGATGGAAAAAGTACGTTTCTTCAAATTTACGGTACCTGCATTACGAATATACTCGACACCAAAACCCACATGAACATTATCGACAATTTCACCGCCGCGAGAATCTGAAGTCTGACACTCATAAAGATGTTTCTGTTTTCATAAATCCTGATGGCGCATCACCGTTGTCAATTCATATCGTAAGCTATTTTAATCCAATTGACATGTTCAAAATGTATTTCTCTAAGAATATGTGTAATACTGACCTGCTGTGTGCAGTACGTCTGAATCTCACACGAGGTCTCTCTTTCCTCGACGTAATCTAAATATGACCAAAATTTATGGGCTCGTACTCATTCCTCTCTTGAGTGCTATACGCGCATGTTTCAGCCGCCTGATGGCTAGTTTCTTTTTAAACTGACAATTATAGGTTAAGAGAATACAAAAATTTTCATTATGCGCTTATCTCATCCTGTTAATCTTGAAACCTTGCACATCTTGCAGTGTTGAATATTTATCTAAAATATATATAATTATTCATACAAACAAAACTGACAGTAATACCCACGCAACGTTGAGTTCACAATCCAGGCACAGACAATGCAACACGCAACCACGGCTCACCGTAGACTAACAACGGAAACCTCAACTTAGGCCAGTGGACATAAAGCTAAATAGCTCAATTTAGATAATACACCAACTCATGCGCAATTAAACGTTCAGTGTGGTATTACATGAAGTATGGTTTTATAAGGTGCGACCTTTTTAATCTCAGTACTTTATAACAAACCATCGCCTTCTGAATTGTATGATTTAATAGACAGACTAATGAATTAATGTTTTTGCCACTGATGATGACCTAAGTGTTTTTCAAAGTGTAAACAGTTTTGTTTGTATGCATGATTGTATATATTTTGGATAAATCATCCTTTGAATAAATATTTTCTTGGATATTATCCATCGTCTAGTAAATAAAATATAAAACGTAAAACGACGTTTCGGAGATAGAGCCACATCTCCGAAACGTCGTTTTACGTTTTATATTTTATTTACTAGACGATGGATAATATCCAAGAAAATTTTTATTCAAATGACTCATCACCATCGTCAAGAACTTTTAGGTTTGATATAAATCATCCTGTTAGATAAACTCTTTTTGTTATACAGGAAACAGTAAGTACCCTTAGCACTTTATTTCCTAATAAATCCAACTGAAATTACTTTTTCAGAACGAGAGTCTAAATTTTATACCAATACAGAGCAAGCGAAATTTGTAGTTTCATTCTTCGTATTTTTAGATAGATAATGGAACGATCTTTCGTAACTAAATGATACGTTACCCGAATGTTTAATTCATTCATAAATATACTATGTTTTATTTTCAAGATCCTTCTCGAAGGTATCACCACCTTGTCGAAGGCAATCTGCCGGGTGAGGAGGCTTGCGTGCTCAAATGACCCTTAGGGCTATGCCGGCCTGAGCTTCGGCTCATGGTAGGGTCACCCAAGCCGGACAGGTCTAAGGAGATGCGCTAGACTAAGAGTGATACCCTGGTCCTCCAGGTTGGGGGTTGGGTGTAGGGCTAACAACCTTTCACCTTTAAAAAAATATGTGTTACGAAAAAATCAACCAAGCCTCGGATCAGGACGGACTCTTTGGCACGACCACGGCAATTGAAAAAGGACATGAGATTTGGTACTTGGAACATTAGGAGCCTCTATAGGGCTGGGGCACTGAAATCAGTGTGTAGGGAATTATAAGTTAGACTTAGTGGCAGTGCAGGAAGTGCGATGGGAGGGGGAGGGCATGATCCCAGTGGACAATTTTACATTTTTCTATGGAAAGGGGAATGACAATCATCAGCTAGGGACGGGTTTTTTTGTTCATAGCAGAATTAGGGCAGCAGTTAAGAGAGTAGAATTTGTTAGTGACAGGTTGTCTTACGTAATTTTGGAAGGACGTTGGTGCGACATCATTGTCCTTAATGTTCATGCCCCAACTGAAGACAAAAGCGATGATATCAAGGATAGCTTTTATGAAGAATTGGAATCAGTATTTGATACATTTGGCAAGTATCACATGAAAATTCTGCTAGGAGATTTCAATGCAAAAATTGGGAGGGAGGATATCTTCAAACCCACAATAGGCAGCGAGAGTCTCCATGCACTTAGTAATGATAACGGTCTTAGAGCAGTAACCTTCGCTACGTCAAAAGATTTAATTGTAAAAAGTACAAAATTTCCACACCGTGATGTTCATAAATACACTTGGACTTCCCCAGATGGCAGAATACACAATCAAATAGATCATGTTTAGTAGATAAGAGAAGGCAGACAAATGTAATTGATGTGAGATCATTCAGAGGAGCAGATTGCGACACTGATCATTATCTGGTGGTAGCAAAAGTGAGGGAGCGGCTTTCAGTAAGTAGACGAACTAAACAAAATTTTGACACAGAAAGATTTGATTTGGAAAAAATAAGTGAGGGAGAGGCAAAGGAACAATATCAAGTTGAAATTTCGAATAGGTTTCAAATTTTAGAGGCAAATGAGGATAATGAAAGTGTGGACATCAACAGGGAGTGGGAAAATGTCAGAAACTGTATCAAAATTTCAGCAAAAGAGAAACTAGGATACTACAGGAGAAAGCAAAATAAACCGTGGTTTGATGAAGAATGTTCAAAATTAATAGATCTAAGGAAGCAAACAAAATTTCAATGGTTGAACAACCCTAACAAAACAAATGCAGATAATCTATGAAACGTGAGACGTGAGGCTAGTAGAACCTTTAGGACTAAGAAAAGGGAATACCTGAAGGGCAAAATTGCTGAACTTGAGACAAATAATAAGGAAAAAAACATCAGAGACCTGTACAGAGGCATTAATAACTTTAAGAAAGGATATCAACCCCAGACCAATTTGGTAAAG
Organism: Zootermopsis nevadensis; assembly: GCF_977971745.1. Taxonomy (NCBI): domain Eukaryota; kingdom Metazoa; phylum Arthropoda; class Insecta; order Blattodea; family Termopsidae; genus Zootermopsis; species Zootermopsis nevadensis. The sequence goes on along the minus strand of NW_028259138.1, from coordinate 3,754,930 downwards.
AATGATAGTGGCAATTTGCTTGCAGATCCAATAAAAATTGTGAATAGGTGGAAAAATTTCTTTAGCGAGCTCTTAAATGTTCATGATTCTGGTGATATTAGACAGATTAAAATAACGCGGAAGGGTCAGGGCGCGAGCCCGCCTGGAGCCGCCGCCGGTGCAGATCTTGGTGGTAGTAGCTAACAGCTGAACTGTTGGTGCCAGCACCAGGCTTAGATGAAGTGGAACTAGCCATTGGGAAGTTGAAAAGTTATAAATCTCCAGGAATTGACCAGATTCCGGCCGAATTAATTAAAGCAGGTGGCAAAGGGTTGCATATGAGGATCCATAAGCTTATTCAGTTAATTTGGGATAAGGAAGAGATGCCACAACAGTGGAAGGAATCCATAATTATTCCTATTCATAAGAAGGGGGACAAGACTGAGTGTGGTAATTACCGAGGAATATCGCTGCTATCAACCTCATACAAAATTCTATCCAACATTCTTTTGGCAAGGTTAACCCCATATGCGAATGAAATTATTGGGGATCATCAGTGTGGGTTCAGACGAAACAGATCAACGATTGATCAGATCTTTTGCATTCGTCAGATACTAGAGAAAAAATGGGAGTTCGGTGGGACCGTACATCAGTTATTTATAGATTTCAAAAAAGCCTATGACTCTGTGAAGAGAGAAGTGCTATATAATATTCTTATTGAATTTGGTATACCAAAGAAGCTAGTGGGTCTAATAAAAATGTGCTTAAATGAAACCTGTAGCAAAATTCGAGTAGGTAAATATGTATCTGAGACATTCCCCATCAAGAACGGTCTAAAACAAGGAGATGCTTTGTCTCCCTTGCTCTTTAACTTTGCGCTAGAATACGCCATCAGGAAGGTCCAAGGTAGGCAGGAGGGTTTGCAATTGAATGGGACACATCAGCTATTGGCATATGCTGATGATGTTAATTTATTGGGGGACGATATAAATACAATAAAGAGGAACGCAGAAGTTTTACTAGAGGCTGGTAGACAAGTGGGGCTGGAAGTAAATTCAGAAAAAACTAAGTACATGTTAGTATCTCGTCATCAGAAGACAGGCGGGCAAAATTATCTTAGGGTGGCTAATAAATCCTTTGAAAGGGTTACAAAGTTCAAATATTTGGGAACAACAATAACAAATCAAAATGATACTTGTGAGGAAGTTAGGAGGAGACTAAATTCCGGAAATGCTTGCTACTTCTCAGTCCAAAATATTTTGTCTTCCCGTCTGATTTCTAAGAACCTGAAAATTAAAGTATACAAAACAATAATCTTGCCTGTTGTTTTGTATGGGTGCGAAACATGGTCTCTCACTGAGAGGGAGGAACACAGATTGCAGGTGTTTGAGAATCGGGTGTTGAGGAGGATATTTGGGCCTAAGAGGGAAGACGATGGGGCGTGGAGAAAACTGCACAATGACGAGCTTAAAAATCTGTACTGCTCCCCCAGTATTGTGAGGGTGATTAAGTCGAGAAGAGTGAGATGGGCGGGACATGTAGCGCGCATGGATGGGACAAGAGGTGTGCACCGGGTACTGGTTGGGAAACCTGAAGGGAAGAGACCGCTGGGGAGACCTAGACGTAGATGGGAGGATAATCTCAGGCGGGATCTATGGGAGATAGGAGTTGAAGGAAACTGGATTTTGTTGGCCCAGGACAGGGTCCGGTGGAGGGCTTTGGTTAATTCGGTGATGAACCTTCGGGTTCGGTAAGCCATCTAGTTAGTTAGTTTATTTTCAAGATACATACATAGAATTTTCATTGGAAATAAATGCAACAGAGTTACTATATAAGACTTGGCCCCTAGGTATGCTACATATGTCACCCGAGAAATATTTGGAAATATCCAGTGATGTTTCACAGTTAACAAATTATCTGACACCACCAGAAGATTACATGAAAATATGCCAGTGGGTTAATTGTAATAACTTTTGTTTTATTTACCAGCATCATCATTATAAGCTCTACAACCCTGTGTGGGCCCTGTCCTCCTTCGAAAGCTTCCATTCTTCGTTCATTCACAGACAATATGTTTGCCAGTCCGCCGTGAATGAGTCCATTCGGCAGTTGCTTCATCTTATTTCGTAACAAGTTGCTTTTTACAGAGTGGGGTTGTCATCCCCACCCTAACCCCCAACCTGGAGGACCAGACCTCCGTATTTACAGCCCCCTACAGCTATACCCTCAGGCACTGGATAGCTCTGGTATTTCGGGGGTGCCAGTCCCCGTACCTACTGATGTGGTCCCTGAGGGGATTTACTAACATCTCGACGTCGAAATTTTTAAATTGTTGTTTTTGTTCTTCCTTTAAGCAAAAACGTTCAGCAACGTGTCTCAGCCTCAACGGATTATGCTCTTCCTAGCTTTTCTTTTTTAGCGTTTTTCCTACATTTTTGTATCCCTTTGTTTTGTTACGAAGTGCAGAGCCTGAGTGTCTGCCATAGAAAACCTGTTCAAGTAAGATAACTGTTTATCTCATATTTTTTTGTCCATTCGTGCATACGTGTAATTATTTAGCTCGTACGTTTTCTTTTGTTTTTATGATTTAACGTTTTCCTAGACACCTGTGAACAATTTCGCTTCCGCTGTCCGAATGTAACTAGCGGTTTTGTTGTGTGACCTGAAACTTTCACGGCGAATCAGTATAATGATTTTCTCGGGCTACCAGCCGTGTCAGGTGGTTTAATGGAGAAAACACCAACGTTTCGAGAACCATCTTCGTCCTCGTCCTCAGGGTAGCTCGAGAAGAATTTGTTTCACGGTTTTTTTCTTTATAATCCAGTTTTAATTTTTATAGAAGTGTTCGAAGTGCTGTAAATTTATAGAATTAAAACTTAATTTCTTTACGTACGTTTCGTTATAACATTCTGTTTTCTTCACACGTAGTTATAATACCCAGTTTGTCGTTCCACGTCATTTTAATGTTCCCACGCAATTACAATATTTTATTTATCGTCCAAGGTCGTACAATATTCTGTTTATTTTTCCACGTCTTTATAATATTCTGTTTATCTTCCCTAGTTATCAAGTTCTGCTTATGGTCCCACACAATTAAAATATTCTGTTTATCGCCCAACGTCGTCCTATTTATCATCTCATGTTATAATATTCTATTTATACTTCCACGTCGTTTATCGTGCCACATATTCCTTATATCGATGTATTTTATTGTTTGCTTCACAAGAGATGCCACTTCTCAAACGGAAGAAATGCAGATCTTGTTCTGTAGTCAAGTTCAGAAGAGATATTTTACAGCAGATCTGATATTTTCTATAAGATCACAATGTTAATGATATTGTAATATAATATTCTTCTCCAAGGCATTGTGGGGTACAAGGCGTGAGTGAGCATGGTCTGTTGATATTCAATTTTCTGAATAACAGGATGTTATCGAGATTGAATGGACACATTTTTCATTCAACGTAATGCCTTCGATGTCGTTGTTTCAGTTTCCTGTAATTGTTACCCTGGGAATATTGTTATAAGGCAAACATGTTAGAACATTGCTGTCTCATTCCTAAAGCGTGTGTCATGCGAATTTTAATTTACGAGTAGTAAGATAAATCTTTCTGTTACTAATTTCACCTTATGCTCTGCAGGCCAAATTTGGCGACTTGCGTCACTGAGTATACATCCCTCGTCTAATTAGACACCTGATGGCAGATTGCTTTGAGTGAAATAGGTCTCTTGCCTCAAGTACGATAAGTCTGGCTCGTGTTCGTAGCTAGCTGCCTATTCTCCATAGTTTCCGCCCGAGATTGATTTATAGGAAATAGGTGAGAATTCATAGAACTAATTGTGTGCTGTAGAATCCTGATTCGACAGTTATTAATTATTTTTCTGATCAAGAAATATTTTGTTCTTATGGAACTCGACTACTTACCACCATGCCCACAAAAATTTATCATTGGAGTTCATCCTGGTCTAGTCCGACCGGTACCTCACTTCGGCACCGTATTTCCTTAAGATCAATTTTAATATTATTCTAGAATCAACAATTGCATAACCTACATCAGAAAACGTTTACAGTAAGTCCACATTGATATAGTTTAAGATATTCAGTGTCGCTGGAACAGTGACTGTCATAGGTGAAGTTAAGTATTTACCGTCTATTGTGTTACAATTGTCGGCTCATTATGAGCATTGTTCTTCCCTTGTCTCATCTGACGCGTTATCCATGTTAATACTGAGATCAAGAAACAATTAACAAAACAGAGCTGTAATAAATTCTGGGACATATCCTGTGGTTGACTGGTTTCTTTACCGGATTTTCATGGCTTACGTCAGTTTCTTTAGAGAAGGGCATCATTCCTGCTGTGCCCATAATAGCTGACTTTCTGTCATGCATAATTACCGTGAATACTGCTTGGGAACAAATGGTCGAGGAAAACATTTGGACCTAAGGAAAATTAAGTAACAGGAGAATGGAAACAGTGAGTTCCTGGTGGAGCCAGCGCTTTTGTTGCACGGGCTAACTAACCAAATGTTTTGAGTAGTTAGTAGTATAGTTAGGTAATACAAGATGATCAAAATGTGACACAACTCATTCTGAAACATTTATAATTGTCAACAAAATAGTTACATTTAAGACACAAAACAAAAAGTGATAGTGGAACCACGGTTCCGGAGAATTTGACGTAAATACGTCTATACGGAAAGGAAGTTTATATATTGGCATTATTTTAAATATTTCCTTTATACATGCTTTACAATTGAGATAAATTTGATTAAGACATTGCTTATTCAACTTCAATTAGTTGCGCTTAAAATGGGTCTGTTGTAGCTGAATGTAATGTAAAGTAATGTAATGTAAGGTAAGGTTAAGGTAATGTAAGGTAAGGTAAGGTAATGTAATGTAATGTTTTATAGGTAACAACAATGCCGAGTAAACAGATGACGTTTCCTAGGT